>NC_045432.1:20646986-21343236 GCF_902635505.1 Sarcophilus harrisii
GGCAGAAAATGGACCAGGTCAAAGTTTCCATGCCATTTCATAGTGGGAACGGACCCAGGACTATCTTAAAATAATATTAACAAATCCACCATCACCATGGTTTAAGGGGAGGGAGAAACAAGAGAGGCTATAAAGTGAAACAAAACTACACATTTACGTCATGTATAACATAGAATTTGACATGTAAAGAAACAAATTTAGGCTTGATGATATCCCTAAATGCTGTGAACAGGATGAAATTAGAGTCACTGGGTGTTTAAATTATACTCTAACAGGCAGCGAACACTTGGTTACGGTAATGAGAATTATTTCTGAATCAGCTCATTGTGGATAAGCAGCCCATTGATGGGATTTAGAGAAACGATCAAAATTAGTCACAAGAAGGAATAAAAAGGAGGAGATGGAGTATATGAGAGATACTTCCCATGTGACCTACTGAAATGCATAAAAGAATGAACTGATACACATGATCTGCATTCCCAAAGGAAGTTTTATCAACTGAAATCAAATGCCACAATAAGAAGGCCAGAGAGTCTAGAAACCACCTCAGCCGGTAAACATGTGAGCTAGCCAAAAGAAGACATGGTTGTGGAGGGCAAGATGAGTTTAGAATGGTTTATAAAATCTTAGGAAGGAAGATGGCAGAAGATTATGAGGAGTCTCTTCATAAAACTGCAAGAAGCAGTAGAGGGAAAACAAATTTACAAAATGTTTGGGGAGAGACCCGACTAAGCTGGACTGTCCTGAAAGCATTCAAGAATGAGGCAAGACAACAGATCACAAAGTGAGAACGAACATCAATGCGTTTCAACTTCTTTCCTCCACTTAATTATGATGGAACCATAATAAGTCCTTTTCCCTCAGTTTCCTTTTCTGTAAAACAAGGAGGTTTGACTGGATCCTCCTTTAAGTGGAAGTCTGTGATCCAGTTAGTGAAAGAGAGAAATTGAACATGATGTCTGCCAGTAGACAAACTACTATAGGGAACCTAATGAACTTGTCAGGAAACACAGGCCCAACTAGGCCAGAAAGGCCACCAGACCTGGAGAGAACTACACTCTAAAAGTTTCTCAGCCTCGAGAAATCTTCTTGGAGGCCTTCGTTTTCCTCATCTGCAAGAATGGAGATGACATTCACACTGGTTATCTCACAGTGATCTTGAGAGGCTCAAACAAGCAAGAGATGAGGAAATGTTATAGAAATGTAGCATATTATCATGGCCACTGTTTTCCCATAATCCTGATCAAGAAAGACATCCACTAGCATAGCAGTGGATGAGGTAGGGGTCAGAGGTCATGAGTTCAGAGTCTTCTTGTGTGACTTTGGATACTGACTGTAAACCGGGTCTCTAGGTCATAGTTTTATCCTGATCCAAATGAGGAGGTCAAAGAGATGGCCTACACGGTCCCCTTTAGCTCTAAATCTAGGAGTCTACAATCAACTGGTCTGGGGCTCCCATTCCACTGGGAGGGTTAATTGAGATTCCCTCCAGTACAGACTTTGCCTTTACCTGTACCCAGATGAGCGCAAAGCAACGCCGATGGATTTCACCGTCTCACAAAGCTGCCTGATACCCACAGGTTTCTAGGCAAGAATCCAGATACCACAATGAAGTCAAATTGAGGATCCAAGAATGAGCTTCCCCACGAGAGAAATGAAACGAGAGAGAAAACACAAATCCAAAGTCTGAACTAAGGCAGGAGTCGCCTGTGGGTTGCCTCTCTGTTTCTCTCTTATCTTCCCTGAAACAGGAAAGAAAGGAAATGCAGGACATTTTACAGCCCTGATTTATCTTAATGCTTCAAGGACCCACAAATTGATAGGATCGTGGGATCAAGATCTGGAAGGAGCTGTTGAAGGTCATTTTATTTCATGCCTTTGAGTCCTAGGGAGGTGCTATAGGGTCGACCAGGTAAGTGTGTGCTCAGTCCAAGGTTGTTCAGTCGTGTCTGATTCTTCATGAGCCCATGGGGTTTTCTTGGCAAGGAAAATGGAGTGGTTTGCTACATCCTTCTCCAACAGAGGTTAAGTGACTTGCCCAGGGACACACAGTGGGTTCTGGGGCTGCACCTGAATGAACGCCTAGCTTCCTACTGTATCCGCCACAGCACCACCTAGCTGCCTTAGGGTAGCTGTTTGCTAACGTTAAATGAAACCCAAGCCTTCTGATTTCAAGTGTCATGCTTTTTCTACCACACCATGGACAGTAACTCTTTTTAGCAAGTCAAAGTATGGGTCTGCATGAGTTTCATGTTATCTGTGAGTGATCCAGAACATCTGGCCTCCCTACAATGTTCCCATGACACCGCAAGGCCCGTAGCTACTTCTTGTCCATTGTCCCTGGCACGGCTCCTGAAGTGTCAAAGGTTGGGACAGACAACTGTGAGTTACAGTTTTCTCATTGTTGAGAAGGATTCTAGGGGCCTTTGATCTGGGCTCGGTACAAAGAACTCCAGGCTCGAGGCCCACTTGGAGCTAGTGAAGAGCAGAAAATAGGAGATGTCAGGTTTGTAACTCAGCCTGCCACGGGACAATGAGGGCTTCATAAGAACAGCGTCAATGTACTATAGGAACGTGAGGCCTTCGACGGCAGCCACTTTCATTTCTGTCTGTGTCACCTGCATTTAACATGGTGACATTGTGCTGGTTGAGTGGAAATGAATGTGTCAGACGTATTATATTCTCTTGTGTTTATTATTATCCAAATCCCCAAAAGATCCCAGAAGGGGAGGCTGGGACAGTGGGTAGGAGGCCGATCTTGGATTCGGGGAGACAGGCTCAAGTTCTACCCACAACATTTACTGACAGCATGAACAGCAGCAGATCATTTATCTGCCCAGCTCTCTAGGCAACTAACTCTCTAAGACCTGATGTTACTGATACACTGGGCTATGAAACAGTATACCGGGAGCATTTAAGCCCTGGTCCAAATGGCTACTGGCTAGAATTGACTTCTGAAGAAAGTGATTTCTTTTTTTAGAACGGCATGCAAATTCTCAGCATGGGGTTCTGGGAAAGATCTGGACTCCCAAGTCCTGAGTTCTGCCACTCAGGACTGGGATAGCTTCAAGCAAGTCGCTCGATTTCTCCCATCCTCAGTTTCTCGCTCTGTAAAATTATGTATCATTAGTTTCCCCATCTGTAAAATAAAAGGGTTGAACCTGATGGCCTCTGAAGTCTTGTTCAGCTCAAATTCTTATTCTATAAAGTCGCCCTGCCTCATTTGGCCTCAGTTTATTCACTTGCAAAGACCTGGACTGCTAAGAGATGATGTGACTTGCCAGAAGGTGTTAGAGGCAGGAACTGACCTTGGGTCCTCAGGGTTCTAAGGCCAGCTCTGCACCATTCATTAGGTAGGATGACCTTGGCCATTATGAATTTCATTTTTGAGAGCAGGAAACTGAGGGTCACAGGAATGAAAGGACAGCGGTCTCCTGTACTTCCTCTCTGCCTCTGATTGCTCACAACAAAAGGAAGTTCAGAATCCGGGACCCAGAATGTCAGTGGAGGATGATGGCCTAAGAGCTTAATTCAAGCCTCTCCTTTGTGCAGGGGAATGTCAGATCCTGGAAGAACGGACCGAGGTTAGTGGCAGAATTGGGACCGGGCCCCAAGTTCCCTTGTTCTCGGCCTAGTATAGACTAGGCCGAGAACAAGGGAACTTGGGTTCTCACTCTGGGTGAGAGTGGCCATCGGGCCGCATCTGTGTCTTCCCGGATGCTGGGAATGTCCGGGAGGCCCCGGGCCACTTTCTTAGCAGCTTCTCGGCACCATCTCCCACCAGAGAGCCAGCATTCCCAAAGCAGTAATGTGTGCTGGAGACTCTCCGTGAGGCCCCAGACAAGCAGAAATGGGGCAGCCAAGGGAATGAAATGAAGGAGTCGGAGGGACTTGACCACAGACATGTGCGTTTACATCTTCAGGGGAGCTGGGGGGAGGAGGGAGGGCTGGAAGGAAGAGGAGTCAAAGGAGCACTTGAAATTTGCCCAAAACACTAAATCAGATGCTGTGGAAACACCCGCCAGAAGGGTGTCATCCTCCCAATTCTGCACACAAGCTCCAGCTCCATTTTTATTACATGCTCCAAAAGGCCCTACCGGGTACAAAACAAACAGATAATGGAATCTCCGATGTTTTCCTTGTGAATGCCTGAAAAATAGTAAATCCTTGGGCCTGGTATGGATTCAACAAGCTCACCTAGAGCAATCAGGGTGATCACTTAACCATTATAAAGGAGAAGAAACAAGAGGAGTGGGGTCATCGCTCCAAGGGGGCCGTGATGCGCGTCAGTGAGAGGCTGGCAAGAGTGGGTCACAGTGGGCCACAGATCTGGCGATTCAAGATTGCCAGAGCCCAAAAGGATCTTGGCCCATAGAGCCATAAGCTGGAACAGCGCCTCGCAGCCACGGTGTCCAACCCCGGTCATTTTACAGTGGGGGAAATTGACACCCAGGAAGGTTAAAGTGACTTACTTGAGGTCACAGAGAGGATTATCATCTAGAGCTGCAAGGACCTCCAGAAGTCATCTGGTCCAATCCTGTCATTTTACCAAAAAGGAAACTGAGATCCCCAAGGTGACACAGCTAAGTAAGCCTGAACATAAGTACTGAGGCCCTCAGACATCTACGCTATGAAATACATGCAGACTGTTGGAGCTGAAGGTTCCTTAAAACACAGCCTGGGGAGCAGGAAGAGATCTGGCCTGACTTTCTGATGTGGACAGACCGGCCTTCTCTTGGTACCACCTCCCATGTGAAGTTTCATCTCCCATCTCCTCGCCTTTGCTCAGGTCACACTGCATGCTGGGAACGCACTCACTCCTCAGCTTCCCCTCATCCACTCCTTCTCTTCATCCAAGATGCAGCGGAAATACTGCCCAATTCTCCCAACTGCCAGCGCTGTCTCCTCCATCAATTCCTAGTGTATGTATGGGGTCTGTTTCATTCTTTGCCCTTCTTGACCCTGGGTACCCTACTTGGGGCACCGAGAAGGCCTTGTGCCTGGGGAGTGCTCGGTGGCTTCAAAAAGACTTATCCCCATTTTACAAATTAAAAAGCTGAGGCTCGGTAACCTGAGGAAGTCCTCCCCCCAGCTCTTAAGCTGTGGCGCTGGAATCGGCTCACTGACGGCAGGGTTCTGTTCGACACTGGGCCACATATCGTTGGCCATTCCCCCTATGGTAGAAATAAAGACGGGGCCATGTGGGGGCTCCCTTCTCCTTCTTCCCTCCGCACAGGCAAATCTGGCTGGTTTTGGAGGGATATCCCAAAGCAGACTCCTTCTAGACTCTGGGTGGAGTCTGCTCTGAATGCAACTGAGTAAAAGGATACAACATGCAGGACTTCTCTATCCTTATCAGAAGAGGAGGGAAGAAGGAGGCAGAAGGGGAGATGGAGAGTTCAGGGAGGGGACCAGCTAAGGGATGAGGAACAAGCAGGATCACATCCGGGCCACTGCACTCAAAAAGGAGGCCCTAGGAAGTAGAGTGCATGGAACGCTGGCCTTCAGGCTGGGAAGACCAAGGCTCAAGGCCCGTATCGGATGCATCCTGGCTGCATGACCCTGGCCAAGTAACGTGACCGCTCAGGTCTCTGAGCATCCTCTGGGACTATAAGAGGCCAACCAGCATCAGAGAGTTCACCGTATCAACGAGGTCCCAGTTCGGACCCATGTCTGGTTCTACATTTTAGGAAGGATGTTGGTGAGCTGGAGAGGGCTCAGGGGAAGCTGACCAGCAAACTTCAGGACATGGAGGCCTTCCAGATGAAGAAGAGAAGGCCGGGGGTGGGGAGGGTGTGATTACCATGTCTAAGTCTGCAGAGGGCAGTCACATGGAGGCCAGAACTTGGAGCCAAGGGGCGGGCAGCAGCTTGACTGACACAAGGACAAACCTGCTCCAGGGAGGGGGGTCCCAAGTTGGGATGGGAGTTGCTGTGGGAGGTGGGGCTCCCGGTCAAGGGGGAGCAGGGGGAGTTGGGTCTAAGATCACTTTCTATTATGAGATGGAAGAGGGGGAAGAGAAAGACAGACAAGGACAGAGGGAGAGGACAAAGAGAGAGAAGGATGGAAGAGAGGGGGAGGAGATGGGGAGACTGAGGGAAGGAGGGAGATGGAGGGGGAGAGGAAGGATGGCCTGGGAAAGGGAAAGGGGACAAAGAGGAAGAGGGCATAGTTATAGGAGAAGAGAGAAAAGGAAGCAAGAAATGAAGGAGAAAGGGAGAGAGATGGGAGGGAAAGAGACAGAGCTAGGAGGAGACAGAAATGGCGAGAAAACAGGCCTAAAGAGACAGAGGAGGAAAGAGAGATGGAGAAGAAGGGGGGGATGGACAGGAATAACACATGAGTGGCTGGGGAGGAGAAAAGGAAGAGGGGAGACAGAGACAGAGACAGATGCAGATACACAGAGATACACACAGAGACAGAGAGGAGGGGGAGGGAGAGAGACATTGAGGGATGGAGAAAGATGGAGGGAGGGAGACAGAGGAGCAGTGAAATGGGAGATGGGAGCCGAGGGTGGGAGGAGAGGCCGCCGCCTCTCCGATTGGTGGGATTCAGAGATCTAAAGGAAGCCAATTCCATGCACCTCAGCAGCAGAATCTCTCAGGTAGTAAAGCTATATTGTAAAAATGGGAAAAACAAATCAATAAATGTTCGAGGCGGGTAATAAGACAGCCCCCCCCCACCCCCGCCTGCTTCAAGCTGGGCTGATGAGAGCTGTAAAACAAGTCACACAGCTTTCCAGATGGGAGGAGAAAGAAAACACCAATAATGATTTTTTCCAAAGCCATCTTCCTCCCTCAGTCCCTTCAACTGAAGGCCTAAATACAGCCGCCCGGGGACCAGATCCAGCAGGCCTCAGGGGATGGACACAGGCCTAGTTCTGGGCAGCCTCGCTCCCCTCCTTTGTTCTACAAACAAAGATTTAAGAGCCGAGTACATGTTCCAGACTGGGGGCAACACAAGTTTAGAGCAAAACCCGGGCTGGGCTGGGCCTTTTGGAGCTTACGGAGCTGCCAGATGGGGGGGGTGTGGAGCCAAACAGATACCGTGCTCAGAATCCCGAGCCTGGGCTTAAGGCCTAGAGCTCGAGAGCCTTATCAGCAGCCAGGTGAGAGCACGCCGATGGCTTCCCTCTCATCTCCTCCACTGGAAAATGAGACCTGGCTCCGCCATGGGAGTCTTCCCCACCAAACAACTCAGGATACGGTATGGCGGACGCGTGGGGGACAGCCACAGGATAAATGACAGAATCGTGGCCCGAGGTTGGACCCGAGCTGGTGAGGTCCCTCGGGCACTTCCTAGCGAGTCACCTCACCTCCGTCTGCCTCAGTTTCCTCAATGATCAAAATGAGTCTAAGAAGAGCACACACCTCTCAGGGTTGTTGTGAGCATCCAATGACATAATATTTTGAAACTGTCACTGCTCTCGCAGTGGAAGCTGCTGTTGTTATTATTACCACCTCAAAGGTTAACTCTCAATAAGCCCACCTCCCATCTCTGCATGACCATGTTAGTAGGCTTCTTGGCACAGGGCCTGGCACTTAGTAGGAGCTGAAGTGCAGATTAATGGCTCACTTAACCTGCCTGTGTCCCAGGGACTCCCCAAGACCACAAGCCACAGATGAGAGAGATTGTTAGCCTGCATGGGGGGAGGGAGTTTCCACACAAAGGAGTTCCCCACAGTGGTTAGATTAGAGATCTAGAGCAAGGCGGGCCCTCAGAAGCCGTCTCATCCGACTTTCTCTTTTTATAGAATGGGAAACTGAGGCCCAGGGAGGGCAAGTGATTTGCTCTGAGTCTTTTTCACAGAAAGAGGAGGAAAAGGAAGAATGGGAAGAGATGGAGGAAGAGGAAGAGATGGGAGAGGAGGAGGAAAGAAGGAAGAAGAAGAAAAAGGGAAGGGAGAGAAGGAGGGAAAGGGGGGAAAGAAGAAGGAGGAGATTGAGGAAAAGGAGGAGGAAGAGGAAGGAGGAGGAGGAGAGGAACAGGAATAACAACAAAGATAAGAAAAGCGCTTATTACTTTCCTCCCATCATCCCTAGAAGACACCAGTGTTAACAATGGACACTGAGGCCCAAAGAGGGCCCACAGCTTGCTTGGGTTCAGTGACTGGGAAGTATTAGAGCTGGGCCCCTAATGCAGCTCCCCAGGGAGCTTGAAATCTCTCATTCCATGTCACCTCACCTCTCTGGGCCGTTTCTTTATCTGTAAAATGGGTGAGTTGGAGGCCTTCTGGGTTCTAGATTTGGGAGCCTGTGACAGCCCTTTGAAGTCTGAGGCCAGCTGGGTTTGGGCCCCTGCAGGGACCCATCTCAAAAAGTGTCACGGCCCCATATTCATTTCTAGGAGAGGCTTCTTGTGCTTTAAATACCCTCCCGAGGGCTAAGTAGGAGTGCCCCTCATGCTGGCCCCCGTCACCTCCTGCTTGCTCCTGCCTTGGCTCCGGCTCAGTTTCTCCATCAGGAGAACTCCCCTGCATGGAGCTGGCCATCCCTGTGGGGGCATGAGTAGACAATAGGAAGTTTTCCCCTTTCCCGGCTGGGTGATCATTTTCCATATTTTTCCAAACCCCAATTTGCTGACCCAGATTTGCAAAAGTTCCCGGAGGCCGGCTCGTCTCTCGTCTGCCGATCCGGCCCCTGGCTTCCTCCTGCTTTCTTTCTCCCTGCCTTACCCAGGAAAAAGGGTAGCGGGTCTGGGAGGAGAGAGTGGCCAGGTCATTATCCTTATTGTGGATGCTGCTCTTAAAAAAGAGGTAACCAGGGGCAGCTAGGTGGCGCAGCAGATAGAGCACCAGCCCCAAAGTCAGGAGGAGCCGAGTTCAAATAATCTGGTCTCAGACACTCAACACTTCCTAGATGTGTGACTCTGAGCAAGTCACTTAACCCCAATTGCTTCAGGAAAAAAAAAATGAGAGCTCAGTGGCACCTTAATGCCAGGTCTGGCCATGTCCCTGAAGTACCCAATGGGCCTCATGTTCAGGAGCAGTTGTCCTAGCCCTGGTCATCAGCCAATCAGTGCACCATGGGCACAGACCAGATCACATGCCTTCTGAAGCTTTGTAGCTTAGCCATACCTGATAATGGGGTCCTGAAAAGGCAATGACATATACATATGAAGGTGACAGCAGAGTACAGTGCCTTCGGGCACTGACTAGGAAAGTGTGAACCTGGTTGAGTCACTTCACCCTGTCTGCCTCAGTTTCCTCATCTGTAAAATGAGCTGGAGAAGGAAATGGCTGACCTGTTCTAGTATCTTGGCCGAGAAAACCTCAAATGCGGTCACAGAATCAGACATAACTGAACAATAGTCTGGCTCTAGAATCAGGGAATGTGAATCCCGATCCTTTCTCTACCCATGTGGCTCTGGGTACTCCCACTCCCCTGGGCCTCAATTTCCTCCTGTGTAAAACGGGGGGTCGCACCGGCTGGCCTCTGAGGTCCCTTTCCGGCCTGCAGCCGAAGCGGTCTGGGACCCCCGAGGTCTCTCCTCTGCCTTTCCATCGGAGAAAAGGGAGATGGTTGGGCAAAATTGCCCTTCTTGCCTCCAGCTCAGACTGCAGGAACCCACCGGTGTTGTTTATGAGTCTTATATAAGCCCTGGCTCTGGCTCTGGGCTCCACAACCTGGGCCAACTCAAGGAAGGGCTGGATCAGACACCTGGGTTGGGGCCCAGAGAAGGCTCCCACTTTTGCGGTGATGGCCAACTCTGTTTCTTTCTGAACAAAGTTCTTGGCTCAGAGGAGAAGAATGAGATAATCATTATTATCTACCTTAGAGAAACCAGCACCAAGACAGGACCACTACTCCCTCAGGAGCACTCCTTGGGAAGGAGCGTCTTTAAGCAGTCAGAGAAAGACTGTGCATTGGCCCAAAAACCAAATGGCAGAAGAGAATCCAGGGGCCCGCATGGATTGGAAGTTCAGGAAAATGTGGCGCATTAATTAATTCCTAGGCTACGGTCAGTGAGAATGAGTGAGATTATATCCCATGAGCCTTTGCTCTGGTCAGACCCCCACATCTAGAGGAGGAAGCTGAGTTCTTGATGCCACAGTGAAGAGCATCAAGCAAAAAGGCAGTTCTGGATGCTGTTTGGTAGGACCCCAAGCACCAGTTGGGATGTTGGGTCAGAGGCAGGTCAGACTATACAGCTGAGGGCCCTTCTGGCTCCGATTTGGAATTTTAGGAGGGGCACTGACAGACCGAAGTGCACGGAAGGGGTGCAAAGGAATGGAGTCAGGATGGAAGGCTCCTCGTTCAGATCTGAACGACTACTTCCGTTGACTCCTTCTGTGGCCCCGGGCTTCGGTTTACTGAACTGTAAAATGAGTGAGTCACACCGATTGCTCCTTCCAGCTCTAGAATCCCCTGTGGTACCTGGAACAAATCATTCCCCTTCCGTGTGCCTCAGTTTCCTCTTCTATAAAAGGAGGAGCTTGGGCTAGATAGTCTCAGAAATCTTTCCCACTACGTGTGACCTTGGGCAAATCACTTCTGTGAAACGAGGTGGGGATGCACTAGAGGGCCTCCTCCTGGTACTAACTTCAGGGGATAAAAGCAGGATCCATTTAGGACGGAAAGTGACGCCAAAGGACAGGGGACGAGCAGCCGGGAGAGGAGAGGTGGTGGTGGGGGGGGCTGCAGGACTGTCACATGACTTCAGGAGGCAGGGCTGAGACTGGGGACATGGGTCATGGTTATAGGAAAGGCTTGAAACGGCTGCTCAAGAAGGTGCCTTATGTATTGGGGGCCTGTCCCAGTGGGGAGGGAACAGTGGTGCTGATTCCTTGGGGGGAGGCAATTTTAAAGAAAGCCTTCTACCTTCCCAAGAGCCAAAGGACATCCCCGGCGTCTCGGGCCTAGCGATGGCGGGAGGACAAAGCGGTCGCCAAAAGGACCCATCCCCCATCATCTGGGTGGCCCTCGACAATTAGTCCAGGGAGGGGTGCAGGGTCAGAATGACTCTCCTTGTTTTTCTAGACGGGAGAGCTGACATTCAAAGAGGATCCAGGACTTCTCTACAATCACATGAAACTCGACTCTCGCACAGTGATGTCGATTTTGGTCCTCTTGGAGAACGAAGGACGCCGACCACCATCACATAACTAGAGAGCGGAAGAGTTTCCTTTGAACCCAGGGCCCCTGCAGCCCTCAGCTAAATGCCCACTCCGCTAAGCCCAAGGAACTCTGGGATATCCCAACAGCATATATTCAGGATGCAGATGGAGGAGATAAATAGTCATTGGTTTGGGATAATGGTAGTCAAGAGGGTCAGCTAGGTGGCGCTGCAGCGGATAAAGCATTGGGCCTGGATTCAGGAAGACCTGAGTTCCAATCTGACCTCATGCTTTCTAGCTGTGAGACCCTGGGCAAGTCACTTCACCTTGCTCATCTGAAAAATGAGCTGGAGAAGGAAATGACAAACCACCCCTCCAGTATTTCTGCCAAGGAAAACCCAAATGGGGTCACAAAGAGTCCGATATGACTGGAAAACAACCGCACGGTAAATGTCGGCACACTTTTGGGCGAGAGGCGGGGAGATGTGGAGACTTCAGCAATGGGCTGTTTCTCCCACCCCTTCCCCACTGCTGCCCTCTTCCCTCTCAGAATTGGGGCTTTCTCGGAAGTCTGAGGCCAGTCCCTCTCCTCTTTTCCTGGTCTCCTTCCAGCCCCACTCCAGCCACTGGGTCTTCCCCTCCCGAGGCTCTCTTCCACTTTCTCTGCTGGCAGTGGCTGTGGCCTCCCCCAGAATCTAAGCTCCCAGAGGGTGGCTCTATGGCTGTGTCCACAGGGCCTGGAGTCCAGGTACCTAATGCAGCCTCCCCGTTGCCCGACTGGGAGTCAGTAGGAGGGAAAATAGCTCAGCACTCCATCAGACAGGAAGACTGAGCAACGGGGGTGGAAGAGGAGCTGGGTTCGACCCCAGACCCACCACTATTTAATGTGGAGCGTGGCTCACTACTGGTGGAGGCAGTGCAGTGCAGGGGAAAGTGCATTCGAGTTGGAACCAGAGATTAAACCGAGGCTCGGCCACTTGTTACCTGCAGTTTCCTCTTCTGTAGAATGAGAGAACCAAACTAGAACCAGACTTCCAAGGTCCCTTCTAGCTCTAGAGCTAGGAAGAATCTTAGGTGTGACCTCGGACAAGTCAGTTTCCTTGTCTGTAAAAGGAGGGGATCGGACAATATGATATCTAAAGCCCCTTCCAGCTCAAGATCTGAGATCCTGTGGTCCCTAAGTCTCAGTTTCTTCCTCTGTCCAAATGGGACTATTACCCCAAATCACAGGATGACGGTGGGGAAAATGCCTCTAAACCTTGCAGTGCTATTAACACGGGCCCTAATAGCTTTGAAGGCTGGGAACGGGCTCCCCAACACACAGTAGGAGTTTCTCATGGTCTTTAGAGGAAGAAGGTGGGTGACTCTCAGGGATGTCTATTGACCCCGCCAGCTACAGCTCTTTTCCTCCTCAGTGCTTTGGAGAGATGTCCGTGGAGAGATAACGAAATAGTCCATTGTCTCCGGGCTCAGTGACAGAAACACAGAGGGCAGCTGGGACTATGTGCGGTTTTCCACCTCCCCATCTACCTCGCAGGGCTCTGTCTGGCCTGAGAAAAGCCACTGTGGGCACAACCGGCAGTGCTGGACAGAGCCATGCTGGAGGCCCCTCTGTGTTCTCAGAGAGACTGAGGCCCAGGCAAGGCCTCAGGAGGCCAGGGAATCCTCAAACAGGAGGGATGCTATCACTAACAGGAACCAAAAAGGAAGGGGGGACAACAAGGGAACTTGGAAGCCCCTTTTACCTTCTGCTGCTCTCTTGAAGAAGACTTTGCAGCTGCCGCAGGTGAGCGCCCCGTAGTGGCAGCCCGAAGCTTCGTCACCACAGATCAGGCAGGTCTTTTGTGGTGGAAAGTAATAGTCGATGGGCAGCACGTGGTCCCTGGTGGTCTCCAATCTAGAAAGAAAAGGCACAGACGAGGAGAAATACATCAGAAAGTTGGCAGAATCCAGAAGGCCAAAAAGACAGGATACTCCCAGAATCTCTCGGTGCCATGGCCACTCCTCTGTGCTCAGGGGAGTTAGCTGTGAAGGAACTGGGGATTTTTCTCAAGCAAAGGGCTGGATTGGGTTTTGGAATATCGAACAGCATTACCAAGTCAGGTGACTCCTCATTTGTATGAGCAAAAGGGAGTGGCGGCACTTCATAAACTCAAGAACATAAATTACTAGGGCAAGGACTCTTTTTCTGACAAGAAGTTCTGGGAAAACTGGAAAGCAGTTTGGCAGAAATGAGATTTAGATCATCATCTTCCACTATATACCACAATAATCTTAAAATTGATATGGGATTTGAATTTTAAAGATACTTAATGAGAATAAGATCTGTCACAATGCATTTAGAGGGATAATTCTTTTTTTTTTTATTTAATAGACTTTTATTTACAGGATATATGCATGGGTAACTTTACAGCATTAACAATTGCCAAACCTCTTGTTCCAATTTTTCACCTCTTACCCCCACTCCTCCCCAGATGGCAGGATGACTAGTAGATGTTAAATATATTAAAATATAAATTAGATACACAATAAGTATACATGACCAAACGTTATTTTGCTGTACAAAAGAATCAGACTCTGAAATATTGTACAATTAGCTTGTGAAGGAAATCAAAATGCAGGTGTGCATAAATATAGGATTGGGAATTCAATGTAATGGTTTTAGTCATCTCCAGAGTTCTTTTCTGGTATAGCTAGTTCAGTTCATTACTGCTCCATTAGAAATGATTTGGTTGATCTCGTTGCTGAGGATGGCCTGGTCCATCAGAACTGGTCATCATATAGTATTGTTGTTGAAGTATATAATGATCTCCTGGTCCTGCTCATTCCTTCACTCAGCATCAGTTCGTGTAAGTCTCCAGGCCTTCTGAAATTATCCTGTTGGTCATTTCTTACAGAACAGTAATATTCCATAATATCATATACCACAATTTATTCAGCTTATTCTCCAACTGATGGACATCCATTCAGTTTCCAGTTTTAGCCACTACAAAAAGGGCTGCCACAAACATTCGTGCACATACAGGTCCCTTTCCCTTCTTTATAATCTCTTTGGGATATAATCCCAGTAGTAACACTGCTGGATCAAAGGGTATGCACAGTTTGATAACTTTTTGAGCATATAGAGGGATAATTCTTAACAGAAAAAGAAATCAAGAAGATCATAACAGATTAAGAGACAGTTTCGATGACGTGACATATGAAACTTTTGCACAAATACGATGAAGACAGAACTAGAAACGAAAATAGCAGAGAGGGAAAGTATCAAAAATCACCGATGAAACCCACAACATATTGAACCGATGCAAATCTAGGACACCCAAAATCCATTCCCCAGTCACTGACCAAAGGATATAAGAAACATGGTTTCCAAAGAAATAGATAAATGACTCGATGAAAATGCTCCAAATCATCGAGAGGAAGAGAAATGTAAATCGAAACAACTCAAAATATTCACTTCACATTCAACCGATGGCAACAAAAAATGGGAACAGTCCATGCCGAATTTGTTTTTTGCATACCTTTTTCAACTTAACTGGCTTCCTTTGTATTCCTATGCATTTTAACTTATACATTTAAAAACATGATTTTTGAGAAGAGGACCATAAGCTTCAGCGAACTGGGATCTTACCAGCAAGGTCATATCACGGTTTTCTTTTTTGGAGCACGGGATAGGGTCCTTGGTCTCTGATGGTCCCTTGTCCCAAGTGCCTGCAAGACTGGATCTAAAAAAACTCCACTTATAAGGTCATTCACCTTTTGGGTGCCACGGACACCTTGGGCTGTCTGGTGAAGCCTGAAGACCCCTTTTCTCAGGAGAACATTTTTAAATGCATAGAAAAGGACAGAGGATTTAAAAGGAAATGGATATTTATTGAAACACACTAATCAGAAATATTTTAAAGAACCAAGTTTATGGGGCAGCTAGGTGGCACAGTGGATAGACCACCAGTCCTGAAGTCAGGAGGACCTGAGTTCAAATCTGCCCTCAGACATTTAAAACTTCCTAGCTGTGTGACCCCGGGCAAGTCACTTAAACCCAATTGCCTCGGGGGGCGGGGGGGAAAGAATCAAGTTTACAGATTCTAAGTTAAGAAATCTGAAATCTTCAAAGCAAAGCCTTGGAGAACTGATCAATCAATTTGAACAGTCACAAAGAACTTCACATATCTCTCTAAATGTATAAGTCTGGAGCCATTCTTTATCTCCTAGTATGGAAAGTCCCTCTGCCAATGTAGACTGGTACACATACTGCAATTTCTGATTTTGGCAAGTTGCTTGGGGTCCTAAAGGTTAAAGTGACTTGTCTAGGGTCACACAGACAGTAGCTTTCAGAAGAGAGACTTAAACCCTGGTTTTCTATTCCCATCACACCATTCTTCTTCATTATTCAATTCAATTCAATAGACATTTATTAAACACCAGATCAGGTGCTCGGTGTTGAGTGGCTAAGAAGCCATGAAAATGATAGTTTTTGACCTCAGGGAACTTTCGTTCCCCTGGGAGGAGATGTATGCAAATAATATTTACGTGAAATATCTTCGAAGCAATTTTCTTCTAGAAAAGGACTCTCACATAGGGGCCTGGAGAAAGGCTCCTGCAGAAGGTCGTACTCCAGTGGAACCTCGAAGGACAGTAGGGATTCTAAGAGGTGAAAGGGAGGAGAGAGAGCATTCCAGGCATGGGGACCAGCTTACACCAAGGGCTAGAGAGGGGAGACAGAAGGGCACGTATGAGGAACAGTCAGAAAAATCTGGCTCGTTGAATTGTAGAGTATGAGAAGTGAACCACTGTACGGGGATGCGACAAGCCCCCAAAGCCCAAGGCAGTCAGCTTGGAAGTGGTTTAAATGTCTGAGGAGGGGGGTTGTGTCTGTAGTAAGAAACCACTGATGTCTCTTGGTAGATAGTTTATGTATTTTCTCGTTTGAATTAGTCATTCTCTGATTATTAAAATGCAACGATGTGTAAAACAAGGAGATGTACAGCGAGGACCTGATTAGTGTGAATAATTAATCCTCCCAACCGGTGGCATGTATTTGAATTCACACTATTTGACATTATAATGGTGTAAAATAGAGTAATAGGTTTCAGTTCAGTGGAAATATGCAGTGTGAATTCAAATAATGGGCCCACTTTAAGGGATTCATTCATTATGCACATTAATCAGGTCTTGGCTGTATGCTCAACCAAAAAAAAATGGTTTCTCCCTATAGTGGAGGAGGAAAGATAAAAAACTCATAAAGGGGAATGACTCCCGAGAGATGGTTGGATCCTTAAGACGCTCCTGCCTGTGAATGATATTGTGCCCGTTACATCCAGACCTGAGAGATGCTGAAGCTCTTAAACTGGATCTCAAGTCCCTTAAGTGATTAGCTTAACTATCCACACAGGAAAAACCAAGAGGATGAAAAAAGTCTATCGTATAGACTAAAATAACTAGTTATGTGGATAACACATAGAGTTCATCATTGATAATATGAATAATAAAAACACATGGGCATAGCACTTCATATTTTTCAAAGCATTTTACATATATTATATGTATACATGTCTATATATATATATATATGTAAAATGCTTTGAAAAATATGAAGCCTTTGAGGAAGATTAGTTAAAATTTTATATACATATATAATATATTATATAAATAACATGCAATATACAATATATCAATAATATATCATACATAATATATATAATATACAATATATTAATATTATTTATTATATTATTGTATAGTTTTATATATATATGTAATTTTAACTGATCTTCCCAAAAAGCTGTGAGGTAGGTACTATTGTATCTCAGTTTTCCAGATGAGGAAACTAAATGGTAGAGAGGTTAAAGGATCTGGCCAGAGTCATAGAGCGAAATGATTTCTGAGGAAAGAGTTAAAGTCAAGACTTTCTGACTCCAAGTCCAACATTCTAAACCCCTGTGCTGTATGTCCATCTCTCCGGGATGAACACTACCAGTAGGCCCAGATTTGGACAGGGGGAAGAAAGAAGAATATTGAATCTGAGACTCATCCAGTGGACCATGAAGAGGCACACAGTGGGCACGAGCAGGCTATAATACATGAAAAATACAGAATGACATCAGGGAAGTGATGGTGGAATGAGATAACTGGGAAAAATATGAGGAGGGGGATAGTGTGACATAGAGACGAGTGAAAAATAGCTTATGGCTAGCCAGAGTGCTCCCTTAATATCCATTCAATGTCAAAAGAAGGCCTAATTTAGCACATCGGGCAGGTCTCCCGTGGCAAACTTATGGGATAACTTGGATGAGAGACAGTTGTGCAGGATGGACAGACGTGGATGGGTCGAGACCTGCATCTAAGTAAATGAGATCACTAGTTTGTTGAAATACTAGAGTACCAGAAGATCAGAGGGAATCACTAACAGAAGGAGAAAGGAGAAAAGCCACCATAGCCAGAGCTTGAAACACAAGCCTGTCAGGTTGTTTACTCTGAAGATGTGGCTCTTGTGTGGGCTCCTGTGGTTAGGGTGAGTGAAACTACATGCACATCAGGCCTGTGCTGTTATTTCAGAAGATGTGACTTGTATGGAAGTATTTTCCATCTTCTCTATTTGCTGTAAAATTAATGACTACTAATGTGGCAAATTACATGCCATTTGGAAGCTGTGGGGTGAGGGAGTTAGGCCAAAAACCACTTGAGCTGCCATCTTGCCAAACATGGGAACCAAAAGCATTAATTCTCTCCGGTTATATTTGAAAGCATGGCAATATGGGATAGTAATAAGAGAACTGGTTTAGGAATCGGGAAGACCAGGGTTCATACGTGATGCCCTAGGCTTGGGATCAGGAAGGCCTGAGTTAAAATCCAGCATTAGACACATACTAGCTATGTGATCCTAGGTGAGTCACTTGACATCTGGGTGCCTCTGTTTCCTTATCTGTAAAATGGAGAATATAATGGCACCTACATTCCAGGGTTGCTGGAGGATCAAATGTGGAAAGCATTTAGTGTAGTACCCAATACATAATAAGTGCTGTACAAATGCTAGCTATGATTGTTGTTGTTGCTGTTGTTATTATCCTGGCACTGTCCCAGGAGACTTTCTTAAGACTGATTGGCAGAAGTAACTGCTGCATTTGGGCATCCCCTATACAAATGAAATCACTTTCCCTAACCAGATGGCCAAGTGTACAGACAAGAACACTAGCCTTGGAGTCAAGAAGACGAATTCAAATCCTCAGATAATTACTGGCTGGGTGCTTCTGGGAAAATCATCTCAGTTTGCTCAGTTCAAAAATGGGCATATTAGTAGTCCTACTGCTCATGGCATTATTGTGAGACAAATTTTACATATACATATATATATATATATGTATATATGTATCCAATAAGTATCCAAATAATTACAACAGCACTTTCTGTGGTTACAAAGGTCAAAGTCGATACCCACAGATTAGAGAATGGCTAAACAAACATGTTTTAAGATGGTAAATGGAAGATTACTATGATACAAGAAATGACAAATGTGAAGGACTTAGAGATGAGCTGCCATTGAATCAAGTGATCCAGAAAGGAACTTGCTAATGTAAACAATGACAACCACTGTGAAAATGAAAAGTATAATAGAATATAATACAATTATAATGATCATAATTGGCTCCAAGGAAGATCTATGAAAAGACACCTTTCCCCCTATTTCTTTGCAGAATCTGGTTGTAAAGAACTTCCCAGAAAGCTTGACTTTTTCCAAGATGAGAGGGGCCTTAGAACCTAGGGTACCTTAGAACAGAGAATGTCAGAAGTGGGAGAGGCCTTAGAACACAATGCCAAAGCTGGCAGGGGCTTTAGATCATGGAATGTCAGAGCTGGGAGGAGTCTTATGGTGGTGAGTTTTACTGAACTGTTTCTCCCTCCCCTTTCCTTTTTCAAACTGCTGGAAGGAGGGATGGCTCTCTGTGAGGAAAAGGAGAATGAAAAACACTGGGACAGAAAATTAAAAGGTATCAATAACAACATTTTGAAATATGACTTCCTCAGAAAATTGGGGAAAATTTTATATCTAAGGGTTCTGATAAAGGCCTTATTTCTCAAATATATAGGCAACTGACTTTATAAAAATATGAATTATTCTCCAATTGATAAACGGACAAAGGATGTGAACTATTTTCAGATGAAGAAATTAAAGTCGTTTCTAGTCATGTGAAAAAAAATTCTCTAAATCACTATTGATCGGAGAAATGCAAATTAAGATAATTCTGAAGTACCACTTCATACCTCTCAGATTGAAAAGATAATAAAAAATAAAGATAATAAAATAATAAACAAAAAATAAAATAAAAGGGGATGTGGGAAAACTGGGACACTGATACACTGTTGGTGGAGTTGGGAACTGATTCAACCATTCTGGAGAGCAATTTGGAACTATGCCCAAAGGGCTATCAAACTGGGAATATCATGTGATCCAGCAGTGTCTCCACTTGTTCTGTGGAGATCATAAAAGGGAAAGAAACCTACATGTGCAAAAATGTTTATAGCAGCCCTTTTTGTAGTGGCAAGGAACTGGAAACTGAGTGGCTGTCCATCAGCTGGAGAATGGCTGAATAAGTTAGGGTATATGAATGTCAAGGAATGTTATTGTTCTATAAGAAATGACCAGTAGGATGATTTTAGAGAGGCCTGGAGAGAGTTACAAATGAACTCATGTTAAATGAATTCCAATAGACTTGTGATGGAGATCCAGAGAGTGGGAATTGAACATGGACCACAAGTTTTTTCACCTTTTTTTGTTTTTGTTGTTTGCTTGTTTGCTTTTTTTTCTCTTTTGGTGTGATTTTTCTTGTGCGGGATGATAAATGTGGAAATATGTATAGAAGAATTGCACATGTTCAAACCTCCATTGGATTACTTGCTGAATAGAGGACGGAGGGAGAAAAATATGGAACATAGGGTTTTGCAAGAGCGAATGTTAAAATTTGTCTTGGCCTGTCTTTTCAAAAATAAAAAAGCTATCATAATTATTTTTTAAAAAGTAAATAGACCTTAGAATATTAAAGAAATAACCGTTTAAAAATTAATATTATAAAATAAATAAAATAAAATATGGTTTCCTGACCAAAGTTGGCTTTCACCTGATTCCCCCATTTTCCATTCTTACTGTGTTGCCTGGCAGGGGCAGAGTGCTGTCCTCAAAGTCAAAATGGCTCCTTCGTGAGGCAAGCCTGCCAGGAGCGCATGATCTGGCGCTTGACTTTTATCTCAGAAAGCCCAAAATGCTTTCTCACCAATTCCTTCTCCAGCCAGATAGTTTGAGCACTTTCCTTCCTCACATACCTCAAAGTTGGCATTCTGGGCCAGAAGCACCCAGGTGAATGTTCCAAGTTCAACATAAAAATCAACAGGAGGAGCCCTGTCTGGTCTAGAGGGCGCCACCCGACTTCTCCCAGGCACATGCTTCTTTATCTGTGACCTTCCTGGGGGGTATTCGGGTAACAATTAGGGTTGTTTTGTCCCCAAGAGGAATGGACCAAATATCTTCCTAGGTCTTCCTGAACTCTAAAGTCTTAAAAAAATTCAGCTAAATGGTTTGCCCAGGAGTAGAATACGAGACATGGAACAAGATCAAACAAATAAACATTTCTAAGGTAGCCACTATTCCCGTCCCAGGCACAATGATACAAAGAACAAAGGGAGACAGTTCCTGCCCTCAAGGAGTCTATGTTCCACTGGGAAAGATCGAACATGTGCAAAGAAAAGTAAATAGGAGCTATATATGGAATAAAGATGGAGTGATGGGAGAAGGGCAAAAGAACTATCAGGAAAGGCCTTGGGAAGGAGATGTAAGTCAAGTAGGAAGCAAGCTGGAATTCTCAGAAGGGGCCAGGAGGAGGGAGAGGACTAGAGGTATGGGCCGTGTAGGGGAGAGTCAAGGAGATCACGTTGGTTGAAACACAGAATACATAAGAAAGAAGAATATGTAGTCAGACCAGAAAGAGAGGACAGAACCAAAGAGCATGAAGAGCTCGAAATGCCAAGCAGAGGAGTCTGTATCTGATCTCAGAGGCGAAAGGGCGCCAGCGAGATTTCTCGAGCAGGAGGCTAGCGTGCTCAGACCTGGACTTTCACTTGGCAGTTCCAGGGAAGATGGATCGGAAAATGGAAACACTGGAGGGCTGTATGTGTGTGTGTGTGTGTGTGTGTGTGTGTGTGTGTGTGTGTGAAGGGGACCAAGTAAGAGGCTATTGTCATGTCTAAGCGAGAGTTTATGAGAGTTGGAACTCCACAAAAACCCAAATCATCTTATCAGTTGACTTTATCTCAAAGATCAAAACCGGTATAACTGAATCCCCCCCGGGTGACAAATCAAGGGAAGCCAGTATAGTGGGGACTCAGTTGGGGGGAGGGAGTCAATGAATGATCCTATCCACTCATGGGATCACAGTGTACACAGTTAGTCCAAACTCTCAGGTACGGTGACGGGGAGGGATTGGCTCAAAGTCACCCAAAATCCTAAGTCTAGATCCAGAGAGGACTTCCAAGGCCTCCATGTCCAATCCTCTCCTTCATTTTACAGGAGAGGAAGTTGAGGTCCAGGGAGAATAGGGGACTGATCTAAGGTCACTCCCATAGCATCACAGATTTAGAACCAGAAGGGTCTTCAGAGGCCAATTGGTCCAAACTCCCTCATTTTATAAAGGGAGGAAATGAAACCTAGAGAGGGAACTGGTCCTAGATAACAAGGACAAATGTCCGAGGCAAGATTAGAACTGATATCCTCTGACTTCAGGACAGGTGATATTCCTTAATCTTTATCTTTCTGGGCCTCTGCTGTTTCTTTCTATAAATGAAGGGTTTAGATGTGATGAGCCAATCTGTTCTCTACAGACCCAGATCTAGGTCTCTCAGGTGGTCTCTTTAGCCCGCGGGAGGTCGGCCATAGCGCGGCCCCGATACGGCCTTGGCCAATGTCTTCGGTGAGGGTCTGAGAAACGGCAATGAGAAGGAATCGGGGAGGGACCTCGAGGCAGACATCAGCTAGCCACCATCTCGCCCCCTTCCCTCAAAAAATGAGAAAAAACCAACCCAGGATTCTTGTCCCATTCCACCTTCATCTCGTTGGGCTCAATGTTCTGGCAAAAGGCCAGAATGCAACAGGAGAGAACTATTCTGGCCAGGCTCCCTTCCCAGGGAGCACAGACCACCCAATAGCCAATGAGAGGCAGAACTTCAGCTGGCCTTAGATACTCTAGGTACATGGCCACACACTAGACCTTGATATAGAGCCCAGGGCCTGTGGGAACATACTGGTGTAATCCTGGTATGTATATGCACAAGTATGCAAGCAAATATGTGCTTGGTAGACACATACTTTGTCACACACACACACACACACACACACACACACAGAGGGAGCAGAACCAGGTGTGAGTCTTGGGGCTACTCTGCCTGGGGAATTGGGGACAAGTCACTTTCCCATTTTGTGTCTCAGTGTTCTCCAACTGCACTAAATCAAGAGTCCCTGATCTCCTATTATATTTTGGATAATGGAGGACACTGAGCAGTCTGGGGAAGCTACATATCTCCTTCTGACCATCATGGCTTTAAATGAATAACACAAAATATATAGAATTATGAAGGAAATCAAGAATATTGAAAGTTCAGAGTACTAAAAAACAATTCACAGACTGCAGGCTAAGAGCCCCTTCACTAAATGACATCTATAGGCCCTCCCAGTTCTCCCATTCTCAGTTCTAAGGCATTCTATGCTCTAAGGCCCCTCTCAGTTCTGACATTCTCTTTTCTAAGGTCCCTCCCAAGCCTATCAGCTCATTAAAAACTTTTAAGTCATTAGCAGCCCTGATGATTTTTACCCAGGCCCGAAAACCAAATCTACTTCTTCCCTCAGCAGGTTCTTGGTGCAAGTGAGACAAAAGACAAAGGTGTGAGACTTTGAGCAATGACCTCAACCTTTAGGCAAAGGAATAGCTAATTCAAGGATGACCAAACTTGAGGAAGAAGAAAGGTCTCTGACCCTCAGAGGATCGGGTAACAGTAATAATAAGCAGCAGTTATATATCATTTTAAGGTTTACAAATGTCATCTCATTTGACCTGCATAACAATGTTGGGAGGTAGATGCTGTTATTATCCTCATTTTACAGTTGAGGAAAGTGAGGCAGATAGAAGGAAAGTGACTTGCTCAGAGTCACATGACAGGTAAGTATCTGAGGAAGGATTTGAACTCAATTCTTCCTGATTCCAGATCAAATGCTCTAAAATCAATTCCATTGAGATTCTTGGGGGATTGAGAATTGGAAATCCTTTAATATCATGTCTATTGCTTGGGGTCCCAAGTAGGCCAAATGGACTAACGGGGTCACTTGGACCTAGTGACTGGTTGGTGACCGGGTATGTCTACTGTCTTTGGTCAGTGGAAAGCCAACATGATCCTATCAGTGCCCTGTGGGGAAGTCTGGGCCTAATGTAGATATTATAGTGTCTTCATCTGTACTATTTTCAACAAGATCATTCTGATTGTATATCCTGTAATATTCCCAAGAAGGCCGTATGTATGGGTACAAGGACGTTATCTCACAAGAAACACAAAGGAAATTGGGAGGAAGTAAAAGAAAAGGCCTTTAGACAAGAACCTGAAACAAATGGGGCTCTGGAAATAAGGGCTTTTGCATGCTTAGGAGTCATATTATGGTGTGGAAAAATTGACGATGCGGAAGACCTGGCTTCCATACTTTGGTCCGACCACATACCTGGCTCTTGTTGACTAAGGATGGCTACTTTCCTTTTCGGCCCTAAGCTTCCTGCTCCAAAAAGTGAGGCGGTCAGATCAGATTGTGGCCAAAGGCCAAAAAACTCAAGTATTGTTAATGTTTTGGTGTATCTTTCAGCCTTATAGTCCATGATCCTTTGCTACTCCAACATTCCAAATTCTAGGCTTCTACTCATAAAATGCTGGCAAGAGAAAGGTCTAAGATAGCTTTTAAACCTAACTTCTGATTTAATGGCTCAGACTGGCACTGGAACTTAGACTTTCAACTGGCAGGCCTGCCCCCTTCCCCCATGCTACTTTAGTTCCAGCTCTCAAAGTTCCTTCTCCCTAGTGCCTCATTGAGCTTTCCTGTGGGCCTTCTGTGGGCATATCTCAGGCTAAGTCTAGTCCAAGCAGGTCAGAGGGTCACTCCATCAATTTTTGGACAAGAAAACTGAGACCTAGACTTGCCCATGGTCATATAAGTAGAATGACAGATGGAGAGCTAGCAGGGGTCACAGGGGCATCTTGTCCAACCCCCTCTTCCAAGAGGGTAGTGACTTAGAGGCTATCTCATTCAACCCTTTCCTTTTACAGAGGAAGAAACTCAGGCACAGGGAGGGGAACAGACTTGATAAAATAATGGGATCGTAGTTTTAGTCAGAATGAACCCGGAAAGTCAAAGGATCCGACCCCCTCCGTGTTGATGAGGCGACAACTGAAGCCCAGATAAAGGAGAGTGGCCCATTCAAAGGCAGGCAGTGAATAGAAGAGCTGGGCCTTGGACTCCAAACAGAATATTCAGTCTACTCCAGCCTTCCTAGAGGGTCCGGGCCAGTGTTGCTGAAGACACGGAACAAGGCTGGGCTGGGACACAGCTGTGATTCATGAGCTGGGCTAGGAGTGCTGAGGACCAAAAGCCTAATTATTCACCCAGCAAAGACTGACTAAGGAGAAAACAGGAGGGTGGAAATAGCCTGTGTGACTCCACTCAGTTCCTGCCTGTCTCTCCCTTCCTATCTGTCTCTCTCCCTTTGTCTCTGTCTCTCTGCCTCCCCATCTCTCTGTCTTTCTGTCTCTGTCTCTCTCCATCTCTGTCTCTTTACTGTTCCTCTTTTTTGTCTCTGTCTCTTCTCTCTCTCTGTCTTTCTCTCCATCTCTCTTTTGTTCTATTTTTCTCTCTATCTCTTTGCTCTCTCTTTTGTTGTCTTCCCCCTCTCTGTCTCCCTCTTTTATTCTCCTCTCCCTCTCTCTCCTCCATCTCTCCTTCTCTTCCCCTGTCTCTCTTTCTATCTCTATCTCCCTACCGTTTGTCTGTCTGTGTTCCTGTTTCTGTCTCTCCTCTGTCTGTCTCTCTGTCTTTTTATCTCTCGATCTCTGTCTGTCTGTCTGTCTTTCTTCCCCTCCCCATCTTCCTGTCTCTTCCTCCCCTTCCCCACCCCCCCGCCTTAGCAGGGCATTTTGTTTTGTAAGTCTGGAGTAAATGTACTGTCACAGAGAAGAGAAGACAGCTCTAGGCCCATAATTCTCTATTCTACAGCAGTTTCACAATTAATTACACAAAATAGATCATTACAAGCTGACTGCCTGCAAATTTGGTCAGCCCAAAAAGTGGGAGAAAGATAAAAGAATCTCAAGCCCAAGTTGCAGAACTAGGCAGTTTCCCTTAATTAGGCACAACTGTGGGGAAAGCACTCTGGACTAGAGGTCAAGGATGCCCGATTCCAGACACCAACCTTGGACCAATTACTTCTGCTCTCTGAGTTTATTTCCTGATTTATAAGATGAGGTGCTTGGACCAGATGACCTCTTTGAGAATGGGGTATTCTGGGTTCCAAGGCCCCTCCCAGCTCTGGAATTCTGTGTTCTAAGATCCTCCCAGACCCAATATTCCCTATTCCAATGTTCCTTCCAGCCCCAATATTCCCTATTCCAATGTTTCTTCCAGCCCCAATATTCCCTATTCCAACGTTCCTTCCAGCCCCAACATTCTCTATTCCAAGGCTCCTTCCAGCCCCATTATTGCAAGGCTCCTTCCAGCCCCAATATTCCCTATTCCAATGTTCCTTCCAGCCTCAACATTCTCTATTCCAAGGCTCCTTCCAGCCCCAACATTCCCTATTCCAGGGCTCCTCCCAACCCTGACATTCTCTGTTCTAAGGTCCTTTCTAGCTGTGTCATTCTTTGTTTTCAGCTTCTTCTCAGGTATATAACATTCTATTTTCAGCATCCTGGGTTCTAAGGGCCCATTTAGATCTAACTTCTTTTTCTAACGCCCCTCCCATCTCTGCCATTCTGTGTTGAAAGAACCCTTCCAGCATCCTTTCTAAACTCGTTTCCAGCTCTGACATCTTATTTGTCACGTCCCCGAAATACATTTGAAAGCATCCGACCACCACCGCCGATCCCCAAACCAAAAACAGAGCCCTCGAACCCAAAGAAACTCCATCTCCTTTAGAAATCTGTTTTGTTTGGAAGAGGGATCCCTTTCCATTCCTGTCTGCTAGATGACTAGAAACGCCAATCCAGAAAGTGAAACTGATTCAAAATGTGAAGGGAAACCGTCATTATTCTAATGCAACATATTCAAATATGGAAGAAAATTGAAAGAAGAATGAAAATTCAAGCAGTTGCTCAAAAACCCCTTCTGGTACCTAATCAACAACCCTTGCGGTCGGTGGGTCCTGGAGTACTAGCTTGGGCAAGGCTGTTCTGCTTAGAGCTAAAGGATATGGATACAGGTCCTGGTTTTACCCTGCAGAAATGAACCAGATTTGGGGCGAGTCACTTTTCCTCTCTAGGCCTCGGTTCCCCCATTTTAAAACTGGGGGCAATAATCCCTTTACTTCTCAGTGAGGTGCTTCAGCTCATAGAAGATGAGGGATAGAAGAGTTTTTCAAGTTTGTTGAGGGCACTCATGTATACACAGGGGACTACCATTTTGTTCCCTTCTCAACATGCCACCTAAGTCCTGATGTCTGTCCTTCCAAGAATAAACTCTTGCTTTTGTTTTTGAACAATCTCTCGTGCTTTTTCCTCTGCTCGAGCAGAGAAGGCCATACTGGGAACACAGAGACTCATAAAAATGTCGGAGCTGGAAGGAAGGCTCAGCAATCATCCAGGGAGACGTGTGAGTGGTTTGTTGTTTGGGAAATCGATAGCAAGAGCTTGGGAAAGGAAGGAAAATCCTCCTGCCCTCACTAATTCCTTCACTATTGAGAGTCAGAGCATATGGGACCTTGAGCTGGGTGCAACGGGGGATGTAGAGATGAGGAAGTCCGACCCCCTGCCTCCAAGGAGCAAGAAGCCATCACAAGATGGGTGCTGGGATTGGGATCCCATATAGTATTCTCATCTCCAGAACCCAGCCCCAATATTGTATGGCCCAAGCCCTCTTCCATTTCTGCCATTTTATGGTTGGTTTTCTCAGGTCCCTCCTTATCTGGATCATTCAGTGTCGTCAGGGGCCTCCCAGCTCCAAAATTCTATTTTCCAAAGTCCTCCCTGGCTCAGATGTTCTATTCCATAATCTCTCCCATCTCGGACCCTCCACGTTCTAAGGGCCTTCCCAGCTCTGACGTCCCATGTTTCAAGATTAGCACGTAGATAGCCTGCTCTTACCTTCTGAATTCTAACCTTCTGTATTCTATATCCCTTTTCAACTGGAAACCCTGTGATCACATGCGGTAATAATGCTATTTCCCATTATGTAGTGCTGCCAAAGAGCTCCCTCTCCCCCCCAAATTCCCATCCCACTTGGTTACTACAAATACTGTCCCTAAATCCAATCCCAGCAAGGTGAAGAGTGATTTGTCCACAGCCCCACAGTGAGTGCCCATGGAAGCCAGGTTTGTCTCTTCTGGGAATTCTAGCTCTAAGGCCCAAGTTTCTATACTGTGGGATCCCCCACCCAGATCCCTTGCAGCTGGGAAGACTCCCAGAAAGCTCCATGGGAAGGAGTAGTAGCTTGGGGCAGCCTTTTCCCACCCAGGTCTCCTGAGAGCCCCAAGCCTGACATGTTAGGATTTTTTAATTTTTATGTATTTATTTTTGCACGGCAACAACAGACAGGCCGACGACACGGCCCTGCTGATCTACCCTCAGATCCAATCATAACCCTGTCATAAGCTCCCACTTTCTAGCCATGTCCACGGGATTGTAGATTCCTGCAGAATGGAAGATGCAAGATAACTTAAGGATCATTTCATGTAACCTTTTCATTTTACAGATGTGGAAACTGAGTGCTGGTGAGAGAGAGGGAGAGCCCAATGTCAAACAGCCCAGATTTTAAGGCCAGCCCATTGACCCCAGACTTAATGCTCTCTGCCCCCAGAATGGACAAAGCACTAGATGGTCCATCCATATGACTGGATTCAACTGGAACTACTTTGAAAATGGGACACAATAGGCTGGGAAGGAGTTCAGCTTAGTGCTCACATCTCTGCCTTTTCCTGGGCAGAGGGGGGCGGGGAAGGTTGGCATTCATGAGGAAGAGCCATGTACGAGTGCTGCCTTTGATCCATACTGGCTGTGTGACTCTCAACCAGTCACTATACAAACTTTTGGGTCCCCAAACAACTCTAAGATTTGGAGATGAAGAGCTGCCATCGATCTCTACTGGCAGAGCTAATTTCTTCATTGGAAGTTCTCTCTGGGAAAATGAAAATGAATTATCATTGTGGTGGCCCATAATGCTCTCTGAGGTCTCTTGCATTTATAAGTTCTACGCTGCCGAGATCCTGCCAGTTCACACAAGCCTTTCCCCTCCAGAGCCTTCTCTGGGCTTTCAGCCTTCTTTCTAGTCTGTGCACAGGAAAACAGTCCCACTTGAGAAATGTGAAAAATGCCCAAAAGCAATTGTCCCAGAAGCCCCCCCCCCTTCAGTCAAAGAAGGAAGATAGCAAGGTAGAAGCAGACACAACTTGGGGAGTGATGACGTGCTCCAGAGATTCCAGGCCTGGTTCATGACCAGGAGGCCAAGGTTAGAGCCTGAAGACAGATAAGAAAAACAAACAGATTCAGGGCCTAGGCAGGGAGGGGCCCGGCCCTGCTCGGCTGCCTTCCGACTGCAGGCTGACCACAAGGCCCAAGTACCACCAGCACAACCTGAGACCGGGCACCTTGGGATCTCTTTTTATAAAGAGTTACACAGGCCTGTGCTAAGTTTGATGGTTTCCTCACCTTTTAAGTGAAGAAGGGGTTGGACTAATGACCTGGGCAGGCCCCTCCCAGATGGAAATCCTATGCTCTGCACTTCAAGGTCCCCTCCAGCACAAACATTCTCTGTACCACGGTTACAGTTAACTCTCTGTTCTAAGGGCGCTTTCAGCTCCAATATCCCATGTTCTAAGGACTGTCTCAATTCTGACCTTCTCTGTTCTAAGGGCTGACTGAGCTCTGACATTGTGTTCTAAGGCCCCTCCAGGCTCTGATATTCTCTGTTCTAAGAGTTGTCTCAGCTTTGGCATTCTGTGTTCTAAGATCTCTCCTAGCTCGTTCTCGATTCCACAAGCCCTCCACCCCAGATATTCTTTGTTCTAAGGACTGTCCCAGCTCAAACATTCTCGATGATAAGAGTTCTCCTAGTTCTGGGATTCTTTGTTTTAGATCCTCCCCATTTCTGTTATTTTCTGTTGTAAGGTCCCTTCCAGTTTTGCCATTCTATATTCTAAAGTCACTCCCAGCTCTGATGGTTTGTTTATTAAGGTCTCTTCTCAGATCTGACTCTTTTTGTTCTAAGATGCCTCCCAGCTCTGACGGTCTCTATTTTAAAATCCCTCCCAGCCCTGAACCCTCCCCAGCTCCTGCCATTAAGCCAAAACCTGTCTTTTGAACCTTGTAGCCATGGGAATGAACTGAACACATTTAATTTTCCTTCCACACAAGAAACCTCAGATGCCCAAATACAGACATACCTATCTCCCCCTTCTCTTCTTTAGGCTAAATATGAAGGTCAACGATGGCCATGGAATTGGAACCCGTTCACCGAGAGATGCTCCAGCTTCTGTATAGGAGCCCACAAGCCTCCTGGGTAGCCCATTAAATTTTGAGACAGCTCTAATTAACTCTTATGAAGTTTCCCCACCATGGAGCCTAGATTTTCCACCATTCATTGCTTAGTTCTGCCTCTCGAGGCAAACTGAGGAGTCTCCTCCTTTCTCAGGACAGCTCAGGGACAGCCGTTCTGGACTTTCTGAACTTTCCCATCTGTAATGGTAAAGCTTGCCGAGGTGAGATTCTAACCCAGGTCTTCACGTTGCCCAGACTCAGCATTCTTTCCGCTGTGCCATTCCAAGATAGGTAGAGGCCAGCTTTAATTGCCAGAGAAGCCTGTTTTCTGCCCCAGAGGAAACTGAGAGCTAGTCAAAACTTCTGGAGCAAGGAAGCAACATGGGCAGACTTTCTGCTTTAGGAACATGAACTTGGTGCCTGATGGATTAGAAAGGGGAGAGACTAAAGGGAGGGGGACAAAGTAGGGGGCCACCACAATAGCTGAAGGGAGGGATGAGGACGACATGACCGGAGAAAGGGATGGACGTGAGATGGAAGTAGAATTAGAAATGGTGGCCACTGATTGGATTGTGGGACAAAGGAAAGAAAAAGGCTGAGGAGCACCCTTAGATTCCCAAACTGAGTCACTAAAGGACCGTGGTGTCCTCTAGAGGAAAAGGAGGATTGAAGTGTAGGGATGGGCTTGGCGGGTTGCAAGATAGGTTAAAGATGATGAGCTTTGTTTTGGATGTGGCGAAGCCACGGGACACACAGGGAGAAATACCTAGCAGGAAGGAAGTTGCTGATGTGGGCCACATGCTTAGGAGAAAGCTGAAGTCCGAGCTTACAGATCTGGGAGCCCGTACAGATGAGAACGGAATCCATGGGACTTGAGGAGATTACAGGGCAAGTGATTCTGGGACTCTGAAAAGGTCATTGGATGTCACAGTCGAGATCATTGCTAACCTTGGTGTTTGAAATGGTGGAGTAGGAGACCAGACAAAGGATGAGAGGTCAAGAGGATATAGGCAAGTGGAGGAAATGAGTGGAGGGAATGAACGGAGGCAGCTTTTTGGGGGTCAGGTTAGTTATCAAAGTGGGGAAAAGTAATTTGGGGGGAATAGGAAGGTCACAGGAAAGGTTTTTTGAAATGATCAAGGAGAACTGCAACTTCTCATGGACACAAGGAAGGAGCCAGTAGATAAAGAGAGATTGAAGACTAGAAAGTCAAAGAGGATGATCAAAGGGACAAATTCTTGAAGGAGACAGAAAGAAAGGGAGAAGAGAATCAGGGCTAAAAGTACAAGGGGAGAGTTATCTATGGCAAGGAGAAGGGTCTTCTTCTCTTCAGAGACTGTAACAAAGGAAGAGAAATGTAGGATAATGATGAGGGGGTTTGAGGTACAGAAGTGGGGAAAAGGAACTCAGGATTGATGACCTCCATTTCTTTTTTTTTTTTTTTTTGCACTGAGGCAATTGGGGTTAAGTGACTTGCCCAGAGTCACACAGAAAGTATTAAGTGTCTGAGGCCAAATTTGAACTCAGGTCCTCCCAACTTCAGGGCTGGCACTCTATCCACTGGGCCATCTAGCCACCCCTTTCCATTTTCTTGAACAAATGCCAGGTCAGGTCCTCTGCTGAGAAGGAGAGGGAAAGGACCAGGGTTGGTGGCTTTAGGGGAGAAGAGAAGGCTTAGAACATTGGCCATGGGGACTGTTTTCCAGTCTCACTGGGGGAGAGGATAAGGCTTCCCACCCAGCAGCGAGGGCCCAGATTATGAGATAACATCATTCTGTAATCGATCCAGCTGGCACGGTTGGTTGGTTTCTTCAATGTATATTCAGCAGCAGATGAGAAGAAGCAGGAAAGACTGACGGTACAGGTCCCCCTGGGTGAGGGGTTGGAAAAGGATGGGTGTTGACAAGATAGAAGAGCGGGGTATGGAAGGCAGAGGATGCATGAAACTGAACCAGATGCATAAAATAGAAACGATGGAAAGCCAGACAAGGACAAGAGATGAAGGACTAGAAAAAGGAGAGAAGGTGGCAGGGCCAAAGAACAGGTTTAGGAGTGGTGAGAGTAGAGCGGAGAGGGGAATTTCTACCTTCTGGGGAACAATGAAGGCACCACCCTTAGGCGTCACGGTGAACATCCTCGTGTCTGACTGGGGGCCTAGCTCAGAGCAGTGGGAACCAGATTTTTGGGAAAGCATCAACATATCCCAGGCAGGGGCTGGACTGCAGAGGATGATGGTACAGAGCAATCAGCTACTTAACTCCTTGAGAAAGAAAGAAGAGAGATTTTAGGGTCAGGGGAGAAGAGTAACTGGGATCTGGGTGGAGCCACAGAGAGGAATGGAGGACCCCCAAAGGACGTGGAAGTGGTAGTCCTCACAGCAAGAAGCATTCCGATGTCTCCTCCTGGCTCGCTCTATTGGGAAGAGGGGAGATCCCTCTTGGACCGGAGTGCAGGGCTGGGGGTACAGGGGCTTTCTGGGACTGTGACTACAAGAAGGTGGGAGGGTGTGAGTCTAAGAGGCGTCTGATTCAAAGGCCAGTGTGTTAAAAGAGAAGTGAGCTACTGAAGGGCAAATAGCAGGGAGGGTTGGGGCTCAGGAGAACAGGAACGAGAAACATTGGGATAGCCACTTTGACGCCCTAAAAACTTTCAGAGAGAGGAGAGAGATGGAGCAGAGAGACGGTTTCTTCACATTCCCTCATCAGCAACAGCAAGTAGGCCACGGGGGTCCCAGCTCAGTTGCTGTTTTGGTTCTTTGGCCAAATGGAAGATAAGAGGCAGTTTCTGACAATCAGGTTAGTCCCAGAGATGTAGGAAGCCAGTGGCAAGAGGCCAGGGAGCTGGGCCCTCATGGGGCACATCCTTTTGGACCTCTCCCTCCTCCTCTCTCCCCTGAAACCCTCTGTAACAAAGAGAGACCATGAAGCCAAACAACCCAACATATGGATCGCATCTGACGGAATCTGCCTCCTGACCCAGCCTCCTTTTGATATCTTCTGCAGAGGTGGCTAATTCACTGCCTGCCTTAGTATTTAGTGCAAAGGGCACTGGTTCGGAGTCAGACGGCCCCGGGCTGCATTCCTGTTCTGCTTTAGACTACTGAATGACCCGGGGCTTCTAGTTTGTCTCTCTGGAAAATCAGAGGATTAGACTAAATGCTGTCAAAGGACTTTCTTTCGCAATCTTTTAAGTCCCTTCCTTGGCCAACATTCTGTTTTCTTAAGGTGCCTTCCAGTTCTATTGCACCATGCACCAAGCCCCTCCCAACTCTCTTGCCCTGTTCTAAGGTCTCTCCCAGTTAAATCATTCCATGTTCTAAGGCTCCTTTTAGTTCTGTCATTCCTTGGTCTAAGGCTCCTCCCAGTCTTGTCATTCCCTGTTCTAAGGGCCTTCTTAGCTCTGACATTCAGTGGATGAATCTGTGATTCATCCCTTCAAACGAAGCATGAGCCACAGAGCTGGACCCTACCAAGCCAGCCTGCAGTGCCGATGGCTGCAGCATCACTAAAGTCACCATTTTAGATACACAGCAGTCTGTGGATCCAGCCTCTCATCTGAGCCTTCAAACTCGGGCAAAAATGGCTCCCCGATCATTATTTTCATTTTTTGGATGAGGAAACCAGGATGTTGCATTTCTCTGATCTCAGAAAGGCAGAAGGCTAGCACTCTGACCTACTGTTCTGGCTTCTCCCTCCTCACCAAAATAAGGGAAGTGAGTACAATGGAAAGTGGGCTAGATTTGGAGTCAAAAGTCTTGGGTTCATTCAGACTATGTTACTTGTTGACCGTGGGAGCTTGGGTAAGTCACTGAACCCCTCTGAGCCTCTATTTTTTTCTTTGCAAAATGAAATGGATGAACTGGATGGCTTCTAAGGTTTCTAGCAGCTTTTGAGGCCTGTGACATAAACGTACAGAGGCCACGTTCAACAGGAAGAAGGCTGGCCCTTGGGGCAAGGGGAGGGTGTTTATCCTGTGGGATTTCCCCCCCTTCTTTATCACTCTCGTCTCCTTCCAACAGCTGGCTCTAGTGACAACATCTGAAGCTCAGCGTAGTTTTTACTTTTGACCCCCTTTGGACTGCTTGACAGAGTTTGTTCCCCGCAATGAGCAATGGCCCAGCTGTGGCTGTTTTATCTGATGCGTGCTGGAGCATCAGTGGACCCGAGGTCACCCCCAGAACTGCTTTGAGAAAGCTGCCCTGCCATTGATCAGGAGAATAAGCTCGTAGATGTTTTCCTCAGCTTAGCCAAAAGGACACTAGCACTCTCATAAAACTCAGCTTTTATACAAGTGTAACTCATAGATGGGAAGACACTGCACTCTGAGCAGCCCCAGCTGGTGGGGGCCTTGGAGAGGGACCGGACGGGGAGGCCAGAACCAGTGAGCCTCAGTGGCTCGGGGAGGTTCCTTATGGAAGCGTCCCTGAAAGGATGGGAATTTGCCACTTGGGGCTCAATTGGGATGGGCTCTCATGATACACAAAGGACTTTCCTTATAAGCCAGAGATGCGGGGAGTCTATGTTGCTGCTTTCGGCCTAAATGTGAGGAAACTCAGATTTGCCGACAGATCACATCTTAGACTTGGAGAAGAACCTTTTGCTATCCCGTCGTGCTGAAGCCCTTTGGCATTAAGGGGAAATCTATGGATCCCTTCTCAGAATCATGATTTTAAGGGCCACTGATGAAAAACAATAGGATTACAAAGGATGCTGATGATATCGAACAGGAGTCAACAGAGCATACAGGCTCCCAAAACCCAGATTAAGAACCTCTAACCCACACAAAGTCAAGATGGCAGAGTAAAGAAAGTTGTTCCAGACTTGGAGGGCAGCTCCCCAGCCATGAAGCCTTCAGTTAGATCTTTATCAGTAGAAATTAAAGGGCATCTGAAGTATGTTTTGAATGGCTCACCACATACCCAGGTCCTGAGGTAGATAGGAGGGAGAGGTTAACTGACAAGACTAGAAGAGCTGGGTCACTGGCCACATGACCTCGGGCCACACCTCTCTGAGACTCAGTTTCCTCCTCGGTAAAACCAAGTGAGGTTCCTTCCAGCTCTAACACTTTACAAATCTACATGCAACTCTCAGATCCCCACTGGCAGGTCTCAGTTTACTTTGCAAACTGAGCTGTAGGAAGGCATCAAGCAGGTTAGAGAGAGTAGGAATCACAGTCCTAGGGCAGAACAGGCCCTATATTAACCCTTTGACAACCAAATGAAGAAAGAAACCAGGGAAATACAAGCCCTAGGGGGCTGCCCATCTAGGGCCCAGGGCTTGCCTTGGTCGAAAATGCCTTCACGGTGATCTTTAAGTCCATAATCTTTTGAAAACTTCACCAAGCTACCACTTTCTGTCTGTTTGACTTCCTCAGATCCCTACTTGCCGGCTGCTAACTGCGTATTTTCTGATTTAAACACCTAAGACAGAGTTTGGAAATTCACGTCTACCATCTTGTCTTTGTCACCCATTGGGTTACCTTGGATGATTTGCTCCTAAGATGTCCGGCCCTGTCTGGGAACTGGAGCTGCTTAGCCTTTAATCTACATGCCCAGTCCCGTGGAGGTAAAACTCAAAGATTCAAAAAAGCTGCGTGACGATGAATATTTTGAATTTTCTGCATGGTTTTGGTGAAAAAGAAAGAAAGACTGCGATTAGGCTTATTTTAATTTAAGAGATGAGCAAGTTCCCAGATAATCTTATGATATATTCATTCACAGACTCACAGACTACTGAAGCAGGAAGGCCCTTCGAACATAATCGAGATATGAATGGGAAGGAACTGAACCTTCTCCACCCCAGAGGCCTAGAGGAGGGATTTTCAACCTTTGATGTGGCACAATCTCTCCCTTTGGCACACCGGGAAAGATAATGGACTCTGTCTTGACCTAGTTTTTGAAAAAAAATGCACCAAATCAAATAGAGGAAATTTTAAAGGAAAGTAACTCGATGTAATACAGTTATCAGAAGAGTTTTAAAAACCAGTTTGTGGACTTCCACGCTGAAAAGTCCTGCTTTGGCCCAGACATCTCCTATTTCCAGAGAAGCTCCATCTTAGGCTTTCTTCCACAATCTTCCTATGTGAGTTCACCAGCTTCCATGGGTTCAAATGGCTATCTCGAGCCGGCGGACTTTATGATCAAGGCTTAGTCTCTTTCTTGAGCTCCAGGACTGCATCCGGGACTGGCTAGATGTCCACCTACCCCAATGTCCCACTGGTAGCTCAAACTCAACATGTTTGAAAGAAACTCCTCATTACCCTGGGTCTCCATCCCCATCCCCTGTTCTAGTTGAGACTCTCACCATCCTCCTCTGCTATTCAGCTACCCATGACCCCGGAAGTACCCTCACCTCTTTCTTCTCCTTCACTCCCCTATCTAATACAATAGATCTGCAGTCACGCCAACACTACCTCTCAAATGGGACAACTCTTTTTCTCTACTTACATAGCTACAAACACAGCTCGGGTCTTTATCACCTCTGCTTCTCAGATCCCTACTTTCCGAGCTTCTGGGTAAAAGCCTTCTCTGACCTTGCAGTTGTTTGAAGCAGAGGATGGAAGTCTGAGCCTGAAAGGAAGAGCTGAGTGCAAATCCAGCTTTACTGTGTGACTTTCAGCAAGTCACTTAATCTCTAGCTGCCTTGGTTTCATCAATTATAAATATATATATATATATATATATATATATATATATATATATATATATATATATATATATATATATATATAATTACATACACACATATAGAGTATAATACCAGGGTCTACTTCTCAGGGTTGTTGTGAAGATCAACACATGTTAAAGTGCTTTAACATAACAGTACCTGACCATATAATAGGTACTTAATAAAATGTTTCTTTCTTTCCTCCCCAATCAACAAGCATTTATTAAGCACCAACTGTATAGCAGACAGGTATTGTATTAGTCCACTGAGGGATGCAAAGGGAAGATAATTCCACTCCCAAAGTTGGCACTTAATAAAATGCTTATTTCTTTCCTCTCCAACCAAAAAAAAAAAACATTTATTAAACACCAACGTGTGTATCAGGCAAGTATTGTATTAAGCCACTGTTTGTGGCTTTTTTACAGTTTGTAAATGAGAAAAGAAAGGCTGAAAATGGTTAACTGATCCACTTCGGGTCACCTCAGTGGAAAACAAAGCCCCCAACATACTTGATTCATTTATTCAATTAAGGCCTCAATTAAGCACCTGTTTAAGACCTTCTGCCCTGAGGAAGAGCTCTGGATTGGGAGTGTCCAGGCTAGCTGGGCATTAAGCCACAGAGACGTATACTGCCGGACCAAATAGGACAAGGATGTTCAGAGAAGGGAGACAGATCACCTGTAGCTTGGGGAAGGGGTGGGATGGGGCAATGAGCATCTAGGAAGGCATCTTCATGGAGGAAGCGGTTCCTGAGCTGGGGTTTAAACTGACAGATGGGATTCCAAGAAGGGAAGATGAAAAAAAGCCAGGATTCCCTGGGACTGGGAGGATAAGGTATGAGCAAAGTAAGCAAGTGGGAAATGTTGGCATAATAATAATACTGTTAATAACAGCTAGCATTTATATAGCACCGTGTGCCAAATGCCGTGTTACGTGCTTCGTAATTGTCTCATTGATCTTCACGGCAATGCCGGGCACAACACACCGAGCGGTTTTTAGCCTCCCTTTGGGGCAGGACCCGTACGCTTAAATTTCCTGCATCTTTTAGAGGAAAATTTTCCAAATTGGTTTTTTCTGACTCTTCTCCATTCCAGGTGCCAGGCAATCACTTCACTGCAGAAGAAGCCCAGTCTCTGACAGGTGTTGCCTGCCAACAGTCTTTTGTAATAGCAGCTTGAAGAGATTTAGGGCCAAGAGTTAAATTTCTTTCAAAGAAGCTATGGTCAGTGACCTGGTGGGCATCACTTAGCATCTGGCTTCTTCAGAAGCAAAAAATTAAGAATCTCATTGAATCAGCAGGTATAAAGAATGCTTTCTGCCCCTGCTCTAAATTAGAAATGGCTTCAGAATTTAAAAAAAAAGCTAAAAACCTCATCTTTTCTTTTTCAGGCTGTGAATAAACAGAAAGGGAAAAGTGAAGTCTATTTAAAAAAATTCTCCTGGGGCCAAAAATCTATTTAATTTATCTTTGTTTTTTTTTAATTTGTCCTTTGGAAAGTCAGAAATTTTCACATTCTAAAACAGATGAAAATATACCTTGCTTCTCTGGTTAATATAATTAGAGGTTTGCTGTTTCAGAATAATATACAGAAGGGAATACAGACTCTACAAACCACTTCGGGGTGAATGGGATTCACTAATTCTGAGCTCCACCACGGTGCAACCAACCACAGGCCTCTCCGAGATGATCCCCCCCTCTACTCCCGTGTGGTGTACACGTGGCTAACTGTATGCTCTCTTCCCCATCAGACTTCCTTGAGGGTAGAGATTTTCTTTTCTTTTCTTTTTTTTTTTTTTTGTAATTCTACCATTTAGCCCTGTTCCTAAACCTCATCTTAACCCTAGTCTCACACATGGGAAGTAACCACGGGGTTAATGGTGCAATGCTCCCTTGAAATGGAAAATCCATCCAGAGAAGTCTGTTGATATTCTATAACACTATACAAATAGCTGATGCATTTCTCAGTTTCTTTTTATTTTATTTTATTTTTTCATTTCTCAGTTTCTAAACTTTTTCTGTCATCTGCTGGCCTTTGCAAATTATCTATGGCTTCCATAAAACTCTTTTCCCATTTAATTTCTTCTTCTTATATTTATATTATTATTATTATTTTAATTCCCATAATATATCAAAATTGCAATGGGGAAAGTCAAGATGTAGAAGGGAGAAGTGTTCTTAATAAATCTTTGCTAATTGTTTAGGGTGTTACATTCCTCCCAGCTCCGATTCTGACATCCTAAGTTCTCATATGCCAAATCACTGGTCTTTTGGGGGTGACGTTATTGTCCAACTAGTACAAAGTGGCAAAAATGATCCCCAGGTTTGTGAATCACCAGAAGTACTAGTCAGATCTCAGACTTATTGTTTACAATAATCATAATAGCAAGTATTCATAGTGTGTTTTATGGTTTATAAAGTGCTTCAGAAATATCATCTCATTTAAGCCTCACAACAATTCTGGGAGATAAGTGCTATTATTATCTCCATTTAACAGATGAGAAAACCGAGGCATAGAGAGTTTAGGGACTAGCCCAGGATCACATAATTAGGAACTGTCAGCAGCAGGACTTGAACTAAGGCCTTCCTCACTAAAGTCCCATTCTCTTTTCCATTGGGCTGCTCAGCTGCCTTTGAGCAATGATGACTAATCATTTAGCTTTGGGGAATAGAATAATCCTACCATTAATTCTCTGCAATAAAGACACAATTACTTTCCATACACATAAAAATATTTCATTGCTTGAAAATCTAGCATGTGGAGCTTGGAAGAGGAAAACTGATAAATGGGCTGCCATAGAAGGTGGGAAATTTTCTATCATGGGGGGAAGTCTTCAAACAGATATATAGATTGGACTAGACTGGAAGATACCGGAGCCATTCCCAGCCCATCTCCAATGGATATTCTAGGATTCTGTAGAATGGAAGCTCCTGGAGGGCAGGGAAGGTTTCTTTCTAGTCTTTGTGTCATCCAGCACCTAGTACACAGTAGGTCTCCTGGTATACAACAGGTGTTTTAATAAGTACTTATTGGTTGATTTTAGTCCCTATCCTGAAACTCCATCATTCTACTTGTTACAGTTACAACAAATAAAAGGAAAACCTTTGGTGTTTTTATATTTTTTTAAATAGAAGAAATGAAGTTTTCTATAAAGTGATTTGAACTGTGCTGATTTAAATTAAATTACCTTTCTCTTATGTCAGCACCCACATGCTGTCTCTTCCTCTTTTCATGGAGTGTTCTGAGGAACCAGTATTTAGAGCTACAGGAAGGAGGGGCTTCATAGAAATATTCTCTCCAAGACCCTCATTCTTCAGAGGAGAAAGCTGAAGATCAGTGAGCTCAGGAGACTCACCTGAACTCGTAAAGCTAGTGATAAAACCGACTCTAAAATCTAGGGACTGCAAACAGGGAGAGGAAGAGGTGAGACAGACAATTTTACAAAATGGATTTGGTCTGTATACTGAAGGATTTAAAAAAAAAATTAATGTCCTGTTCTTCCTTCTAAATCTTAATCTAGGGCCTCTAGACTATACATGGATCTGTGAAATAGGTTTCAGGGGATTCACTCACTTGGATGGGGTAAACATATTTATTTTCATTGATGCATTATTGACATTTGGCATTTCCTTTGATTATTTAAAAACAGAATTCTGGGAAAGGGTCCGTTGGCTTCCCCGGTCTCCCGAAGAAGGCCCGGGATCCCCAGAGTTTAAGACTCCTGCTCTACAAATTCTTGGGAGCAAGGAACAAACCTTCTTCATCTTGGGATCTCCAATGTCTCTCACCCAATTAAAATGCTTGACAAATGTTTATTTAATGAAAGAATTAGCAATGAGCTTGGTAATTCAATTCTGGGCTCATGACCCTGTATAAAATGAAACCAAACTCCAAATGACGATGTGAATGTTTGCACTCCGACTCGGTTCAGAGAGCACAGGATGCCCAGTGTCCCCCAACATGGTTCCCTGATGGTAAAACATGTTAGAACATGAAAGCCTGGATATTAGGGATTTGGAATATACAAGGCTGGGCCAGACCCTAGAACTCAGAGTATCAGAGCTGAGAGAGAACCTATAACTAAAAATATCAGAGCCAGGAGAGACCTTAGAAGCTCAGAATATCAAAAACTAGGGTTGAAAGAAAGCTTAGAATACAATGTCAGGACTGAGAAGGGACATTGTAACAAAGAATATCACAGATAGAGAATCTTTTTTGTAATTTTTTTTACAAGTTTTCCATCTCTTCTATTTCTACATTCCCATCTCTGGAAATCTAACCTGATATACCTCTATAGAGATGACTCCTTTGCTAATATATCCAGCTCCAATTCCTCTCTAAAACTCCAGACACATTTCCAATTACCTGCTGGCCTTCTCCAATGGACATCAAAAAAAAAATCACACATTTTGGGGCAGCTAGGTGGGGCAGTGAATAGAGCACCAGCCCTGAAGTCAGGAGGACCTGAGTTCAAATCTGGTCTCAGACATTTAACACTTCCTAGCTGGGTGATCCTGGGCAAATCACTTAACACCAGTGCTTCAGCTAAATAAATAAATAGTGTATTTTTCCTCAAATCTATCCCTTCTTCAAACTCTTTTCCTTCTGCTGGGACAACAGTCCCCAGGTCTGAAATCTCAGAAGGTCTCTGACTTTTCCTCTCCCACAAACCCCTACATCAATCTCTTGGCCCAGCATGGGCAAGATCTATTTCTACATCCATCCCCTTTCCCTTCAAGAACCAATCTGCTAATCAAATCCTTAGCACATCTTCCCTAGATTACCTGGATGGACAGTCTTCCAATTGCTTGCCTTCCTATGATCTCCCTTCTCCACTCTGTTCTCTGTTCTCTGCTGCGAAAGTAATATTCCCAAAACACAGATCTGAGCCATGTCATGTCATCCCCTAACCACTAAAAAACTTCAGCAGGCCTGCATATACACACAAAATCCTTGGTTTTCCAACCTCCACATGCAGTTCTCTAGTCTTTGTTCTTTTCATTCTCCCATACTAGCTAGGGTGGCCCATTGGTCAGTTCTGAGCATCACCTCTCCCTGCTCTGTACCTGTGTCTTGTCGAATGCTGAGCTCACACCACACCAACAATTGCCAGTGGGTCTTAGAGGTAACTCATAGACTGTTGGAGTTGGAAGGAACCACAGAATCCAATGATAGAATAGGCAGGGATTGGAGAGCTTTTCTCTTAAAATCCCTAGCTTTCTACAAGGCCTGGTTTCTTTCTCCTACAAGACTTTTCCTAATGAGGATCGGATGTGGACATCCAAAAATTTCTCTGCAGAGAGATGAGATATAATAAGTAGGCAATCAATCTTAAAGTCAAGAAGACCTCGGTTCAAAACTCACCTATGACACGTACTTGTCACAGACACTGTAGGCTAGGTATTTTCCCTCTCTGTGCCTCACTTCTGTCATATAAAACATAAGAAGCATAGATTTGGAGACCCCCCCCCCCCGAGGTTCCTTCTCCTTTTTTTCATTTTAAAAAATTTAATTCTATTTTTGTTGTGTTTTAGTTCCGAGCTGTTTTCCTTTCCTGCCCCAAGCTGCCCTAGGAAAGGCTACCATTTGACACAGATACACATGTATGTCCCATGAATACTTCTGTTTTTTAGTTCTTTCTCTGGACATGGAGAGCATCCCTTTGGGATTGATTTGAGTATTTCTAATATTCAGAAACTCAACAGTTTTTTTTTAATGACAAATCTATTTGATGTGATTTTCTACAGCTAGCTTTCATGGTCACTGTGCATACGTGCAAACATATGGATGTTCAATTGTTTTTAGTCATGTTTGACTCTCTGTGGCCCCATTTGGGATTTTCTTGGCAAGGATACTCGAATGGTTTGCTATTGTCTTCTCCAATTCATTTTACAGATGAGGAAACTGAGGAAACATGCTCAGCTGCTAAGTGTCTAATAAGATTGCCTTTTTAACTATGATCTTATCATCTTTGTATAGCAGAATATAAACTCCTTGAGGGCAGGAATTTTCATTTTGGTGTCTGTGTCCCCAGTATCTAGTAAGGTACCTGGCACGTAGTAGATGCTTGATGGGCATTTGTTGAATTATAACTACCATTTGGGAGGCTTAGATCTTCCCCTAACGCTGAAGAATCCAACCACAAAAGACAAATAATGGTTCAGTTCAAATCAGTTCCTCGTGGCAGCTGGCTTGCTTTGGTTGGGGCATAGACCACAAGTGGTAAGAAACAAGTCACACAGTTCACTACTGGTTTCCTGCTGGTTTCAAGCCATGAACATTCCCCGTTTCTCTTGAGCATGGGTCCCATGGGCTGATCCATTTGGCCAACATGAAAGGGAGTGGGGGTTTCTGGGAGAGCTGTGTGTCATACCATACAGAGACTCTACTATCACATTGGGACAGAACTGTCTCTAACCTAAAAGCTGTGGTATCATAGGCCCAGAGCTTAAAGTCACCCCAGGGATCCTCTATCCCATTCCTCTTATTTTAAAGAATATGAAGCGAGGGGACAAGCTAGGTGGTGCAGTTTATAGAACATCAGCTCTGAAGTCAGAAGGACCTGAGTTCAAATCTGACCTCAGACACTTCCTAGCTGGGTGACCCTGGGCAAGTCACTTAACCCCAACTGCCTCAGCAAAAATAAAGAAAGAATATGAAGTGAAGACCCAGAGAGAAAAGGGGGACTTGCCCAAGTCATACAGGGGAGTAAGTGGCAGAAACAGGAGTCAACCTAGGTTCCTGGATGCCACATGTCATGCTTGGGCCACAGTAGCAGCTTTCAATAAGTCTGAGATCAGATCCATAGCATGGCAGCATAAGAAGGAACCAAAGAACCAAGGGATAAAATGGGCAGGGACTTTAGGGAAGAGACTTCTGGGAATGGGAGAGACCTTAGGAGACAAAATGTCAGATTTAAAAGCCTTTTTAATTCTGGGAATGTCAGAGCCTTAGAACAGGAAAGAGCAGAACCAGGAAAGGTCACAGAACATAAAATGTCAGCAATGGAAGGAACCTTAGAACACAAGATATCAGAGATGAAACATGGGCCTTAGAACATGGAACGTCAGAACTGGGAAGGAGCCTAGAATATAGATTATTTGCTCTCAAGGGGGATATAAGAGATCAGAACTGCAAAGATGCTAAAACATAGACTATTGGAGCCGAAAAGGCCTTGGGGTACAAGCCAGTCCAGGGTCTTCTTTATAACTGATTAAAAGCTACAAAAGGGCCACATTAAAAAAAAAAAAAGAATCAGATCCACCAATCTTGACATTACATCTGCTTTTGCTGCACATGCACCCACCTGGGGAAATTAAATGCGATTTTCCTAGGACTATAGACTAACAATGTCATTTAAATGTCCCCCCCAAATCTACCCATATGGAAAGATGGTTACCAACCTCATTTGTAATAATGAAAATTGAGAAACAAGACACATGTCCAATGGCCCGGGAACAACTAACCACCTGCATGGTGCAGCACGGCCTTGTGGAATCCTCCAGAGTGTGTGTCCTTACCCATTAGGAGATAGGGAGTCATATGAAAAGAGCGATCGAATAATGCACAAGAGTAAAATGGAACTGTGATTACATCATAAAAATTATGAATTTTATAATATTTATAATGGTAATTAATAACACATTATTGAATTGCTTAATATAATTTATAATAATTTTATACGATTATAAAATAAATTTAAATTAAATTCTAACTCTCTGTGGACAGAAAACACATCAGAGAGACAGGAGGCCCTAGTCAATTGATAGTAATCATAATGACTATTTTGCAAAAACATTTATCCCTAAATTTGAGAGTGCCTAGGGATCTCTGTCACTCAATGGTTCAATCTATGCACTATACAAAGTTAATCCTATTATAAAGTAAGCAACAAGTTCATTTAGCTGCTACTTGGACCTTCGATAGGCTTCCTTCCTAATGGAAGGGGTGATATTTTCCTTATACTATAACACATTCTCTTGAAATTAGTAAGAGTCCAATAAAACCCTGCATTTAATTAGGAAAAACGAATAGGTGCACATTTGTGCCATCCTCATTAAGATGGTTGAAATAACATAGTTAAGATGTCCAGATGAGATGATGACTTCATTTGCAATCTAGAAATTGTGTTGTGGAAAAAGAACCTGGGTCAGTCTTTGTTCAACCAATAACAACAGTCAGTCACAAATGTCAGCCTATTTATGGTCCATGAATGGAGACAATAAGATGCTATCTCCTCCTTTCTCTGGGGCTTTAGGGTTTAAAAAAGCTTTCCTTCCCACAATGCTGTGGGCTGGCTCCTCCAAAGATTAGACCTGCTTTAGATGAGAGAAAGTCGAAATGACTTGTTCCTGTGCACAGAGGCCTCTGGACTTCAAAGCCAACTCTCTGTTCACCAGATACAATCTGCCACCCCTGACCAATTCACTCCACACACAGTCTTGCCCCCAAGGTCACATTTGCTTCCTAAACAATCCAGGTTCAGACTCAACTTGAGAGGAAACAAGAATAATAATAGTAATGATAATAATAAAATCATAATCTTAACAGGTCATCTGGCACAGTTCTTTTGTCCCCGGGCAATGTCATATCATGCGTAGAAAGAAAGCTGTATTTATAGTCAGAGAACCTGGGTTTGAGTTATCACGCAGCCAAGTGTGTGATCTTGGTTAAAAACATTTCATCTCTGGGGCTTCTTCAGGTTCCTTCTCTATAAAAATGAGGGGGCTGGACAAAATCCTTTCGAAGACACTTAATAAATACAGTAAGCACTTAATAAATGTATACTAATTGGCTTATAATGTAAGTGGAAAGTTAGGTTTTGTCTTGTCTTTTAACTAAACATGGTATGATTATAATGGCTAACTTTGATCTGGGAAAAGAGATGAGAAAATACCTTTCTCTTCTCTGCAGAGATGGGGGGCCTGTGGGTCATGGATCACTGCATACACCGTCAGACTCAATATAACCTGTTTTTCCCCCTCCTTTTGTTTTGGCATTACAAGGAACGGCTCATGAGGTAGAAGACGGAGAAACATTTGGAAATGAAAGTGGAATAAAACACAAGACAACTTAAAAAAGAGTAATGGGAGTGTATAAAACGTTCACCAATCCATCCAATGCAGTTTGGCCACAATCGCAGGCCACATTATATGGGTCCTTCTTTCCAGATTAGACACAATATGAATGAGCGAAGCTCTCCCTGACAATAAGAAATCCCCACCAAGAGAGAAAAGAATGGAAAAGAATTTCATAGATGTCTTCAGGGCCCAAGGAGGCCAACTGACTTTTTAAAGAATAAGTTTTCATTACCATCTTGTTTTTGTATCATCCAGAGTTTCCACGATGTCCCATTATGCCAGTTCCCTCTTAGCAGCCCCTCCCTGAGACTATCCCTTTTAATAAGGGATTTTTAAAAAATCTTTTTAATAATAAAGGGATTCCTTTAAGAGAATGAAAAAAGAAGGCAAAAAGTTGAACAAAACTGAAATCTCAAAGACATCTGAGGCATTATATAAAAAACATCATGTGCAGTGCTCCATACTTGTGGTCTCCCACCTCTGAAAAGAAACAGGCGGAGATATTTTCTTGGGGCTCTTCTCTGGGGGGCAAACCCATCTGCACCCTTTCTCTATTTCCTACTCAACTTGGAAAGACAGCTTACTGTAGTATTAGGGAGCATCCCTCCTCTGTCTCCCACTCTTTTTTGCCAGCTCACATCAGGGAAGCAGTCAGGGACTAGGAGCTTCTTTTGGCCTGTTCCCCTGTTAGGAGACATACCTCTGATCTGTCATTGCTCCCACAGTGGTTACTGACCCTGGCAACGACTCCAGGGGGCAGCTGCACAAAGCTGGAGGGGGAGTGCCGCGGCGGATTGGGAACGATGAGTGGCTTCTTCCTGCCCCACCCCTGTCCACTGTTGTTGGGCTGGCCCTGCAAAGCCTCTTGGTTCCTGGCTCGGAATCCCAGGCGAAGGTGTAAACAGCAGGGATTTTCACCCACCACCTATATCTCATTCCTGTTCCAAGGACTGGCAGTGTGTAGACAAGCAGCTGCCCCTTTCCCCACTGCCCCATGGGGCCCGTCAGCAGCCCCATATGGAACGTAAGTCTGCTTGCTGTCCATTTCTTCAGGATGAGAACTGCACTCTCTAGGGGGTGGGGGGGTTTCCTGTTCTCTCCAGGGCTCAAGAGGGCCATGCTAGTTATTTGTAAACCACCCTCCCAATGTTAAGGAGAAACGCCTTCTAATTATTTTGAGTCAATTTTGCATCCCTTATGTTATGTCAATATGTACATATCTATGCACAGATGCTTATACACACCTGGACATAAATAGTATACACTGTACATACATACATATGTGTGACATACATATATGACAAGTGGCCCTTTCCTCTTCCACCCTTGTCCATTGTGTCATCAGGCAGGCCTTCTAACGCCCCCAGCTCGAATCCTTGTGTTATTCTCCCAACAGTCGTTCCATAGTTCTTGGTAATGACCTGTGAGCAGACTGAACCTTAACACTTCAGAGCCAACAGACCACTGGGCAGTGGAGAATGGGGTGGCTGTTTGTCTACAGCCAGCTAGTGCTTGGGACGGGAATGGGAAAGAGAGGGTGACTGAAACACCTGCTCTTTGTGTCAGTGTCTCCTCCATGATTCCCCCTTTTAAGGACAAGAATTGCTATTTCTTTGCATTCCTAGTGATTAGCAACAATTCCAGGTACCTAGTGGGCCATTCATTATGTGGTAGTCAGGCAACTAATGTCTCACCCTATAAAACATCGTCTCTCCTGCCAGAACGGCAGCACCTTGAAGGCCGAGAGAGACACTTTCACCTTGCCTTTATATATAGCCCGGGGACCTAGCATAGGGCCTGGTACAGAGTAGGCACCTAATGCACGTTTGTACATTTATGTGATGTCTGCAGAGCAGTTAGCAGATAGAGGATAATTTATTCCCCAGGAAATATTTAGCTAACAGAAAAACTGAGGTACAGAATTACCTGAGTCACTGGTCAAAGCCTAAACCAGTCAAAGGAGAGACCGACAATTTAGAAGATCATTACGGTTCAGAGCTAGCAAGGATCATGTACTCAAAGGCTCTTAAGCTGCCGTCATGAATTTGTTTTTAAAACTGCTAGCTTCTGCTAGCTTTATGAATTCCTTGATAGTCTCATGCATTTTTATTTTGCACATTTTCAAAAATGATCCTGAGACACGCTCATAGTTGTCATGGCTGTGCCAAAGGGACCATGTCACCGAAAAGGGTAGGAAGCCCTGATCTAGCCCAATAGTATCATTTTACAGAAGAAGACATATGACAGTCAGAGAGGTCAAGCTAAGTACCCAAAGTCACAGAGCAGTGAGATAGGAGGTCCCAAATTCAAATCCTGGTCCTCTGATAGCAAATTCATTGTATTCTCCATCAAGAGGACACCGTCTCTTAAAAGGAGGATCAGGCTACAGCAGGCTAAAAAAATGTGTTTTTTTGAAAAAGAAATGTTGGTTTTTTAATTTTAGTTAAGTTGGCTACATTTGGAGCAGCTAGATGGCAATGGATAGAGCACCATCTCTGGGGTCAGGAGGCCCTGAGTTCATCTTTGGTCTCAAGACATTTAACATTTCCTAGCTATATGAGCCTGAGCAAGTCACTTAACCCCAACTGCCTTGCCAAAAACAAGTAGTTAACTAAATTGGCTATATTATTTTATAAAAAATAATTTTAAAAAGTCTCCAAAAAGATAGTTTCCCTTTAAGTTATACCAAAATGTAAAGGCATGAAAAACCGATAAAAGATATCTTCTAATTATATAATATTTAAAGACAGCCCAATCATACAACCCTTCTGAAGAAATCGTATAAATAGATCACAACAGACCACGTACTATCTCTCTCTAGTCCTTCTTGCCAAAATTCTCAATACTTGGTAACAGTCACAGAATAATAAAAATTTCAGCACTAAATGGGAACTTAGAAAGTACTGAATCCACCATGGGAGACAGAAACTGTATAACATCTATGACAAATGGACTCCTGGAACTCCCTCAGTAGCTATCTCTTAAGGCCAGCCAATCTACTCTTGGTAAGTAGCAGGTTCAAGAAAAAGGATTCTGGTCTTTTAAATGGGGATGTCTAGGGAAGAGCAACTTGACCTAGAGGAGCTAAGTCTTTGGAAAATTCAGTGGGTTAACAACTTACAGCTTCAAGGTACTCAGGGAAGGCCAGTCTCCTGATTTTACACATGAGGAAACAAAGGCCTAGGGAGAAGAGACTTGTCCAAAGTCACGCAGCTAGAAAGTGGCAGATGGGAGATTCGAACCCAGTCCTCTGACTTCAAATCCCCTACCTTCCAAAAGTCTGCTTTTCTTTTGGCATTTTCCAACACTGAAGGCCTTTGAGCCCTGAAACTCCTGTTTCCATCTCTGTTCTAAGAATGGGAAAACCCGGATCTGATGAGAAGGGTTTTCGCCCAGCAAGGGAGAGTGGGGCCCAGGGAATTAGTGGAAAAGGAAGAAATCTGGTGGGGAGAAGAGGGGGAGAGGGACAGAGAGGGGGTAAAACAACTGATCTTTGTGGCGTGGATGTGGTGAAGAAAGAGAAAGACAAACTGCAAGATGCAAGACAGGGAGGCAAGGAAATTGGAAGCTGTCTAATTATTATTATTAATGAAGATGATACTAGTCAATTAGCTTTTTATTTAAAGTGTTACAGTGTTTTCAAGCTTACTATCGAATCTATTCATCAGCTTTCGAGCTAGAAGGGATGCTGGAGGTGACCCAGTCCAAACCGCTAACTTTTCAAAGGAGAAACTGAGACCTGAATTTGAAAGAAGATCAGCCAGGCAGAAAGTGGCAAAGCTGAGCTTCAAACCAATCAATTTACCAAGGTTTCCTGTCTCTGGGCTCCAAGGTACTTTCTTCTAAATATAATTCAAACTGGCATGCTGTAACTCCAAATCCAGTGCTCAATGGGACAATCAGATAGAGTAAGAGGAGCTGCTTTCAAAATGCCTAAAAGGCCATGACAGATCCGCTCTGGTATCAAGTTGGCAGTTCCTTTAAGGCTTCCCAGAGAGAATAAGAGGAACAGGGATTGCGAGGGGTGACCCAGGACCCCAGGAGGAGAATTGGACCCCAGTCCAATCTGTCTGGATCATCTATGACCTCCCTTGGAGGAATAATTTCACTGAATTTCTTATCTCGGAATTGGCAGGGCCTGGGAAGGTCTTCTGGATCAAGACCCTCACTTATGAGATGAGAAACGAAGCCCAGAGTAGAAGTGATCTGCCTTAAGGCCACAGACTCAGTTAATGTTGGATCTGGTCCTCTTCCCGTCACGCCCCATTGTTACTAGGAGCTTGCTTCACTCCCTTCCAGAAAGTTCATTAAATATGGATCCTAAATTGCTAAAGATACTGGGATTAGTAGCAACAACAATTTGATACAGACATACTTATGGAGAAATCCTTTGGATCTGTCTTAGGACTGTGATCGGCCCTTTTGGCCAGGAGACTGCAACTTAGACATCCAATGCCTCCAGGATACCGTACGCGGCTAGAAATCCCCTTCCCTCCCTGGGTATCAGTTTCCCCATCTGTAAAATGAGGAAGTTGGACTCAGACATCACTTTTAGCTCTATATTGGTGATACTAGGGGTGACTTTGGACAAGCCCCTCTCTCTGAGGGACCTTGCTTTCCCCTTTTGTAAAGTAAGGGTAAAGCACCAGATGGCCCCAGAGGTCCTGTCTGGATATATGGATATATCCATGCAGACAGAGAGAGAGAAAGAGAGAGAGAGAGAGAGAGAGAGAGAGAGAGAGAGAGAGAGAGAGTTAGTTGTGATGCTATATGTGACCATGGGCAACATGGCCCCCAACCTGAGCCTCAGTTTCCCTCTCTGTAAAATGATGGGGTTGGACCTGACAGCCTTGGTGGCCCCTTCTGGCTCTCAGTCATTGATCCTGTGACTCCAAGTCAAGCACTTCCACCAGGAAGCTGTGCATGTGGGGCAATGAAAGACATGGCTGACACAGCTGCTCCAACATGGAAAGGATCGAGGGGGCCAAGGGGGATGCTGGGAGGGGATGAGACTGCTCAATGAAAAGGAATTTAATGTGCGGTGGAAGCTAATGCGGGCGAGTGAGTCCTGGGGATGGGGCGGGATGGGGGATGAGTCCTCTGGCTATCAGGACAAGGGCCAAGAACGGAATTGGACGCAGACCCAGCTTGGTAAGCGCCCAGCGCTACTCGAAGGAAACATTAGCATTCTGAAGTGTGCGGTTTGGTTTGGATTTTTTTTAATTGCAAAAGAGAGCACCAAAGTGAATTTTTAAAAAATCAATAACAGGGGAAAAATGGTTTTCAAACTTGTTCAGGCCCTAACAAAGCTTTCAAAAGTTGTACAGAAGGGAAACAGCTGGGATACAGAGACAGAGCATGAGCCTGGGAGTTCGGTACTGGGTTTGAGTCCCGCTTCTGCCACGCACTCCCTGGAACCTTAAGGGAATCGCTTTCCTTCCCTGGGCCTCAGTTTCCCTCTCTGTAAAATCAGGAAGCCGGCCTAGCTCAAAATCCTGCAATCCTATAACCTTTACTCAGAGATCGTCTGTTAAATGGAACCAGCTGTGGCCAGCCCAATGACATTATAGAATGTCAGCAGAGAAGGCAGCTCAGCCACTCCAATGAGGACAGCTTCGCTCCAGAGAACGCCAAAGAGAAGAGCCTGCTTCTGGGATGAAGCACTGAGGCTCCCAAGGAGGAGGAAGCAGTTTCAGGAGAGGCAGCTCAGGGCCCACAAAGAAAGGGATGCGGCCTCTGGGCTGAGCCAGGAGGAAGGTGAGTGCTCCAACTGCATGAGCCAGACTAACCTGGTGGCGTTAGGTGGTCATGGGGGTTCAAGGGGAAAGGGCCCTGAGCAGGAGCAAGGCTGTGGGCAGACCTCTTCAGCAGTCTTTCTTTGCCTCATATAATTCCAAGTCCTCAGGCCTCAACTTTAATATGCTGCTCCCCTCCTCCCTGTCCCTCTCCTGCTTCTTCCACCCTTTCTCTTCCATTGTCTCTGTCCCTCCTCCCTCTCCTGCCTCTACCCATTCTCCCTCTCTCCATTTGTCTCTCTGAATCTCGTTCTCTCCCTGTCTCTCCCCCTTCTTCATCCCTCTCTGCCTCTTTCTCTCTCTCTCATCATGACATGCTGCTTCTCATCAAATCTCTGATCAGCTGTGGGGCGGGGAGAACCTAAATCTGGGATCCAGATAGCAAAGTTAAGGTCTGTGGTTTCCCTTTTCTGTACTTAATGGCTCTTTTTTTTTCTTCCTTGTCTTTGAACATGATAGAAGTGAAATCATAAGTGAAAGCCGATTCCAAATATTTAATTTCTCTGCATCTAATCTCCACAGTGATTTTTCATAATCACTCTTCTGCTATTGCTTCAGCGGATCTAAATCTTCTGGTCCCAAACCAGACTCCAACATGTTGAAAAGTGGGGGCAGCACAGCGAGGCAAGGGGAGGTGTGACGAGGCAGCTGCCCAGGCTGTAGTCAGATGCTTAGCTTCCAGAAACAAGGAGGTGACGCTCTCTACCTGTGCTTGGATCTCCATGGGGACTCACCATTTAGGAAGGTGAGGAAGGAGACCCATCTAGCCAGAGGAAGGCACAGAGGATGAACCGTCAACGTAGGCCATTTGAAGAATGGCTGAAGGCATGGGGATGCTTAACGTAACAGAAGATTCAGAAAGTCCAGGACAGCTGTCAGTGAACTGTCCTAAGAAAGGAGGAGACTCCTTAATTTGCCTTGAGAGACAGAATTAAGTAATGAATGGGGGCAAATCTAGGCTCAATGGCGGGGAAACTTCCTAAGAGTTAATTAGAGCTGTCTCACAGTTTAATGAACTACTAGGGGACATGTGGGCTCTGTCCTTAGTGGAGGTCTTATACAGAAGCTGGAGCATCTCTCGGTGAATGGGTTCAAATTCCTTGGCCACTGTTGACCTGCCGCACTCTGAACTCCAGCTACGAGTTACCCATCCCCTTGCGAACCAATAACATCAGGGACGGGTTGAGAATCTTCCTGCCGTCGACTAAACTTCAAATGGGCCTTCACCCAGGCCAACGTGTTTTGGGGGGGATCAGAAACACAAAAAGACCATTTGTCATCAAAAATCTGCTTTGTATCTTTTTCAAGAATATAGTAAATGGCGCAGCGAGAAATGCTGAATATGAGAAACCTGGAGAACCAGGAGAAGCTCTGTATAAACTGATGCAGGGCAAAGTTGTGGCACCGGGATGCATGATGCCCAAGGAATTTCAACTCTTAGCGACCGAAAAGCCAATTCAAATCCTGGAGGAAGGATAATTAGACATATCTCCCCCCACCCACTCCAACCGGACAGAAGAGGAACCGTTAATACAGACGAGAATATCGTTTTGTTAAGCCAGTTTCTGTCCTGGATATTTTGGCTCCGTATTTTTCTTTGCCACAAGGGTGAGTTTAGTCTGAAGCAGTGGAAAATGGAAAATGACACACAAAGACAAAAGGTCATCGATAAAATATGTAATTTAAAAATAGGCATTTTAAAATGATCTAAAGTGAGAAGGGCCCACAATTTCCTGGGTTTTGTAAGATCAGGTTCAGCATAAAGACAAACCTGCCTCATTACACGCCACAGAGACAATCCTGTAAAGTTGTCCTTATGTTATAGACTCAAAAATATCAACAATGGAGAGATGCCTAAGAAGTACCCGAGTTTCACTGGCTCATTTTCCAACTGGGGAAACCTATGGTCCAGAGAACGGAAAGGACTGGTCCAAAATCACACAAGTTAAGGGGGTGGGTTGAAATTGGGACACCCAAATCCCATTCACGTTTCCTTTCCACTCCCCATCATGTCACCAAACCGAAAATACAAAAAATTGGACTTAGCCTTTTCTTGAGAAGAATGGCCCTTCACTGTGAGGAAGATAGAAATGTTTTCGTGATTTAAATGTGTATCATTTTGCTTGCCTTTTCAGTGAGTGGAGAAGGAGTGGGAGGGAAAGAATTTAAAACTCAAAAATCTTAAAAAAATAAAGATTTTTTTAAAAGAAGGAGAAAGGGAGGAGGTGGAGGAGGACAGGGGGAAGGGAAGAAGAAAACTGGGAAGGGGAAGAGGAGTAGGAGGAAGAGGAGAAGGAGGAGTTGTCTTTGTCTGGATCTCAGTTTTCTCCTTTGTATTTAGCCAAAACAAAAACCAGACCAGATTTCACTGGCAATAATAAGAGTTCACATTTCTATAATTCTCAGGTTTGTAAAGTGCTTTCTTTAGATTATCTCCTTTGAGCCTGGGATGTAGATGCTGTTTTGATTTCCAGCTTATAGATGAGGAAACTGAGGCTGAGAGAGAAGTGAAGTGCCATATGTGGAGTCAAACATTAAGTAATTTAGGTAGGATTGGAACTTAGATTTTCCTGACTCCAAACACCTTAATACTCAATCTACCTTTATCACCAGTGCAAGTGGACACCTTCTCTGGGCCTCGGAGTCTAAGAGATTAAGAGGATGGGTGAGATGCCCAGGGTAAAACAGTCAGGACACGTCAGACATGAGACCTGCACTCAGGCCTTCCTGATTCTGAAGCCAGCTTGTTCAGCACTATGAGACTGACACTTTTTTGTAACAAGGATTCAAAGAAAACTCCCTCCTCAAACCATTCGAGCTATCCAGATGGTCAAACCCATCTTTAGGATTCAACTTTCCTCTACTCTGCAGAAAGGGGAAAACCAAAACAAGCATGCTCTGAATTCCAAGTCCACTGAGACCAAGGCTTTAATCAAAACAGTACTAAGGGAGGTCAAGACCCCAAGTCTCTTTCTTAGCCTGTAACATGTGGTAATCTTGTTATTTCTAAATTTATTGTTATTTCTGGTTTCCAGTGATCACAGGTTGTTGGAATCTTTTGGAGAGATCTCTTTGATCCTAATATCTCTGACCCCATCGAATGGGGTTCTTTCTTTCTAAATTTACTGTTATTTCTGGTTTCCAGAGATCACAGGTTGTAGGAATTTTTTGGAGAGATCTCTTTGATCCTATTATTTCTGACCCTATTGAATGGAGTCCTTCCTTCCTTCCTCCCTCCCTCCCTCCCTTCCTTCCTTCCTTCCTTCCTTCCTTCCTTCCTTCCTTCCTTCCTTCCTTCCTTCCTTCATTGCATCCATCGTCATTCCTCCCTTCCTTCAGAAAAACTTTCTGCCATGTTTCTATGTTTGCAGTAGGCTTGGGTTCAAAGCCTGGCCCAGACATTTATTAACTAGTCTATCTCAAGCAACTCATTTCATTTCTTTGGGAATCTGCTTTCTCCTCTGTCTAAACCAGAGTAAAAATTATCATCCAGTGCACTTTGCAGGTTTCTGTGAAGAAAGCACTTTGTTCTAGAAACAGGAGTGTGTACCCATTGCCCTCATAGCTGATTGGAGTCTTTAAAAGGGCCGTATCCTTAGCCTCTCTGGGTTTAGGCCGGACAGAGAAGAGTTTTCTACATCTCTAAATCCGGTGCTCCCATTCTAAACTAGGCTACCTGAATGCCGTGGTCCTAAGCCAATGCGGTGTAAGCTCCCTGAGGGCAGACCCGGTCTCACAGACCCAGGATCATGGATACGGAGCTGGAAGGGACTCCATTTTATGGTGAGAAAGTGATCTGCTCAGTGCTACAGCTGGTGAATGCCGGAGATGGGGTTCCGCCACCACATTCACTTCTGTACCTACTGTACTTTTGTCTTTTTGTCCCCAGGGCCTGGAACAGTTCTTGGCACATAGGAGATGCTTAAGAAGTCTATGGACTGATCGGTATCTGTGATATGTTAAAAGGTGCTTGGCTTAGAATGGGGACGTAAATCTTTGAGGCTTAATTTCTATTCATGAAATATTAAGTATTTAAAATTGTTAATGATCTGTAACTAAATATTAAACATTACCTGGCCTCCAGTAAGAGCTTAATCTTGAAGAAACTCTTCAACACAGAGCATTTATTAAGCTCCTACTGCTGGGGCTTAAACGATACAATGCCAGGTGCTGTTAACTATTTCCTGATCTTGTCACATTTTATGAATATCTGCTGATCACCAAGTATTGATTTAACATCATCTTCAGTGAGGGAGAGTCTGCTCAAAGGAGGGCCACATTTCCCACACCTCCAAGGGCTGCCTGCAGCAGGGTGAATTTTGAGAGGATGGTTTTGGAGAATATGGTTACTTCTGCTCATCTTTCAAAGCCCAAGTGAAAGAACGCCTCCTCAGAGAAGCATTGCACTGGAAAGGAGAGTGGCCCTGATGGCAGTTCTGGAGCCACAGAGAAGTCGCTTACTGGGCCAACTCCCTCAATGGGCAGCAGTCATCTTCCTACTCTACTCCCTACCTCCAGCTACTGTGTTTTATTCTTGTCCTGACTCTGGGTCCAAGGCCGTGGGCTCGAGTCCCATCTCTGATGTATATTATCTTTGTATGACATGGGGCCAGTCGCTGTCCTTCCCTGAGCCTCAGTTTCCCCTTCTGTAAAATGAGAGGGTTGGATTAGCTGGCCTCTTAGGACCCTGACAACTCAAAATCTGCTAGATATCCAGAACTCCTCTGATAGAATGTAGGCTCCCTGTGGGCAGGGCTTGCTTTATCTTGTCTTTGTATCCCCACAGTCTAACATGATAAACACTTAAAACACTCGTTGACCGATTGAATAAATTGTAGAGATGCTGAATGAATGAACGTATGAATGAATGAATGACAGCATAGACCTTAATGATCATCTGGTTCATCTGCCTCATTTGGCAGAGAAGGAAACCGAGGTAGGGAAAGTGAAGTGAGTTGTCCAAGATCACAAAGTGACTGATCAGGAGAGTGGAGACCAGACTCTCTCATCGTCAGTGAAGGCCTATGGGGAAGGCTCAAAAGTGACCCCAGATCTGGGCCCGAGGCACACAAAGACTTTATTCAGATCCTGCCACCACCTGGCACTCCCTGCTCTCCCCCACCCCCCACATAAAAGGGCAGCAGGTTCTGGGCACCCATGGGGCTTCTGAAGCCATACTGCTCACCGCTGACATACTGTTACCCTCAAACAAAAATAGGATACGGGGCTCGGCCAATTTCCCGTCCTGTTCACTTTACTATTTATTTGAACAATGATCAGACACCCGCGCTTAGTGGAGGAACACTATCTCCGGTTACTTTTTAAAAGACATCACCAGGCTGATGAGTTCCAGATTTCTACTTGGTCTTAAAGGAGGCTTTTCTTCCTTTAGCTAACTGAGAAAGGCCGGATCCGAGGCTGGGGAGGAGCCTTGGGGGGCATTTTGGCCCAAAGTGCTCCCCAACCTGTATTGGGAATGCTCTGGAGGAAGAGGAGTCAGCGAAGACTTGGACCAAGAGGAGGGAGGGAGGGAGGGGTTCTACAGCACTGACCATGCCCCCAACTGCTTCTCAAGCTCTGTGTTGGTACTGCCCCCCCCACCCCGAGCACAGGCCTGGACTCCAGCACTGCTCCAGTCCTGGCCCTTACTTGTTACGAGAGCTCAAGCATGGTACAATCGAGTCCATTAAAGGTCTCTTTCATCTGACATTCCCTGTTCTAAGGCCCCTCCCAACCTGACAGTTTGGGTTCTAAGGCCCCTCCCAGCTCCGGTATTCGCCGTTTTAGGCCCCCTTCCCAATTCTGCCACCCATGTTTTCAAGTCCCTTCCGGTTTTACATAAGGTGGCAGCGTGGTGGAAGAGAGGGAATCCTGGCTCCCAGGCCCCTGGATCTGAATCCTTCTCTTGCCTTATTCAGTACGTGGCTTCCAGACGTCACTCAGGTTTTCCATGCCCCCAGGTTCTTAACTGGAAACTGAGGGAGCTCGTGGCAGAGGATATAGCAGAGTGGACAAAAGCGTGTCCCAGAGTTAGGAGACCTTGCTTCCGTCCTAAGTCAGTGATCTCTGCACGACTCCGGGCCAGTCACGCGACTTTGCCCGAGCCTTCATTTTCCTCATCTCTAAAAAGCCCCCCCTACGCTATAGTGTCGTTTTGAGCAACACATGGGATCATTTCTGTGAAGTGCTTCAGAAACCATAAAATGCTAGCAGATGCTGAAATGTTAACAAACTCTTGTTATTCTTGGAGATCCCCAGATCTCGAAGATCCCCTATCTGACTCTTCTGTTCCAAGTTCTAAGATCCTTTATAGATTTAACCCCTTCGGAACCTCTCGGCCTCACGGCTGGAGGTCTGGCCCTGTCTGCACGGCAGGACAGCCTGGAGACTGCCTCGTGGGTGAATGGGAACCTTCGTTTGAGAGATGGCTCTTTTCTCGGGCCTTGTGGGCAAGCGAGGGGGAAGCCAAACAACCTTCCACTGAGGCTGCCTTCCTGCCCGCCTGCACACCCAAACCCAGCTGCTCCAGCTAATTTTAGCCCTCCCAGCCTGGAGCTTCCCTTAATTTTCCTCTTAGCAAGGAGTCTGCAACTGACCTGAGAAAGCAAAGCCATTAACAGAGGCAGGATCCACTGTGGGGATGGGAAAAATTTGGGTTTTTTTCCCCAAATCAGGATATCGGCTTGCCCTGTAAAGATAAACCAGATACACAACCCATAGACCAACACCAGCTCTGCCTCATATTACCCAGAAGCAGCCAGGCCCCCCAAACCCAAAGCTCACAGTCTGAGGGTTTTTAAGCCCCATATCTCCTCCCAAAGTAGACCTTTGAATCAGAGCTAGGGGGGGCCCACTGAGGTCATCTGCTCATTCTGCAAAGGAGGAACTTCCTACCCAGGGTGGGGAGGATACATGTCCAAGATCATACAACTAACAAGCAGCCATACAAGAGACCTGGGTTCTAATCCAAAAGTCTCCAAATTTTCCTTCATAAAATGAGGGCGCTTGGGCCGGGTGACCTAGCATTGAGATGGAAACACCGCCGCCGCCGCCACCACCGAAGCCTGGCCGTGAAGAAGAGTGGAGAAAACAAAACCCTCCTTTCTTTTCCAAAGTAAGCCGCTATCGCCGGGAACCACTGCCCATGCTGGCAGACTCTGGACGTTTTAGTTGATTTGTTTTGATCAATTTGTTTTTTTTTTTTCCTCTCTTTATTCCTTTTTTGCATCATTTGTTACAAGGGTCAAGAAAAGACAGAGATACACTTAGAAAAAAGAAGGAGTTATAAAAATGACATGTGTAAATAAAACTTAAAACCAAAAAATAGCAAAGTAAAAGGTTGCGGGGGGCGGGGGGGGGGAGGAGGTTTTGAATAGATACTTTTTCTAAGGGACCTTCCAGTTCTGACATTTTGTGTTCCATGTTCTAAGAGCTCTACCAGCTCTGCCATCCCCTATCTCTAGACTGGCAGGGGCTCAGAAGCTATCTAACCCAACTGTCTTATTGGACCTAGGAGGGAAGTAAAGCACAGAGAGATTAAATGGCTTACCCATGGTCACACAGCTTAGAATTGGGAGGCGAGATTTGAGTTCAGGTCTTCCTGCCTGTGAGACCAGTGCCCTCTGTGCTATACCATGTTACCCCTCAGAAGGAAGGCCCTCCTGTGTTCACAGTTCCCTCTCGGCTCTGACATTGTACGTGGTGATTCTAGAATCCCAGTGTCCAAGCTGGAGTGCTGTGGGTCACAGAACAGAGTGCCGGGTTCAAAGACTGATGCCCTGGCTCTGTGCTAGATGAGGCTAGGTTACCACCTCTGAGTTGCCACTTCCTCTCCTCATGTCCATTTCCTGATCTGTTAGGCCACTTGATCCCTAAACTCCTTCTCGCTTCAAATCCCATCGTTTATAAAGTTCAGATTATAACAGAAGCCTTGAAGTAGGCGGCCCTGGCTCCCAAGCAAGCCCTAATAGGAAGCTGGGGGTCAGCTGTGGCTAATGACGGGTCAAAGAACACTTTGCTCTTGGCCTTTGCTCAAAGGGACCCCAGTCCTAGCCCATTCCCGTGGCTACCAGTTGTAATCCTGCCCATCCTTTGACGGCCTGGATCAGGGGCTAACTTCTCCATGAATTTTTTCCTGATTCTTGCCTCAATCCTCAGTCATCCCTTCACCCATCTCATCTCGTGGGACTTTAACCCTGTCCTCTGTCCATTCAGGCACTTCCCTAATAGAAAGGCCTCATTCAGCCACTTCCATGTCAAGCAGTCTTCAGTGAGCCGCTTTATCACACTGAGACTCAGTTTCTTCATCTGGATAATGGAGACTAATAGTCACTTATACCTCTTATATAATTGGTAACATCCAACTGCTCCCAGAGGAGCATTATGTAACCCCAGCAGTGGGATCTCTGACCAGAGCCTGGCGTGTGGCATAGTTAATCGGATCCTCGTTTCAGCCCCAGCAGCAGGCTGCAGACTGTAGGAGGGCACGGGTCAGGTTAGCCATGTCTGGGTTCCCAATGCCCAGCTCAGAGCCTCGCGTGTGGTAGGTGGCCTGGTAAATGTTGGCCGGACGGACTTCCAGATGGCTCTGCTCTGAAGACTTCCTCTCCCAGGTGGCCCTGAGGCCTGAAGGCTGAGCACAGATGGGCTGGCCGCTCTGAAACGTTACCCCATCTTGCAGCTGAACTCCCTCTCTCAGGCTCATGTTGGAGCTTGGGAACGGGAAGAAGGGGAGGAAGGGCCGGGCAAAGACCGACTCTGTGAGCCGCAGCTTTGGGCACTGAAGCAGTCAGCTCTGCACCGTCAAGTCTGGCTTCTGGGACAACTGGAGACCAGCAGCCCTTCTCAGTCTGGGCCTAGAACTGGTTATTCAGGTGCAAGCAGAAGAGCCCAAGGCACTTTCACAAAGGGTATGTGGGGGAAACAGCAGCCAACATTCCCTCCCTTCCAATAAAAACAGGCCATGAGCCCAGGCTGGGCGGGCCCAACTGCCTCGGGTGGCAGCTGCTTCCTTAGCCTCTCTAGCCCCAGTATTTGCCACATAGCTAAGCAAAATGGGTACTCGGCGATAGCTGGACGAGAGGAGGGACCGGCAAATACCCAGTCACTTGTGGGGCGACAGAAAGCCATGTTCTCTCAGAGTGTGGCTGCTCGGGTTTGGGTTTGAATTTTTGGGTAACTTTTTCAAAGGGTGATGGGGGAAGGGCACTTGGGTAATAGGCTTCCCGAGCAAGTCTGAACCTGGCTTCCTGCCCCTTGAGATGGATCCGGGTACAAGTTCCAATGAATGCATGACGCACACGGGGCTTACAGACCCAGACCGGGGCTGGCTAGAGAGCACATACGAGAAGGCATCCAAGACGGCATACTGAACAACGGCCTCTGACGGCTCGTGGAACGCCCAGCCCTCCCCCGGCTTCGGGTGGTAGAGAGAGGACTCGGGGAGGTCTGGATTCAGATTCAGCTTTGCATGTTCCTTAGCTCTAAGTCACCTCCACCCTTGGGTCTCAGCCTCCTCCTCTGGAAAATAAAGGGACTGGGCCGCACAGCCCCTCCAGATCCACTATCCCGTGCCCTGCTCCAGGAACCGCTCAGAACCGGGCTTCCAATCCAAGCCATGGATTTTAGCACAAAAGGCAGGGCTTGGCTTGTGACTACACCCGGCCACAGGTTCTCACCCACACCAGGAAGAGAGAAGGGATTTCTTAGCTAGGCCTTCTCAAACCTGTTCAGTCCCACACCTTATGTGACCATGGGTCTCAAACATTTGCTGACAAGAAATCATAATTTTGCAACCTCCCATTCAGTTAGGAGACCCCATATGGCGTCGTGACCCAGAGTCAAGAAACTGGGCCCTACAGGAAGTCCCTGCTGCTCTATCTCCAGGATCAGCCAGGTTAATGGTCAGGGATACTCAGTGATCATCGGCAAAACCATCCATCACTGCCGATGGAAAACCGAAGGCAATGTTCTGATAGCAGGAATGCAGACTTAAACAGGCAGCAGGCCTCCGAGGGAAGTATGGGAACCTCGCAGGTGTTTGTCCTGACTTGCTCCGGCTTGCTCTCCCCCCTTAGGATGCATATAGAGTCGAACAAATGGGACTGCCATTATTGAGTGCTTGTCCGGGATAAATCATTATTGGCCCCTAGGAACATGCCGTTCCCCTCCACCTCGGAGGCTGCCCTTCACTCCTTATGCTCGGCTTGAGGAAGAAGCCGGCAAAAGTGCCACCCCACAGGGTCAGACCAGGCCCAGGAACCTCCACTCTAATTGTGAATCGACCGTGTGCCCTTGGCTAAGGGATTTCCCCTCTGTGGGCCTTGGTTTTGTCACCTGACAGAGGCCATGTAGGCCCTTCCAAGTTAGATATCCTGGGTTCTAATGTCCTCTCTGAGTGTCATGTTCTATGGTGTGTGTTCTAATACTACTTCTTTCTGTAATGTTCTGTGTTCCAAAGTTTCTTCTGGCTCATTCTATGCTCCGATATCTGGCCCAGCACCTCGATTCCATGTTCTAGAATCCCTCCTGGCCCACACGTTCTGTGTTCTACAGGTGAATCAGGAAAACTAAGGCCGAAGGCCAATGCTCTGGTCCAGCACCAGAGGTGGACATGCAAAATATTAGACATAGTCACATGGAGCCTAGGGTGTGGGGGAAGGCACCTGGGGGAGGAGTCCTGTGGGCCAGGAAAGGGACTTGAGGAGAGGGGGGAAAGGGGCCTGTCCTGAAAAGAGACACAGACTCCAGACCTCACCACTCTCTCCAAGGTTTCCCTAATCCCCTCTGTCTCTTTGGACATGTACCCAATGGGCACTCACTATTCTACCAACAAAATGCAAGGGTCTGGCAGTCATGGGGCACAGTACACAGAGCACTGGGCCTAGAGTCAGGAAAACCAGAACTCAAATCCAGCCTCAGACCTTTAAGAGGAGTGTGACCTTTGAAAAGTCTGTCTGCCTCAGTTTCCTCAACTGTCAAATGGGGATCGTGGTAGCACCTACTTCCCAGGGTTGTTGTGAAAATCAAGTGAAATAATATTTGTACAGTGCTCAGTACAGTGCCTGACATAGCAAGAACTTAATCTTTGTTTCCTTCCTCCCTCCTTCTCTCTCTTTTTCCCTCCCTCCCTCCCTCCCTCCCTCTTTCCTCCCTTCCTTCCTGTCCCTTTCAGCAAATGGACCTGGACAGCCTCACATGGCTCCTCTGACCTTTGCTCCTTTCACCGGCCCTTTCCCTTTTGCCAGGTCACCGTCACTTGGCCCTGCCAACTTAAAGTCCAACTTGGGAGATGAGGCCACGACTCCTTCTTCTGCAATAACTAGTTTGGCGGCCGAGGGCTCCGGAGGCTAGGGCCATGGGAGTGGGGGTGGTAGGGGTCACCGGAGGGGGGGGAATGTGACAGGAAGGTGGACTTTGGCTCAGGTTAAGGAAGGAGCCAAGTGACCTCCAAAGGCATGTGACTCTTCAGCCTCCTCTCTTTATCCCAGTGTGAACCCCCCCCCCCCCCGCCATACCCTTGGCTGATGGGCTCTAAATAGAAAATGAATAGATTGCAGCATAGTTAAACTGTTAACATAGTTAAGCTTTATTATTTATCAATTGGGGGGGGGATTTGGCCAGAGTCACATAGAGAGAGCCTCTGTGATTCAAGCTTTTCTATTTCTAGAAGAGGAAACTGAGGCCCTAGGGAAGGACAATAACTTGGCCCAAGTCACAAAGGTAAAAAGTGTAACCAGGATTTGAACCCAGCTCCTAGAAGTCCAGAGTCTCTTTTCACTCTAGTGATCACCTCGTCCAGTGCCCCCGGACTCCTTGTGGTCCCTAGAAGGCCCAGGCGAGTTTCTAAAGCTTTTCTCAAGACTATGGGGGAGGGTCTGAGGTTTGCACTAACAAAGCTGAGGGGAGGCTTAGATGAAATCTTAGTTTGCTTAAAAAAAACTATCTGGTCTCCCCTGAATGCAAAGTCTCCCTGTGGGACGCCTGAAACTCACTCTTCCCAGCACGGTCACTTCAGAGAGAGGCCTGGAGCAGGGAGGCAGCCCTTGCTTCTCCCTTCCTCCACCTGCTCTCTGCCCTAGCGCTGGCATTCTAGGCCAGGTTAATGCACAATCTCTCTTGTCTCCTGGTTGGTGCACCGATGGCACCCACTTAACCCACACAAGGGAAAAACTGGGTTACATGCCTGGCTGCAGCTTCTCTGCTTGCCAGCTGATGCCAAACATTGGTTTCTGTCTCGATGCTCATGCAAATCAGTCTAAAGATAACAGGGCAACTTTTCTATCCAACTCCTAAGCGTCCTCTCGAAACAGCTTCATCAACTCCCTGGATCCCCGAAGCCCATCTAGGGTGGGCCGGCGAGTCTTGGGAGGGGATGGCGGATGCAGACAATGCCTTTCTAGCTTCCATTAAACACCCCCTTCCCTTTAGGGTCACAGAGCTAGAGTTGGAGGGACCTTTCCGGGTCACTGGGCTCGCCTCCTTCATTAGACAGGTTAGGAAACTGAGGCCGAGAGCGGTGAAGCCACTTGTCCAGGGTCACGCAGCTAAGAAATATTTAAAGTGGGACGTGATGGGTAGAGTGAGCCTTGTTGTTGGTGTTATGCATGGGAGGAAACCCCAGCTCAGGAGGAAGTCACTGGTGAAATCAGAATCTGAAGCTAGGTCTCCTGGTGCCCCATGGGAAGCTCCGTCCATTATCCTGAGCCTCCTTTCTGATTTCCAGAAAGTCCCAGCGCTCACATTTTGGTGCAGTTTTGAGAAGGAGTTTATGCAGATAGAGATCCAATCCCAGAGAGGAGAGGGGATCAGCTGCCATATGCCCCAAACTGACAGCCTGAGATTGGCACAGGCGGCAAAGCTCACACCCACTTGTGCTGCAAAAACTGAGGAGCTCCAGCAAATACTCCAGTTAATTATAAAGGGAGAGACAGAGAGCCAGAGAGAGCCAGAGAGACAGAGAGACAGAGACAGAGAGAGAGAGAGGGAGAGACAGAGAGAGACAGAGAGACAAAGAGACAGAGACACAGAGACAGAGACAGAGAGGAGAAGGGTCCAAGAAGAAGGCAAGGCAAGTCACTAGCCTTTCTGGAACACCCACCCTCTCTATTACTGTCCAAGGTACTGTGTTGCTTGCAGTTACCTAGTTCCCACTGTGGGTGTCATTCCCAATTTCTTGCCTTCCTACACGCATCCCCAGATCCAACCAGCCCTGGCCACTTAGAAGCCATATAACCCTAGACAAGTCATTTCAAATCCTGTAAAATCTGAAAGTTTTTACTCGTGCTTCTCTCCCACCCTTCTCTCTGCCTCGTGCAGACACCAGCTGTATTTCAGACCCTCCCACGGACAATTCCAGTAGTTGGCTTATTAGAATCCCTCTCTCTAGTCACTTCCTCCACTCAGCTGCCAAAGTCATCATCCTAAAACATAGATCTGATTCTGTTACCCCATTTTTGCCCTCCCTCCACTTAATAAACTGAAGGGGCTCCCTATTACCTCCAGGATTAAGTGTAAACTCCTCTCTTGGACAGAGGGAAAGCTCTGTTTGCATCGCAGCTTTCTGGCCTTCTAACACTTTATCCCCTACCATGAGCCCTGAAGTACAGCCAAAGGGGCCTTCTTACCCACAATGCTCCATTTCCTATTTCTATGCCTTTGTGGAAACTGTCTAGTCCCCATCCTTGGAATACTCCCTCTCCCCTACTTCTGCCTCTTTCCTTCAGAACTTCCCTAAAACCCCTTGGAGATGAGTAGATCAGCCCAGATGCTAGTGCCTCCCTGGTCAAATACTTTGTATGTAGGTTGTATGTATATGTGAATGGGAGCTGGGAGGGGCCTTAGGACAAAGTCAGACTTGGAAGGGCCTTAGAACACTGAATATAGAATGATAGGAACAAACAGGTTCTTAGAAGTCGTGTAGTCCAATCCTCTCATTTTTATAGAGAATGAAACAAAGGCCCAGTTTAAGTCACCAAACAGGTCAGTGACAAAGCCTGGCTCCAAAGCCAGGTCTCCTGCCTTCCCAGGCCATTATTATTCATATTCCTTAAGAATAAGAGCCTCTTCTGTTTGGGATAGCTTAAGTCGAAAAGGGAAAGAACTCAGTTCTCTCTGTTCCAGCTTCCCAAACCACCCTTTTCCTGCTTTATTCTCAGAGGAGGACTTCCCCTCATATTTCACTGAGAAAATCTCAGACTTTTGCCCTGAGCTTCCTCTTGTCTCTACCTGACATTTCAAAACTCCTTCACATTGTTCACCGCTCTCCCGTACCCCCTCCCTTTACCCTGAGGTGGCCAGCTATTTGGATGCTTCATCCCATCTCTTCCCACAGATTCCCTGCTCCCGGTCATCCCCTTTTTGGGGATGTCAAACTTCATGAACCTGTGGATATTCCCCATAAGGTTGCAAAGAGGTGCACATTTGGGATTAGGATTTGGGGTCAGGAAAAAACTTGTGAACAACAGAAGCTGTCCAAGTGGGAAACAGGCTGACTCTGGAGGTGGTGGGTTTCCCCTCACGGGAGGTCTTCAAACAGGGGTGACTGTCCACAATGTGGAGGTGGGAGACTGTGGAGGGAATTTTTTTTCAAATCTTCTGGATCAGACTAGACAAGCACTGGGATCCCTTTCAGCGCAGAGCTGCAGTGATCTTGCAGGAAGACAGACTAGAGAATGCTAATGGCACCATTTGGTGCGAGAGTCATAGTCTACTTTCTAAGGTCTCTTGGGGCTCTGGCAGTGGCTATAGATAATAACTTAAGAGGAAACTTTCCCTGTGTCATGATTTCCAAAGATCTCAGAGATTGGAATGAAGGGAGGGCACTGGATTAAACGTGATCCCTACTTAGGCTCTGCAAGCATGTACTGTCATTCTAATTTTCACCGACTCCTCAGAGCTTACCTTTTGGCTGAACTTAGCGTTGAAAGGGACCCCAAATCCCTCATTTTACAAAGGTAAGAAACGGAAATTCAGGAAAGTGGAGTGACTTGCCAAAGACCACGTGGGTTTTAGGATTAGAGCCAGGATCCGAAGCTCGTCCTGTAACCCCAATTCCTTGGTGCCATTCTGCCTATAGCCTTGATAATAGCAGGTGAAAAGCTGAGAACAACAGTTAAATGAAGTTTTCCCCATGGGCTTTGTGTTTCCTTTTCTATATTATAACAATTAGAACTCAACCAAGATAACAGATGAGATTTTCCTTTTTAAAAGTGAAGAAGAGTAGAGAAAGATATAAATTATCCTAACCCCCAGGGAGAATGGCATAGGGTGGAGAGTGCTAAACTTGAAATCAGGAAAAACTAAGTTTGAATCCTGCCTTGGATACTTAGAAGCTATGTAACCTTGGACATGTCATTTCAAATCCTGTAAAATGTGACAGTTGGACTCTATGATCTCTTCAAGCTCTTAATCTATGATGCTATGATGCAAAACTAAGTAAGCAGAACAAAGTGTGTGTGTGTGTGTGTGTGTGTGTGTGTGTGAGAGAGAGAGAGAGAGAGAGAGAGAGAGAGAGAGAGAGAGAGAGAGAGACTGACTACAACAATGGAAATGGAAGGAAAACAGCCACCTAATTGCAACTGAAAGTTGAAAACTCCAAGCCTGGCCCCAAAGAAGAGATAAAAGGCATCTCTCTACCCCTTGCAGAAGTGTGTGGGGCAATAGAGAGGGGCCATCGCATCTGCTGTCAGACTTTTTCAATATCCTGGTTCCTTTTGCTGAACTGCTTTCTCTACACCTTCCTCCTCTTTTAAAATCCTTTACGGGAAGGGGTGGGGAATGTCGGTGAAGAAAAAACAAAGATATCAATAAAAACTTATTTTTAGAAAAAGTTCAGTCCAAAAGCAATAAAGCCTATCTAGCTTTCTGTAACATTAAGCTCAATGCTAAGAGGCTTTAGAGTAATTAGTAAGACTAATCACTATTTTTTTTTTAAATCCCAAACACATTGGTATAGGTCAGGAGGCCAAGCAGAAGCCAGGAGCCCTTTGCAGTATCAAAGAGGTGAAAGGCACTTTAAAGGGAAATGACCTGACTTCAAATCTCAGCTCAGCTCCCTAGTTCCACTAATCAGCCTGTTTCTCCATTGGGAAAATGAGTGGGGGGGGTCTTTGGATCTTCGTTCTCCTTTAAGGAAGACTCTTTAACTGTTCCTCAGGGAGAGGGTTGCATTGTCTGGGTCAGGTGGCTTATTTCAACTGGTGGTTTTGTAGGCTTGTTCTGCTAACTAACCTGTTTCTTCTTTTTAGGTAGGCTCTTACTCTAATGCAGGCTGCCATTCAAGTCCCTCTGTGCTTTGTGGAATAAACATGGGAGACACCAAATTGATTTTCCAACCACAAAGAAGATAATTAGGGCTCAAGTGGTGTGTGAAAGTATCCCAAGTCATTTGTTTGTGGTGTCTTCCCGATGCCAGTGAGACTGGCATACTGGGGAGCAGCGTCATTCCATGGCTGGTGGCTGGGATTTGGGAACACACACGTCTTATAGGTTAGGGGACCCTTGACCCCACCCCTGGAATCCCGGCTGATTCGGAGCCACCGCCACCACAACTGGTCTTGTCCCCTCCCGTGTCGATGATCCCAATGATCGATCCGCTGCTACTCTTTGTTTCTCGGCGAATGTCCCACAAGCCACGGAGAGTCACCGAGTGAAGAAAAAGAAAATGAATATTCTCACTCTTTTCCATTTCATTAATGTGTTATTTAATTTAATCTATGTGCCATTAGAATGGTGAAAACAGTCTGATATTTGGGATCTAAAGGCCAGGCCTGGACTTGGGCCCTGCCACCTGACTGTGTGTGGCTCTGGCTATGACACTTTGGGTTTTAGTTTCTTCCTCAAGAGGATTAGGCAAGGTCATCTCTCAAGCCCCTTCCTTAAATTCAAGAGACATATTGAAGGACCTACTGTGAACAGAGAACTGGGAAAAGCACGAGGGAGATAAAGTGTAGATAGGAAAGTGAAAATAAGCTCCTGTCCCTGACCTCACAAAGCTTACACTCTAGTAAGGATTCCAAGTCAATCAGCCTCTCTGCACTTCAGAGTACTTAGGTGGCACTGCAGTGGACAGATTAGAGTAAGGGGCCTAGAGTCAACAAGACTCATCTTGCTGAGTTCAAATCTGGCCCCAGATACTTAATAGCTATGTGACCCTGGGCAAGTCACTTAACCCTGTTTACCTCAGTTTCCTCATCTGTCAAATTAGCCGGAGAAGCCAATGGCAAACCACTCCAGTATCTTTGCCAAGAAAAGCCCAAATGAGGTCATGAAAAGTTGGACACCACTGAAAAATGACTGAACAACAACAACACTTTATAGAATGGAGCTGGAAGGGACTTTAGGATACAATATGAGAGTGGAAAAGCATGAGGATTAAGTGCTGAAAGTAAGGAACCTTAGATATCATCCAAATCTAGAGTATCTTAATCTTGGGGCCCATCATTTGGTTACTATTTTAATAACTCTATTTCGAGATAATGGTGTCTTTCCTAGTCCTGGATATTTTATGCATTTAAAATCATTCTTTTGAGAAGGGGTCCATGACACTGGCCACCTCAATTGTCTCAGTAAAGTAGGAAACCAAGCTATCTGCTGAGAGAGAGAGAAAGTGGTGGTACAGGCTTAAGGAGTGAGCCAAGGAGAATCATGGGAGGATAAAGGGCTGCCATGAGTGAGGGGCCAGTTGAGTGACTTCTGCCAGTGACTTTGGGCAACATGGGAACAGGATTGGACTTCCAAGGTTTGGAAGGGCCATCCTATGGAAGACAGAGTCTATTTGGACCATTTAATCTCCCCACCTCTCAAGGGCAGAGCCAAGAGCAACGGGGAAAGAGAAGGGAATGGCAAACGAAGCCAATTTAGCTGGATGTCGAGCAGAGTTGTCCCAAAGTGGAGTGAGCTGCTTTTCACTACCGTGAATCCGTGTCCACCATGATCCCCTCTATCTCAGACACTATACTCTAAAGTAGCTCCAGACTGGTCTGCACGGTCCCAGTGGCTCCTTCCAATTCAGATGTCCTGACTCTCAAGCCCATCCTCCCAGTACCTAGGGGCCCAGAAAAAGGACTGAGATCATGCCGCAAACCATCTCCTTGGCCTTGTCCCAAAAGGGGGAGCAGTGAGGGGGAAGGGGAGCTGAAGCCCACCTCAGTTATGGCCCATGGATAGAGCAATCACGAGGCCCCAGAGAGCCCAGGTTTTCCGGTGGCTATCTTTAACTCTCCTTTAGGTATGGGCCGGCCCTCTCGGGAGAGTCTGCAACCTGACAACCACACAGTCACCTTGTGATGGGACTGGGGATCATGAATTTTTCATATTTCCTTGGCTAGTGTTCAAGGTCCTTTCCTGCAGTTCACACGAAGGGGCCTCCATTCAGCCTAGCAGCTGTGCCAAAACATGAGGAGTGGGAGAGGAAAAGTGGGCCGTCCTATCAGTTTATCTAGTTTGCTCGTTACTAGCGCTGGGAAGTACGGGAGTGTGGGAGTAAACTATGAGGAAAGGCTATCGGTGGGTTATCTGGAGATTGAATTTCTCCGCAGCCAGCCGCCCCCAGGAGCAAAGAGAACCGTCTGAGTTACCGACTTGCTGGCCAGTATGGACCGGCTGACTCCCAGGTCCGGTTCCTTACGGCACTATCTGAACAATTAATTCACAAGACATTTTTTAAGAAGCGGAATCTAAACCGCAAAAGATCTGTATCTTTAGCAGTGGGCATCTCTTCTGGATTCCGTGGTTGGATTTGGAACGCTGGAGACGGTCTACTCTTAGGTAAAGAGTAACTGATTGAGATAACCCTCCTACTCCAGACATGTCTGATAGTGCTTCCCAGACTTCAAGGATGAACTGGGAGGAATAATGTATTGAGTACCTGGGTTTGGGGGCTGGCCCTGGCCCCTTGAGGAAATCACTTCTACGCATTGTGCCTCAGTCTCCTCATTTGTAGAATGGGAGACCTCTTGGACTTTTGTGCTTGACCAGTGAACGGGTTTCTCTCTTTCCTCTCTCCAAAATTAAAGTCTGGCCTAGTTCCAACATTTTCTGTCTAATTCAGAAATGAGTGCTCTAAACACAGAAAAAGGCACACACGTAACCGTCCATGGCTGGGGCTTTCTTACTGCTCTCTTCTCCAGCACTGGACTGAGAACTTCTTGAGAGCAGAGCTCTTCTCTTCCATGTTCTTTGGGATCTCCTCACTTTACCCAGTCAAAGATCTCACATAGTAGGCTCTTTTTTTTTCTTAAAAAGGCCACTTCCCTCTTAAAGAGTTAATAACTTAAAAAAAAAACTTTTATTTAATTTCCAATTATATTCCTTATAACAATTTTTTAAAGAGAGAAAAAAATAGTTCAATAAAACCAACCCACCAGCAACTGACTCTGACAGGATTTACGACCTTCCCCAGCCACAGCCCCCAACTCTGGAGAGAAGGAAGTCTCCCACTGTTTTTTCTTAAGCATAAGAATTACAAAATGAGAGTATTCTCCAAATTGTCTCTCTGCTCTTCCCTATTCAAAACTCCCTCCCAGCTCTGACATCGCCAGTTCTAAGACCCTCTTCGTTCTGCATCCTTTGTTCTAAGCCCTGTTAAATTCTTTAAGAAGCACTCTTGGGTGTGTGGGGAGATCCCCCGTATTCAAAATCCAACTTTGGAAGAGATTCCCAGATTCCCACTGTCCCATGCTGGAAGTGCAAAGACAAAAAAAAAAAAAAAAAAAAAAAGAAAAAAAGAAAAAGAAAAAGAAATAAGGTTGCTTCCTTCCTACTGGGGGAAACCATATGTACATAACTAAGTTACTATAGATTATAAATGATGTCATTTCTGAAGAAGGGGGGAGGATGGAAATCAGGTAGGTCTCACGTAGAAGGTGGAGCCTATGTTGAACCCCTCCTCCCAAATCATCCCCTCATGGCCAATCTCTTGGCTACGGACTACAACCGTGTATCTGCCCATTTTACAGATGAGGAAGCAAAAGGTCAGAGGAGTGAGGAGTTCTGCCATAGTTCAGAAGTACTGGCTAGGTCCCAAGTCTTGACTTCGAGTCCAAGACTCTGTAATTAAAACTGACATTTCTGTAATCCTTTCAGGCTTGCAAGGGATTTTCTGGGCACTGTTTCATCTGCTCCTTGGAACAACCCTATGAGAGATCATCCCAATTTACACCTAAAAAACTGAGGCTCCAAATGCTTCGCCCAGGACCAGACTGCAAGAGCTGAGCCCCACTGTTGCTGGCTTGAAATGTGACTCTCTCTCTTCCCCATGACACCATGCTGCTGCTAATCACAACCCAGACCATCCTTACTGAGTTTTGAAATTTGTAGTCAACCTATGAGATCAACTATTATCAAGTATTATTTTAATGGAAGGAGTCCTGGGTTTGGAGTCAAAGGCCCTGGGTTCACTGGCATGACCCTGGACAAGTCCCTTCCTTTCCCTTCCCTAAATTTTAGCTTCTTCCTCTGAAAAAAAAAAAAAAGACTCCGGCTATCAGACTAGTTCCTCCCCCAATTTTCTTGCAGCTCCAATGATTTATGTATAATTAAGGTCTCTTCTTGTTGTTGTAACTTACTACCTGTTGGACCTTGGGCAAGTCCCTTAACCCTTCCCGGGGCTCAATTTCCTTCTGTGTAAAATGACCCCTAAAGTCCCTTCCCACTCTGTCATTGAGTCCTTATGTTCTCTGGGCTTTACCTGCTTCTGGGAGCCTATCTGAAACCTTATTTCAGGGGCCTAAATCACCTGTGGCTATCTTATCCCCTTGGCTTGCATCTCATCAGCAGTGGAAGGTATAATTACTCCAAAATTAATACCCAGACAGTTGGTTCTTCCTACTTCCTCTTTTTGCCGCAGCTAAGAGCAGCTACACCGTAATAAAGACATCTCCAGGTCTGTATATTTATTTAGTCAGGGCTATTACTAGTCGTAAAGGCCCTTATTGCTTGGGTGATTATGCTACTATTATGTTCTGAGAGCAGGATAAAAGGCAAACAGGGGGAAGGAGCAAGGTTAGCCATCAGAAAGGAGTTCCTGACTGGCAAGACCCAGAGGTAGTGATTTCCCAGAGACTCCACCCCGAGGTGGGGGGAAGGGGCATCTTTATGACTCAGTGGGCCAGTGATCCTCCTAGGCCAGGGCCACAGCTTCTACGGGGAAGAAGGGAAGGTTCAAGGCCTTCCAGGGTTGGGCCGAGGAACGACTGGAGTGAAGACCGAGATGACACAGGTGGCTCCGTGTCAGGATCAGGTGCCAAAGCAAGGGAAGGGAAAGGGCCAGGCGGGGGAGATCCACAGAGACCCAGCCCATTTCTTGTACCTGCCCTCCAGCTCCCCCCCCACACTCCCACCCCACCCTGAGCTTCCATTTTGTTCTACGAGCGACTGAACTGCTGTTGGAATTACATCAGCAGGAAAACAAACGTCCTTTTGCGCAGAGCCCCAAAAACGGCGCTTTGTTTCATAGTTACATAGAAACCTGATGCTCATAAATTGTCCTTCATGTGCCCAGGACGACAGCGGACCACAGATTTATGAGCTTCTTGCTGGAAATCTGTAATAGTATCTCCCACATTAGACTGAGCCTGTTCAAATGGCATTTCAAGGATGGCGTTCTGGATGTTAAGGAAAAATAATCCAAGCGGCTCGCAGGCTGCCTTCTTTTTTCTCAGAAACTCCCCCAGCCCTTCCAAGTGCCTTCTGCTCTCCCAGATTCCCCAAGAAAAGGCTCTCTCTGAGAATCACAAACTGCCTCACAAGGAAGTCTCTTTGGGCCCAAACACTTTTTGTTGCCGACCAAAGGCTCGCCAGGCCGGCCCGGATTCCCCAGAATCATTCCGGTCACAATCGATCCATGGGCATTTAAAAAAAGGTCTACCATGTGTCAGGCACTATGCTGAGTGCCAGGGCTACAGAGACAAAAATAAAGGCTTCCTGACCTCTAGAAGCTTATGCCCTAGCACATGTGCATATATATCTATAGATGGATATATATATATATATATGCCTCTCACATATCAAGGCCTCTTCAGCTCCATCATTTACAGCCTCGGTACCTACCATCCCCTGTAAGGCAAAGGATGGTTCTCTTTGTGGGGTGGCGTGGGGAGTGTAGGGAGGACCACAGCATCCCAAAGGGGCCTTCTTGGCCAATCCCCTAATGTTCCAGATGGAGAACGGGAAGCAGCTGGCCCAACCACTCCAGCCCGGAATCTGAACCCAACTCCTGAAAGGTGATGCAACAACAAAAAGTAGAAAGAACAAAACTGCTTTTTTTTTTCCCTTAAAAGAAAGAGCTCCAACTGGGGACCATGGTGGATGCCAGTCTGGCTCTGACCAAAGTTTGAACTCCACTGGGTTTACTCATCTGCAAAATGAAGAAAGAATACAACCAGCCTGACCCACTTCATGAGGGTTTTGAGACAATCCAGAGGGATAATGAGTATGTGAAAGCTTTTAAGGTCTTAAATACTGTGGATAATATGAAAAAAAATACTCTAACAATAGTTTCCTTCTTTTCCTGTCTTTCTTTTTCGATTTTGTTTTCTTCTGCATTTAAGTTTGAAATAAATTGATAACATTGAGAAAAATAAATAAATAAAAGTACTCTAAGAGATTCCCATTTTCTTTCCCCACGCCAGCCCACAAACAGAACCGTCCTTTGCTTTCCAGGGGATGGTGCCGAGACTGTAAGTGAGTCTCGATATGTGAGAGGCACATGATGTAGACCAGGGCTTCTTAAACTTTTCCCACTCATGAGCATTGTGCCTGAGACATTTTTACACAATTCCAGCTACATAAAATGGTATACAAATTAAACATTTACCGATGATAAATCCGAATTTTGTGACCCCAATGTTGAATTGTGAGACCTTAAACCACAATTTAAGAATTAAGAAGTTCTATTCTTTTGCACAGTATAAAGGCTTCCGGCCCTACTCCCATCCCCACGGAATTAAGACGGCAAGAAGAGACAGCACTGGCTGTGTTGGACAGCGCGCCAGACAGGAGTGAAGACAATAGAAGTCGAAGCCATGTCCATAGCTTCCTTCCTCTGGAAAACAAAATCAGAGGCTTGGAGAAAACCCCAAGGTCACTTTGAGGGCTTCCATCCTAGCTGGGTAATGACCTCAGTATCTGACCTTGGAAAGGTCATTTCTTCTGTTCTCTTCTTTATAAAACGAGGGGGTTGATCTAAGTAATCTTGAGGGTCTTTCGGTTGTTCCCAATCCCATACAGGCCTTGCCTGACACTCACTACCTGTGACAGTTAAGATTCATAGAAACTGCTTTAAATACTCTGACAGCCTTTTCCTGTCAACTATTACCAGGAAGAAGCATCGGGCGATCAGAATAGAAGCAGAAGGAAGATGGTGGCCATCTATCTTCACGTTCCCTGTGAGATGGGGAGCTACTTGAGGGCAGGAACTGTCTCGTGCCTCTCTCTGGATTTCTAGTGCTTAGCACAGTGCCGGGCACACTGCTGCTGCTGCTGCTCCTGCACAGTTCTCTCTGACTCTCAGCGATCACATGAACTGTAGCGCACCAGTCCTGCCTGTGGGGTTTTCTTGGCAAAGCTATCAGAGCACTTTGACATTGCCTTCTCCAGTAGATTAAAGTAAACAGGTTAAGTACTTGTCCAGAGTGGAGCTGGATTTGAACTCGGGTCTTCCTGATCCTAGGCCTAGAACTCTAGCCCCTGAGCCACCTAGTTACCTCTACCTGGCACATAGTAGGTGCTTAATAAATGCTTGTTGATTTACTGACCCAGCATCTAGCATAAGGTCTGATATGTGATAGATATTTAATAAATGTTCATGAATCAGTTGGCTGATTTTGCTTTCTCCCAGTAGAATGTCACCTCCTTGGGGCCAGAGACTAATTCTTCGTATCCCTAGATCAACACCGGGTATACAACAGTTGCTTAATAAAGGCATATTTAGTGATTGAACAAAGATCTTTAGACCATTAGTTCAAAGGGGCAGCAGATAATGGATAGAGCGCTGGGCCTAGAGACAGAAGAACCTCAGGTCAAACCTCACCTGAGCTATTTACCAGCTCTATGACCCTGGGCAAGTCACTTGGCCCTGTTAGCCTCAGTTTCCTCATCTGTAAAATGAGGTAGAGAAAAAAAATTGGCAAACCACTCCAATAAGTCCGCCAAGAAAACCCTAAATGAGGTCACAAAGGGTCAGACATGACTGAAACGACTGACCAAAAACAACAATTTAGTTCAAGATAATCAGTATCAAACAGACTCCCACAGAGATTTACACACAAATGGGGCTCTTGGGAAAAAGCCTTTCTTTGGCCCCTGCTTGAGCATCTCTGAGGCTCAAATGAGATCAGTGATGGAAACTAAGGTGTCTTTCTATTCATATGTGAATGTAATTCCCCACACGTACCATACCACACACACACACACACACACACAGCCTAATTCCTTTTTATCCCAAACTGAACTAGCCAGAGTCGAAAACACATGGAAATTCTAAATCTCTCTGGTGCAGATAAAGGGGAGACGGGGGGGGGGAGGGTCAAGAATGGGGGGAACTTTGCATGGTAAATTACTGATACAAAAACTCTTCCGCAACTGATTTCTCAGCAGGGAAGCCAAGGTCACTCCAATTTTTTCTGGCATTCACAGCAGGCCAGGGAAGCCAATAGAGCTAAACTATGTAACCCCCAGGCAGACTGTTGAAGTGTTTGCTGGAAAACATCAGATAATGGGAGAGAGCATTATTACCCTTCCAAAGGCAACAACAGGCCTTATATGGGTGAAGAGTTTGCTCCCTTTTTCTCTAAGAGAGGAACAAAAAGTGTAAAGAAAAACCAGGAGGGTTTGGGAAGAGGGTGATAAGGAGGAAAGGGGCCGGGAGAGCGATCTCGGTGGGTGAAGTCTTCACATCGGTTCCAAAACCCAGAAGAAACTCCCCCGGGACACTGGCCTCTCTTCCCCTGAAAGAGAAGCTCTGGAAGAATGATGTGGTTCAGAATCAAGGAGGACTTCCATTCACCAAGGTAACGGGAAGAGGTCTTGGTGAGGTCCCGAATCACTAGATGGGGTTGGTGGAGAGATGCTAAAATTACTGCCTGAGACAAGCAGGGAAGGGCCCGGATGGGGAACAATTTAAACTTACTGTCCCATCCCCTGGGGAGGTTGTGGGGAGCCCCGCCTTACTGTGTCTAGTCAGAAATCCAAGTTATCTCAAACCCCTGAGGTTAGATTTCCCCTATAAATCGCTCCACAACCCACACCATCTTTGCCGAATCCCTTTAGGGTCAGTCCATTATACCTCATGGTGTCTCCTTCCCCCTCACCCGTGCCTCATGGTGTCTTTTTCCATCTTATAGCTAACACTTTTAGGGTGTTAAACCCCTCTATGGACGGCCAGTCAATGGTATACTTCCACCTCGTGGAGTATTTCCTTTCTCCTGGTTTAATGCCGGTTCTACTAGGGAACGCGTCTTTCTGCTGTTAATTATTAAAACCAGGAAAGCGGTTTCCTGGCTATGTGCTTTCCCATCTTGATTTCATATTTATCATTTCTGATGTCTATTTTACCTCTTCATTTTCTCTGTAACCTCTTCTAAATAAACTTAGCTTTTGCCAAAGAGAATGGCCATTGCGAATGATTGACATGACCGAACCCCAGCCTTGGCGGCCTACGTCAATCTCCTTATTTTGTTGCCGAGTCTGAAACACATCATTCGGAACTAGGAAGAGCTATCCTGAATACATCGGGAGGAAGGGCTCACAAAGAAACTTTCTTGACCAGCTTGTACTCCCCACTCTGCAAGACCTTGAACAACACACTTCTTATTTGGAGATTCCCGTCCCCTCCTTTGCCAAAGGATTTCTACACACGACTACGTCCAAGTTTTCCCCTGACATTGTGTAGTCTAGGGTGGTGATGGCAAATCTGCGATAGAAACGAAACCTTACGGTCACATATTGAAATAGAAAACAACAATTCAATCAATCAAAGCATTTAGTGGGAACCTACTGTGTGTCAGTGCTTACACTGAGGGAAATGGCTCACCACTCCACTGTCTTTGCCAAGCAAATCCCCATGTGGGGTCACCAAGAGGCAGCCGCCATTGAAAAATAACCGAATAACGACACGAGCACTGCTGAGGACAATGGAAAAAGAGGCAAAAGCAGTCCCTGTCCTCAAGGAGCTTACAACTGAATGAAGACAAAACACGTGCAAACAAATAGAGGACAAAGCAAGCTAGCTATGCTCTCTCTGTTCTGCTGCATTTTTTTTTTTTGATTTTGTTAACTATCTGTCAATGGTGTCTTCATCTGACCAAACCCATTACGAGTGCTGGCAACTCCATCTGAGTGTCTGCTACCTCTGGGTCCCTGCTTAGGGAGGCAGGTCTGGGATCCAAGTTCAAAACCTGCCTCAGGCACTTTCTAGCAGTATGTTTCTGGGCGGGTCCCTTAACCTGTCTTTCTCAATTTTCTCCCCTGTAAGATGAGAATAATAATAGCACCTAGATCCCAGGAGAGTTGTAATAATCAAATGAGATAACAGTTGGAAAGTAGTGCCAGGCACAGGGCAGATGCCTAACGATATTTCAGATTTGAAGGCCTCTCCCAGCTCTGCCATTCTATATTCTAGAGTCCCTCCCAGCCTTAACATCTAATCAAGGGATTCTCCTACCTCGGAGATTTCAGGTGAGAAGGGCCCACCCAGTCCAGTTCTGAAGGGCCTTCTAACTCTCCCGACCCATGTTTTAAGGACCCTCCTATCTTTTAACCGGAGAACATAGATGGTCCAACTCGGCTCTCCCGACCTCTGAATTTGAGTTACAAGTATGAATCCTCAGCGACTAGCCCTGATCTCATTTAAGAATCTCCTGGAGCCCTCACCACATTTACATGGTGAGTTTCTTCCCAGGGAGCCGGAGACTCCAGGAGTAAGGCCGGGGACGACAAGAGAGCAAGGCCACAGCATTTGCTGACTACAGAATGCATCAAGGAAGCCCACATCAAGGGATTTTTACCCAGATGCCCTAAGTGATTACCTGGAAACCCAGGGTACAAGAACAAGGAAGGCTTCTAAGTCTGAGGAGCTATGCATCCTTGGGCAAAAACCAGTTCCCCTCGGGAGGATTCTGTAAAACAAAGGTTTGAATTGGATGAGCAGAAGATCCTTTCCAGCTCTGGCCCCTAAGATCCTATAAAATGTCTAAATGAGGGGGTAAAGGTATGAATTGGCCAATAGGCAGCTTCTCAGATATTTACTAGCTGAGAGGCTCTGGGCAAGTCGCTTCACTTCTGCCTCAGTTTCCCCATCTGTAAAACAGGAATCATAATAGCCCCTCTCACCCAGGGTTGATGTGAGCGATAAATGAGACGATGGCTATAGAGTGCTGGGCACACAGTTGGTGCTTAATAAATGCTTGTTTCCTTCTTTTCAGAAGGAGGAGCTTTTGAGCATCCAGCTCTCACCCAACACTCTCCCAGCTCTGTTCAGTGACACATCAAGAGCTCCCAGCTTCACAGGGGAATTTGCAAGCAGAGCTTTTTGATCTTCTCCTCACACTCGCTTTTTCCACTCCACTCTGTGTGGCTTTGTCCTTTCTCTAGGAAACTTTGAATGTTGCTGCCTTAACAATTCCAGCCTCACCTTGGCAAGCGCACAGCCAGGATTTCCAAAAATAAAATCCATGGCAGCTTCCTATGCGAAGCAAAGCAGAACACACAACAGAACAGCGGTAACACACACACACACACACACACACACACACACACACACACACACATTCAACCTCTCACCCCTTCCACTCTAAAAACCTGAGTGATTATCACCGAGTTAGGCTGGGACTTTCCACACACTTGGCACTATGGCAGAGAGAGGAGGGAGACTCAGTGGGCCTAATTTTTTTCAAAGGATCATGGCTGAAAGGGACCTCCGAGACCAGCCCCTTCATTTGTAAAAGAAGGAAGCCCAGGTCCAGAGGAGGGAAGTCATTTGCCAAAAAGCATAAAGGCAATAAGAAGTAGTGGAGTGGGTATTTGAACCCAGATCTTCTGCCTCCAAATCCAGCTCTTTAGTGCCAGTGGGCAGTGAGGCTAGACTGAGGCATCTGACCATAAGATCAGGAGCACTTGGGTTGAAGGCCTTTCTCTGATACACACCGGCTATGAGACCCTGAGCGAGTCCCTTAATTTCTCAGTCTCTCAAATATCATCTTATTTGCTGCTCACCCCAATCCTGAGAGATAGGTGCTATTAGGATTCCTGTTTTACAGATGGGGAAACTGAGGCAGAGGTTAAAGGACTTGCCCAGGGTCACATAGACAGTAAGTGTCTGAGTCAGGATTTAAACTCAGATCTTCCCAAACTTAAATCTAGGCCTTTATCCACTGGGTCACCTAGCTGCCTATTGTTTTTTCAGTTGTATCTGACCCTTGGGACCCTCATTTGGGGTTTTCTTGGCAGAGCTACTGGAACGATTTGCTATTTCTTCCTCCAGCTCACTGAGAGAGGAGGAAACTGAGGCAAACAGGGTGAAGTGACTTGACTATTGGTCACACAGCTAGTAACTAAGATAAAAGACTATGAGGTTGGAAAATGGGTGTTGATCAGCATCACGGCAAAGGCTTTTCACACTGGGAGTTTCCTATGCCAAGGAAAGTACTGGGCCAGTTCCTCTACCCTCCCTCACTCCCCACAAATGTGGATAAAGGTTCCTGTTCTACTTCCCATTCAAGCTATTGTGAGGATTCAAATGAAATAATGGGTGCCAAAATGACTTTCCAAACAGGAAAGCCCAAGAGAACAGAGCATGGGAGAGAAGATTCATATTTAAATGTGACAGGGCAAGTGGCTTCCGGTACCCACACCTCCTGTCGGAGCCTTACTTTCCTCACCTGGAAAATGGTCACGAGCGCAGCCCCCGGACTCGTTATTTCCCAGGCTTTTCTGTGAAAAGGAGCCAATGGCTATAAAGTGGAACAGATAGATCTGATGGCGTCCGATTGGCCAAAGACCTAATTAAAAGCTTACTTGTTAAATTCAGAGCTCTATGCTCAGAGATGGGCAAAAGAGACCCAAGTTGCCACTTTCAGACTGATAGCTCAGCTGCTATCATGTCACGGGAGAACCTCAGCAAGACTGTCTTCTGAAGGATTGCACTAATTCACCAGGCTGGGTCTCCAGAAGCCAAATAAGGTTCCTTGAACTTGAACTTGACACTAAGCATTGAGATTTCAAGTTTGAGGTAAACTTGGAGATTGAGTCCAGGGCCCTCATTTTACAGAGGGGGAAACTGAGGTCCAGGGAAATGCTTCATGATCACATCTCAAACAGAAACAGACCCAGAATGCTTTGGAAATGAATAACTGTGGTACGGGGTTTTAGCTTACGTCATCTTATTCAGGGGACTGTATTACATAACCTCAAAGCACAGTGCTAAGGTAGGCTGGCTGCCAGCGCCCGGCTACCTCCTTCTCCCTCTTTAAGGTTTTGCAGGAGAGAAGGGCAACAATTTGGCCTTTGGAGATTGCCCCTGGAAAAGAAATCAAACAAACAAACAAACAAAAAATCCCACATTACTTTAAGGGAGTCGGAGATTTCTAAGGATTTCTGGGCCCCTTTTCAAGGTTTCTTTTTAAGGGATGGATGACTTAGTCTCTTTTTTTCTGTCTCTTGTTCCTCCTTTTCAAATGGCTGCCAATCTCCTCCCCAATGTTGGTAGGGAACTTTGTGGCCTTGTCTATAAATGACCACTCTTGATCCAATTGCCCCCCCCATCTCTTCTGCAGCTCGAACTCCCTTTTTAAAAAAAATTCAAGGAGTTTGAAATCGGTCCCAGAGCGGGGAACACTCAAAGAACTTGGGGAAAACAAAAACAAAAGGGATGACCGGTATTGATTGGATGTGCTCATTATGTTTCTTTTTTTGGGAGAGGGAAAAAAACCGCTTTTGATTTCATTCATTTATTTTATATGATCTTAAAACATTGTTTGTATTATCTTGAAAACAGTCTTCTGAGGTAGTAAGGGATATCTTAAAAAACACATAACTAGGAATCAGGAAAACTGGGGTCTTAATCCCATTTTTGACATGAATTCTATGTATGATTGTAGAGAAATGATTCTTATTTCTCTTGGCCTCAGTTTCCCCACTGGGCAAATAAGAGAGTTCAATCTAGAGAAAGGACTTTTAACCTAAACTTGATTTAAAAGAAATATAATAACTCTAATTCAATAGAATTTGGGATCATATGAATTTAGCTTAATGCATTTAAAACCCGAATTTTATGAAGAGATCCATAGACATCAGACAGAACGCCAAAGACTCCGTGACAGCAGAGACATCAAGAATCCACAGCTTGTATCCCTTAGGTTCCCTCTAATGCCAAGAGATGATTTATGAAGCAGGAGGATGAGGTGAATTCAAGGATCATTTAGATTTCCTCCAGCTCCAATATCTGGTGGTAAGCCACGAACCCCTTTCCAGCTCTGGCATCCCATGCTCCGAGGACCCTCCCCAGCTCTGATAAAAGGATGAGATCTGAGCTGCAGGCTGGAAGGGAACCAAAGAGTCCAACTTCCTCATTTTGCAGATGAGGACACTATGGCCCCAGGAAAGGAAAGGACTTGTCCAAAACCACTCAAGGGTAGAAAATGACAGAGGCAGAGATTGAGTTTGGGTCAACTGTTCCAGATTTACTCTGATTCTAAGCTCTTTCTAGCTCAAAAGGCCACATGCTACGGCTCCACCAGTTCTGACACCGTCTTAACATTGAACAGACTCTCTAGTGCTGACACTGTATTTCTCAATATTTCTTCGTGGCCCATTAAGTAATGTTCTAAGGTGCCTTCCAGTTTGGACAGTCTTAAAATCTGTGATCTCACATTAGTGTCACCAAGAATTCAGGCTTATGACAGCTTTTGGTTGCTGGATTCTGTTGGCTGTCAGTGGCTGAGGCCTCCAAAAGCCTGTCAGGGCTGCCAACACAGGCAGGCCACTGAAAAGGCCACAAAGTTAACTTGTAGCTGCATTCCTGTTTCTGTGGCCTTGGGCCAGTTCTTTAAATAAGCCCTCCTTCCACCAGCCTCACTTACATGAAAAGAGAAAATCGGCCTCTAGCCTTCATCCTCCTCAGACTATCTATCGCTCCGGGAAGAGCATTTAAGCTCAGCCAAGGCTGCTGAATAGAAGCAAGAACTAACAAACGTGTATGTTTTTGTAATTGGGAGTTTCTGCTTTGCTTTTTCCCTTGTTCTTTCCTTCATTCCTCCCTCCCTTTCTTCTTTCCTTTCTTCCTTCTCTCTCTTCCTTCACTTCTTTCTCTTCTCCCTGCCTTTATTCCCTCCTTCATTCCTCCCTCCCTTTCTTCTTTCCTTTCTTCCTTCTCTCTCTTCCTTCCCTTCTTTCTCTTCTCCCTGCCTTTATTCCTTCCTCTTTCCCTCTTCTTTCCTCCAAACTTCCCTTCTGTCTTCCCTCCCTTCCTTTCCTTCTTCCTTCCTTCCTTCCTTTCTTCTTCCCTCCCTCCCTCTTTTCCTTCCATCTCTCCTCCCTTCTTTCCTTCCTTCTCTCCTCCTTTCTTCCCTTCCTTTTCTCCCTTCTTCCTTCTCTCTTTAAAATTTTTTCAAAAAAGAGAAAAATATGCTGAGAGATAGAGAAAATTCAGCTTTCAGCAAAAGCCCTCCCACATGACAAATAACGATCTTATTGGATGTAATTAGGGCAATGACATTGTAACTGCTCCAAGTACTCTTACCAAACCCTACTTGCGCAATGCCTGGTCTCAAAGCCCAAGTTTTCCACTAACATTCTATGTGACCTCACTTTTGGGGATCTCAATTTCCTAGAAAAATCAACTTGTATTGGATGTCCTCAAAGGCCCTTTGCAGTTCTGACAGGGTCTATCAATCAATTACTAAGAATTCATTAATCAGTCCACGAGTTAATGTTCCAGGCACTGGGGACATGGAGACAAAATAAACACTCTGCCCTCAAGAAGCTGACATTCTTCTGGAACAGACAACATTGGCAATTAAAGGAAAATACAGAATACGCACAAAGTAATTCAGAAAGAAAGTGCACAACTGCTGCAGGAGACAGGAAAAAGCTCATTTAGAAGGCTGGCTGAGCCTTAAAGGAAGCTAGGAGTTCTAGGGGGAGAGATGAGGAGGAACATTTTCTGGGTGTGGAGGCAACCTAGGCAAAGGCATGGAGGTGGGAGATGGAATATCAAGTTGAAAAATAGTAAAAAAGACCAGTGGGATTGAATCACACCTTTATGGCAGTGGGAGGAATAAGGCTGGAAAGGTAAGTAGGAACTAGCTTGTGAAGGACTTTAAATGCCAAGCCAGAGGCCATAGGGAGCCAGTGAGATTTACTGAGCAGGGGAGTGACATGATCAGAACTAAGTCACATCATGCTAGGAACCCAATAGAAAATGGAGACTGGAGACAGAGAGAGCAAGGAGCACTCTATTGCAATAGTCCAGGCAAGAAACAATGCTGGCCTGAGCTAGAACAGCTCAGAATAGAATAGAATTGACTGTGTGGGGAGAAGGGAAGGGGAGGTGTCGAGGATGGCTCCAAGTTGACCAAAATGGAGCCATGGGAGTTGATGAGGTCATGAGGGGAGAGAGTCCGAGCCAGAGCTCCAGGGAACACCTGAAGCTGAAGATGGCTTTGGTGATCTCATTGGTATAAAGAACTCCTGGGAGAGAAAACTCCTACTACCAGTGCAAATCGACCTTATTTGTCCCTCAGTCTGAGGCACAAATTAGTGTGAGGCACAGGTGGTTGACTTGAGCCCAGGTCCTTCTGGCTCTTTCTCATAAAGATGATCATCCAGCAAAGGATGCTGGGAAGGAGTGGGTTGGAGAGGTAGGAGAGGAACCAGGAGGGGGCTAATGTCATGAAAACCCGGAGAGAAAAAAAGTACTGGAGGGGAGAGGGTGGCCAAAGGCGCCAGATAACCCAGTGTGTCAACAGTAAAGATTGAGCAAAGCACACTGGGTGTTTAAGAGAGCCTTGGTGACTTTGGAGCCAGCAGTTTTGGTGGAATGAGATTAGAAAGTGGACTGCAGAGCATCTGCAGGGCAACGAGAGGAGGAGAGGTAGAGGCAATGGGTGTTGGCAATTGCTTCTGGGAGTTCAGCTACAAGCAGGAGGAGAGATAGAAGATGAAAGACAGTGGGGATGGGTAGGTGGAATGAGGGGTTTTTAAGGTGGGAGAGATATGGGTGTGTTCATGGGCAGCAGGGAAGGAGCTAGCAAGACAGGGAGAGAACGAAGAATGGGGAGAGTGGGATTGAAAGATGAGGCAATCTGCTGGATAAGACAAGAGAGGGTAATAATAAATAAGAATAATGGCGATGATGACAAATTTCCAATAGTTATCTCATTTGCTCCTCACAACAACCCTGAGAGGTAGGAGCTATCCCTTCCATTTTAAAGGTGAAGAAACTGAGACTGAGGGGACTAAGGAGACTTGTCCAGGTGCCCACAACTCAAGGTGATTCAGTCAGAATTTGAACTCCGATCTGCTTCACGCCAAGTCCAGCCCTTGAAAAGTAAAGTGACCTCCTTCATTATCAGAGAGTAGAATGAAGAAAGGAAAAATGGGAGTGATATCGAGGGACCTTGCGGTGTAGAGATGAGAGAAGAGGGGAAGCGCCCAACAGAATAGGCACTGAATTCTCTGTGACTCAGAGGCTTGGAGAGAAGGGATGGAGCAGCAAAGGAGAAAAGTTTGCTTTGAATAGCTGCTGTGGGCAGTGATAGAGAATCAGTTAGGGAGGGAATGGTAAAAAGACCACCTGGGCAAAGCTGAGATGAACTCATCTACTACGTTTCTATTGGTCCCAACTGTGGAGTGAGTCCCTGCAGTGCCACTGAACACTGGGTCACTGAAGAGCAAAGGAGAAAGATGGCGGGACCACATCCAGTTTTGCTGTTTGGGGAAGTGTGAAAGGGCCAAGAACAAGGGTAGGGGACGGTGTAATGTGGAACTGCTTCTAGAGAAAGTTCCTAACCTGGGGTCCTGGAACTTTTCAATATATATATTGGTAAGAGTATTTCAACATAGTTTCCTTTGTTAATCATATATATATATATAATCCTAATATATAATTCTAAATATATAATATAAATACATAATCCTATATATTTTATACATTTAAAATGTGATTCTGAGAAGGGTTTGTAGATTCCATCAGACTGCCATGGGGTCTACAATCCCCCAAAAGTTTAGAACACCTGTTCGAATGGGTCAGAATTTGCAAGGGAGGAAAAATGAAGCCTCAGCTAGGGCAAGGCCCCTTCCAGCTTGAACAGTCTGTGTTCTACCTTCTATGGCCCCCTTTGGTTTAATCCGTATTCGATGCTCTAAGGCCCATTCCAGCCCAGATGGTTGTGTTCTACATTTCTAAGGCCTCTCCCAGCTGTGTTCAATGTTCCAAGGTCCCTTGTAGCTTCCAGCTCTTGTCCTGCTCCGAGACCATCTATTGGACACATAACCCCCAAGTGGACAATCCCGCAGAGGGTGACCGGCTTTAGATCATCTTCATGGGGTTGCCAGTCCTTAAGTAGAACCGGATCCATTTGGGCCAACGTGACATGCCCCAAAATGGGCAAGTATTTAAGGCCGTTCGAAAGTATTCAGGTTATTGGCCAGAGCTCCAGAGTTGGAAGACAAACAAATCTCCACCCAAGTCAAAACAGGTTCTACAGTCTTCCCCTATGCTAGTGGCTTATTTTGCCATGGCCGAGTTCTCCAGGGTTGACCATCTCTCCCTCTCCCCAAAGCCTTTTCCCTGAGCCAGGTTTGAACTTATTATTGTTCACTTAGCCTTTGACACCTGCACGGCTGATGGTTCTTCAAGGGAACAGATGCTTGGGTATGGGATGGCCCTGAAGGGCCCAGCTGGGCAGACCTGGTAGCCTGGTCAAAGTAGAGCTCTGAGCACAAGTCTTAAAGCCGGGGTACCATTTCAGACTATGGCACTTAATAGCTGGGTGATTTTGGACAAGAGCATTTGACCTTCTCGGGCCTTAGTTTCCTCACCTGTGAAATGAGGAAAGATCACTTTCTAAAGAAATCAGATTTTTTAGTTTTCAAAATAATAATTATACTAGTGGATGGAGGGCCAGCCCCCAAGCCAGGAAAACTGTCTTCACTTCTTGCCTCTAACAGACTGACTGTGTGACTCTGGGCATGTTACTTAACAGTTCAATGCCCCCAAGCAATTCTTTTAGACTAAGTGGAACAGAAGATACACAGTAGAGGGAGTTTCCTGTATCAGTGAAATCACTGAAATTCTTGTCATCTATGAAAGTTCAAATCCAGCCTCAGACACTTACTAGCCATATGACTCTAAGCAAGTCACTTACCCTTGTTTGCCTCAATTTCCTCCTCTGAAAATGAGCTAAAGAAGAAAATGGCAAACCACTCCAGTATCTCTGCCAAGAAAACCCCAGATGGGGTCAGGAAGAGTTGGACACAATTGAAGGGACTCAACTACTGACTCTGGAAGACAAATCCTCCCCAGGTCGGTGATAGAACTGGATGGTAGTAGTAACGTACACCTTAGCAGGACTTACTCTAACACCCTTCCCAGCAACTGGATGACAGAGAGACACAGGAGCAGGCAGGTGAGAGGGAGATGATGATGGCCTCAACCCATGGACCTTAGCTTGAGTCAGGGATGCCATTGGCGGTGGGTGGAAGTCTACAGACACCTTATGATTACAGGGAAACCAATGACACCACAATACCATCATCCCCTTAAGTTAAGAAGGCCCCAAAAGGTGTACACTTTATGGTGGGCTATAATGCCAGCTTTAGATCTAGGATCTGCATGGGACACCTGGAAAATCATAACACCTCCATGAGCCTCTCGGTAAAATGAGAGGATTGGATTCGACTTCCAGCGTGAGACGGAGGTTCCTTTGTGTGACCTAGGGTTTCCAACACAACTTCTCCTACCCAACTCTCAACATCTAGAGGTACCGTCCAGCTTTCCATGCCATGCGTCTAGCTGGTTCTCCTGATTGTATGTTAAGGGAACAGTCTTCTGGGAGAGAAGCACCAAATTAAAAAAAAAAAAAAAAAACACTCACGTTGCCATCGTTTACGCAATGTTTACAGAATCATTTTCCTTGAACCCTCCCTGTGAATGCAAGTGTTATTGATCCATTTTACAGATGAGCTGCGCTGCGAGATGAAAGAAATCTTCTAAAGCCGCACGGGGAGGGAACAGCAGGGCCATGACTAACACCCAGGTTCTCTCCCCCGAAGGCCTCTGCTTTTAATGGTGGAACGATTTGTTTGGGTTATTTCAATAACAAACAAGATTTTGGCTTTTTTACCGAGCTCTTCGACCTCTGGGTGGCCAGTATCCCAAATTCTTAGAATAGATTTCTGGGAGTTATTAGACATGTTTTGTAATCTGGTGAAACCTATGGACCCCTTCTAAAAATCACCTTTTAAATGTCAGGAAAAATGAGAAATTTCATTCAGAAGAGAGTGAAAATAAAGATGCCATTTCCCCCATCTGAGTTCAAAGTTCATAGACGCCAAATTAAGAGTCCTAGGTCTAGGCTGATCTGGCACTTCTATGTGGTAGATATGTGTGGGGTGGCGGTGGAGGAGGGCACACAATTTCCCCTGGGGCACACACACACAGCTATTACTCTGGGTTTCTGGGTTAGCATTATATTAGAATTGGGCTGAGAGGCAATCTCAGATTCAAAAGGGGGGAATTGTCAGCTTGCAGGGCATTTGGATGCAGGAAGGGGGGAGGGTAGGTATGTATGCCCAAGAGGGTCTCTTGTGGGGAGAATGGGATGCTCCCCATCTTCTCCAGCCAAGGAGGATTGGTTGGTCACATACTTCTGTTCCCCAGGGAGATCTGGCACCCCCCCCCCCAAACACACACACAAACACACACACACGCGCGCGTGCGCGCATACACACACACACACACACACACACACACACACACACTTTGGAGCCTGCTGTTTCAGGCTTGAGAACCTGCTGTTGTGGCAAGAAAATAAAACTCACTAGCTGATTGGTTATTCTCTGACCTTCAGAGGAAACCCCAAATCTGCTGGTTTTCACATGTGGGAATCCACAATCTAGGCATATGCTCCTATTCACGTACAGGACTGTGATACCGTAGTAGTGTCAGACATCACCCAGAGATCTCAGAACTACTCAGGTCTCGGCAATTGTTTTCGTTCCCAACAAACTCGAGCAATAGATATTTTGAGAGTCATTAGCCCCGATAAAACTGAGAAAACAGACTCGGAGTTCGTTACCTGCACAGGGTCACACGGCGAGCAAGATCTACAAATCCAAAGACTGGGCAGTGCTAGCTTGCCCAGCTTGAGCAAGTCACTTGGAGGCACCCTCCAGCTCTAGATCTATGAAGTGGGAGTGGTGACTGCCATGAAACTCAGTTTCCTAAACTATAAACCAAGGGGATTGGACCAGCATTAGGTGGATGATTCCACAACCTGGAATTCAGTACCCACTTGAACTCACTTACTATGTAACTCTGGGCATATCATTGCCTCTCACTGGGCCTCAGTTTTCTCATCCATAAAACGGGGACAGGAATACCTGCTTCCCAGAGCTTGCTGAGGAAAACTGACATATGTTAGCTATTTTCTTATTTATTTTTATAAGCAACTCTCCTCTCAGTAATTACAATTAGGTTAAGGGCAGTTCAAAGTCCTTAGAGAGCCATGTCCATGCAGAGATAAGAATGCTTTCCAGTGGCCTTTGGAGGAAAGAGCACTTGAAAATGCTGGAGGGGGTCTGCAAAGTCTCAGGGAAGAGGATTTGAACATCTTGTCATTTCCCCCCAACTGAGTTCAAAGTTCATAGACCCCAAATTAAGATTTTAGGCTGATCTCCCACTTCCCATTGAGGGGACACAGATTAGTTGTATTTACTCTGAATGAAGGGTTGTTCTACCAGGACCATACCCAGCTAAATGAAGTCTGAAGAGGGAAAGAAGGGTGTCCAAGCTTGGGATAGGGCCATGATTCCTGAATGCCTCAGTTTCCCCAAAGAGGAACATCTTTCCCTTGCCCCATAGCACAACTTTAGCCCATCTGCCGTAGGTGCCTTAACACATGAGCCAGCTGAATGTAGAGCTCAATGGAAGCTCCAAAAAGTAGCCAAGGAAGAGGTCTTTCACATATGGAGTGGGGGTAGGTGGATAGCTACAGAATCTCGCTTTATATCTACGTATGCACATGTGTATATTTGTGTATGTAGCTTTGAATTCAATGATTCCTGATTCTTTCTCAACAATCCAGACACAGGATCCTAGCTCTAGAAGCTAGAAGGCTTTAGAAGGTTCCTTCTAATCTAAACCCATTCATATAACAGAGAAAGAAACTGAGGTTCAGAAGGACTTGTCACACAGAGAGTAGCAGAATGAGGATTTGAATTCAGGCCCTCTCATTGCAAAGCCAGTGTTCTTTTCACTGAAGAGATGATCCTGTCCAAGCCCTTTCTCTGATAGACAGGAAACTAGGACCTAGACAGAAGAAGGGCCATATTTCTAGAGCTGGAATGGACCTGTGAGCCCATCCAGGGCAGCTGGTACACTTTATAGGTAGGGAAACTGAGGTCCAGAAATATGCTGAGGAACAGGGAAGAAGGCAAAATGGGATGGGTGTCCTTTCCAGTTTGAATCACGGCAAAGGTTAAAGGGCAGGGGAGCAAGGAAAGAGAGAGGACTGCATAAGATGGGGAGGAAAACTGATAATGTGGAAGGAGAAAGGACTAGAAGAGGGAGCACAAGATGGAAGAGAGCAAAAATTGAAGAAAGGAAGGGCCAAGAGAAGCTCCAACTAATCAAAGGAAGCAGATCAAAGGTGACCGAGAGAAAAAAGTCACCATGGCTCTGTCTCGCTTTCTCCTCCTCTAACAGCAGTGGGAACATAAGGCCCTACTAGATCAAGAGAAAAGCTCTTGCCACTGTGGGAGTCAGAGAGCTTTGAGAAATAAAGATCTCCCCTATTAATCTGAGTCACTGCATACAGATTAAGATTATGGCTTGCACAGATGTCTTTTCCTGCCAACGTTATTGCCTTCAAGGCAATTCCTGAGTCACTTTCCACCTACCAATCCAGATGCCAACTGGGAGTAAGAGAACTTTGCTCTGTAACTGACTCTTTGTGACCTTGGGCAGCTCATTTCTTCTCCCTGGGCTCAGTTTCCTCTGAAAAATAAGGGAGATTGGACTAGCTAGCCTCTGAGGGCCCTCGAAGCTCAAGCACTAGGGCCCACATATCAACAATCACAAGATGGACGATGGGAAATGGAAACTCAATCCTGGGCATTGCAAACACAGCCTTGTCTGGCTGAGAAGGCCTTCTCCTTTATGCTTCTGAGCAGCCCAGGTGAAATTTTCCCAAGACAGTGGAAGAGATTCTGTTTTGGGGCACCAACTCCCCTCCCCTCCAACTCTCCAGTCAACAAAGGGGGCATGGCGAGACTTCCTAGGCAGCCGATTCCTTGTGGGCTACAAATCCCCACGGTGCCCTCAAAGTTAACCGAGGAACAAGAGTTCAGTTTGTACCATGGGCAGTCACCTGGCCCCCTAACAACGCACAGAGAAGAAAGGAGCAAAGTTCAAGGAAACCTCCAGGTCAATCCATCCCGTCTCCCAGACAGTGACCTTCAGGTATGGAAACAGAACACGACTCATTGCAAGACTGAAAAAATATGGCAGACACCTGTACAGGGAAGCACAGCAGACATATAATGACTGACATAGCAGAAGTGGACACTGGTAGAGAAGATTGCCAGAGGCACAAAATCTGAGCTAGGCAAAGAGACACGTGGAGACAGATATCTGTCACAGAGATAGAGACACAGGGGAGAATGGCGGAGAGAGACAGAGACAGAAAGACCAAGATGAGGAAGAGGGGAGGAGATAGAGCACACCAGGCTTGAGGGACAGCCAGAGCAAAAGTATGGAGTCTGGACATGAAACATCACATACTATGAGCAGCAAATAAACCAGTTTGGTTAAATTGCAGAGGGCAGGAGGAAGGAGAATGTGCAATCAGCCTGGAAAGGTCAACATTGCAAAGGGCTTCCAAAGTACCTCTATGAACCTGAAGGCGTGGGGTGACTCTGAAGCTAACTTCTGGAGTGAGAACAGCTGGGCGAGGAGAGAGACTGGAGGCAGGGAAGACCAACGAATGGACCTCCGCAGTAGGCCGAGGAAGGTGTAGATGAGGGTGGTTGCAGTGTGAGCGGAGACGTGCCAGAGGTAGGATGGACAAACAAGAGTCACTCCAAAGTTGGAAAGGTGGGGTTTTTGCGGCAGTGCCCTCGACAGAAAGAAGATCCCATAAGGCTTTGAGCAGGTAGGGACACAACTTCCCAGAAACAATGTCAGTCAGTCCAATGTGGACGAATGCAGAGACACAGGGAATTTGGATCAAGACAGAAATTCAGTTAAGGCCCCGCATAAGCCTGTGCACAGGCTGAAAACTTTGTGCTAAAAAACCTGTTTAACTGAGGCCAAAAATGAAAGAACACCATTTGCGCATCTCTGCCAGTTGTCTTTAGGGCAAGGGAGCCAGGTCAGCGTACTCTAGATAGCTTGATGCTAAATCTCTACCCACCTCTAGGGATTCACCTGGACACAAATGCTATTGCCAGAAGAAATCTGAAAAGCATTGCTCAAGATGATTAAGTCCTGGGTAAGAACTGGAAAACAAGAGATATTTTCATTACTACCACCTGTAGAAAGGATGAGATTGAGATGAGAAAGACAAAATTGGAAAGCAAACAGCTGGTCAAAATGACAAGATCTCAGAATTGCATTTAGATTTCTGGATTGCAGCTTCAAATACAGAAATTGTAACCTCCTGCAAAGGGGTTGATAAGAATGTATTTGCCCAAAGTCAATTAAGAAAGGCAAAATATACAATTTCAAGTATATGAAATTGCAAGGCATCTGTACGAACAAAATCAATGCAACTAAGATAAGAATAAGAAGGAAAATCTAGGATATACTAGGACATATTCAACATATATAGGACTGCTTGCCATCTAGGGGAGGGGGTGGAGGGTGGGAGGGAAAAATCGGAACAGAAGTGAGTGCAAGGGATAATGTTGTAAAAAAAAAAAATTACCCAGGCATGGATTCTGTCAATAAAGAGTTACTATTAAAAAAAAAAAAAAAGAATAAGAAGGAAAAATGCCAACCAAGAGGAAAATTTCTGAAAAGGTTCTGACATCAAATATATATTCGACCAATCATTTTTATAATAGGTATATCTACTTATATGTGTAATATACTTATATATGTATATATGTGTGCATATGCACACACATAATATATAAAAGAACAATTTGAAAGGACAAAATTAGCAACATACAAACCATCATTCTAAAGGAGTAATAAGAGAAAATCACAACAATATAAAGAGAAAATCAAATCAAATAAACTCTAGGGTTTTCCCATACATCCAGAAAAAATGACAAAAGGTGACAAAAGACAGAAATCATCCATGTGGAAGAGTGGGAGGAAGTCCCAACAGGAAGGCAAGTACACTCTGAGTTGGTCCAGCAGATCTGGAAAGTGATTTGGAATTATGCAAAGAAAGTGACTAAAATGCTCAAACCATTTGAGCCTAGGATTCTACTGCTAGACCTTTGCCCCAAGGAAATCGGTGATTAAAAGAAAGGGGCTCCAACAGCACAGAGCTATTTAGAGTAGCACTTTTTGTGGTTACAAAGAAGTGGAAACAAAGTAAATGTGCTTTGGTCAGAGAAGGGCCAAACAAATTAGGACCAAATTACATGAATGTGATGGAATATTACTGAGGTTTAAGAAAATACAAATACAAAGAATTCAGAGGAACATGCTTAGATTTAAATAAATTGGCACAGAACAAAACAAGCAGAACCAGGAGGAAATATATATATATATATATATATATATATATATATATATATATATATATATATATATATATATATATATTGACTAACCAAGGTATGGGAAAGAAAAACAACAACAAAAGAACAATCAATATGTGATGATTATTATTATTTTTTTTTTTGGTGAGGCCCTAGGGGCTAAGACTTGCCCAGGGTCCCACAGTTAATAAGTGTTAAGTGTCTATGGTCACATTTGAACTCAGGTCCTCATGAGTCCAGGGCCAATGCTCCATCCACTGCAGCACCACCCAGCTGCCTCCACTATGTAATCATAATGACCAAGCTTGGCCTAGAGAGAAGAGTGGAGCAAAATGTAGCTTCCTTCTTTCTTGGTGTTGGCAAGGGACTGTGATCTTGCCTATTTCATCAGACATGGGTGTTATGTTTTGAGCTATTCTTCTCCTACCCTTTTCTTTTTAAATGTTCATTAGGAGAAGTGGCTTTCTGAGTAGGCAGGGGGTATGTGTTCAGAAATGAAGGCAACAGAAACCCAAAAGATAGCAATAAAAATGAAACAGAAGGAAAACGGTGTGTTTGTTTAGCATCTTTCAGATCTACTCAAAAGGAGAAAACTGCCTACATAGATGAGCCAAGTTAGCACAATATAAGAAGCAATAGAGATACTCAGAAATTCGCAGGGGACAAAATTCAAGAACAGAGTTGGTAAGAAAACCCCAAGTTTCAAATCTGCATATATCCAAAAGCACAAAACCTGGGGAACGAGAAAGATGAACTGGAGTCCCTAATGTAAGCTGGTCAACTGGACTTAGGGATGGGTATCACTGGAAATGAGTGAGATGGGACCCCCGAGTGGAATATGGTTCTCTATTCAAAGGCAAATAGCAGAAGTAAAGGGGAAGGGCGGAGGAACACCGTAGAATGCTCACGTGAATAGAGGTGAGAGGGCAAGAGCAATGTAATGATCAAGGAAGACCGAAACATCTTCCTTTAATTCAAATCTGGCCTCAGACACTCCCTAGATGTGGGACCCAGGGCAAGCCACTTGACCTCATTTGCCTCAGTTTCCTCATCTGTAAAATGATCTGGAGAAGGAAATCGCAAACCATTCCAGTATTCTGCCAAGAAAACCTCAAATGAGATCACCAAGGGTCAGATACAACTGAATGACAACTGAACGATAATAAAACAGATTTCTCCTTCGTTAGAATGTAAGTTTCTTGAAGCCAGAAACCGCGCTTTCCTTTCTCTGTGGCCTCAGTGCTTAGCACGGGGCGGGGATAGAGGAAGGAAGGGCTTATCGACTGCTTCTTGCCAGCTAGAGGTGCCTTACTCCCACCTGGACAAAAGAGGAAGTAACATGAGAGGTTTCGCAAGATACAGTAGCATCTTCTACAGAAGCTATGTTACAATATAATAAGATTTTCGACACCTGCTGGAGTTTCCTTTCTGGCAAAAGCAGAAGGCTAATCATGTCTTGATTTCCCTTAATCATTTCATTCTTCAAGAGGGGAAAGGGAAGAGAGAGGAGGAAGGCAGAAGAAGGGAGGGGTTGGGGAAGAAGACTGGTGGGTCGCCGGGCCCCAACTCTCACCAAAAAGGCAGAACTGGTTACCGAAATTGAAACTATGAGAGACTCTTTGGACAACTAGAGGAAATGAGCGCACTTTATCCTCCCGTGGAATTGATAGTGGGATGGGGGAGGAGGGGGGAAGGAGAGGACACACACACACAAATAATACCAGTGAGGAGGAAAGGGGACAATAGGTGGCTAGCCGGTACAGTAAGCATGTGCAATATGGAGCCAGGAAGACCTGAGTTCAAATCCTGACTGAGATATTTCCTAGTTATGTGACCCTGGGCAGGTCACTAAACTCTTCCTCATCTGTCAATTGAGCTGGAGAAGGAAAGGGCAAATCACGCCAGTATCTCTCCTAAGTGGTGACACAAGGAGTCAGACTACTGAGTCAGACTCAGTTTTCTTATCAGTCAGAGAAGGGGGTGGACTTAGTCTCTTTGGTCCTGTCCTTCTAGCCCTAGATCTGAGATCCCAAGATGATGTCAGATAAGTCATTTCCCCTTCCTAAACCTCAGTTTCCTCTTCTACAAATGATGAGGTTTGGCTTCTGAGGTCCCTCCCAGCTCTACATCTGTGGAACTGGTTACTGACACTACAATGTAAACCTAGGAAACTGGAGCAGGAGCAGTGGGCACCAGTGCTACAGGAAGCTTGAGGGGTAGAGAAGGCCTCCGAGGGAAGCTAGAGAACCAAGAAGTAACACTCCATTTCCTCTACCCGACATCCAAGATCCTCAACTCCCCTTCAACTTTCTCCCAACTTCAGCTCATGTCCCACACTTCCACTCCCTTTGGATCCCAGGCTCCCCACTAGCCTCGAGCTTTGAAAACCACGTCTTTGCTTCCTAAGCCTGCCACATATTCCTTCCTCCCCCTCCTCCTGCTCTTTCTTCCTCCTTTTCCTTCTCCTTCTCCTGACGTAGTAAGACACCCAATTCATGACAGCTCTGAGGTACCACTTCACACCTCTCAGATTGGCTAAGATGAGAGGAAAAGATGCTAAATATTGGAGAAGATGTAGGAGAACTGGAACACTAATGCGTTTGGGTGGAGAGCAAACCCATTCTGGAGAGCAATTTGGAACTGTGCCCAAAAGGGTATCAAACTGTGCGTATCCTTTGATCCAACAGAGTTTCTATTGGGCCTGTATCCCAAAGAGATCTTAAAAGAGAGAAAGGGACCCATGTGTGCAAAAATGTTTGTGGCATCCAGAAACAGGGCCCATCAGCTGGGGAATGGCTGAATAAGTTGTGGTATATGAATATTATGGAATATTATTGTTCTGTAAGAAATGACCAGCAGGCTGCTTTCAGAGAGGCCGGGAGAGACTTATAGGAACTGATGCTGAGGGAAATGAGCAGCACCAGGAGATCCTTGTTCACAATAATAACAAGATTGTGATATCAATGGTGTGGGACTTGGCTTTTTTCAACAATGAGGTGATTGGGAATCCCAATAGACTTATGATTGGAGAGAGCCATCTGCCTCCAGAGAGATCGGCTCTGGAAACTGAATGTGAATCACAGCGTCGAATTTTCACCTTTTATTGTTGTTGTTTGTTTGTTGTGGTTCTTTTCTCATTTGTTTTCCTTTCACCTTTTTTTTCCTTGCCCCTTCCAGCTCTGACAGTCTCTGTTCTAAGGCCCTTTCCAATAGCTTCTGTCCTATGAGCTTTCCATCTTTTCTGTTCTAAACCACCCCCGCTCTGAGGATTTCTGTTCTAACATTCTGTCTCTGGATTTTCCTCCAGCTCTAATCCTGTGCATCTCCACCATGTACATTCTGAGGTTTCTTGAAGCTCTAACATTATCCACGTTTGTGATGTAAACTTGCCCAATCTCAAACCATGGTCCTGAGCTAAAAGCCAAAGGATATGGGCTAGCTTCACCAAGATAGCAGAAAGGAAAGGAGAAGAGTGATGACTGAGAATGGGAAATGGAGTGAGTGGGACTTTTTGACAAGACAGCAAATAAATCAGGTGCAACGTGAGAAGATAAAGTCCATAGAAAACCATGCTGGCTTGGGGAGGGCCTGTAGGGTTAGGCCTACAATGAGTCTGGGCCATGATTTGGGGGTGCTGTACTCAGAATGTAGCCCCCTTGACAACTCAGGGACCACAAACCCTGTTGCCAGATAGTAAGAGTGAGCAGAAACTTAGAGGCAGGCCTTCCCCTGAACTGGGAGAAAAGAGCAGGAATCTCCTCCTTGCCCAGTAAGACATGGCGGTCTTGGGAGAGAACAGAAGAATATTCACTTAGCCTGAGATGTTCTGACAATTATGAAATGTTCTTGATAAATCCATTCGAACCCCCTCAGCTCTAGGAGAAGGGGGCAGAGAGACAGAGACCGAGAAGGGGTGAGGAGACCGAGAGAATCAGAACCCTCAGCTTCCCACTTAGTTCATCCACAATTTACTAAGCTTATACAATCAGGTTTGAAGCGCCCTGTTCCTTGACTATGTCTATATGAGACAGATCCCAACTTTTGCAGTATCTAAGAGTCTAAAGCTAAAAAATGAAGTACCAAGGAAATAGGCAACATCGCTTCCAAAAATTAAGGAAATAATGCCACAGAATCCTTGAGGAAACGGAGGCTCAAGGAAAGGTAGTAAAAGAGGGGATTTGCCGAAAGTCACACAGCTCATAGATGACAGAGAAACCTAGAAATACTTAGAAAACAATGTATCCTGACTCCCAGCATACCCTACTGCCTGCCTCTCAAAAGAAAATCTAGCCTTAGGCAGGTGGAAGGGGAATTGGCTTTTTCTTTAGTGACTTTTTCTTTTGGGGCCTGAGTTTCCTGTCTAGTTAATATGTATGTACAGTTACTCTAAAATTCTGCTGAGCACTTCACAGATACAATCCTATTATCACCCCCATTTTCCAGAAGAGGAAACTGAGACTCAGAAAAAGAACGTGATTTGTCCACAGTCACAAGCTAATAAATGTTTGAGGCTGAATTTGAATCTGGGGCTTCTTGAGGTATGATACCCTTTTCTACTGTATCAGGCAGAAAATTAAAATGAGGGGTCATTAAAGTCCCTTCCTGCTCGGCTCTCTATGGTCTCCACCGGCTCAAACAAGCATGGAGCCTAAGTTCCCTACAGGCTCCATGGGTTCTGAACCATCTAAATGAACTAGATGACCTTTTTGGCCTTTCAGGGTCAGAAGTAGGAACCTTGTAGAGATTTTTCAGAGCTGGAAGGGATCTTCAAGATTAAGTCCTTTAACAGAAGAGGAAACTGAGGTCCAGAGAGAGGAAGTGATTTGCCCAGATTCTCTGACCCCAACCCAAGGTTCTTGCCACCCCACCCAGTGACTCGGTTTCTAAGAGAAAAATGAACGAGGGTCCAGTCGGCTCCAGTCGGGGGCCAGACATTCTCCTGAGTAAAGAATGGAGAAGCTCCAAACTGGCTGAGTGTTGGCTTGGAACTCCCCAGGAAAGGCCTCAGAAGCAGAGAAAACTCTTTCCTCTACACACACACACACACACACAACCTTTCACTTCTGTTATGAAGAAGGAAAAGCCAGACTGAATCACAATTAATTACTCATTCACCCCCGCTTCCCTCCTGGCCTCTGATCCAAGATAACAGCCTCTTTGAGGACTCCCCTTGCTGAGCTCGGCAACAGTGACCAAGGTCTCGCCTCAGCAGCAGCCCTCCTCTCTCTACCCAGCAGGCTACCCTGCCTTTTCTCTATCCATGCTGTCAATAAAAAAGCCCACTGCCGGGAGGGAGGGGCGAGGACAGGAAAAGAAGCCCAAGTCTGATTGGCAAAAGAGGCCAGTGGCTGCCTTCCAAGCCTGACTCTCGAAAGAACTCTCCATGAGCAAGGCTTTGTGTCCGTTTGCTCCCTTGGAAAAGGAGGGAACTGGATCCCACGGCAGGTCCCTTTCAGAAGTCTCACAAACCGAAGAACCACTGAGCTCCCTTCTATCCAGAGCATGTAGCCAGGCTGCTGTCCTTACCACCTCAACCCTGTCCTCATTTGCATGGGACCAGCCCCATACAGGGAAGACTGATACCTGATGCTTGGGGGACTTTGGGAAGGCGCTTTCTTTTCCCCCCCCAAGCCTTAATTTTCTCTTCTGTGAAATCGGCCCCTTCCTCTGCCGTGGGCCCGTATGGACTTACAAAGCACAATATACATGCGAGCTGTTGTCCCCATCATCCTCACTGCCCCAATCCCCACCCAGATTCCCAGGGCTAAATCAGAGCTCTGAGTGGAGGCTTGGCCTCCTGAGTGCCCATAATTTTGTCTGCTACCTGACTCCCTTGGCTTATCCCCCACATCCCCGAATCGGAGGAGGTCTGAGGGTAGCGGCCATTTGGGGTGAGAAAATGAGGGCCCCGGGGGGCCAGAGACCCTGAGGGAGGGGCCTCAGCAGCTAGGAGCCTCGGATTCTGGGCCCAGTGCTAATGGGAGAGCCTAGCTGGGTGGCCCGGCCAAAGCCTTTCTGAGTTTTACTCTCCCAAGCAGGAAAATGAGCATGTTTGACTAGACTTTAAAGGAAGGAAACAGGCATTTATTAAGTGATTACCGTGTGCCAGCCACCTTCCACCTCTGGCATCCTCCATTCTATTACTGAAAGTCTCTTCCAGTCCTAACATGACATGTTTACAGTCTCTCCCAACTCTGCCATTCCTTGTTCTGAGGGCCCTCCCGGCTCTGACACCCCCTATTCTGAGACCCCTCCCGGCTCTGCCATTCCCTGTTCTAAAGCCTCTCCCCCCTCTGATCTCCCAGGTCCTCCGTCCCCCAGCTCCTTCTCACTGACAGTCTCTGATTCTGGGCTCTGGGCTCTGGGCTCGTTCCCCAGCCTCCCTTAACGTCCTCGGCTCCTGATGTGACCATTTAGAAGCCTTAAATACCCTGCCCCTTTCCTCTGAGGAATTGGGGGAGGGGAAGGTGCTTCCCTTAGAGGGACGATTTAGAAAATTATGGGCAACCGTAAAACAGGAAGGAGGGAAGCGGAAGCGGGAGAAAAGCACTATCTGGGAATGGGGGGGGGGGGGAGGTGAGATTAAGGCGCAGGAAGAACAGATCAGCTCAGTCTGGGCCGGAGTCAGCCAGCCAACGCCTCCGGGGCCAGAGCAACTGAAAATAGGCTGGGGGGGGGGGGGGGGGGCGTGGCCGGAGCCCAAGGATCGGCGTGGGGGATGGCGGACATGTCAGCCTCAGTTTCTTCTGCTCCAAAAGGAGAGGTGGGAGCAGCCCCGGGCCAAGGCCCCTTCCTGCGCGGGCCGGCCGGGCCGGGAGGGGGCTGTCCCCTGCACGCAGTCCCGCGGCCCGACTGCTAACTGCCCCGCTCGAAAAGCCCGAAGCGCTCCAAAAGGGACAGGGATCGCTTTACAGCAACTGGCCTGTGCCATGGTAACTACTTAAGTCACATGGACCGCGGCGAGGGGAACAGGGCTGGGTGCAGCGCCTCTTCTCGGGGACTGACTTGGAGAAGGAGGAAGGGACAGGGGGGGAGAGAAGGGGGGAGGAAGGGAGAGACAGAGAGAGAGAAAGAGGGAGAAAAATAAAAGGAGGAGGGAGGAAGAGGGGAGAGGCAGAGATAGAGAAAGGAGAAAGAGGGGAGGAAGGGGAGGGGAGAGGGGAAAGAGGAAGAGGAGACAGGAGAAGTTCAAGGGAAGCAAAGGGAGAGGAAGAGGCAGGGAGAGAGGGGGGCCATTCCCCTCCCTGGGAAGCCAGCAGCACAAGGCTCGTGGTCCCATGGCAGCTCCTTCTTCGTGGGCCGGGAAGGGATCCAAGGAGCAGGAGAAGCGAAAGTCTGCGCCGAAGGCACCGGGGAGTCACAGGGGCTGGAAATGGGTCACCTTGTCTGTCCCCTCCAGGGGAAGCCAGGGAGATTTCACCTATCAACTTACTCCCCCTTAGACTGGGGTGTAGCCGCTGCCTCCCGAAATGACTCAGCACATCTCTAAATATACCCGGGCATGGAGCGGCTCGGAAACGTGGCTCGCTTTCGCAAAGGAAAAGGCCTGTGGGGAAGGGGTCACTTCGGGGTGTCTCGAGCCCGGCCAAACGGGCCTCTCTTCATGGGAGGTTCCCCGGAGAGCTCGGCTGCCATCACCACCACACACTGTCACTCGGGGAGAGGAGGCCCGGCCTTCCTTCTCTGCCATCTGGGTGAATCACAGGCCGTGGGGCAGGGCAGCAATTGGGTGAGGGAGGTCCTGCCCTGTTTGGGGAAAGCCAGAGGGGTGGAGGAGTGGCAAGGAGAAAGAGACAAGAGGGGGAGGGAGAGGGAAACAGGAGAGAGAGAAAGGCACTGGCAGACAGAGAACAGAGAGAGACAGACAGAGATAGAAAGACAGACAGAGAGAAGACACAGACAGAGAAGAGAGAGACCGAGGGACAGAGAAAGACAGAGAGACAAAGAACAGAGAGACAGAGAAAGACAGACAGAGAGAGAGCCAGACAGATAGACAGAGAAGAGAGAGACAGAGAGACAAAGAAAGACAGAGAAAGAGACAGAGGAAGAGAAAGACAGAGAAAAACAGAGAAAGCGACAGAGAGACAGAGAAAGACAGAGAAAGAGACAGAGGAAGAAAAAGACAGAGAAAAACAGAGAAAGAGACAGAGAGACAGAGAAGAGAGACAGAGAAAGACAGAGAAAGAGACAGAGAAAGACAGATACAGAGAAAGAGACAGAGACAGAGAAGAGAGACAGAGAAAGACAGACACAGAGAAAGAGACAGAAAACAGAGAGACAGAGAAAGACAGACCCAGAGAAAGAGAAAACAGAGAGATAGAGAAAGACAGACCCAGAGAAAGAGAAAACAGAGAGATAGAGAAAGACAGACACAGAGAAAGAGAAAACAGAGAGATAGAGAAAGACAGACACCGAGAAAGACAGACAGATAGAGAAGAGACAGAGAAGAGAAGAGAGACAGAGACAGAAAGAAACAGATAGACAGATGAAGAGAGGGAGACAGAGAAACAGACAGATAGAGAAGAGAAAGTGACAGAGATGTGTCCACACAGACACCTAGACAGAAAGAGATGGGAGAGAGAGACACAGAGAAATAGAAAGGTGTACACATGCACATACACACTCACTGAGAGAGACAGAGATACAGACAGAGAAACAGAGAGATGGAGGAAGAAAGAGACACATATATACAGAGAGACAGAGAGAGAACTATCAGGTTGCCAGTCCCCTGGCCTGATGGGTGAAAGAGTGGAGATTCACCTTCCTGGGAGCTTCCAAAATGATGCAGAGAAATAATTTTTGGTCATGGAGGTGAAGGAACCCACCCTTCCAAGAAGAGCCAGGAAAAGGGGTCTACAGCTTCTTCCACTCCCTCGAAACTTGCTCAGTCTTGCTTTACCATAATTCTTTGAAACAAGCAACAACTAGCAGACTTCGTGCCCGTCCTAAGGAAAGTAACTTAAGAATTTCCATTACCAAAGTTGGTGACATGGGCCATTATCTACGATGACCTCTGGTGGGTATTCCAACCAGAACACTCTGGTCCCTGTTGCCTGGAACTGGGCGCCATGGCCCTCCCAGACACCTAGGCCCTTGAATGCTCCCAGGCTCTCTTAGTGGGCCCCACGAGAAAGGAACAAGAACCAGAGCTGACAGCAATCTGTGCTTATTTTAATTTTCTTTCCAAGTGCACGCAAAGACCACGTGGTGTCATAGAAAGAGAGGACGTCAGTGCTAAAAGGAACCTAGAACCACAGAATGTTGAATATTGGAGCTCTAACAGAACATGGAAGATAGAAGAGAGAACATCGCAGAGGTATGGGGCATTGTTGGAGGTGGAACGGGACTTAGAACATAGGACTTGAGATGTCAGAGCCAGAACAGATTGGCGAGCTCACAACACTGAATGCCAAAATTAGAACAGGCCACGGATCATAGAGTATAGAATGGCTGAGCTAGAAGGGATCATGGAACCCACTCTGAGGTGAGACCAAGACAGAGAACCAAGCTGAAAGGGCTACAGACTTCTTCCATCCTGAGATTTGAGCTCAGAAGGACTTCTGGGCCATCTTACCATAAGTCTTTATTCCAACAATTGGACAACTGAGGCTGAGGGAAGAACTTACAGGTCATCAAGTGACCTTGGACTAACTCTGACCATCTTTCAAGAATCCAGTGCACCTATAAGTTGTGATCAGGTATCTTTTCTCGAAAATGACCATAAACAATTTAATGTTGGTATTATCTAGAATTTCAGTTCATTTCGGTCCCTGCTTGCCGAGATGGAAAGCATCTGATGGTGCGTTATACATGAGCAATCATACCAGAGGTCTGAGACACCTGACTGATAACTTATCCGTTAGCAATGAACTCAGTGGCCTCTTAGGTGGGCCCAGAAAGGAACAAGAACCAGAGCTGACAGCAATCTGTGCTTATTTTAATTTTCTTTCCAAGTGCACGCAAAGACCACGTGGTGTCATAGAAAGAGAGGACGTCAGTGCTAAAAGGAACCTAGAACCACAGAATGTTGAATATTGGAGCTCTAACAGAACATGGAAGATAGAAGAGAGAACATCGCAGAGGTATGGGGCATTGTTGGAGGTGGAACGGGACTTAGAACATAGGACTTGAGATGTCAGAGCCAGAACAGATTGGCGAGCTCACAACACTGAATGCCAAAATTAGAACAGGCCACGGATCATAGAGTATAGAATGGCTGAGCTAGAAGGGATCATGGAACATCTGAGGTGAAAGGACCCTAAAACAGAGAACTCAAAGCTGGAAGGACCAGACTCCTCAGATCTGAGATTTAGAGCCAGAAGGGACTTCAGAGGCCATCTCTTCCAAAGTCTTTATTCCACAGAATTGGGAAACTGAGGCTGGAGAGGAAGAACAATATACCAAAGGTCACAAGTGACCTTTGACTCCAACTCTGACCATCTCTTTCCAAAACCAGTGCAATTTATAATTTATCAGGTAATCTTTTTCTCCCCAGAAAATGACCCATAAAAACAATTTTTAATATTTGCATTTTTAAATTTTCAGTTCCATTTTCGCTCCCTGCCCTCCCTGAGATGGAAAGCTATCTGATGCAGGTTATACATGAGCAATCATACCAAGAGGTCTTGAGTCACCTCCTGATGACTGATAACTTATCACGTTACAATGAACGTTGGGGTGGTTAGGTGGTGCAGATAATAAAGCACTGAGCCTGGAGTCAGGAAGGCCTGCCTCATACATCTACTAGCTGTGTGACCCTAGGCAAGTCATTTAAACTTTGTCTGCCTCAGTTTCCTCCTCTGTCAAATGGGGACAAGAATAGCACCTATTTCCCAAGGTAAAGAGATTTGTGAAGAGTTTTGGAAACCTTCAAGCCTTTAGAAATGGGAGCTATTTGCACGGCACTCTCCATCTTGCCCCTAAGAGAGGAGACGATTCCTCCATCTTCCCTCTTTGCAGAACTGGGGAACTATAGGTGTGGAACTTTCAGATAAGCTGATCTATTAGTCTGGCTGACTGGGCAGGCCGGGGGAAGGGATCGTTTCCAAGTGAAGGGGATAGAAAAAACCAAAAGATGAATTACAAGGGTTTTTTGTTTTTTTTTAATGTGAGCTATTGTTAGCAACTTAATGAACAGCAGAGACATGCAACAAGAAATATGCAAGGCATGCAGGGAACTAGATGAGAGAGCAGTAGTAGAAATGATAATAATAATGTAGACAACAGTAATAATGATGGCTATTATTATTATTACTCACATCTATGGCACGTCAAGGTTTTCAGAAAGACATACACACATATATTTACACATACACGTATATCATCTCATTGGGTTTCTCCAATTTCTGTGAAGTCGATGCTATTATTATTATGATCCCCATTTTCCAGACTAGGAAACTGAGAAGTCCAAAATCATGCTTTTCCAATTCCAAAAGTAGTCATGGTTATTCAATTCTTCAGAGAATCCAGAGTCTTGATCATAGAAGAGCACTCAATACTACCTAGCACTTTTAATAAATGCATATTGAGGGGATGTCAGGAAAAGGGTAGCCACAGAAGGTGTATGAGTGAGTGACACAGTGTTTTTTTTAAGCATGATTTATCTGGCAGGGGAGCAGCTACAGGGCACAATAGAAAGTGCCAGACCTGGAGGAGGAAGACCTGAGATCAATCTGGGCTCAGATATGTACCAGATGTATGTCCCTGAACAGGTCACACAACCCTTTTTGCTCAATTATCTAATCTGCAAAATGAACTGAAAAGGAAAGGGTGAAACTACTCTGGGATCTCTGCCAAGAAAACCCCCTAAATGGGGTCAACAAAGAATCAAGGATGATTGAAAAATGAACAGTGAGAACAACAATCACGCAGAGTGTATAGGATGGGCCACGGGGACAATTTTGAGGCATAGTATAGTAGACAGAGCCCTGGACTTGGAACGATAGTGATCTGGGTTCCAATTCCACTTCTGGCACTAGGCAAATCATTTCACCTTTATCTGCCTCAGTTTCCCATCTGTACAATTAAGAGGCTGGATTCTGAAGCCTCAAACGTCCCTTTCAGTTCTAAATCTGTATTCCGATGATCCTATTCTGAGTCAGAAACCAAGAAGACCAATCAGGAGGCCCTTACGGTTGTCCAGGTGAGAAGACCATGTCACCTTGTGGAAGGTCTGTGACTCGCCCACTAGCTCCGCAGGATCTCGGGTTGGGCTGTTTCCTAGATCTCTTGGGGTTGTGATAGCCGTTGAATCCTCACTATGGGGAATTCTGGGATCTCCGAAAAGCAGGGGGTAGGCTAGAAAGAGGGCCTCAGGGAAAGGTCCACTGAGCTCAATTTTGCTGCAGAACTGCCGGGGTCTGGACCAGCCTGGTTCTTCTGAGAGTATCAGCAAGTTTCCAAAGCAAACAACAGACCGTCTCAAAAATATAAACACGGTTAGGTCTTTACAGACTATTATTAGGCAGCTGGTGAGTGAAATATGGCTGCAGAATTTGGGCTTTTTTTTAAAAATAGCAACTACCCAAAGAAAATGGGACCGTGACAGATCAAACTCGCTTTTCAAATGGGCCAACCGAGATACGTACCGGCTAACAACACTTAGCATTTTTAAAGAAACTTGGAGGGGTAAGCAGTTTAAAAAAATCCAAACAAGTCTTGGACTCCCATTCAGCCCCTAAACATCAGTGACTTACATAATTACTCAAAACTCTCAGCTACTTCAATCTCTTCCAAATAACTAAGCCAGGGATGGTTTTCAGAAAAAAACGCCGGAAATGACTAGTTTAGAAACTCAGTATCTTCTACAGGCTGCAAAAAAAAAATACTTCTGTGATGCTTATCTCTTATTAGTTTGCTTGAGCCCTAAGATCACTAAAGCTGCTTTATTCAAGGGGATTGGCTCTTCCCATGAGCTGAAGGAGAGCCTTCTACAAAAAGTAGCCCCTGGAGAACGGCAGAGCTGGAAGGGATCTCAGAAGCAGCCATGGAGCAATGGGCCGTGTCAGAGGACTATGAATTCCAACCTAAACTCAACCCTTTACTCCCTGAGGGATTCTGGGTAAGTAACTTACCCTTTTGTGGGTCTCAATTTAGCCTTCTTAAACTTTTCCCACTCACCACCCTTTTCGTCTGAGAAATTTTTACATGACCCCAGGGTATATAGGTATATAAAAGAGGTATACAATACATCAAACATTTACTGATAATAAATCAGAATTTCACACCCCCACCCACATTCAGTTATGAGACTCCATATGAGATCGAGAACCACGGTTTAAGAAGCTGGGGACTAGATGCCCTCCAAAGCCCAGCTGTAAAACAATGAACACAGAATATCAGCTGGATGTGCAGATTATCTTGATGTAAAATGGCGGAACTTGGGGGAAAGGATCTTCAAATCTCAAATATACAATGTTAGAGAGGACTCATAGACCACAGAGATCATGAAAGAAGATCATAATAGTTACAGCAGCTCTTTTCATCCTGGGCAGAATTTAGAAACTAAGTAAGGGGAGGGTGCCCTCCTGTTGAGGGATGGCTAAATAAAATGTAATGCAATAGTATTGTTCCAAAAGAAATGGACAGTTTTGGGAAAAACAAAAACCAAACAAACTAGAAAGACCTCTAGGGGATCCAAGAGGCCATCTAGTCTACCCCCTATATTTTATATAGTCACAGAGATAATGAGTGAATGACAGAGGACTTTCCATTCTATACTGAATTCTAATTTTTAACTCTAATTGGGACAAAGATTTTTTTTTAACTCCAAAGGCAGTGTTTATACTGCTGTGGGGCTAGAAAGGACCTTAGAATATAAAACGTTAGAGCTAGAAAAACCCTGAATAGGGAGTGGAAACATTTCCCCCCCCCACCCCACCCTCCCACCCTAAAGTTCATAGATTTGGGTTTGGGGAGATTTTTGTTTGTTTGTTTTTTGTTGTATTAGTTTACTATTTTTGGTTTGTTTTTCTTTTTACTCTTTTGATAGCCATATTTCAATAAAGTTGATTTTTTTGCTATGAATATTTATTCTTTCTTATGTATTTTATTTTATGCAGCTTAAAACATGATTTTGATAAGTGGTCCATAAACTTTCCCAAACTGACTACTCAAGAAGTCCACATCGGCGCAGTAAATAAACAAACAAACAAAATTAGGAACTCCTGTTCTGAGGTAACACCTCTTCTCAGGAAGCCGAGGCTCAGAGAGATTCAGGAATTTCAATAAGGTCACACAGTTACTAAGTGGCAGAGTCAGCATCCCAGGCTTCTAAATCTAGCGTCAGATGGGACCTCAGAAACTAACCATCTAGTGTAGCACTTTCTTTTAACAGAAGAAGAAACTGAGATCCAGGGAGGAGTTCTGGTTAAACTTGGTTTGCTGAATATTGAGAATGGGGGAAGAATGAAAGTACTACATAGTTTAGTAAAATGAACTAATATTATACCTATAAACCAACCATGGGATTGTCCTAAGTTTTTCCTCATGGTTCCATTCTATTCACATATCTGGTTTCTGGTCTGGGAATGGAGAAAGAAGGTGCTAACTGGGTTTTCTGAGGTCTACTGACATGCAGAAATGAAAACTATAAATACAACTTGGCAGATGATTAGTATAAGCAGCCAGGTTACAAAGATAACAAGAAAGGAAAATGGCAAAACTTAGAGGAGGGACAGGTATTCCAGGGGGAACTTTGCCTACCATTGGGCCAACCATTCTGGAAAGCTATTGGGAATTATGGACGAAAAGTCACTAAATCACTGAAAGTCTTATGTAGCCTTTGACCCCATGATGGCCATTTCTATGCCTATACCCCGAGGAGAACAAAGAAACAGGAAAAGGGCCATATGGACACAGATTTTTCTAGCAGTTCTTTTTATCATAAGTAGAATTCATTCGTTTATTTATTTATTTTTCTTTCTTTTTTTTTTAATTAAAGCTTTTTTATTTTTCAAAACATATGCATGGATAATTCTTCGACATTAATCCTTGCAAAACCTTGTGTTTCAGTTTCCCCCCCTTCCCCCACCTCCTCCCCTAGATGGGGATATATGTTCAATATATGTTAAACATGGTAGAAATACATGTTAAGTCCAATATGTGCGTATATATTTATACAATAATCTTGCTGCACAAGAAATGCAAATCAAACAGGAAAAAATGAGAAAGAAAATAAAATGCAAGCAAAGCACAACAAAAAGAGTGAAAATGCTATTTGGTGATCCATCCTTAGTTCCCATAATCCTAATCTCTGGGTGGAGATGCCTCCATCACAAGACCATTGGAACTGGTCTGAATCATCGCACTGTTGAAGAGAGCCAGGGCCATCAGAACTGATCATCATTTAATCTTGTTGTTGCACAGGCAGAATTTAGAACTAAGGGGATGTACTTCCACTTGTGGCATAAAAAATGAAGAAATTTAAATTTCAAGAAAAACTGGAAAGGCCTCTATGAACTGAAGCAGAGCTAAGTGAGCAGAGATAGGGGAACGATTGATAAAATGATCCTATTATAGAAAAAAAAATCAAGTTTGGGAGATTATAGAAACTCTAATGCAGTCTGTGATAAGCTAGGTAGTCCAGGAGCAAAGAGGAAATCTAGTGCTCCCCCACCGACCAGAAAAGAGATGTGCTGTACAGATAGTGGGGGGCACATCCAATGAGGGAATTTGTTTTTCAGGACCACCCGAGTTTAAGCTGAAGGTCTTGTCTTTTTTTTTTTTTTTTTTTTTTTTTTTTTTTTTTTTTTTTTTTTTTTTTTTTTTTTTAGAGAGAGAGCATGAGGTTCAGATTACAGATGCGTGCCAAAAAAGCAGCCAGGATGATCCCAAGATCCCGATTCTATCGATATCATGGACATAGTCAATTGGGCACTGGATTTACAGTCAGGAAAATCAAGGTTTGAATCCCACTTTATACACTTAGTAGCTACAAGACTGTGGGTGAATCATTTAACCTCTCTCATGGCCCTTTTCATCACTGTAGAAAGAAACTGTGGAACATAAAGGGAAATTTTATGTTAGTCTATCATAAGAAAGGATGAAAAAGATAATCCTGGGTCATAAAAACTGTCTCCAAGTGAAGGGAGCAGAAACAGAAGAATTTCTACAGGGAGAGCCGCCTCAGAACAACAAACAGCTCTGGAAGACTTGAGAATTGTGATCAAAGCAATGAACACTATTTTTTTTTTTATTTTATTTTAAAAGAATTTTATTTTGAAGTTGTTTTTTAAATTTTTTTATTAAAGCTTTTTATTGACAAAACATATGCATGGGTAATTTTTCAACACTTACCCTTGCAAAGCCTTCTGTTCCAAATTGTCCCCTCCTTCCCCCCACCCCCTCCCCTAGCTGGCAGGTCGTCCAATACGTGTTAAATATATTAAAATTTATGTTAAATCCAATATATGTATACATATTTATACAGTCATCTTGCTGCACAAGGAGACAATGCACACTTTAAAATATCATGATTAATTAGTTAATTAGTAAGTGAAATTAAATGAATAGATCAGTCTAGATGCCCCCAGGGTCTCCTCCAATTCTGAAACCATGACGTATGTCACCTTGGCCAAGTCACTTGCCTCTGCTTCCCAGCCTCAGTTTCCCTCTCTGGCCTCTGAGGTCCCTTCTGCTCCAGACCTAAGATTTTCTGTCTCTTCTTGTCCATCCAAAATGACTACGCCTCTAATCTCATATACTGGGAAGGTTGGGTCTCATAGGTTATTGCTTGTAGAATTCCTATTCATCCTTAAAAATCCATCTCAAATGTCACCTCCTCCAGGAAGTCTGCTCTCAGGCCTTAGTACAGCTTTGAGCTTTCTTCTAGGATCCACCTTCCTGATTTCTGAAACATAACTCTCCTTGCTCATGCCTGCTAGTTATCTGAGTATGTGGCTTATTCTCCTAGGAGACAGAGTTCTGGGGAAGGATCCATCTTTCCTGTGCAAAACTCTATTTTTCCCCTTGTCCAAGGTATTTAATTAGTGTTTACCGAATCCACTGATTCTATTTCCATCCCTCCAAGATGGCCCCCCAGCAACCACAAGGGCATGGCAGGGATTAGGTTTACCCATTTACATGTCACGCTCAGTATCAAATATTATGGTTTGTGGCCAGTCAGGGCTATATTAGTGAGACCAAAGCTGCAGGCCCACTTAGTATCCTTCCAGACCTTGGCTTTGGCTCTCCCCCATCCATCAGAGTACAGAGTCAGAAGGAAAGAACTAGATCTAGAACTGCAAGACCAGCTGGTATAGTGCCTTCATTTAAACAGAGGCATAAACTGAGGCTCAGGCCCCACAGGTAGAAAGTGGCAGAGCCGGGTCCTAGGACTCCAAATCCAGTGCTCAGGCCATTGTGGTTGTCTGAAAAGCGAGAGTTTCCACAGGCTACTCTTTCCTCATACTCCTCCTAGGGACCTGATAGTTTAATAAGTGCTTTCAATGCCCCATCCTGATGCAACTCCAAGAACTCTTCATCCCGTCTCCACCTTCCCAAAGGGAGAAGCAGAAGAGACGGAGGATTTCAAGTCCCGTTTTGTATATGGGAAAAGTGAGGCTCTCCCCTTCGACCTTTATAATTTAAAACAGCTCATATTTATATTTCAGAGATCTCTAATAAGAACCCAAATTCTGTTTTGGTTGGTCCCCAAACAACAGAATTCTTTCTATCCATAAACAATTATGAAATCACTTTCCCTCCTTGGGCCTCAGTTTCCTCTTCTGTAAAATGAGGGGGTAGACTAAAAAGTCTCTGAGGTCCCCCTTTGAAGTTCTAGATCTAAAATTCTAAGTGTAACCCTGGGTAAGTTACTTCCTCTCCCTGGGCCTCAGGTTCTTCCTCTGTAAAATGGGCCTCCAAAATCCCAAACAAATTTAGAGTTCAGATCTGAAAGTCCTTTCAAGTTTACAATCTATTAATACAGCGCTAGGGTCACCTCCATGCCACATTGAGGGAGTCAAGGAAGGACTCCAAGGAGGCCTATATTCAGATAAGAACAAATAGATATGAGATGTTACATTGAAGATGTCTATGTCTAGGTTGGGTTAGGTGTTGATATAATTCGGAGAGGTAGCAAAATCTGGACGCCATGAGTTCAATTCCTGCCTCTGATGTACATTGGCTGGGAGACAGAAACTCGGCCAGTACCTTCCCTCCCTGTGATTCTGGGCAGCTCTTCAAGGTGACAAGATGCAGAGCACTTGCTGCCTTGCATTGGTCAAGAGAGTTTCCATGCCAGGGATTCCCTATATTAATGAGGTCTCAGGAAAGGAAAGAGGGAAGAGAGGGAGGGAGAAATGAGGAGAGAGAGAGAGAGAGAAGGAAAGGAAAGGAAAGGAAAGGAAAGGAAAGGAAAGGAAAGGAAAGGAAAGGAAAGGAAAGGAAAGGAAAGGAAAGGAAAGGAAAGGAATGGAAGAAAAAAGAAAGAAGGAAAGGAAAGGAAGAAAGAGAAAGAAAGAAAAGAAGGAAGGAAGAAAGAACAAGAGAAGGGAGAAAGAAAAAAGAAAAAGAGCAAGCAGGGAGAAGGAGGGAAGGGAGGAAAAAGGAAAGGAGAGAGGAGAAGGAAGAAGGAAGGAAAAGAAGAAAGGGAGGGAGAGAGAAAAAGAAAAAAGAAAGAGAAAGCTAACAGGTAGAAGAAGGAAGGAGGGAAGGGAGGAAGAAAGAAAGAAAAGGAAGAAAAAAGAAGCAGGAAGAGAAGGAAGAAAAGAATGGAGGGAGAAAGAGAAAGAAAAAGCAGAGAGGAGAAGGAAGGAAAGAAAGAAGAAAAGAAAGAAAGGAAGAAAAAAAGAAAGGAGAAGAAAGGACAGGAAGGAAAGATTAAAGATGACTATTCCTAAGAAAATTCTAGATCCTAACTACTAACGCAAATGGGAAAAACAGTCAATAAATCCTCTGCTTATTAAAGCCGATTATTCTCATTATAATGAAAGGGCAGTTTATGCTATGAACAGTGAACGCTAAATCATTATCTCCCTGCTCTCCAGCTGGAAAGGACCTGAGAGATCCTGACTGTAACAGATAAGGAAACACCGTGGGTTCAAACGCAGACAATTCCCTACGACCTGAACAAGTCCCTTCCCCTCTTGGCAATTCATTTTCCCCAGCACCTGGGTTGAGAGAACAGGGCTTGAATTTAGAAAGCCTGAGTTCAAATTTGACCTCAGGGATTTATCCTGCACATACACTTAACCTGTCTGCCTCAGTCTCCCCATCTATAAAGTGGGTATAAATAATAGCATTGACCTCTTCAAATGGCAAGGATCAAGTAAAGTATTTATAAAGTCTTTTGAAAACCTTAAAGCAACCACAGACATATTTTAGAATTATTATTACCACCATCATCATTTAGTAAAGTAATAGGAAAATAAAGGGATCGACCACTCTTAGAGGTTAGAAATATTCATCTGCATATATTTATATTTGTCTACACACTCACACAATGGAAATAACCGAGTGGTCTTAATTGGTCAATCGGTCTTCCGACAGAATGCTCCAATGGCCAGACCCAATTTAGTTTCATTATCTGCTTTCTCTTTTTTTTGCTTGAAAATGATTAAGGGAAAAGCAGTCATTCCCCAGGCCTGGTAAAAGCTGGCACCGGCGAGCAGCACGAGGCGGGAAGCCCGGCCACGCCGAGGTGAGGCGAGGGCAGCCCGCTCTCGTTGGGAGCGCCTATCACCCAGGCTCCGGCACTCGGGACGGCAGACACCTGTCTGGGAGCCGGAGCCAGGAGGAGATACCACGCTCGCCCGGGAAGCACTACATGAAACAGCTCAGTCCCATCAGGCTGTTTGGGTCCAAGGTTAGTCATCTGCTCTGTTAAGGGATGCCAGGGTTGATCTGATACCCAGCTATTCAGAGGGAAAAAATGCTGAAAACCGTGACACGGAGACATGTAATGAGCAAAATAGCCTTCAAAGTAGAAAGCAGTGTCTGGATTGCCACACCAAAAGCACAAAGGGAGACCAGCAGCTTTAGCTGAGCAAATTACCCATCCAGGGGAGGCGGAAGGGGAAGGCTGGACGCTTGCCTCTCCTCTTTTTTTAAAGAGAGAGAGAGAGAGAGACAGAGAGAGGAGAGAGAGACACACAGTGAGAGACAGAGAGAGAGAGAAGGATTTTTCTCTTGTGATTTGGAGCCTTTAGAAAAGCTTGTGGGCTCTGCCACACCCAGTTAGCTTTCCTCTGTTCAGTTCAGCTCAGTTAGGAATAGAAACTGGTGGTCTTGAGTTGGAGCGACAAAGAATCGGAGGACAGGAGCTGGCAGGGAGGCCCTCAGAGCTCATAATGTGGGCGCTGGGAAGAGATCAGGGATCCTCCAGTCCGATCTCACCATTAGACAGGCTACAATCCCCAGAGGGACCATAGAGCATCACGGTGGCCCAATCTCAACATCTCTGTCACAGTCAGCTCGCTCACACAGAAAGGTATCAGGAAGAAGCCTAATGCTTCGTTTTAAAGTTTTGCAAACAGATTTTTGTATAAATCACATACTACCAAGGCTGATTAGGTAGCTAGGGAGCCAGCTTGAGAGCTGGAAAGGCCTGCCTCTGACACACACCGATTGGCTGGGGAGGGGGCTGGACCCTCATCCTCCCCAGCAACTGAGTCACTCAGTCGTTCATCTGTATTGAACAAAGGTGTTTCCTCATCAGGAGATGCTTAGGTGGATGAAATAAATCCCAGACACCCCCTCCCCCCAAAAGGTGACATTGAAATCTTTTTTTAAAAAAGCATTTAGCCAAGAAAAGAAAATCCATATTCGAAGGGCAACACAAATGGAGAAGCAGTCAGAGGTGTGTGTCTCATAGGGCAAAGGCAGCGGCGCACAACCCCACCCCTGCACGGTTTTGGTTTTTTTTAATGTTCCCCTACAAACAAGCTTCAAGCTTTTCCTAGACTGCCCCGTGGGGCCACAGCAAGAAACCAGGCTGGATGTCAATCCTTTGGGGCTGCCACGCTGCCCCTTGAACCACAGGGGAAGAACACCTGGCTGCTGGGACCTCACCAAGTCCCACTTCCACAAAACTGGGAAAGTGCTGCCTGTTATAAAAGCCACTGAGGTAGGCAGTGGGAGGGAGCCTATGTCAACGAGTTCTCTTTGAATCACTAATATATATGGACTCTATACAATAGACAGAATATACTCTAGGACCCTCTCCTTTTTCCTCTCCACTCTACCTTCCGGCTTCCCAGTTGGGCTAGTTTACAAAATGAAATTTCCAATGATAGCTTATTTCCCAAAAGGAATTTTAAAAAATCTATCTTTTGCATCAAATTAAATCACAAAGGAATCCAATGGAGCCCCTCCTCTCACCCCCCCCCCAAACTCCCAGATGCCCCACTCAAAGCCTTAGTCATCAAACCATTCCACCCCACCTCTGTTGATTTTACCTGCCTGGACTCAGTTGCCCTCCTAAGTGAAACACAGGAAAATTAGCAAAGGCCTGATGAATTCAGAGCTACCTCTCCACCAAAAACCTCTGCACTTCATTTTGGTTTTGTATTATTAGTTTTTTTTTTTTTCTATTAAAACCACATGCTGAGCTCCCTGGAAGAGAGGTACCTTGAGCCTCCCTCCTTCTTCTGCAGAAACAGCTTTAAAAATTTCTTGGGAGGCATTCCTTTAGGGTCCAAAACCCTGCCTCCCCACCCCGTATCACTACAGGGCTCTAAGCTCTGCCTGTGGCTCTAGAACACAGACGGGGGGATACTTGGTCATTTTTAGCACAATATCTTCCATCCCCAACTTTTCCCCAGTGCCAATAAAAGTCCCAAAGTAGAGATGAGGCTTTTGCCAATTTGAGCCCTGCTGGATGGGGAGCAGAGGAAAAGAAGAAAAGGAAGGAAAGATAGACTAGAGATAGAGATGAGAGAGAAGAGAGAAAAAAGAGGTAAGGAGAAAGAGAGATAGATACAAGGGCAGAGAGAGAGAGACATAGAAATAAAGAGACAGACAGAAGAGAGGAAGAGAGAAAAAGAAATATACAGGTAGAGATAGAGACAAAGATAAAGAGAGAAGAGAGGAAGGGAGGGAGGGAGGGAGAGAGAGAAAGAGAGAGAATGGGGGGAGCATATTTTGAGATTAAAATTTTAAAGTTGATTTTTCAGGAAATGGACTCCTTTTCAAGAAGACCAGAGCCAGATGATCTAGCCCCAAATCTGCAGTGGTCCCCAAGCAGAAGGTGCTTAGGATCCCCTCCTAAGCAGATCTCAGGGATGGTGAAAATACTCCTGCATCTTTCTACACATTCTCCTCCAGCCTCCACTCAGTGCTGGAAATACTGACCAGACTAGAGAAAGGGGAAGTGTTAAAGGTAACAATTTGTTTTCTAACCTACAGTCGGTCTCCATTAGGACCAGCCATCATGGGCACAGGGTAGGTAGATAAGCAAACGGAGTCTTTTTCCCATGTCTAATGGGAAGAGCTTTTGTTCTAAACAAATCCCTGGATAGATGACTGCTTTCTTGCCATTAACTGCGGAAATCAAAGAAAAAGCTAACCAATCTGGAGCACAAGCCGTGGTAAACCCCAGACAGGGGAGAATTTAGTTTCCGCATCATTGCTACAAGAGTATCCTTCCAGCCCAGGTTTTGTTTTGATTTATTTTGTTTCCCTGCAGCTAAAGAAAGGTAGAAATCATCTCGGAAAAATTCTAACCTTACCCAGTAAATTTATTCTCATTAAGATGAGGGGGGGTGTTGCCACTCCGAAGAAAAAAAAAAGCCTTAAGGTAAAAAAAAAAAAAAACAAAAAAACAAGCCAAGGTTTCCAGTAATTAATTGGAGATGGCTCTCACAGCAACAGATAAATTGACTATCCGGAAATGTATCCAATTCAATCTCTCAAAAATCAGGCCTACTGAAAACTGTTTTCATTTCCTACTTCCACTCTCCCAACTCAATCATTTTAAGGAAACAACTGTATTCTTTTTTCCCCTTAATGAACTCCAAACCCATTCACTTAGAAAGAAAGCGCAATAACGCCAAGAGCAAAGGCGAAATGTCCAGATTCAGCCAGGGGAGATCTACCCAGGTAAAAGCTGGAGAAAACCAGCAGCTTTGGGAGACCCAAACTGGCATCAGGACCAAGGGCTTGCGGGAACGCTCAATCCGGCGCCTCGGGCTCCGCAGACAACGTTCGCTCCTTTCCATCCTTTGCCCACCTGCCTTTTCAGCCTTGGGCTTAAAGATTCGGCGATTGGGGGTTTTCTAAAGCCCTGTGCGGGGGGAATAAGGGAACTCTGGGATGGAGAGTCGGGGGCTAAGGAATTCTCCGGTAGGGGGGCACACAGCCAAAGGTGGGGTGCCGGAGGGCAGCTTCAGACACCTCATTGGGGGGGGGCGCGCAGACCCCCCCAGCCCTAAATCTGACTCCCAGCCTTCCGCCTGGGGGAACTTGTCCCTTTGAGCCCCAAGGCGAAATGAAGGGGAGCCTGCGGACTCGGGGTGGAGGGAGCTGGCGGCTGGACCGTCTGAGTGGAAAGGAGATGCTAGGCTTCACAGGTGATTCGGGAAAGATTACAAAGCGTTCTCTAATGAACCACTGGCACCAAACACAAGAGATCAACAACAGTCTTTCAAAAGGACCGTTTCTCTCTTTGGCAGGACAAAGGAAAACCCGGGATCGACTGAGATTCGCTAAGGATAGAGGGATAGAAGGATATCAGAACAGAGCAGACAAATGACACTTTCCAAAGACGCGGATTAAGGATCCCCCATTTTCTCTGATTTGGGGAGGGGTGACCAGATAAAGTTTTCCCTGTTTTGCGCCCCCAATTTGTCATTTCTTTAAAAAAGAAATAAAAGAATCCACACCCCAAAGCGAGTCAGGAAGCTTCTCTCGCCCCTTCTTTCTACCCGGGAGGTCCACACATTCAATCCTGCGTGGACACCGAGGCGGGAGGGACATCTGGGCATTGGCCATCTGCCCAACCTTTCCGACTCCGGCTGGCAACTTGAGAAAGGGACCGGCCCGGGATTGGGTTGTGACAGGGTGGACGATAATGGACAGGGCTGCCAATCTCGCTAACTTCGGGCCCCTGAGACCACAGGCAAAGCCTCATCGCTCCCGGGAGCCGTTGATAAAAGGCTGCTCCGTAAAGAAGGGATAAGGGACCCCATGGGAGCCTGAGATTTTGAATTCGGGAAGGGGACTGCCTTGGGAGTTGGAAAGGAAGGGGTACGCACTGGTGTCCTTCTGCCCCCCCACACACACACACAGTAAAGAGGACAGAGGGAGTTGCTCAGTGACCTGCATAGACCAGAACCTCAAGGCTGGGTGACCCTTGGAGGGAGCGCGAATTTAGGGGTGCTAGGGAAACCCTGCCCCACCAACAGCCTCTTCCTCGGGAGAGGAGGCTGTATGAGCCAGCTGGCATGTGGGTGGGTGAGTGATTGAGTGATCGAGAGGGGGGCATGGGTGTGGGTGAGACAGGCACAGAGTCCGGAGGGGAGGCCTGCCTTCTTGGGGGGGGGGGAAAAGAGGGGGAAGAAAGGAAGGGAGGCAGGAAGGAAGGAAGGAAGGAAGGAAAGAAAGAAGGAAGGAAAGAAGTGAAGAGAAGGAAAAAAGAAGGAAGGGAAGAGAAGGAAAAAAAGGAAGGGAGGGAAAAAGAGAAGGAAAAAGAAGGAAGGGAGAGAAGAAGAGAAGGAAGAAAAGAAGGGAAGGAAGGGGAAAAGGGAAGGAAAGGAAAGAAGGATTGAACTTACGAACGACCGACCGAAAGAAAGCGAGAAGGCAGGAGCCCCTCAAGTTTCACTTACCGCATGTCTCCGTAGGCCCCCGAATAGCCCTCCATCCACGGTCCCAGCTCGCTCTTGACACAGGCCGGGGCCGGATAGGGCACCCTGCTCACCACGCCGCCGGGGTACCACATCTCGGTCTGAGGGTAGTCGGCCTCCTGGCCCGCCAGCCCCTGGGCTGCCCGGTAGCCATAGGGGGCTCCGGGGGCTGCCTCGCCGGCTGCCGCGGTGCCACCGCACTGCCCATACAGCTGACCTTCCTCCGAGGCGAAGAGAGTGTGCCAGGAGGAGGAAGAGGACGACGACGACGAGGAGGACGAGGCGGCGGCGGCGGCGGCGGCGGCGGTCGGGGTGCCCGAACCGGGGCCGGCGGCGGCGGCGGCGGCGGCGGCGGCGGCGGCGGAGGCACCTCCTCCGTGGCCCAGGCCGGTCACGTCCCCGTAGCGGCACTGAGCGGCGGCCGCGGCCCAGGCGTTCCCGTAGTCCAGAGGGTTCTCCAGCTTGATGCGGGTGTGCGGGTGGTGCGAAGGGGGCTGCGGGGGCGGCGGCCCCGCCAGGGCCAGCTGGAAGTTGTAGTAGTCGCGGTTCTGGTAGCCGGTGGCCTCGTCGAGGGAGCCGGCTTTGTAGAGACCGAGGGCGGACGACATCTCGAGCTGGCCGCCGGCCGCCGTCTCCCCTCCGGCGCCGCTCCCGCAGCAGCCCAGACTCTCCCCGTCCAGCGCCTTGGCGTAGCCGCCCTTGAAAGGCGAGTAGTCGGCGGCGGCGTCTTCGGCGTCCTTGGCCGAGCCGTCGTCCAGCAGCGAGCCCTTGCAGTCGGCCAGGGGGCCGCAGGGATGCGCGGAGCGCGACGCCGACGGGCCCCCCAGCAGCTGGGCGTACATGCAGTCTCCGCGCAGCTGCTCGTTGGGACTCAGGTGTTCGAGCGCTTCCACGCCCAAGCCCATGGACACGGACACGGCCTTGCACAGCTCCTTGGCGCTGTCCGAGATGGTCGAGGTGCCCCCCAGGTAAGTGTCTTTGGAGGAGGCGGAGCCCACGGCCCCTTCTCGCGCCCGGCCGCCGGCGCCTCCATCCGCCACCGCCGCCGCCGCCGCCGCCGCCGCCGCCGCCGCCGCCGCCGCCGCCGCCGCCTCCTGCTGCTGCTGCAGGAGCTGCATGGTCCCGGCCTCGGCCAGGATGTCCTTCAGGTCGGTGGAGCAGCCGCTCAAGCCCGGGAAGCTGGGGCCCAGGAGGGACAGAGTGGACGGGGCAGCTGAGTCATCGTCGTCTGGCGCTGCCACCGCCACGGCGGCCGCCTGCTGCAGCCCCTTGCCGGCGGCCGCCACCGCTCCGGGCTCCGGGACGCAGCCGTTCTCCGGGTGTCCTTCGGCCGAAGGAAGCGACTGGGAAGGCTGCGACTGGGAGTCCTCCTCCAGAGCCAGGTAGCCGGCCGGGCCGCGTCCGGGGGCGGTGGGCGAGCCATCGTCGGGCGCCGGATGCTGCGCCGGGGGCTGCGGCTGCCGGGGGCTGCTCTGCTGCTGCTGAGGCTGTTGGGGCGCCTGCTGCTGCTGGTGGAGTTGGAGGTGCTGGTGGTGCTGCAGCAGACGGGCGCCTGGGGGTGCTGCGCCCGCGGCTGCACCGGGGTGCCGGGCGCCCGGGTTCTGGATCACTTCGCGCACGCTCTGGAACAGGTTCTGGAAAGCTCCCCGAAAGCTCTTGGCTGGCGGTCGGGGGTAGACCCTCCCCAAGCCCAGCTGCACCTCCATGGTGCCCGCTTCTCCCGGGCTCCTTCGGGCGGCTCTTCTCCCGGCCGGACCCGGCTGGCTGCCCAAGGGCTGGCTCGCTTAGCAGAGTTCTTCGGCGGGCGCCTCTGCGACGTTTGCCGGCTACTGCCCACCTGCGGGAAGCTCCAGGGGAGGCAACTTGGGCAAACCACCGTGCACGAGCTCCACGAAGTCTGGTGCGGAGCCCGCGCGGCAACCAGAAATAGCTCTGGCTGTGTGAGTGTGTGTGTGTGTGTATGAGTGTGCGTGCGTGTGTGTGTGTGTGTGTGTGTGTATGTGTGTGTCCGTCTATCTGTGAGGTTCTTCCCCCGGGCGCACGCGGGGGACTCCCGAGTCTGCCCTCGTCAGCTGACAGTCTCTGGGTACTCGGTTGTGTGCAAGAGATGCTCAGTTATTGCAGAAGCCAAACAAAAACACGCCCCCTCCCCTGCACACACAGGCACACACCCCCCTCCAAAAAAAAAAATACCCGAGGCCCCCGGGCTCCTGGCAAAGTCCGAGCCCACGGAAGCAGGTGCCAGCGAGAGCTGGCTCTCTACGCTACTGGGGCGAGCTGCGGCTGCTGGCTCATCTTTTGATCTCTGGCCCCGAGCTCCCGGGGTGAAGGGGCAGAGGGAGGAGGCGAGGCTGGGAGGAGGCGAGGCGAGGCCAGGCGAGGCGAGGCCGGGGGACGCTGGGGGGCGGAGGGGGGGGAGAGGAGGAGGGGTCAAGAGGAGGAGTGATGGGCAGGAGGGGCCCGCCCAGCGCCGGTTCGCGGGCTGGCTCCGGGGCTAGGCTCGCGGGGGGCCGGGCGCACGGCTCCGGCTCCCGCTCGGACTCGGTCTGCGTGGCCGGCGTGCAGCTGGCTCGCCCAGCGCGCGCTGTCTTTCTCTGCCTCCTTCTTTTCTCGCTTCCTTCTTTGCTCCCTTCCTTCCTTCCTTCGCTCCTCGCGGCCAAAGGGAGTTACCTCTCTGCAAACTCGGGCTGGGGGGCGGCCGCCGGCAGAGGTGACGGGGCGCTCACCGCCGGGAGGAGAAAGCGGCTTGGGGTGGGGGGGGAGTACCGAGCCTGCAGCCGGTCCTCCCTCCCCAGCACTTCGCTCGCTTCCTCCGAGGTCTCCGACGCTTTGGACAAACTTCACTGAAGAGGAAAGGGCAGCTCCCGGGCGTCGCCGCCGCCGCCGCCGCCGCCGCCGCCGCCGCCGCCGCCGCACTGCAAGAGGCGTTGGCTGAGACCGGAGCTGGGTGGAGGGGAGGGGACGGGGCGGGCGGGCGGGGGGGTGGGGATGGGAAAAGTGGGGAGGCGGTGGAAGGCACGACAGTCGGTGGCCCCCTGTGCTCCTGCCTTGCCCGAGCCTGCCTGCCCTGGGCAGCTCGAGCGGGCTCACTCGCCTGCCTCACAACCGGTTTGCTTTTCTGCGAACTGCTGCCGCTTTTTCCTCCTCCTCCTCCTCCTCCTCTCCTCCTCCTCCTCCTCCTCCTCCTCTCCTCCTCGTCCTCCTCCTCTTTTTTCCTTCTAATTCTTCTTCTTCTTCTTCTTCTTCTTCTTCTTCTTCTTCTTCTTCTTCTTCTTCTTCTTCTTCTTCTTCTTCTTCTTCTTCTTCTTCTTCTTCTTCTTCTTCTTCTTCTTCTTCTTCTTCTTCTTCTTCTTCTTCTTCTTCTTCTTCTTCTTCTCTCTTCTTCCTCCTCTTCTTCCTCCTCCTCTCCTTCCTCCTCCTCGCTCCTCTTCCTCCTCCTCCTAGTCACCCAGCAAGCTGGATCCCCAGGATCTCAGAGGGGGGCGCTGGGAGATTGGGAGCAAATGCAACAGTTTGTTATCCGGGTCCCGCCCCCGCCCGATCAGCCTCCCTCTCCTTTCCCCTCTCCTCTTTCTCGTCTCCCCTCCTCTCCCGAGCACAAAGAGGGAGACACAGGGGAGTAACAAGTGCTAGCAGCGACCGCTGGCCCTCAGACCTCCCTCTCTTTAAGTCTTCCTCCTTTTAGGCTGGGAACTGGGGCGGGGAGGAGGGGGATGTGGGGTGGGATGTGGTTTCCAGATGGTGCTGCAGTTTCGGAGAGACTGGAGAATAAGCCTCTGCAGAGGTCGGGGCTCGGGGGGCTGGAAGCGCACGGCTGGCCGCTTCACTCGGCCCTCCGCCTCCCCCGCACCCCGACCCCCGCGTCCGCAGACCCTTGGCTTGGCGGCTTGGGGCACTGAGATGGGGGTGGGGGAGCAAGCGAAAGGCCAGCCAGCTGGAACAGGAACCCGGGAGATCCACAACCTAGGGCTGCGGGCGTGAGGGTCCGCTCCCGACGACCCAAGGCTCCTAAGCTCTCCCCATCCCCGTCCACCCCAAGCTTAGGCAGACGCCCTATGGGTGAAGCACACAAAGACACGGATTGAACGCGGAGGAGGAGGAAGATGAGGAGGAAGAGAGGAGGAGGAGGAAGATGATTCCCCTGTAGGGCTTTGCGGCTTGCAACAGATTTTATCCTAACGAGCCCCATTTTCTAGGCGAGGAAATGTGCTCCTCCGAGGGACTAGATGCCCTCTCGGGAGTCACTGTCTTGACGTTCTGCTTTAGAACTCAGCTCCCACAATCGGCCAGTCCAGGAGAAATGGACGAGCCCGCGGATCCCGAGCAGGGCTAGCGGGCCGATTGCAGAGCTTGGCCGGGGCGAGAGGGCGCCCAGCGTGCTTCTCGGAGGGCTTTGGTCTAGCCCGAGGTCGCTGATCGCGACCCCTCCAGGGCCCGGAGCCCGCCCGGTGGCACTGGGCGACAGTCGGCGGCACCGACTACGGGCCGCTTTTTTTAGGGCTGACAAGTGGGGTGGGGTAGGGGAAGAGATGCACAAGCAGCTTTTTAAGCCAGCAGGGGGCCCTGCTCTTCCTCATCTTTTACTCTCTTGATCTCCCAGAAGGAGGCAGGATCTGGCTGCCCCCGGGGCAGCTGGGCATTTGTTCCAGGGCCTACTTTCCACTTTTTGCAGTTTTCCAGAGGGGAGGGAAGAGCACTGGACGGCTGCCCCTGGACCACTGCCTGGGGAGAAGCCTGGCATCATGGGAATTTGCCTGTATTGCTCTGTGGAGGTGGATCAGTCGATTCGATTCAAGTAAACATTAGGAAGAGCTTATTCTGTGCAGAGCTCTGAGACTAGGAGAAGAGAACAGTTTAGAGAAGACCTAACTCCTGCCCTCGTGGAGGGTGCAGTCTTGCCAGAAGATACTCGATAAATAGTCACAATAAGGCAATATTAGTGGACGGCATTTCTGATAGGAGGAAACCCGAGAAGATGTCCCAGAAGTGGCCATTTGAGCGAGGCTTTAAAACAGCAAGAAATAGATGAGCTTTGCCATAGAGAAAGTAGACAGATTTAAATAACTAGTCTGATGATATTATGGGTGATAATTATGGGCGATATTATAGGTGATATGATTGGATGGCATTTCTGATAGGAGGATACCTGAGAAGATTTCCCAGAAGTGACCACTTGAGCCAGGCTTTAAAACGGCAAGAAATAGATGAGCTTTGCCGGAGAGGAAGTGTGATAGACAGGTTTAAAGCCGGATCAGCACCTCAAAGGTTATCTGGTCAATCTCTTCATTTTTCAAAAGGCTCCGAAAGGTCCAGAGTCACACATGGAGTCCCAAATCTAGAAGCAGAAGGAACTTGAGAGGCCACCTAGTAGGGTGCCCAGGAGGACATAGCTAGATTACTGCCTCGGTCTAGGTTATTGGGAACCTAGGCTAACATTTTCCACCCGAGTGCTATATAGGCCAGAATTGCTCACATCCTAAGCAATGGGAATCTATACAAATACATATTTTGATTTTGTTTTTTTTACATCAGGTTCTAAGGAATAAGCTTATTCCTTCTTGTAACCTCCTTGAAGGCAGAGCCTGCCGCTTTTCAAAAATGATTATTTTTAACATTCGGACATGGATTGTCCTTTTCCTTTTTTTTTTTTTATCTCCATCACCTAGCACAGTGCCTGGCACACAGTAGGTGCTTAACAAATGTCTATTAACTGACTGACTTGATCGAATCCAGAGAACTTTTCTCTACTTGTTAGCAACTGTCAACCTCTAGCGTGGCTAAACCTCACAGAGCCTCATTTGGGGCAGCAGAAGATGCCAGCTTTGTGGTATCTTAGCGAGAATTGATTTAAACCTAGTCACTTTCCAAAAGAGGAAAAGCCTAGAGAGATCAGAAGTCTTGGCTCAGGCCATGAGCCAAAAGCTGAAGTTGCTAGATCTTCAAACTCCCAACCCAACAAGCTCGTTGTGATGTCATACAAATGATGGTGGGAGGGGAAGGAACCACTCGAAAGGACCTTGGATGATGCAAGGTGGAAGGAACCTTAGAATGTAGAACATTGGAGCTCAATGGATAGGCATGGGGACTGGACCAACAAGTTCACTGACATAGGGAATTCCCAGAGGAGAACACTCCTTCCTTGAATGCAAGTACCTTCCCTGCCACTTCTGGGTTTTTTTTTTAGAGAGGGCAAATAAGCACCTTCCTCTGAGTCATCCGGTCACTGTGGGTCAGAAGTGGGCCTGAGAAAGGGGTAAAGCAAGATGGCTCCATGAGCTCTGAGTTTGTCTGAGAACCAAAAAAGATCTGGCTTCAGATCTCATCCCACCTGGGGCCAGCCAGGTCACTAAAGCATTGCCCATTTTATAAGAACCAAAGAAACAATCTCGAGGCTCATGGAATCAGATCCTTTCATTTTGCAAGTGAGGCAAGTGTGTGTGTGTGTGTGTGTGTGTCTGTGCGCGTGCTTGCACAGGTGTGCTCATGTAGTACGTGTGATTTGTCCCAATTCCTGCAACTAGATTTACAAATAACTTATCACTATTACACATTTGCATAAATAGGGTCCCCTTTTTTTTCTTCACCCTTCCTTCTTCCCAACACACCTTTGCAGTCCTGGACACACACACACACACACACACACACACACACTCTAAGTGTATTATCTATAGTAGTTTCTTAATTCAAGTCAACTGACCCAGAATTTGAGGACCCATGCATGCCAGCTGTGATGCTATATTTCCAAAGTCTGGCACATACTTGCCTGTTCCTAATTCTCTCACAGGGAACCACATTTTGGGGCACTAAGAGACTCGATTCCCTTCCTTCACCCTCAAGTCCACTACACACACACACACACACACACACACACACACACACCTGGCCCCAGTAAATAGACTGATGGAATATGCTGTACACAATTGTCATCAGATTTCTCATTCATAAAGTCCCAACCCTGTTCTCGGAAAGCAACATTGACTGTTGAGGATGTCCTCTGAGATCACGTACATCAATCATTTCGCAAATGTTAAAAAAAACTATATAAATATCACTATACAACACTATATAAATAAGAATTAACCAGACTTACATTTTTGTACATGGTGAATGTGGAAATTTGTTTTTCTTGACTTCTCATGTTCATTACAAAGGTTTTGTTTTCTTCGATTGGAGTGGGAGGGATACAGGAGAAAATAAATGCTTGGAAATAGAAAAACCGATAAAAAAATAATCAAGTACTTCTTAATACAGTAGTTCTCCTATTAAATATCTTGATGTTTGTGGAAAAGATGGGGCACCTTTATTTTGGAAGGGGGGATGATAGAGCATCAATTTTATATAAGGTCGAGTAGGAAGGGCCTTAGAACATAAAATGGAACAGAAACACGGATTTAGGAAGAGAGAAGAGACCTTAGAATAGCATCTGTTAGAGCTGGGTGGGACCTTAGAGCATAAAATGGAATAGAAACATGGATTTAGGAAGAGAGAAGAGACCTTAGCATAGCATCTGTCAGAGCTGGGTGGGACTTTAGAACATGGTTCCTTACTTGGCACATTTTGTCAGAACTTAGAGGGTCTTGAGAACCTGGAATGTCAGATCTGGGAGTGACTCTTCGAACAGGGAGCAGCCGAGCTGAGAAGGCCCTCAAAAACAGGTGTCAAACACTCTGAGGTTATACGAAGCCTACAACACTCTACAAGTGCTGCCCAAACCGGATGAAAATATAAATGGGAAATATTTAACAAACTAAATAAAATACGATAGAACATAGATAATACTCATATGTGGTTTCCTAAGTCAATATGAGGCCGGAAGGGATCCTTATGTATTATTAGTGGCTTCCATTTCTACTTGAATTTGACACCTTGTCTTTTTTTTTTAAATGAAAGCTTGGGTAATTTTTCCAACATTGATCATTGTAAAACTTTTTGTTCCAGATTTTCCCTTCCTTCTCCCCAACTCCTCCTCTAGATGGCAGATAGTCCAACAACAACCCTTGTCTTAAAACAGACCATGAGAACTGGGAGAACTTTTAGAAAAGAGAAGCAATAAGCCTCAAGAGCCTCATTGTCCGCATTTAGCTACCAAGAGAACCGAGAAATGCCCTGCAAAAAACAAAAACCAAAAAACCCACAGTTTCAGCCAGTTCTAGGGCCTGGCCAATGGAGTTGACATGGCAAATTCTTGCCAGGAATTTCAGGACTGAATTCTTCCTTAATTTTTCCTAAATGAGAGAACTTTCAACTCCCTAACAGGCAGAAGGAGCTGCCTTTTAGAAAACATCGGCCCTGTGATTTCTATCTACCTCTGCCTGCTTCTGTCTGGGAGTGTGGATTCTGGGCTTACCTCACTTCTGTCGTTTGGGCTAGATTTGTAGGTTTCTAGCCTACTCCAAAATCTCTCGGCTTTGGCCAGAGAACTGAAGAATCGGCCTATAGAGGTGTAAGGGAGAGGCTTGATTGAGCTCTTCCATTTAGAGAAAGTGATACAAGGTAAGAACCTCTTCAGGAATCATTCATTTGGGCAAAGCTTTTTAATTTGAGGTCTATGGACACATGGCAGGAGCTGCGATTTCAGGGGTTCTGTGAACTTGGATGGTTTCCCCCCATGATAGTCCAATGATATCTATGATTGTTCCTACTATGAATGTCAGTTGATTATCAAAAACTTAGCTTTTAGAAGGGAGTATTTCCTAAGGTGCTACAGTAACAAAAATTGTTACCAAATGTAGCCTGAAAAGTCTGTGACATACTCTTCCACAGGATATTCTGGAAATATAGTGGGGAAAGTGGGCTCATAGCTGGGGCAAAGGGTAACTCACAGCCCCAGGGTGAGAAAAGTCCTCTTCTCTGAGCTCTGGGGTGCTCGAAGGGGTTCCCCTTGGGCACACCGTAACTTCTCTCCTGGGGTCCTTGGGGTACTCTAGATCTGCCTTCCCAAGTTGCATGCAGCCTATTCTCCCATCCAGATGCAGGTGCTGCCCTTAGTGGCTGTGTCTTGAGGGATGATTCTAAAATAGCAGTGGGATTATGGAAAGTCTCTTTTGGAAGCTCAAAAGATTATCTCTCCCTCCAAGAAGAAGGCTGGCAGGAGACCCAGGGCAAGAATAAAGAGTCAAAGACTTTTTAAGAAAATTTAGGAAACATGGAAATATCCCCACCCATCCCTTATCCTTAAGGACTTTGAGTCCCACTAGTATCAGAGCTAGAGAGTACTTCGGAACATAGAACATAGAATGTCAGAGCTGGCAGAGACTCTAGAGCACGCAATACAGAATGTCCGAGACGAATGCCACTTTAGAACATAATCTAGAAAAAGCAGAACCGGAAGGGCCCATAGAACAGACAATGTCAATTCTGGAAGGGATCTTAGAACATAGAACATTAAAAATGGAAGCAACCTTAGAATATAAATCGTTCTAGCTAGAGGAGACCTTGGGGAAAATAAGATCTACCTTGTTCATTTAATAGGGAAGAACATTACAGCCCCAAGAAAGGAAGGGGCTTGCTCAGTGTTATACAATGATTCAGTGTCAGCAGGACTAGAACCCATTTTTCCTCACTTGTTAGGCAGTGTTCTTTTTCTGCTGCATCCAGGGGTGAATTGGTAAATATTTCACAATCACTTCTCGGGAAATAGCTCTGTATCGACATGGTACATTTTTCAGTTTCATCTGCATCATTTACATTTTCTCCATCCCTTTCTCGGGCCTAGACAAATCAACAAAACAATCAATCACGCTTTGATGTGGAGTGTTTGCCAATTTCTAAGGTGTAAATGAAACTGCAAATTCAACAATCTGGCTCTTTGAGAGGCCGCCTGCATCCTTAATACACAAACAGGAGTTAACCTGCAACGGAAGTGAATCAGATTTGAGGTCTGGAAAGGTAGTCCATGGAGGGCTGAGGGGAGAATCACAGGGGACATTGCTGGCTTCGTAAGCATGAGGAAAGAACCAAAGAAAAATAATGCCTGAAGCCCTGTCGGGTTAAGTGACTTGCCTAAGGTCACACAGTCAAGCTGTCAGGACTTGAAACCAGAGCTGATTTTCTATCCCAAGTTATAAGGGTTTGGGAAAGAGGGGACAATGAGACCCAATTTGGATTTATTTAATGCTTCAGGTACTGCATTTGTAGTCAGAAGACTTGGGTTCAAATGCAGCCTCTCCCACTGTGTAGCCTTAGACAAATCCCTATCCTTCCACGGGCCTCCCCTTCTTTCTCTGTAAACCTAGGGTAGAACTAGATGGTCTCTTCTAGTTCTAGACCTAAGATCTCATGTGGAGAAAGTTTGGTCCAGGAAGACTTCACTGCAAATCCAACTGCAGATGCTTATTAGCTCTGTGAGATGGTGCAAATTACTTTTTTTTTTGGCCTCAGTTTTCGCATCTCAAAAATGGGGTAATAATCGTGCCCATCTCTCAAGGTTGTTGAGAGGATCAAATTAATATGAATCACTTCGAAACCTTCAAGCACTATAATGCAAACTTGGATAAGTTCCTTCCACACCCTGGGACTCAGGTTCCTCCTTGGCAAGACGAAGGGAAGGGACTAGGTGATCTCTAAGGTCTCTTTTTAACTCTAGAGCTTGACTTGGAGTCAAGAACCTCAGTTCAAATCCAGCTTCAGATAATTGCTACTTGTGTGAGACCTTATCCAAGTCACTTAACTGCTTTTAAGTCTTTAACATGAGGGTAATAAAAGTGCCCAACTCTCAAGATTGTTGGGAGGATCAAATGAGTTAACACCATGTAAATCAGTGTGCAAAATGTTTATGTAGTTGAAACTTATATAAATTCAAAGTATTGTTATTGTTATTTTTTTTATTTGCAGGATTTTGTTTTTTTTTTCTTTTTCTTTTCTCTGGTTACATATGAAACATTTTTTAATTATACATGTACATTCATTTTTTACATATGAATCATATTGGGAAAGAAAAATCAGAACAAAACGGGAAAAATTAGGGAAAAAAACAGAAGGAAAACAAAATGAATATAGCGTGTGTTGATTTACATTCAGTCTCCATAGTTCCCTCTCTGGATGCAGATGGCGCTTTCTCTCCAAAGTTTATTGGGATTGCCTTGGATCAGCGAACCGCTGAGAAGAACCAAGTCTGTCATAGTGAATCAGCGCACAATCTCGCTGTTGCTGTGTGCGATGCTTTCCTGGTCCTGCTTGTTTTGCTCAGCATCAGTTCATATACATCTTCCCAGGCCTTTCTCAAATCAGCTTGTCCATCATTTTTTATAGAGCAATAATCTTCCATTACATTCATATCCCGTAACTTATTCAGCCATTTCCCAACTAAGGAGCATCTGCTCATTTTCCATTTTTTTGCTACCACAAAAAAGGGCTGCTACAAACAGTTTTGTACACGTGGGTCCCTTTGTTATTGTTATTATTGCTATCCTCCTTATAGATGACCGTGGACAAGTCCCTCCCCCTCCCTGAGCCTCAGTTTCCTCCTCTGTAAAAAGAGGGGGGTTAAACCTAGATGGCCAGTGAGATACCTGCCAACTCCAGATCTAGGATCCCACGTGTGACTTTGGACAAGTCCCTTCCCCTCCCTGAGCCTCAGTTTCCTCCTCTGTAAAAAGAGGGGGGGTTAAACCTAGATGGCCAATGAGATACCTGCCAGCTCCAGATCTAGGATCCCACGTGTGACTTTGGACAAGTCCCTTCCCCTCCCTGGACCTCAGTTTCCTCCGCTGTAAAATAAGGGGGAGTCCTTTTGAGTGCATTGCTTAGAAAGGATGCCCTTTTTATGGTGTTTTGGAAGTTTGGCTTTCTCAATTACTGATAAAATCTGAGGAAAACTTTCAGAAAATTTCCAAATTTGATAATCAGATTATTTGTGACCTTTTCTAGAGTTAGAATGGAAGTTGATGGAGTGACTCAATCATCTCACCCTATTTAATGAGAAAATCCTATATCCTGATACCCTAACCAGCTGAGACACATTTCAGTCAACCAAGGATGGGCTTCAGATTAAGTCTGAGAAAAGTCCTCCATCCACTGAAGTGGATTTCAGAGAAAGAGCATTCAAATTGGCTCAGGATGTTTGGTTAACAGTCTCTGGGGTCTAGAAAACCCAGGAAACCAGTGTAGAACCTGAGAGAGGTTCTAACCCCAGCACCTAAAAGGATTAGTTGGAAGAAAGAGGCAGAGTTCTGGATTTCTGTCAGAGTTTCTTCCTTACTACGCTTTTTTACAGGAGGAGGAGCTCATGAACCTCAGATTTCCCCATCTTAACATCAATGTCCTAGCAGAATGGCCGACAGTAGCTGTATTTGAAAGCACTGGCCTATGGGACAGGAGAAAGAAAATGGATTCAAGGATCTCCAAAGAGCCCACCGGAGAAGCTACATGCCAGCTCAAAAGAGCATGTTGAGGACTTAGCCAAAGAACCTTCTGGATCTCAGTGACCCCTCTACCACACATAGCCCAAGTCAGAGTCCACTTTCTCCTGTTCTCTGAATGGAGTTGTGGGAGAACGTGACTTACTGGAGGATATTTTGAGCTATTTTGACAAAATTCCCTTAGTAAATGCTCCTTTTCTAAATGCTAATTAAGTCTCACTAACTAATTGCTATCCAATGATGATCATGGTGGAAAGCACACACGGAGGGTTCGTGAGCTTTAGAACTAAACAGAAACACCCCCAAACTTTCAAGGTTACCCCTAGAATCCCAAGGGGACATGGACTAGCTATATTCTTGGAACTAGACTAAGATCTGGGGAGATTGTAATGATGGTCCTAGAGGATGTGCCATTTGATGACCATTCCCACAGACCCCAAATCAAAAGGCTCTATGGGCTCCTCGAGAAACGGGTCCATTTCCTTGCAAACTTTGTTGGCCAGTTCATTTTTCCCATATCCCTCTGAGTTGAAACGCTCTCATTTTACGCCTCATTTTACATCTCATTCTCCATGGACTAGAAAATGGCTGTGTCAGAGATGATCCCAGTATCTTAGAGGTGGAAGGGACTTTCAAAGACATCCCAGCCGATCTATGGCAGAGCTAGGAATCCCCTCTACAGCCTTCCTTGCAGGGGGTAATCCAGTTTGAAGACCAGCATGCTGTCTTCCCAGGCTGCTATTTTACTTTTGTACAGCCCTTGTTAGGGCTACCTTTCTCCCAGGCAAAATCTGGCTTCCATTGTTCTGGATTCTACCTTTGTAGGCCAAGCAGAACAAATCTATTCTTTCTTTCCTATGACAACCTTGAAACACTCTCTCTAGGGTTAAGTGACTTGCCCAGGGTCACACAGCTAAGAAGTGTTAAGTGTCTGAGGCCAGATTTGAACTCGTGTCCTCCTGACTTCAGGGCTGGTGCTCTATCCATTACACCAACTAGCTGCCCCTGGCCTTGAAACTCTTGAATGTGACTATCATACTTCCCTGAGAATTTTTTTTTTCCCTGATTAGTTTCTTCAGAGGACATGATCTCGGGGACTTTTAACTTACTTGAGCATGATGTGCAAAGAAGCATTTATTAAGCATTAGGGTCTGTGCTAAGCATTTCACAAATATCTTCTTTGATTTTCATAACACCCTGATGTTATTTTAATACCCATTTTACAGATGGGGAAAGTGAGTCAAGTGACTTATTCCTGACCCCAGTCTCAGCATTCTGTTCACTGAACCACCTACCTGTCTTGACTTCAAATTAGAAAGACCTACGTTGAATTCCTGCCTCTTGCATCTGCTAGTTATGTGACCTAACTTATACGAACCTCAGTTTTCCCATCTGTAAAATAATAACATCTATGATACGGGACTATCAAATGAAGATCAAATGAAATAATGTGACTTTTGCAAACTTTAGAGCACTATAGAAAAGTGAACTGAGTCAAAAGAGAAGTGGGCTGGTTCTGCCATGAAATGATTGTTAAATCCTAGGGATTATTTCTCTGAAAATGATGAGAGCCTCAGTGGACTGTAAGCACAATGTGAGCCAGTCATGTGATATAAGAGTCAGGATAACCAATGATATCTTAGGCTGCAGGAAGAGCACAGTAGGGGAAGGAAGGGGAGCGGGTTTAGCTGTTCTCAAGCCACAACTGGAACGTAGTGTTCCCTTCTGGGGACCCCGGTTTGAAAATGGCACCGAGCAGGACAGCGTTCACCAGAAGTTGGCCACCAGAATGATAGGGGGCCCCAGGCTCCTGCCGTTGGGATTAGCTGAAGACACCGGGTTGTTTAGCCTGGAGAAGAGAAGGCTTAGCAGGGACATAAGTAAATGTCTTCCTGAGCTTGAGGTGGGAAGGGAGATCAGACTTGTTTTCTTTGTCCCCTGAGGGCAGAACTCATGTCCCCTGAGGGCAGCACTTGTGTCCCCTGAGGGCAGCACTGTTGTCCCCTGAGGGCAGAACTTGTGTCCCCTGAGGGCAGAACTTGTATCCCTTGCTAGAAGTTGGTTTTTGATGTCAGAAGGAACCTTCCTATGAGTCTTGGGGACCAGGCTGCCCCGGTCTGAGTTAGGCTGCCCAGTGGCTCCATCTTGGTGGAAGGCCTTCACCGGGAGGTTAAGATACCTGCTTGTTGGGGCTGCTGGAAAGGGGTTCAGATATGGGAGGTGCAAGAGGTCCCTTCCAATTCTGAGTGTCTGAAAAAATGTCTGCTAACTCCAGAAGAGCTTCCCCAAAACTCTGCGCTCCCTGCCGAGGTCAGGCGAGATTGTTTTTACCAGAGTGATGAAGCCGAGTGGTAGGCTTCCCTCTGCCAAAGTGGGCCCAGATGGGAGAAGTCATGGCATTACTGCTGGCAGTATGGTACCCTCTTCCTTCTAGGTGACAGTGAGGGAGTTGCTACCACAGCCTGTTAGCAGCTTGGGCCTATCCGTAGCTCAACTGAGACAGGCCCCAGTAGCCTAGGACTGGGATCAGGAAACCTAGGTTTCCTTTCACTCATTTTGATGACTCATTCCCTTTCTGTGGGCCTCAGTTTCCTCATCTATAAAATGAGGCGGGTGGCCCCTGTGGTCTCTAATGTCTTTCAGATTTAACATTCTAAGTTCTATATGTCCCACCTCTTCAGCTCTGATATTCTATATTCTAATACTACCTCTATCTCTAACTTCATATGTTTTATCTTCTGGTTCTGACATTCTCTGTTTTAAGGTTCTTCCATGCTCTGTCTATGTTCTCAGTTCTAAGATCCCTCTCAGCTCTGAGGTTCCATGGTCCGTCCAGCTCTGACATTCTGTGTTTTGGGGGCCTCTAACTCTGACATTCCGTGTTCTCGAGTCCCTCCAGCTCTGAGGTTCCGGGTCTCTCCAACTCTAATAGTCTGGGACTAAGATGTCTCTTGGCTCTGACACTGTCCTATAATCTTGAGATTTCCTCTGGCTTTGGCATTCTACAAGTGGATGTCTTCAGACAGGAAGCTTCTCAGTTTAAATGACATCAGTGGTGGTGGGTAGGGAGGCTAAGGGGTCCCTGCAGTTTGGCACACGTGGCAGACCCCATCCCCCTCTAGAAAGGTGTAGGCTGCAGCCAAATTCTCTGAGAATATGTCTCGGTGCCTCTTGGTACAGGTTGACCAGTTAAATGTTCGGACTCTATGACTCAGGTGGTGAAAGTTAAAACTCTCTCCATTGTAGCTTCTCCATTAATTGACAGATAAAGCAGCAAAATCAAGGGAGCCTTATCCGTTGTACTTTTATAAAGTGGAGAGTTATTAATAGGAACTCTTGACACTTGACTTAAATGAATCACAAATAGTGCAACAATATTAGTCAGTTAAAATCTGTTACTTTCTTTAGAGAGATGATTCAAGCTGAAATTGTGAATTATAACCATCAAAATCATCCAGAACTACAAATGACATTTTCCAAAAGACTGACATGATTATGGACTCCAAGAGTGACACAGAATGTGGACTCTGGTTCCCTCTTTTAGCAACTCGATACCAAAGCTAAACTAAACCAGGTTTGAAATGCTAAAAGGCATTGGTGGTGGTGCTGGTGAAAGGAGCTCAGAGCTTGGAAAGGGAGACTTCCGCTCCAGCTCTGGCACTACTCCCAGCCTCCCTGGGAGGAATCGTTATCCTTGTTTTACAGATGCAGGAAACGCAGCCCAAGGTGTGAAACATCATTTAAACAAATTCACCCAGCAAAGGTTCCCATGTAATTCAAACTCAGGACTTTCAATAGGAATTCAACATACTTTCCGGTAGAGCAGCAAGTATCAGAAAGAAGGTGCAAAGTAGAAGAGTTCTGTAGTGTGGAGTACTGGATGAAGGACTGGGGAACCTGGCTTCCAATTTTGACTCTGCTGCTGACTTGTCATGGGACTTGGGCAAGTTCCTTACCTCTGTGGGCCTCTGTTTCCTGGGTTCTTTACTATGGAGTGTTGGGCTCTGAAAATATGATCTCCAGTTTCAGCCCTGCTGCATAATTTCACATCTTAACTGGGTGACCTTGTGTAAGTCAATCCGCCATTTACCCCAAGCCATAGTTTCTTCATTTTAAAAAATGGGTAAAATATTGAACTGTTATAAGTGGTAAATCACAGAATGCACTTAAAAGCCTTTGAAACTGGAAGGAGCAATGGAAATTTGACATTAGTCATAGTAATGGTTACCTCTCCCTGAAACAAAGGCCCATATTTTTAAGGACATTCTTCTTCCAGTGATGTCATATGGCCCCAGATCGTGGTATCCCACAGAACCCAAAGAATTTTTGTTGAACGTCAGCCAGAGGACAATGGGGAGGCCCGTGATGACTGAGAGGAGACTACGACTGATCCTAAACTGAAAACTGTGCGAAGGAAGAAGCCCGAAGGACCTCCTACAAAAAGACGGATCTCAGGGAAAGAATCTTGGCCAATCAGACGGTGAGAAGGAAGAATGGGCTGCTCCTCAGTGTCCCTGTGATGTCAAGAGGTCTAGAGGAAGCTTCCTCGCCCCTCCCCAACACACACAAATTGGGTGGATTCCATAGGGAGAAGCTACAAGTGAATATGGATGGCATGAGAAGGTAGAGTCATCAAGTATTATTAGTTTCTAGTCTTACTTCCCCCTCCAATTATTTTATATTTAGAAAATATATTTATATTTTTGGAATATTTTGAAAATATTTAAGATTATGAATATTTAATGTTTTATTTTTATTTTTTTCTGGTTATACATGTACAATGATGTTAATGCCCATCTCTTAATAAATCATATTGGGAGAGAAAAATCAGAAAAAAAGGGGAAACCACAAGAGAAAAAAAAAAAAACAGAAAAAAGAAGTGAACATAGAAAGTGTTGATTTACATTCATTCTTCATAGTTCTCTTTCTGGATGCAGATGGCGTTTTTCCATGCAAAGTTTTTTGGGACTGCCCGGGATCACTGAATCGCTGAGAAGAACCAAGTTTATCATAGTTGATCATCATATAATCTCACTGTTACTGTGTATGATGTGTTCCTGGTTCTGCTTGCTTCACTCAGCATCAGTTCATGTAAATCTTTCCAGATCCTTCCAAAATCAGTTTGTTCATCATTTTAAAAAATAGAACAGTAATATTCCACTACCTTCATATATGATAACTTATTTGGCCATTTCCCCAGTTGATGAGCATCCACTCAGTTTCCTTTTCCTTGCCACTACAAATTGGAGTGCTGTAAACATTTTGCACATGTGGGTCCTTTTTCCTTTTTTATAATTCCCTTGGAATCCAGACTGGGTAGTAGTCCTGCTGGATCAAAGGGTATGCACGGTTTGATACCCTTTTGGGCATATTTTCAAATCGCTCTCCAGAATGATTGGGTCTATTCGCAACTCCACCAGCAATGTGTTAGTGTCCAGTTTTCCCATATTCCCTACAATATGGATCATTATCTTTTCCTGTCATCTTAGCCAATCGGAGAGGTGTGAAATGGTACCTCAGAGTGATTTTAATTTGCATTATTCTAATCAATAGTGATTTAGAGCACTTTTTCATGTGCCTATAGATAGCTTTAATTTCATCATCTGAAAATTGTCTGGTCACATCCTTTGACCCGTTCTCATTCGACACAGTTCTTTATATATTTTAGAAGTGAGGCCTTTATCAGAAACACTGGTTGTAAAATTCCCCCCTCCATCTTCGTACTTCCCTTTTAATCTCCTTTGTGTTGGTTTTGTTTTTGCAAACCTTTTTTAATTTAATGGAATCAAAGTTGTCCATTTTGCATTCCATAATACTCTCTAATTCTTGTTTGGTCATAAATTCTTCCTATCTCCAAAGATCTGATAGCTAACCTATCTCTTGCTCTCCTAATTTGCTTACGGTATCACCCTTAATGTTCAAATCATGTATTCATTTTGACCTTATTTTGGCATGGGGTGTGAGATGTAAATCTATGTAAATTCCAGTTTTCCCAGCAATTTTTGTGAAATAGTGAGTTCTTATCTCAGAAGCTGGAGTTTGGGAGTTTTTCAAATACTAAATTACTATAATCACTGATTATTATGCCCTTTGTATCAAACCTATTCCACTGATTCACTACTCTATTGCTTAGCCAGTACCAAATGGTTTTGATGACTGCTGCTTCATAATACAGTTTTAGGCCTGGTACAGCTAGACTACCATCCTTTGTTTTTTTCCATTAATTCCCTTCAACTATTGTACATTGATTTTGCATATATTTTCTTCTTGAACATAAGAACCACTTCATTTCTGTTACTTTCCCCCCTGCCTAGCGCAGTGCCTGATGCATAGCAAATGTTTAATAAATACTCGTTGAGTGAATAATTATCCACACCGATGAGACTCAGATGCATTAAAGTATTCTTGTTATTATAATAACAACAATAATAATAATGTAAAGATGAAAAGAATCTGTGATTACTTCAGCATGAAGAACTCCTATTATGGAATTCACTCCAATGATATAACCAGTAACTGGATTATTATTTATTCAACGTTAAGTAAATAAGTATCCACACTAATGAGACCGAGATCCATCAGAATATTGTTGTTGATGATAATAATAATAATAATAATAATAAAGTCTCTAAACACACAGAAGTGGTTTGGTGACTTACCCATAGTCCCACAACTAGTTAAGTATTAGAAGCAGAAACTGAACCCATCTCCCTGACTTCAAGAGCAGCTCTCTATCCACTATGGCTACTACAGTTGTATTTATTGGTAATCATTCTCCTCAGTGATCACGAATACTAATGAGTGCTATTTGTCAGCTATCCTTAACCATTATCAGGCAGTCACCTGCTTTCTAGACTACAGCACGTACGACAACCCTAGAGCCCTGGGAAACTTGCAATGCTGTTAAAAGTAGCCTTTGCTGTAGACTAGAAACTGGGACAGAGATATGGAAATGAGTTGAATACAGCATCACCAAAGTGTCAGGGGCCTCCCATCCCATTTAAAGTGGAGGGGTGGTTGCAGGCCTTTGTCCCACTTTGCTTTTGGTTTCCCAAGTGGCTAAGGTGACTGCGGTACTGTACAAGTGTGATCTCACTGGTTCCTCCCAAGCAGGCAGTCTGACTCCAGGCAAGCACCCTGGACAGGGGCCTGGGTTCCAATCTGTAAGAGACGGAAAACTGTCTGTGCAACCTGAAGGAAGTCCCTCAAAGTGTGAGCCTTAGCTCTCCTTAGTTTTAAGGAGGAAATTATCCTGGATCATATGTGAAGTCAGCTCTCGAGTCCTGGAATTCTGAATTGTTTGCAGATCCTTGAGGACTGGCTCTGAGGACATGGTCCTTGGCTTTTGGATTTCTGGGTCTCTCCCTGGCTGGTACAATCTCATGAGAACCTGGGTGCTAAACCATTGCTCAGATAGGAAACTTGTACCACCTCACCCATCACCCATTTACTCCTCCCCAAACCACTGCAGTTTGTCTCTTTGCACTTTGGAACTGATCTTTCTAGGAGCACTGAATGTAATATAGGACTTGGCGTCGACTCTGAACCCTGTTTTGTGGTGTTGTTTAGTAGTTTCAGTCAGATCCAACTCTTCATGATTCCATTTGGGATTTTCTTGGCAGAGACACTGGAGTGTTTTGCCATTGCCTTCTCCAATTCATTTTACAGATGAGGAAAGTGAGGCAGAGCGGGTTAAGGGTCTTGCTGGGCTCACACAGCTAGCAAGCGTCTGAGGATGGATTTAAACTCGGGCCCAGTGCTCTATCCACTAGCTGCACTCTGAACCCTGTTACTAATTACCCATGGTATGTTCATAATGTCTCCTAGGGGCTCAGTTTCCTCTCTTGTTGTTATATGGATGGAGTTAGATCTCCACCAAGACCTAGGATTCTATAATAATGATAATACTGAGGGCTAGTGTTTTTATAGTATTTACTATGTGTCAGGACGTGCTAAAGTGCTTTATAGATATTATCTCTTTTGATTGTCACAACTCTAGGAGGTAAGTACTATTCTTATTCCCATTTCACAGATGAGGAAATAGGCAAAACCCAAAGATCTTATCTCAGTCCTCAGTTCAAAGAACCAGATCCTCCTGGCTGGACAGCAAGATTTAGCAGTGAACAAAGTGCTGAGCTGGGAGTCATAAAGATCTGAGTTTAATTTTAGCCCTTGATACTTAGTAGTTGTGTGACCTCAGTTCCTTTCACTGTAAAATGGGGGTGATAATGGCACCTACCTCCCGGGATTGTTGTGAGGATCAAATGAGATAATGTTTGTAAAGTGCTCAGCACAGATAGTGCCTGGCGTACAGTAGGAGTTTAACCAATGCTTATTTCCTTCCTTCCTCTTGAGAGTTGATTATTAAATTTTCAGTGTTTATATCTGCACCTCAGAAATATACAAACGCTACAAATCACAGCTTGATTTATTGTTCTGTTGATGTTTAGACTTTAAAGGGTGATGAAAACGTTAATATTAAAGATTAAATTTAAAGTTATATTGGGCTTACTTTTTTTTTTTTTTTGAAAAATAAGAGTTCTTTTGCTCTTCATACCCTCTAACCTCTTTTTAGTTTTCAGCACCACTGACATTTTTCATCCCTGGGATTCTCTAGCAGTACCCTATAATGCTCAGACCTTGGGGCCCATAACCGGTATAGACCCGTCAGCCTAGGACCTAGCTCTTCCTCTTGGAAACAGTCATTAGTTCATTCATTTCGCTTATTCCAGTCAACAGAAATTCCCTAAGTGGCTATTCTGTACTGGGATGCAGATCCCGATCTCAGAGTTTAAAATCATAAGAGCTAGCATTTCTATAACACTTCCGAGTGTGCAAAGCACCTTACAAATTTTACCTCTTGATCCTCAACAACCCAGGGAAGTCGTGATATTATTATTCTCTGTTATAGTCGAAGAAACTGAGGAACAGAGAGCAGCAGCTAAGGTGGTAGTTGTGGAGATAGATACAGTAGAGGGATGCTTGGCAGCTGATGGGATACGAGAGGTAAGGAAGCGCCAAGAGTCTAAAGTAATGCTCTGGTTATAATGTAGGAACCAAGAGGCCATCAGGAAAAGTGAGAGGGGGAAGCAGGTTTTTCTTTTTTGTTTTGGAAGAGGGGGAGAAGTCCTTTCATTTTACACAATGTATTTATTAAGTATCTTATATATATAGATACTGTATCATGTAAAAAATACAAAGTAAAAAAAAACAAGGTAGCGTCTGCCCTCAGAGCCTACTGGAGGAAGGGAGAAGGGGGAAGGAAGTCCACATGGATTCAGGTAAGCTTGGGTAGTAAATTTGCTCACTGGAAATTGTCTGAGGTGGGATTTGAATTCAGGTCTTCCTGATAAGTCCGACACTTTCTATTCACCGTAGCACCAAGATTATACTCTTTTTTTTTTTATTTTTTATTTTTTATTTAATAGCCTTTTATTTACAGGATATATACATGGGTAACTTTACAGCATTAACAATTGCCAAACCTCTTGTTCCAATTTTTCACCTCTTACCCCCCCCACCCCCTCCCCTAAATGGCAGGATGACCAGTAGATGTTAAATATATTAAAATATAACTTAGATACATAATAAGTATACATGACCAAAACATTATTTTGCTGTACCAAAAAGAATCAGACTCTGAATTATTGTACAATTAGCTTGTGAAGGAAATCAAAAATGCAGGTGTGCATAAATATAGGGATTGGGAATTCAATGTAATGGTTTTTAGTCATCTCCCAGAGTTCTTTTTCTGGGTATAGCTAGTTCAGTTCATTACTGCTCCATTAGAAATGATTTGGTTGATCTCGTTGCTGAGGATGGCCTGGTCCATCAGAACTGGTCATCATCTAGTATTGTTGTTGAAGTATATAATGATCTCCAGTCCTGCTCATTTCACTCAGCATCAGTTCATGTAAGTCTCTCCAGGCCTTTCTGAAATCATCCTGTTGGTCATTTCTTACAGAACAGTAATATTCCATAATTTTCATATACCACAATTTATTCAGCCATTCTCCAACTGATGGACATCAATTCAGTTTCCAGTTTCTAGCCACTACAAAAAGGGCTGCCACAAACATTCGTGCACATACAGGTCCCTTTCCCTTCTTTATAATCTCTTTGGGATATAATCCCAGTAGTAACACTGCTGGATCAAAGGGTATGCACAGTTTGATAACTTTTTGAGATAGTTCCAAACTACTCTCCAAAATGGTTGGATTCGTTCACAACTCCACCAACAATGCATCAATGTCCCAGTTTTCCCATCTCCTCCAACAATCATCATTATTTTTCCTGTCATCTTAGCCAATCTGACAGGTGTGTAGTAGTATCTTAGAGTTGTCTTAATTTGCATTTCTCTGATTAATAATGACTTGGAGCATCTTTTCATATGACTAGAAATAGTTTCAATTTCTTCATCTGAGATTGTCTGTTCATATCCTTGACCATTTTCAATTGGAGAATGGCTGATTTTTATAAATTACAGTTAATTCTCTATATATTTTGGAAATGAGGCCTTTATCAGAACCTTTGACTGTAAAAATATTTTCCCAGTTTATTGCTTCCTTCTAATCTTGTCTGCATTAGTTTTGTTTGTACAAAAACTTTTCAGTTTGGTATAATCGAAATTTTCTATTTTGTGATCAGTAATGATCTCTAGTTCTCTTTGGTCATAAAGACCTTCCCCTTCCACAGGTCTGAGGTAAACTATCCTATGTTCCTCTAATTTATTAATAATTTCATTCTTTATGCCTAGGTCATGAACCCATTTTGACCTTATCTTGGTGTACGGCATTAAGTATGGATCAATGCCTAGTTTCTGCCATATTAGTTTCAATTTTCCCAGCAATTTTTATCAAACAGTAAGTTCTTATCCCAAAAGCTGGGGTCTTTGGGTTTGTCAAAGACTAGGTTGCTATATTTGTTGACTGTTTATCCTTGAACCCAATCTATTCCACTGATCAACTAATCTATTCCTTAGCCAATACCAAATAGTTTTGGTAACTGCTGCTCTATAATATAATTTTAGATCTGGTACAGCTAAGCCACCATCATTTGATTTTTTTCATTAATTCCTTGAAATTCTTGACCTTTTGTTTTCCATGTGAACTTTGTTGTTATTTTTCCTAGGTCATTAAAATAGTTTTTGGGGAGTCTGATTGGTATAGTGCTAAATAAATAGATTATTTTAGGTAGTATTGTCATCTTTATTATATTTGCTCACCTTATCAAGAGCTTTTAATATTTTCAATTGGTTAGATCAGACTTAATTTGTGTGAAAAGTGGTCTGTAATTTTGCTCATAAAGTTTCTGATTTTCCTTGGCAGATAGATTCCTAAATATTTTATATTATCAGTAGTTACTTTAAATGGAATTTTCTTTGTAACTCTGACTGTTGGATTTTGTTAGTGATATATAAGAATGCTGATGACTTATGTGGTTTATTTATAACCAGCAACTTTGCTAAAGTTGTGGATTATTTCTAATAACTTTTTAGCAGAGTCTCTGGATTCTCTAAGTATACCATCATGTCATCGGCAAGAGTGATAATTTGGCTTCCTCATTGCCTATTCTTATTCCTTTAATCTCTTTCTCAGCTCTTATTGCTATAGCTAGTGTTTCTAATACAATATTAAATAGTAACGGTGATAGTGGGCAACCTTGTTTCACTCCAGATCTTATTGGGAATGGTTGCAGTTTGTCTCCATTACATATGATGCTTACTGATGGTTTTAAATAGATGCTGCTGATTATTTTAAGGAAAAGTCCATTTATTCCTATACTCTCAAGTGTTTTTAATAGGAATGGATGTTGGATTTTATCAAATGCTTTTTCTGCATCTATTGAGATGATCATATGGTTTTTGTTAATTTGGTTATTAACATGGCTAATTATATTGATAGTTTTCCTAATATTGAACCAGCCCTGCATTCCTGGTATAAATCCTACTTGATCATAGTGTATTATCTTGGAGATGATTTTCTGTAGTCTTTTTGCTAATATCTTATTTAAGATTTTAGCATCAATATTCATTAGGGAGGTTGGTCTATAATTTTCTTTCTCTGTTTTCAGCCTACCTGGTTTAGGTATCAGTACCATGTCTGTGTCATAGAAGGAATTTGGTAGGACTCCTTCATTCCCTATTTTATTAAATAATTTATATAGCATTGGGGCCAATTGTTCTTTAAATGTTTGGTAAAATTCACATGTAAATCCATCTGGTCCTGGGGATTTTTTCTTAGGGAGTTGTTTAATTGCCTGTTCTATTTCTTTTTCTGAAATGGGACTATTCAAGCAATTTACTTCTTCCTCTGTTAGTCTGGGAAGTCTGTATTTTTGGAGGTAGTCATCCATTTCACTTAGGTTATCAAATTTATTGGCATAAAGTTGAGCAAAATAACTCCTTATTATTTCTCTAATTTCCTCTTCATTGGTGGAAAGTTCTCCTTTTCATTTTAAGACTACTAATTTCGTTTTCCTCCCTCCTTTTTCTAATCAGATTTACCAAAGGCTTATCTATTTTATTGGCTTTTTCATAGAACCAACTCTTAGTTTTATTAATTAGTTCAATAGTTTTTACTTTCAATATTTTAATTTCTCCTTTTAATTTTAGAATTTCCAATTTAGTATTTGATTGGGGTTTTTAATTTGGTCTTTTTAGTTTTTTTAGTTGCAAGCCCAATTCATTAATCTTTTCTTTCTCTGTTTTATTCAATAAGCCTCTAAGGATATAAAATTCCTCTTATTACCCTTTGGCTGCATCCCACAAATTTTGGTATGATGTCTCATCATTGTCATTATCTTGAGTGAAATTATTAATGTATCTATAATTTGCTGCTTCACCCAATCATTTTAAAGATGAGATTGTTTAGTTTCCAATTACTTTTTGGTCTATTTCTCCCTAACTTTTTGTTGAATGTAGTTTTATTGCATCATGATCTGAAAGAAGCATTTACTATTTCTGCTTTCTTGCATTTAATTTTGAGTCTTTATGTCCTAATATATGGTCAATTTTGAATAGGTTCCATGAACTGCTGAGAAGAAAGTATATTCCCTTCTATCTCCATTCAATTTTCTCCAAGATCCAACATACCTAATTTTTCTAATATTCTATTTACTTCTTTAATTTCTTTCTTATTTGTTTTGTGGTTTGATTTGTCTAATTCTGAGAGTGCAAGGTTGAGATCTCCTACTATTACAGTTTTGTTGTCTATTTCTTTTTGCAACTCTCTTAACTTCTCCTTTAGGAAGTTGAGTGCCATACCACTTGGTGCATATATGTTTAATATTGATATTGCTTCGTTGTTTATGCTACCCTTTAGCAGGATGTAGTTACCTTCCTTATCTCTTTTAATTAGATCAATTTTACTTTGCTTGATCTGAGATAAGGATGGCTACCCTACTTTTGACTTCACTTGAAGCATAATAGATTTTGCTCCAGCCTTTTACTTTTACTCTATATGTATCCCCCTGCTTTAAATGTGTTTCTTGTAAACAACATATTGTAGGGTTCTGACTTTTGATCCAGTCTGCTATCTGCCTCCTCTTTATGGGAGTTCATCCATTTACATTTACAGTTAGAATTACTAAATCTGTATTTCCTGCCATCCTAATAACCCCAGATTGTGCTTTACTTATTCTTGCCTCCCCAACCCTCTTTCCCCTTTTAAACTTATGTACCCTCTTGTATCAGATACTTATCCTCTTTATAATCCCTCCCTCCCCCTTTGAGTCTTTCCCCTTCCTTCCCTTATTACTCTTTTCTTTTCCTTTTCCTCTCCCCGTTTTTAATGAGGCGAGAGAGAATTTTCTCTAAAACAAATGTCAATTATTTTTCTTTGAGCCAACTCTGATGAGAGTAAGATTCACACAATGTTCCTCCCCTCTCTAAATTCCCTCAGATATGATAAGTTTCCTTAGCCTCTTTGTGGGATGTGGTTTCCCTCTTTTTATCCCTCCTTCCACCTTGTTCTGCCATCATCCCTTTTCCATATCTACTTCCCTTTTTATGTTATATCAGTACAATCAAATTATACATATATTCTTTTTGTATATCCACAACAGAAATACAATTCTCAAGAGTTATTTTTACCTTTCTGCATCTCTTGAGTTCTATTCTTGGAGATCAAATTTTTGTTTAGTTCTGGTTTTTCTTCAGAAACAAATGGAATTCATTTGTTTCATTAAATTCCATCTTCTTCCCTGGAAGAAAATGCTCAACTTAGCTGGGTAGTTTATTCTTGGCTGCATCTCAAGTTCTTGTGCCTTTCGGAATATCATATTCAGGCCCTTCTTTCCTTTAATGTAGAGGCAGCCAGATCTTGGGTGATCCTTATTGTGGCACCTCGGTATTTAAATGGTTTTGGCTGCTTGTAAAATTTTTCCTTAATCTGATAGTTCTGAAATTTTGCCACAATATTCCTTGGGGTTTTATTTTAGGGTTTCTTTCAGAAGGTGTTCGATGAATTCTTTCAATGCCTATTTTACCTTCTGATTCTATTACATCTGGGCAGTTCTCTTTGATGATTTCTTGTAAAATAGTATCTAGGCTCTTTTTTTTCATCATAGTTTTCAGAAAGTCCAATAATCCTCAGATTATCTCTCCTAGATCTATTTTCCAAGTCTGTCGTTTTGCAAGTAGAAAATTCGTGGTTTTTCAGTTTGTCATTTTTTGTTTTTGCTTGACTGATTCTTGCTGTCTCAATGAACCATTAGTTTCAATTTGTTCAGTTCTAATCTTTAAAGAATTATTTTCTTCAATAGCTTTTTTACTTCTTTCTGTATATGTCCAATTGAGTTTTTAATGTATTGTTTTGGTCTGTGGAATTTTTTCCATTTCACTAATTTTTTTAGTGAATTATTTTCTTTTCAATTCACAGATCCTACTTTCTTGCGTGTTCTTTGTCTTTTCAATTACGGATCCTACTTTCTTGCAGGTTCTTTGTCTTTTCAATTCACAAATCCTACTTTCTAGTGAGATTCTTTATTTTTCAATTCACAATTCTTACTTTCCTGAGATTTTTTATTTTTCCAATTCACCAATTTTGTTTCTGCACTTCCTGGGAATTTTTAACTTTTCAATTCGTATTTCAGGAAGTTGTTGCTCTCTTGTAAGGCTTCTCTTTCCTTTCCCATTTATCTTCTAACTCTCTTTTGAGACTTTTAATGGTCTCTTCTATGAGAGCATCATGTAAAGGAGGACAGTCTGATGCATTTTTGCTGTTTGAGGTCTCTTCAGGTTTGCTGACCTGCTCTTTTTCTGCATAGAAGCTGTCGATCGTTCTTTTCTTCTTTTTATTCATGTTTTAAAGCCTTTAGGGTAGGTCTCCTAGGTAAGGGGTTACCAGCTTCCTCTGCAGAGCAGGGAAAGATGTAAACCGATTTCCGGCTCCGAGGTATGGGAGTGCTCTGGGTGAGAGTTTTCCCTTCCCCCAACAGGAAGTGGATTCAGCACTGGCCGAGCTATCAAACGGCTTAGTAGGGCTGAGTGGATTATCGATTGCCCTCGGCTAGAGACTAAGTGGTGAAAGTGTCACTGCCCCAGGCCGGAGCCTCTTGTGGGACTGTGAGTATTAGCAGCTGACCGCAGACCGCAGACAGCCACAAACTCTGCCCAGCGTCTCTGCCTGATGCAAATCGGCCCTGGAAAAGCTCTATGGCCCCAAGCCGAGCTCCCCACTGCACAGATTGGAGGCTAACCCGGGCTGCGTCCTCCTGCCGTGCAGGATCACAACTGCCCCAAGGAGAAGCCCCGTACTGCGGGTTGGGGCTGCGCGCTTGTGCTGAGATCTGTGCCTTCACCCTCGGTTTGAGACTCTCCTCGGAACCTAATTTCTCTCCCAGTCTGCGCCGATCTCCCCCCTGGCCCCGGAACCAACCTTTTTTGGCGAGACTGCAGATTTTCTTCGGCCGGTGAGTTGTTCTACTTCTTATCTTTACGAATTGTAGCAGTCAAGACTATTTTTGAGGCTCGATATAATATTGATAGAGAGGGTAAGAGAAGAGCTTAGAAAGTCGCGTGTGTCTTCTCCGCCATCTTCCCAAGATTATACTCTAAGGAGGACAGGACAAATGTAAAGGGCAGAACTCTGGAGAGAGATACTTGAAACAAAGTGTTAACTCAGTGGAATTGAGATAATGATTCTCTAGTTTACATGTACTTGATACTTAATATCATTCTACAAAATTGATACCTATGATGATGTTATAGAGTAGATAAGAGCCAATAAGGACTGGGAGAAAGCCATCCCATCTCCCACCATCGTGGCTCATTTTCCACTGAGACCAAGGCCCGTCTGAAGGCCACGAGAAAGCTAGCCCAGTCTCAGGTGAAGGGGACAAACTGTGAAGGAGACAATAGAGACTTTTGGGCTTCACTCTGCTGAAAACAAAGCTGGTCCCGAGACCTCCAGAAAGCTAACCAGAACCTTACAAATACACAAATAAGCAAAATAAAAGGGAAAGGCAGAGGATTGTAAAGGAGATGGCCAGACTAAGTCCCGTATCTAGTTTAAGAAGGAAGAGATCTATTTCCCTCCTCAGGTGGGAGGACCTAAGGTGCTTCCATGGAAATGGAAGGAGGTTAGTGGCAAGAAGGGCATATATTCTGGGCCCAAGTGGTGGTAGGACCCAAGATATGGACAAGAGAGGGAGAAGAACAGGAATGAAGAACAGAGATGAGTCCAATTTGGCTGAAAAATACCCTCTATGAAGGATAAAAGGCCTGCCAGATAGATTAGACCTAGCTTACAGAGGGTCTGAAATGTTCCTGCTGCCCAAAGAAACTGAAATGCAGCAGGGATTAAAACTGGCAAAACAGGACAGAAGTCATCAGCATCTTCTTTTCCAAGGACCGGCAAAGATTATCAAAAATATAATAGGACACTACTATAAGGTTTTAAATGAGAAGAGAGGAGAATCTGAACAAGAGAGACAAATAGGATGTAGGAAGATGATAAATAGTAGATGGATGGATGGGTAGAATCAATAGGATTTGGCAATTAATGAGGACTTTGTGTGAATGGGAAGGAGCAAAGGTGACTTGGAACTTTAGAGGTTTGGGAAGTTGGGGGTACCATCAATAGAGATCAGGAAGTTTAGGGGAAGGGTGTATTTGATGATGAGTTCCGTTTTGGTCAGTGTCTTGCCACTGGACTTTGAGGGCTCTGGAAGAGAGAGGTTGCTGACTTTGCGCTACTCTGCCTCACTTAAATCCAATTCACTCTCAAGTCAAGACATCACCCCGATATGTTATTGGTCCTCTTCTAAAAGAAATGGCAAACCACAATAACCTGGGATAGTCATCATGCACAGTTCTGATCCCATTGTTTCTTTACTAGAAATCTTTTAGCAGCTCCCATGGCCTGTGAAGTACTCTAGCCTGGAATAGGAAGCCCTTTGGCTTGATCCCAAATAACTTCATGGCCTTTCTTCTTTAAAGTACACTTTGTTGCAAAAAATATGGCTCATCTGTCTTTCTCATCCTTTTCTCTCCCATCTTCTACCAAAATCCCTTCCTTTCTTCAAAACCCAATACCAGACTCCATAAAGCCTCTAAATCTCCCTGTGCTCTCTCAAATTTCATCTTCAAATTATTTGTCTTCGCCCCCCCCCCCAAAAAAAAAAACCTCCCTCCCCTATTTAGCTGTAAACTCCTACACAAGGAAAGTTTTTTTTATCTTTGTATCTCTGGATTCGACACAATTACTCATGAAAAGAACTTACTGAAGTAATGTTAAATCGGATTCAATTGATTATGGTTAGCTCTGGGAGGGCCCTTAGAATATGGAAAATCAGAACTGGGAGGAGTCTTAGAATCCAGAATGTCAGAGTTAGGAGAACGTAGAACAGGGGATGTCAGGACCAGAAGGGCCCTAGAACCCAGAATGTCAGAATTGAGACCATCTTTAGAACAGAGAATGGCAGAGCTGGGAAGGACCTTTGAAACAGAGTTCTTGAAGCAGGAGAGAAGTTTAAAGAGAATCATGTCTAACCCTTTTATAGTTGAGAAAACTGAGTCAGAGTGTTTATGGAACTTGTCCATAGTCACCCAATTAATTAGTAAGAGAATGACACCTTAAACTCCCATCTCCTGCTCCCGGCTCCATCCCCTCCCTAAACTCTTCTGCTTAAACAAGGCACCCCACTCACCTGCTGGTTGCAAATGCATCCTGTTCAAATGTTTAATTCATTTGTTTGGTTGCCTCCTGCTCATTCTACTGCAAGCAGAAAAACCGTGGAAAACTAGGCCTTTGCCTAGACTGGAGGATTCCAGCCAACACATTTTTTTGGGGGTGTGAAAGCTGTAAATGAATGACTGTGTTTCCTGCAGTGTTTAACTCCCAAGTTTCATCCATCGGTGTACATTGTGTGGGATTTCATGGATCGCTGTGGTGATGTCGTGTCACGGTGACCCAGTCTGGGTGTCCTGTTGTCCCTTGGCACTAGACGTCACGGCATTCCTGGGGGAGTGGACGATTTGGGATTTTTAGAGGCAGAATCCCGGTGTCTTGGAAAGAACTCTGGGCCGAGAATCAAGAGGTCTAGTCAAGATAATATTGTATCAGAAATCAGAGCTTCATTGCTTTGCCACCTTGGACAAGCCACTTATTTTTTGTGGGTCTTCCCCTAATACCTATAGACCTGCAAGGATGTTATCTCTTAATAATTTCTTCATGTGGATAGTATCAGGAAGACCCAAGTTCAAATCCTACCTCAGACACATTCTAGTTGTGTGATCCTGGGCAAGTCACTTTACCACTTAGCTTCTGTTTGCCTCAGTTTCCTCATCTATAAATAAGGATAATAATAGCACTACCTCCCAGGAGTATTGTGAAGATTAAATGAAATAATACCTATAAAATAATTTGTAGACTATAACAACTAAACAAATTTTAGCTCTGATTATTGTTATTGTAATTGTTTTGTCTGGTTTGGGGATTTCATAAGTATTGGGAGAACTTTAGTTAGTACAAATATTGGAGTATTTTTTTAAGCAGTAAAAGTTTTCACTGAACTTTACTTTTTTTTATTAATGGCATTTTATTTTTCCAAATACGTGCAAAGATAGTTTTCAAATATTCACACTTGAAAAAGCTTGTGTTTTACATTTTTCTCTCTTCCTCCCTCCTCTTCCCTTGGACAGCAAGTAATCTAAGTTAAATATTTGTGATTCTTCTAAACATATGTCTACATTTATCATGCTGCACAAGAAAAATGAGATCAAAAGGGACAAAAAAATGAGAAAGAAGAAAAACGAGAAAAAAACAAGCAAACAAACTATAATGAACAAAGGGAGAAATCCCATGCTTTGATCTACATTCAGTGTCCCTAGTTCTCTCTGGATGGGGATGACTCTCTCCATCACAAGTCTATTGTTGAATCACCTCACTGTTGAAAAGAGTCATGTCCATCAGAGTTGATCATCACATAATCTGGCTGTTACTGTGTACAGTGTTCTCCTGGTTCTGCTCATTTCACTCAGCATCAGTTCCTGTAAGCCTTTCCAGGCTTTTCTGAAACCAGCCTACCCAATATTGGAGTATTCTACAACTTTCAGTTATAGGCGATAGTCTAGGGTACTCAGGGGTTGGGAACCCAATGTCATGTGATTGGGTAAGTCAAACATAGGCCTGGAACTCAGATCTTCCCGACTCTAACATCTACTTTGCCACACTCCTCATTTTCATGTTACAGAGAAAGAAACTGAGGCACACATAGGCCAAGTGACTTGGCCACAGTTACACAGGGAGTCTTTGAGACCAATTCCAATGTTTTTACTTTCACTTAATTGAGTTGCTCTCCTGTTTTGTTTTGTTTTTTAATAGTTATAATCCTTGACTGTTCCCTCTCTTTCAAACTCTCTACTTTGGTGCTTAGTCTACTCAATTCTGCCTCCCTTCTCTCATCAATCCATTCCCTTTTCTCCTTTTCATATAGCTACTCCTCTAGTCAACAATACCCATATCCGTCACCTCTCACCTGGACCATTGCAACGGCCTTTTAACTGGTCTTGCAGCATTCTGTGTCTCCCTTCTCCAATCCATCCTCTCCACGGAACCTAAGGGACTTTCCTAAAGCAGAGATCTAAGAATCTTCTGTCACTACTGCATCCTCCAGAACCAATCACCACTCCTAGGTTGGACATACAGATCCCTTTAGAGGATTCTTTAGTTGCCATTGGTCTCCTGCTCTAGACCACTGGCCCACTTCCTTTTCCCTAAATCCAGAATTCTGTCTCTTCTATCTGTATGGCTTTTACTGGCCTCTTTAACACCTTAGGCTTCCTTCAAGGTTTGACTCGGATGCCATCTCCCATCATAGACTTTTCCAAATTTGTCTAGGGCTTAGTATTTTATCCCTCCTCAGACCATGTTGTATTCACTGGTCTGTGTACAATGTTTTATCTTGCTTCACTAACCCAAACTTTGGAGAGACTCGTTCTGTGCTTTAAGCTCATCTAAATTGTCATTCTATGTTCTAGGGTTCCTCCCTTCTCTGACATGTTCTAAGGGTTCTTCCATCTCTAACATTCTGAGTTCTACGCCCCCTTCCAGCTCTCACATTCTGTCTTCTAAGGTTCCTCCCAGCTCTGACATCCCATGTTCTAAGGGCCTTTCCAGCTCTGACATTATAGGTTCTAGAAGGCCCTTCCCAGATCTGACATTCCCTACTCTAAGTCCCCTCTCAGCTCTGATAAAATCCCCCTCATCTCTGACTTTGGGATTCTGTCATTTCCAACATTCTTTATCCATGCCCGGCCATGTAATTCCGAGTGTCTATCAAGTTTCTGCCTGGTCCGCCTTCTCTTTTCCCTAGATCTTCTCACTTGGCAGGTTTATCGCGCCCACTCCCCTGCACCCCTCCAGCCTAGGATGTAAGTACTTTGAGGTGTTAGCAGGGGTCGTCTGGGGTTTACTCTGCTGTATCCCCAGCGTCTAACACAGACTTTTGCATATAGTAGACACTCCATACATACATGTTCATTGACTTGTATTTAGTCATCTTGGAGGTGATGTGAGTGTTGATGGCTATGCTGATGGAGTCAGAGTTCTGGTGGATCCTTATTAAGCCAGAAAACTTTTGTATGGAGACCAGGTAATGGCCTGAGTGCCTTTTGTCTGAAAACCAGACCAGGGAAGACAGGAAAAGCTCATGTTAAGACAGTTGGCCACCCGGGATGTCTTTTATCTGTCTCGGGCCTTTGCAACTCGTGCAGTCAGCCTACTAAGGTCAGAAGGAGTTACAATGTACACGAGAGAAATCACAAGAAAACAAATGTAAAAAAATGGTTTTAAATATAAGTGGGGAAAAAATTAAAATATTAGACAGATTTTTTAAAAAGCTTATAAGAGAGGCAATGTAAGGTAACCAATGGAGAGTCAGTTGCAGAGTAGAAAGACCTGCATTCAAGTTCCCCTCTAATCCACCCTAACTGAAGGGTCCTGAGCAAGGCACTTATCTCTCAATGCCCCAGATGGCCATCTAGGCCTGGAAATGGAAAAGCTGGTGGTGATCTGCCTTGGTGGAGGAATTGGGCTTGTTCGGGAGTCCCCTTGCCCAGAACTTCACTAATCTGCTTCCCCCCAAAACCTTACCCTGCTTCAGTGGAGTCCCGTAGGTATAGGGGGCCAGATTTGAGTCATAGCTCTGTCACTTTCTAAGGGACTCTGGTATAGTCAGTTAAGTGTTCTGTGCTTCACTTTCTCTCTCTGTAAAATGGGATTTCTAATACTCACATGAGCTATATTGCCAAGTGAGAAAAAAAGGTAAATTAATTTTTAAAAGTAATAGAGAAATGGGAGCTGTTATTATTAAATCTTTTTTGAAATATTCAGGTAAACCCTGCTTGATGGACGTTGCTGGCAGCATGAAGGGATGACTTCAGTTCTAGCCCCCAGGGATCCTAGAACTCAGTATGAGAAATATCTGAAGTCATACTGCTTTAAAAAATACAAATGAATGTGTGTGTGTGTGTGTGTGTGTGTGTGTGTGTGTGTGTGTATTCATCTTAGGTTGTCTCTTAGCTTATATCTGTGTATCTATATAAATATATGTATGCATTTCTCTGTTTCTCTGTATATCTACATACATATATAAGTGTGTATATATATTCATCTTAGGTTATATTTATATATCTCTCTTGATCTCTCTGTATGTCTACATACATATATGTGTGTGTGTGTGTGTATATATATATATATATATATATATATATATATACATTCATCTTAGGTCATCTCTCTTTCTCTCTCTCTGTCTCTCTGTATATCTGCATACATATATGTGTGTGTGTGTGTGTATATATATATATATATATATATATTCATCTTAGGTTATCTCTCTCTCTCTGTCTCTCTGTATATCTACATATGTATATGTATGTGTATGTATATTCATCTTAGGTTGTCTCGTAGGTTATATCTGTGTATTTCTCTCTCTCTCTCTCTCTCTCTCTCTCTCTCTCTCTCTCTATATATATATATATATATATAATATGTATCTCTGTGATTCTCTGTAAATCTACATACATATATATGTATATATATTTATCTTATGTTGTCTCTTAGGTTATCTCTCTCTCTCTCTCTCTCTCTCTCTCTCTCTCTCTGTCTCTCTATATATCTACATACATTTATGTTTATATAAATATACATATATATTCATCTTAGGTTGTCTCAGGTTATATCTATGTATCTGTATAAATATATGTATATCTCTCTCTGTCTCTTTGTATATCTATATGTTATATATATATATATTCATCTTATGTTGTCTCTTAGGTTATATCTATATATATCTCTCTGTCTTTCTGTATATCTACATACATTTATGTGTATATATATATATATATATATATGTATATATATTCATCTTAGGTTGTCTTTTAGGTTATATCTGTGTATCTATACAACTATATATATCTGTTTCTCTGTATATCTACATATATTTATGTGTATATAAATATACATATATATATATATTCATCTTAGGTTGTCTCAGATTATATCTATGTATCTGTATAAATATATGTATATCTCTCTGTCTCTCTGTATATATATTATGTATATACATATATTCATCTTATGTTGTCTCTTAGGTTATACTTATATATCTGTATAAATATATGTATGTTTCTCTCTGTCTCTCTGTATATCTGCATACATATACGTGTGTATGTATTTATATATATATATATATTCATCTTAGGTTATCTCTCTTTTTCTGTCTCTCTGTATATCTGCATACATATATATATGTGTATATATATTCATCTTAGGTTGTCTCGTAGGTTATATCTGTGTATTTCTCTCTCTCTCTCTACATATATATATATATATATATATAATATATATCTCTGTGATTCTCTGTAAATCTACATATATATATATGTATATATATTCATCTTATGTTGTCTCTTAGGTTATATCTATATATATCTCTCTCTCTCTGTCTCTCTATATATCTACATAATTTATGTGTATATAAATATACATATATATTCATCTTAGGTTGTCTCAGGTTATATCTATGTATCTGTATAAATATATGTATATCTCTCTGTCTCTTTGTTTATCTATATATTATATATATACTTATATTCATCTTATGTTGTCTCTTAAGTTATATCTATATATGTCTCTCTGTCTGTATATCTACATACATTTATGTGTATATAAATATATATATGTATATATATTCATCTTAGGTTGTCTTTTAGGTTATATCTGTGTATCTATACATATATATATATATCTGTTTCTCTGTATATCTACATACATATATGTGTATATAAATATACATATATATTCATCTTAGGTTGTCTCAGGTTATATCTATGTATCTGTATAAATATATGTATATCTCTCTCTGTCTCTTTGTATATCTATATGTTATATATATACTTATATTCATCTTATGTTGTCTCTTAGGTTATATCTATATATATTTCTCTGTCTTTCTGTATATCTACATACATTTATGTGTATATAAATATATATATATGTATATATATTCATCTTAGGTTGTCTTTTAGGTTATATCTGTGTATCTATACAACTATATATATCTGTTTCTCTGTATATCTACATATATTTATGTGTATATAAATATACATATATATATATATATATATTCATCTTAGGTTGTCTCAGATTATATCTATGTATCTGTATAAATATATGTATATCTCTCTGTCTCTCTGTATATATATTATGTATATACATATATTCATCTTATGTTGTCTCTTAGGTTATACTTATATATCTGTATAAATATATGTATGTTTCTCTCTGTCTCTCTGTATATCTGCATACATATACGTGTGTATGTATTTATATATATATATATATTCATCTTAGGTTATCTCTCTTTTTCTGTCTCTCTGTATATCTGCATACATATATATATGTGTATATATATTCATCTTAGGTTGTCTCGTAGGTTATATCTGTGTATTTCTCTCTCTCTCTCTACATATATATATATATATATATATAATATATATCTCTGTGATTCTCTGTAAATCTACATATATATATATGTATATATATTCATCTTATGTTGTCTCTTAGGTTATATCTATATATATCTCTCTCTCTCTGTCTCTCTATATATCTACATAATTTATGTGTATATAAATATACATATATATATATATATTCATCTTAGGTTGTCTCAGGTTATATCTATGTATCTGTATAAATATATGTATATCTCTCTGTCTCTTTGTTTATCTATATATTATATATATACTTATATTCATCTTATGTTGTCTCTTAAGTTATATCTATATATGTCTCTCTGTCTGTATATCTACATACATTTATGTGTATATAAATATATATATATATGTATATATATATTCATGTTAGGTTGTCTTTTAGGTTATATCTGTGTATCTATCTATCTATCTATATATATATCTGTTTCTCTGTATATCTACATACATATATGTGTATATAAATATACATATATATTCGTCTTAGGTTGTCTCTTAGGTTATATCTGTGTATCTCTATAAATATATGTATCTCTCTGATTCTCTGTATTTCTACATACATATATGTGTATACACACACACACACACACACACACACATCTTAGGTTGTCTCTTAAGTTATATCTATATCTCTCTCTGTCTCTCTGTATATCTACATACATATATTTATATATGTATAAACTAAGAGACATTGGCAACTGGATTGAGACAAATGGCTAAGGCTCACTCCAGCCCTGACGTGGGTGTTTCTGATGACCGAAGTGGTTCTGCGTCTGCTCATGGGTGGAGGCGGCAGGCAGTTGTAATGGGGGGATGTTGCTCAGGGATTCCCCCCTTTTCCCCTCATCCCCCACCGCTTTTGCTGTACTTTGCCTTATTCCCTGGCTCATCCCAGTGAGAGAAGCTGCTGGGCTGCAGGAGTCCTCTGTTAGGATCTCATGTCAGCAGCCTGGGCTGGACAGAGAATTGAGGGGTTGGTATGGGAGCAGGGCTAGGGGCTGGGGTGAGCTGCTGCAGAGAACCGGGATGATCAAAGATGACCCCAGGTGGACGGATTGAGATTCTGGGCATATTTAAGGTTTAACAGCTGGCTCAGGCTGGGGCTTTTGGTTAGCAAATTTAAAATTCTGTTTTATATAAGAGTATATGGTCCGAAGGCGAAGGATTGGGGCACCGTCCTTTGCAAGTTAATTTCCTCTGCTTGGGCCCCGGTTTCCAGATTTGTAAAATGATGAGATTAGACTAAAGCCTCTGAAGTCCTTTCCTCCAGATTATTTGATTTTATGCTCTATCCATTAGGTGGTCCTTTTCAGCTCTCTTAGATAGATCCTTCCAAGATCCTTCCCTGTTCTGATTTTGTATTCTATGCTTGGATGTTCCAACCATCTTTGACATTCTATGTCTCCAATGTCTTTCCCGGTTTTAAGCCTGTCTTAGCTCTTTCCTTATCTGCATGAGAGGGATGTTAATCCCTCTCAATTTTAATATTCGTTGTACTAAAGTCCCTTGAGTTCTACCATGCTCTGTTCTAAGGTTCCCTTCTATTCTTCTACCTGTGACATTTTGCAGTTCTGAGCACCACTGTTAAATCTGACATTCTGGCTTCTAAGATGTCTTCTGGCTCTATCATTCTGTGTTCTGTGTCTAAAAGTCTCCTTTGTTCAATTTCATTTCAGTGCACATGCATTGAGCATCATACAACACAGAAGACTGGATATTAAAGATAAAAGCCAAACAAAGTACTTCCTGTCCTCTATCAGCTTATGTTCTATGGGGGAGATAACATGTTTAAAGAGATGATTAGATCCCACCATACTTTTAGGAGGCAGCTTACAGATACAAATGAGAGCTCCAGACAAGACTTCCAAGAGGAGATAGTTACATGAAACATGAAAGAAGAACAAAATTTGGAGAGATGGATATGAAACTTGGGGACACTCCAGTCAGGGGGATGATCTTGGCAAAGCCATGGGCTCCAGAGATAGCATGTAAGTTTCAGGGACTGATTAGTAATCCAGTTTGGCTGGAGCTGAAAATGTGAAAGCTCTCCTAAGCCAGGATTCTCTGTAACTAAAAGGATTTAGCCTCTGATCTTAGGCTTGGTTAGAAAAATTGAATTCGATCAAAGGGCTTTGATTTTGTGTTTAGCTTCAGCTCTGGGCCTGTGAGCCAGTAGGTATCCATGAGCTGGCTGTTCATTTCCAGAAGCACCTTCCTGCTGAAGCTCCATCATCTGGATGCTTGTGCACAGAGCCTTTCCCCCCTCCCACAAAAAAAGACCTTTCTGAACTTTATTAGTATATATTCATTCTCTAACTCGCAGAATTCCCATTTCTATAAGCACTGATGTTTTAGTAAGTGCTTTTCAAGCCTGAGAGCCCCTGATGGAGGAAAATCAAGCATCAGGATTATTCTCCTTCTCAGGGGAGGAAAATGAAGCTCACTAAACCAAATCTTTGGATTTGGGCTGCTTTTCGATGTAGAGTCGCATCCCCACCAACTGTGTGATGAGAGACTCTGAATCTAGTTCAGCTGAATTACTCCTGCATTGCGTGAAATTGGACTGGCCACTTCCCCCTTTCTGGGTCTCATTGTCTTCTATGGCCAGAAAGGGTTGATCTAGATCAAAGCTTCTTAAATTGTGGCATCATGTCACTGGATATGGGGGTCGTGAAAAACTTGGCAAAGTAAGAGCTATCAAATATTCCTCCAAAATTTAATTATGTAAAGATAAATAAACATAACCATCTCATTGGAATGCAAATTTGCTTCCCTCCTTAATAAATGGTAAAATTATATGCATCCCAAAGAGTTGTTTTAAAATGAATTCATTTAGGATTCATTATCAGTAAACATTTGATTTGTATGCTTATTTTATATCGGCGGGGGGCTTGCTAAAAGTTTTCTCAGGGGAAAAGGGATCACAAGTGGAAAAAGGTTTGAGAAGTCCTGTTCTAGATAATCTTGGGGTCACTTTCCAACCGTTGGAGTCTCTTAGACCTAGAGTTGGAAGGGACCTCAGGAGCCATTTTGTCCTTCTCCTTCATTTGACAGAATACCCAATTGAGGACCCAGGAACCCAGGATAATAATAATTGGTTATTGTTGAGTCATTTTCAATTGTATCGAACTCTTTATGGCCCCATTTGGGATTTTCTTGGCAGAGATATTGAAGCAATAAGCCATTTCTTTTTCCAGCTCATTTTACAGGTGAGGAAACTGAGGCAAAAAGTATAAAGTAACTTACCCACAGTCACAGGTCACAGAGTTAGAAAGTGTTTGAGGTCAGATTGAACTCAAGAAGGTGAGTCTTCCTGACCCCAGGCATCCCAAGGGCAGGGATGGCTTTCTCTCATTCATCTCTGCGGCCTCAGCAGCTTGCACAATACCTGGCGTTGAGGGGTCAAATAAATACCTGTTGATTATTAACCAATAGATCGTTAGGACTGAGGTGACTTAGGATGATTGAGAGGTCAAATTGGCTCATTTCAAAGATAAGAAAACATTGACCCAGGAAAAACGAGATGGGCTTGCCCAAGGTCTTGCCAGGGCCAGCTCTCGAGTGGCCCAATTTGGAGCAAACCCGTGCCTCCGGCTTGGCAGGCTCGCCTTCCCTCCACTGTCTGTTGGCTCAGTCTCCATCCCTTATATGCATTCAAAAGAACACTTAGAATGCAGAGCACGTCCAGCAGGGAAAATTTGGGAAGCAGTGATTATAAAATTTTAAAGAACGTATTTGAGAACATTTCAGATTTGCAGGTCCTCGATGGGCTCTCTCGTTACAGGGAGAGCAGGTGTTATCGTTTTTAATTTAGATATAGCTTAAGGAAGTTATGAACAGAAATGGAGAAGTGTGAACTCTCACCCCAGTATTTCACATTTCCAATCCACTTAGGGCACCTGTCAACAACATGGAAGGCTTTATACCTGCTGAGCTTTCGGATCCAGCGGGGCCAGAATAGTGGAATGGCCATCTTCACCCCCCTTCTTCTCAGTCACACTGAGGCTTCCTGGAGCAGAGCTGGGCTCCAGGCTGATGGGGAAGACAGGATCAAGTACAATTTGCTCCTTTCCCAGCTGTCCTGGATCTTGACAGCTGCACCGATTTGTTTTTGCCTGTCAAGTTCACAGTACTGACTCCAGACGAGACTGAGAAGAGATTGCACCCTGGGAAGCCAACTCTTCCAGGGCTGCTTCTTATCACAAGCCTTCTTTCCAGTTCAGGTTCTTCCTAGAATCATAAATGTCTGGGATGGAAGGGACCTTAGAACGCAGAAGAGAGAATGCCAGAGTGGGGAGGGGCCTTTGGACAGACAATGCCAGAGCTGGGAAGAAAGAAGAGGAGATCAGGGAATGTTCCAGTCCAGAGAAACCTTTGAGATCACTTAGTCAGTCATCTGACAGTGTTTGAAATCCAGAGAGAGGGAAGTGAGTTGTATAAGGTCATTTTATGAATTAGCAACAGAACCAGACCTCAAGTCTCGAGATTCTTGGTCATGAGCTCTTTTCACTAGAATTCTCATTATGAATTTTAAAATCAAACTGGTGCGATGATTATCTCCATAATATAGATGAGAAAATCAAGGCTGAGGGGTGTGTGTCTATTATGTATGGGTATGAATATGTATCTGTAAATGTGTATGTGTTTGTGGGTGTGTAGAAGGCCTGGAGGAGTATCTGTTCACCAGACTATTGGGTAAATGATAGGGAATAGGGGGAACTAAGGCTGGAGAGCCAGGTTGGCTTTGGATCATGGGCTACTTAGGGATGATAGAATCATGCAATCCCAGAATCCCTGAGCTGAAAGGGATCCCAGGAGCCACCAAGTAATGATAAAATCTTCTCTGGAAGATTCCCTCCAAAAGGAAGGGCCAGTGGGTGGCGACCTCTAGGAAGAGAAAATCTATCACCTGGGGTATTCTGGGACAACATCAAGCCTTGATTTGCTTTGTACCTATACACACACACGCACATACACACACACACACACACACACACACACACACACACCACACACGCACACACACACACAGTATGTTTGTATATACCGACATAGGTACATATATATGTAATTAATCAATCTACCATCTAGTTTTCAATGACCCTGCTAACCTGTAGCACCCAGAAGTGAACACATAACCCCTGATATGGTTTGATCTTGGCGGAATCGTTGTTCTGCCTCTCAATCATCATCGTCCCATTGGACACTCATAATGAACTTGTGGTCCATTAAATAATATCCATTAAAACCTCCAAATTTTTTCCAGACAAACTGGTGCCTATTACATCTCATAATTGTGAAGCGCAAGACTTTCTATCTGTCCATTTAAAAATAGTTTTTGTTTAATTCATCTCGTTGCTCTAACCCATTGAGAACATTTGAGACCTTGTAATATTTCCTTAGTAACTACCTCCAAAGATCCAGAATCATGTCAGTGTGGTTTTTCTCTCTACTGTGATGAACTGAGAGTTCCTATGTTCTAGAGGAGATAGCATTTATGAGTTTTGGGGGCTCCAAAAACTATTATTCCCATTTTACAGATGAGCAAAGTGAGTCTCAGAGAGATGAAATGGCTCAGGCTTACACAGCTGGTAAGAAGCAAAGTTGGGGGTGTTGAATTTACTTCTCTTGAATACAAATGACATCCCCTTTCTCCTAGGCCATTAGGACTATGATCTTCAAGTCTATGAAGGACTTCTTTCTGTGGGTATCCCCTCCAGGGACTTCCCCTTCCCCAGTCTACTGCACCAGTGGCTGGGGATTGTTATGCCCAGGAGGGCCATTTCCTGATTGATAGGTTGGGTCTTCCTATGCCAAATCCAGCTGGGCTTCTGAAAGCAGGCACCAGGTATACCCCCAGGCCTGTCCTTAAAGTTGGTTCAGGCTGAGAGGAGGGCTAGAGATTTGGATTTAGGGGCAGCAGTTCGAGAACTCCCCAGCTCCAGGAGGTAATGAAGGGGAGATGTTAGCGAAGGGCAGATTTACCACTGATGGCATTTACAAAGGGCAGGGACATTTCGGAGCGTATGCCATAAGTGAGGCTCACATTTTCTTAAGGTTTCTGTTTTACCAATGAGGGAAGTAATTAATAGAGTCTAGCTCAAGAGCTTGAAGGGATCTTGGAGTCCAATTCCCTCGTTGTAGCGAGGGAGAAACTGAGGCCAGGGGAGGGGAAATGACTTGGCCAAGATCCTACATGGGATCTAGACCTGTAAGAAACCTTAGAAGCCAATTAGTTCAACCCCCTCAACCCCCTCTTCTACCATTTTAGAGAGGGCAAAACTGAGGCCCACAGAAGGGAAAGGATTTGTCCAAGGACTCATGTAGAATCTTAAATCATTTTAGAGAAGGGGAAACTGAGGCCCAGATAGAGAGTAACATAGCTAAGGTCATATACCAGTAAGTATCAGAGGTAGATTTGAACCCAGGTCTTTTGGTCATCACTGCTATTGTGTTGCATAGACATGTGAAAGTAAAGGATGTTCCAGCTTCCGAGTTGGAGAATCTTCATCCTGTCTGCATCTTACTTTCAGTTGCCTGTTACACTGTGATTTTCCGTTGTAACTAAAAAGGGCTTTTGTAACCATGACCAGGAACATCAAGGCTGGCCAGAGGCACAGGAAATCATGGCTGTGTTACATAATGACTCTTTAGAGCTTAGTCCTATTGACAAGCACTTTATCTGTAGAGGATGCATTGTGAAATTGTTACCCCCATTTTACAGAGAAAAGTTTGAGATTTAGAAAACAGACATGATCTCGCTAACGTTGCGGAGCGGTCTGTAGTCATGAATGAAGGTTAAGAGCTGCCTTTGCTCATTCTAGGTCCAGGGCTCATTCCATAGAACCAGACTGCACAGAACACAGAAGGTGGGATCAAAGACAGACCTTGGAACACAGAATGTCAGAGCTCCAGGGACCTTAGAACATAGGACATCAGAATTGAGGTTGTCCCTTAGAATATAAAATGAAAGAGCTGATGTGGATCTAGATAGAACACTTTCTCTTCCTTCCTTCCTTCCTTCCTTCCTTCCTTCCTTCCTTCCTTCCTTCCTCTTTCTTTCTTTCTTTCTTTCTTTCTTTCTTTCTTTCTTTCTTTCTCTCTCACTCTCTCTCTCGCTCTTTCTGTCTCTCTCTCTCTCCCCCCTCCCTCCTTCCTTCCCTTCCTTCCTTCCCTCCTTCCTTCCCTTTCCTTCCTTCCTTCCTTCCTTCCTTCCTTCCTTCCTTCCTTCCTAGGTGCCAGACTCACTCTGCTTAATTGCTTTCTCTTTCTTTTTTTTTTTATCACTTCCAAAGGGGAATATTTAGGCTCCAAGGGGAGAGGGGTACTCAGTGAGGAAGGGTGAGGGTGGAAAATAATGTAGAAATAAAAGGTACCATTGACGTGATTTTCCAGGAAACGCTTCATGTACAAATTTATAATTTGAGCTGAACTTTGTCAATAGGCAATCACACCCTCAAGAAACTCAGAGGAAACCTGGTTTTATTACAAGAGACGTGAGCACGCGTGTGGAATCCAGAGAGTTTACAATCCATGCAGAAATTTGCATTTTTATAAGAGCAGATACAGCCCTTAACTGCTTTGCAGGAGAGGGGGATTCTGAAAAAGCGAAAGCCAACGAGTTCATTTTAGGCATGAGGCGCAGTCGATGCAAACGGATGGAGATGGGAGATAGAACCTCTGTCTAAGAAATAAGAAAGTCCTTCTAGCTAGACCAAGCTGTGTGCAAAAGGGAGTGAGACATCATAACTTGGAAAGTCAGACCATGAAGGGCTTTAAATGCTAAAGAGAGAATTTCACATTTGATCCCAGATGTAAATCAGGAGCCATTGGAGAGAATAGAATAGGAGAGTGACAGGGTCACCCTTGTGCTTTAACTTCTCTCCCCTCCTCCCCTTCAGCTACCCCCCCAATTCTGGGGGTGGTGAAGTAGATAGAGTGCTGAGACTGGAATAAAGAAGACCTGAATTAAAATTTGATCTCAGACATTTACTAGCTGTGTGACCTTGTGCAAGTTACTGAACTTCTGTGCCTCAGTTTCCTCAACTGTAAAAATGAGAATAATACCAACACCCATATCAGTCAGTTTTACAAGATGGAGTCAGTTTGGTTCATATACTTCTCACAGGATCAAATGTGTTACTATTTGTAAAGCGCTTAGCACAGTGTTTGGCACATAGCAGGTGCTTAATAAATGCTTTTTCTCTTTCTCCCTTTCCGCTCTCTGGGGCATTAGGTCACACTTCAACAAGGGTTGCCCACTGACCATTCACATAGCTGCCAGCCTAAGCCTCCAAAATAGAAGGTACCAGGGAGCCTGTGGTACAATCATCTTCAGACCATGTCTGAACTGTTCCTGAAGTTTACCAAGAGGCAGGTTCCAGGACCTGGCCCATAGATGCAGTGGAGTTCATGCTTCAGGGTGACTCAGGCCTATGGGCAAGACCCCTGGGGGATTGGGGCCAGTCAGTCAACAAGCATTTATCAAGTGTTTATTATACTCTGGGCACCACAATAAACACTGGCTATATGAAGAACATTGTTCCCCTCTTCGAGGAGATTTCCACTGGAACTCCAACTTCCACTGGGGGAGACAACATAGAAACAGTTGTGGAAAAACAAGCTTGAAATATTCAGGGTAAATCTTGCAAAGGAGTCTGGCAAGAAGTGGTTGGAGGAGGAGGAGGAGGAGACAGCTGGGCAGGAAAATCTAGAGGAGAGAGTGATCGACAGTGTCAAGGGAGAGACCGAGAAAGGGGAGGGTTGAGGAGAGCCCCTTGGACCTGGTGACTAAGAGATCGCCGGGCACCCGGAATGGCCCCATCACAAGGCAGAGTGAAGAAGGAACTGAGAGAAGAGCAGGGAGAGAGACAACAATCAGCCCATTCTCAGCTGGGTGAGCAGCATCGCTTGAATGCACCTTGTTGGAAGAGAGACCTGCAGTGACGTGATGGCAGAGAAAGAGCCTGGCTGTGATGATGGGGAATAAGGAATATTTCAAGTCCCCTGCCCCCAAGTCCAATGGCAAGGAAAACTGGAAGTGGATATCCCAGGGTGGGGGTGGGAAGATAGATAGATAGATCCAGAGAGACAGACAGACAGACAGTGTTTGTGTATGACCAAGGGGCATTTTGGACAGAGAAAGACTAGGCCAGAAAAACCAGAAATGTTTCCAGTCGACAAAGGCCTTATTTTCTGGAGGAAGAGCTCAAGGGCCAGGTCTCACACAGCAAATTCTTGGCACAGCCACCACTAGACACAAGGTCTTGTGACCCAAAAAGACAATTCTAGACTTTCCCTTGTCTATTCAACCTTATCTGTTATTTATACCAGAGTGTGAAATGGTCCATCAGGCTTTGCCAGAATGACAATACTGAGGTAGTAGTATTGGTAGGAGGTAAGATTAGAACCACACAGTGGAAAGCCTTTTATTGTTGGGTTCCAGTCCACGTTCCTAGCCCCTTGAAATGAAGCTGGGCCGAAATGACATCTGCTAGAGAAGAAGAAAAGGATTTCAATAAAAACCTTGACATCTATGATGGTCCCTGATGGTAGAACGAATGACAGTGACATGAAGTCTTGTCCCAGAATGCATTTACAATGGATGCTAAGTACCCATAGTGCTCTCATTGCTCTCCCAAGAACAAAAGGAGATGAGAGAAGAGGCGAAAGCAAGCTGTAGTATGCCCAGAAGAGAGCAGTCTACCTGGTGAGGGATCTCGAAACCCATGATCCATTGGGGAACAACTGGAGATGTTGAGTCTGGAGATGAGATGTCCCAAGGGTGGATAAGGTAGTTGCCTTCAAGTTTTTGGAGGTCTCTCATGAAGGAGGGGGATCAGACTTGGTCCCTGTGGTGCCACACTATCAGGATCAAAAGGAAATGATGAAGAAACTGCTTTGGGCTCCACGGGTATCAAACTTTCCTAACGATGTTGGGGGTAGAGTTTGGCTAACTGAGCTGAAGGTGGCAAGAATGGAGCATTGATCTTTTCCCTTTATTGGAGTTTTTTCAAAAAGAAGCTTTGGGGACCACCCCCTGGGACTTCTGTAGGCCGTATTCTTGCTTTGAGTAGTTATAGACAAGTTCTAAGAACAGCCCCCGGCCCAGCTCTAACATTTTTAAGGTCGAAAGTGGTTCCTTCCACTGAACCGAAGCATCCAACAGACTGCTGCAAAGGTTTCCGGAAGGGAGATGGCTCTTCCAGAACAAGTACTCCCGACCCAGCCAGGCGAGCATTCCATGCTGGCAGAACATGTCCTTGCATTCCACTATGAATTCTAGGGATGTAATTGCTCAATTGTACTTCTCTCACTTAAAGCTCCGAGTTCCATATTAGTCAATCTTTGGGTTAAGACCTTGTCCTTAGAAGCCTTGGGTCAAATTGCAAAACCTGTTATCTGAGAAGAATAGCAGCCAAGCCCTTCCTGTATCTTTGAGGACATCCAATTAGTTACCTGATGGAGATGGGGAATGGAGCAGGAGGCATAACAATCCAAAGCTCTTCAGTCTTTCTGTTTTATTGTCCTCATTTAACCAAGGCACATATGGGGAACCGGGGGACAATAGCAATACTGAACAACAATGACCACAGTGACCACAACCACAACCAACATTTTTTTCCCTGCCATGTGCAGAAAACAGAAAATCCATTATTGGATTTATTTTTTGGTACTAATCTCAAATATGGTTGCTGCCGATCACCCAACATTTTTAGGGGAATGGCAATTTTATACATGTTTTATTACTTTATAGTTCTTACTTCATTTCTTAGTTTTTCTTGATAGGTTTTATTGTCCTATCACCTTTTGTTTCCCAATATACCCTTGTCCTTTCCCTTTACTATAAAGCCATGTCTTATTTCTTTGTTTTTGTAAATAGTATTTTATTTTTTCCCAACTATCTTCAACATTCATTTTTAAATAAGATTTTGAGTTGCAAATTTTTCTCCTTCCCTTAGACAGCAAGCAATCTGATATAGGTTATACATGCACAATCATATTAAACATTTCCACATTAGTCATGTTATGAAAGAAGAAACAGAACAAAAGGAAAAAACCACAAAAAGCCCCCAAACAAAACCAAAGTGAAAATAGTCTGCTTTGATCTGTATTCAGACTCCACAGTTCTTGCTCTGGATGTGGATAGCATTTTCCATCACGAGTGCCTTGGAATTGTCTTGGATCATTATATTTAAGCCATTCCTTATAACAAAGATTAAAAAAGAAAAAGAAAAAGAAAAAAGGCAGCTTAATGACATGAAGCCATCAATCCTGGCTGGCCAATATGGGAAATATCCCACTCTTATCAGCCTGCTCTTCTTCCCCCAGGATAAAAGAAGCTTCGTTTTCTCCAAGGCCAAGTTTCTGGGTCTCTAGGATGACTACAATTCGGTGATGGTTCTTTGTGCTTTCCATTTGCATTTCTGCACTCATCGTTTCATTGGTTTTCCTCATTCTGCTTATTTTACTCAGCAACAGGTAAATTCTTGTGTATTCTTTATATTCCTTCTTTCTTACAGCATAGTAATATTCTATTATATTCATGCACTAGTGTCTTTAACTTTTCCCCAATCAATGGGAATCTATTTGTTTTCTAATTTTTTTTGTTACCACAAGTAGTGCTGCCATGATGAATCCTGTTACATAAGAGACTGGTTTTCTGTTTTTTACCTCCTAGGGAGTATATGTCTAGCTGTAGTCTTTTGGGAGTTAAAGGGTATGGACATCTGGTCACTTAAAAATCATAATTCAAAAATGATTCCCAAAATGGCTGAAGCAATTCACATCTCATATATTTTTTTGAGGGGAAGGGGAAGAACTGAATGTCCTCATCTCATCCAAACTAGAAATACATTTGAGCTCAATGAAAATTCCTGTGGATGTTTTAACTGGGTCCATTTTTCTGTCCTGGGCCAGTATGCTCCTCCTTAAGCAGCTTTGTGGTCTCATGCTCTTAAGGGTTTACCATGTTTAATATGTATACCATTATCCTTAACACTACTTCATTTCAGAACTCCCAAGTTCAATCAATCCAGCAATTATCGTCCTCCTCCAGGACAAAAGACTGTGTCCCTCTGGCTGGCTCATATGCTTTTAAAAAATTATTTTTCAAAAATTCCAAATTTAACCAATACCAAATAAAATTCTATTTCCATATACAATCCAGAACTGAAGAATATTGTATTCTCATATGGTTTCTGAAATAGAGGAATAAAGTTTTGCCTCTGGGATTTAATATTTACTTCATCACATACATAAATGAATGAATTAAAAAAGCATTTATGAAACTCTATGTCTAGCACTGTGCTAAGTACCAAGAAAATAAATGTAAAAGAGTTGACATTCTAAGAGTGATGACCTAGGGAGAAAGTACCTGGAGAGTCACATGGGTAGGGAATTGATCCATAGGACAATTGATTCCCACTTTCCGGGAATAATGGGAATATTGACTTAATATTGAGCCTACAGTAAGAGGTGGAAAGTGGGAGTGGGGAAAGTCCACAGAGTGAAATGCAAGGGCATGGCTGGATATAGGCCCTATTGCCTTCAGGAGCAAACACAAAATGTTCTGTTGGGCCTTCAAAGCCAAAGTCCTAACTTCTTCCTACCTTTCCAGTCTTCTCACAACTTACTTTCCATAACATATTCTTCCTCTTCCTGCCTGGATTTTCCAGAGCAAGACAGACATTCCATTTCACCACTCCAGGCATTTTCTTTGGCTATCCCCATTTCCAAAACACTTTCTCTTCTCCGATCTCCCTGTTCATGCTTCCTTTAAGTTCCAACTAAAACCTTATCTTTAACTGGAAGCTCTCCCCAAACCCTTTTAATTTTAGTGCCTTCCCTCCGTTAATTATTTCCTAGATGTCCTGTATGTAGCTTGCTTTGCATATATTTGTTTGTACATTATGTCCTCCATTAGACTGTAAACTCCTTGAGGGCAGGAACCGTCTTTTGCTTCTTCTTTTCCTTTCAGTGCTTAGTGCAATGCTTGTTGATTTTTGCTGAATGTCAATTGAATGACTAGAGAGTTGGAAAAGTGAGTTTTACTCACTTTTCAGGACAGCTCAATCTAGGGCAGGGGTTCAAAGGTTGAATGAATTAACATCCCTAGCAGTCCAACCTAGGGGTTGGATTTTCAGATGTAGAAAAGGGGGGGGGGCGCAATGGCTGTGCAGGTGGTAACATGGCTTGGATGGACAACTGCATAGAATTTGAAGCTTGGTCAGTTAAAAAAAAAAGCAAAACTCTTTTGCTGATTGAATCCAAGTTCAAGGCTTGTGAAATGCCTACCAACATGTACAAATTGCAAAACCCTTGAAGAAAGAAATAGTAGTTATTTTTACCAAATGATGTCTGGCACACAAATGACAGAACAATGTGCTGCATATTGGGAGTTTCGTGGAATAATGGACATGTGTGAATGTGTCCCAGATCACTCAACAAGAGAACACATAAACTGGGACTTCCCATAGCATTCAAGAAGAAGCCAGCTACTTCTCACTACTACCCTTCCCCATTTCCCTAACCCTTGACCAAACCACACTTAATTACTTTCTCATGTTGTATAATTTCCCTCAATATCACAAACAAATATATGCAATATATATCCCCTCTTTTTTGACATTGTTCTAGAAGTCCTAATTATAATCTTAAGACAAGAAAAATAAATTCAATAATAAGTATTAGTAAATAATAGGTAAATAAATAATAAAAGGTAAAATAAATACAAGGTATGTATATGATGATTTAATTAGAAAGCCAAAGAGAATCGATTGAAACAATTGCTGATTTGGGCAAAGTAGGGCAATACAAAAGAAATCCATAAGAACCATCTCGTTTTCTTATATGTAATTATTAAAACATTTACAGAAATAAAAGAACAACACAATTTATAAGATATCCAAAGTCCATGATTAGGTTGAGCTCATTTAGTAAAGATGAAAATCCTTCCCTGAAATTATCCTATAGATTTAATACTGTGCAGATTTAAAATCTAAATCCCATGTAGATTTAAGCAAAACAATAGGCAAATTTATGTGGAAAACCAGATGACTAAGAAGATTGAGGAAAACTATGACAAATAAAAAAGGGAAAAAAACCATTTATATTCACGGGGTTTCAAAATATGTTATAAAGGAGAAATAAGCAAAATTATCGGGTGCTGGTTATTAAACAGAAAATTAAGTGAGGCAGTTAGACCATAAAGAGTTGGAAAGAGGAATATGTAGTAATCTAATGTTTGATAACTCTAAAATCATAATATATTGGGGAAAATATGAAGGATTCGACAAAAATTATTGGGAAAACTATGTATCAGCTTGAAAAAATTAAGGACAAACCAAAATGGTATAAATCACAATTCATTAGAAATGGATCCAGCCATCAATCAGCAAAATAGTTCTTTCTCTCAAGGGGCTTGCATTCTATTGAGGGAAAATGGAAGGGGCTGGGGTCTGGGTAGCCCCTGATCAATTTGTTCCCCATCCCCCGGTCCCCAATTAACTGGATGCAACTACCAGGTATGGGTTTGGGGTGGAAGGGTACCTCCCAAGGAAGTAGCCACCTGCTGAAAGAACACAGAAAAAGTCTCCAATGATGAGGGACCTCCAAAATAATTAGCAACTGAGAGATGAGTGTAGGGGAGAATGTACTCTTCTTCATCATGATCTATAAGAGCTAATTGTGAAAGCGTTTGCCTTTCTTTGCTCTCCTATGATTTTGTTTCGGTGGCTTTTAATACTGGAGTTCAGCAATAGGTGAAGGGGATATCCTTCTGCCCTCCAGGGCCAGAAAATGAGGCTGGTGACTTGCAGGAGAAGCATATGGCAAGCAGCCTGTGTCTACCTAAAGTGTTGTGAGAGGAGAGTTCATGGATTTCAAGTTCCCGAATGCCTCCTACATTTCCATTTCCATTTTCTGACCATAGGTCAGAGACTATCATTCCCAAGAATTAATTTTCCATGCAAGTACAGCATCCCTGGGCACTCAAAAACTTGAAATATGTAATTGTTGAGACACTTTTAAATGATTTTTGAAAGCTCATGGAAAATGGGATAGGTGCCACAGGATTATAGAAGGGCAAATCTCGTCTCAGTTTTCAGAAAAGGGAAAAGAACAGCCTTCAAGCTTAAATGACTTTGCCTTTTGATTCCTGGGAAAATTCTAGAATGAATCATAAAATACATGATTCCAAACATCTAGAAAGGGAAGTGGTGACTAGAAAGAGCCAGAATTATTTCATGAATAACAAGTTTTATACCAATCTAAACTAATTTCCTTATTTTATTTCATTTTTTAAAAATTTTGGACAGGATTACTAAGCTACTAGGTGAGGATAATGGTAAGTATGTAATTTGCTTAGATTCAGGCATAGTTTTTGATGAAATATTTCATACTATTTTTTGAGGAGAAGCTAGAAAGATAGGGACTAGATGATAACAAATAGAAGGATTCAGAATTGGCTGGCTGGTTAGACTCAGAGAAATTGTCAGTGGTTCACTATCAAGGTAGCAGAAGTGAGTGCTCTGGGGATGTGTGCTTGGCTGTGTACTTTTTAACAGCTGATAAATGACATGGTTTTCAAATTTTCCGATGACACAAAGTTTGGAGGTATAGCTAACATACTAAAAGACAATAAATATACATAATGAGCTTGACTAGCTAGAGTATTGAACTGAAATTTTTAAAAATGAAATTCAATAGGAATAAATATGAAATCTTGCATCTGGACACAAAAAATTAGCTTTGCAAATGCAATATAGGAGAGACAGCAGTTATTCTGAAAAAAAAAAGATCTGGGAATTTTAGCAGACTGCCAAGTTTCATCTGAATAAGGAATATGATGTGGCAGCCAAAAAAGCCAATTCCATCTTGAAGGGGTACAGTCAACAGGGAGATGACAGTCCCATTGTACTCAGACCTTACCTGGAGGATTGTGGGGAGCGAGGTTGAGGAAGGAAATTGATACTTGAAAGAGCACCCAGAAAATGCTGGGTAAAACCAAGATGGTGAAAGGTCTTGAGCATATGTTCTAAGAATATTGATTTAAGGTGATGGTGATAATGATGTTTGGATTGGAGTTGACATGAGTCAGGAGAGACAAAAGAACTGTCTTCAAGTATCTGTCATGTAAAGGTGGAATCAAACACATGATCTATTTGTGCCCAGAGGCTAGAACCAGGAGCAACTGGGGGGGGGGGGGGGGGGAGAGAAGGGAGGGAGTCAGAGAGAGACCAATTAGGGTTCTAACATCATGATGTTTGAAAAAACAGTTATAGCTGTCAAATAGTGGGACAGGCTGTCTAAATAAATAGTTATTTCCCTTTCTTTGGAGGTCTTCAAGCAGAGCCTGGGAGGCCACTTGTCAAGTATGTCATTGAGAGAATTCATTATGTACATAGGTTGGTCAGGATTGGTACTAAGACACCCTCCAACTCTCTTTTTTTAAAATTTATTTATTTTTATTTATTATAATAACTTTTTATTGCCAGAACCCATGCCAGGGTAATTTTTTATAACATTATCCCTTGCACTCACTTCTGTTCCGATTTTTCCCCTCTCTCCCTCCACCCCCTCCCCTAGATGGCAAGCAGTCCTATATATGTTGAATATGTCCTAGTATATCCTAGATACAATCTATGTGTGCAGAACCAAACAGTTTTCTTGTTGCTCAGGGAGAATTGAATTCAGTAGGTAAAAATAACCCGGGAAGAAAAACAAAAATGCAAACAGTTTACATTCATTTCCCAGTGTTTTTTCTTTGGGTGTAGCTGCTTCTGTCCATCCTTGATCAATTGAAACTGAATTAGGTCTCTTTGTCAAAGAAATCCACTTCCATCAGAATACATCTTCATACAGTATCATTGTTGTCATATATAATGATCTCATGGTTCTGCTCATTTCACTTAGCAACCCTCCAGCTCTCAAATTCTTGTGATGCTCCATTTCACACACACAAAAAAATTGAAAAATCAGCTACTTAAATGTGTAATATTCTTTGGTTTGGTTTCTTGGGGGTTTCTGAGGTGGCCTTTGTTTCAGTTCAGTAATCACCACATGAGTAGCCAGGGATTAAAGTTCAACTTCTTTACTGTATCTTTCAAATCTTGTCTCCTTTCCTGGGGTCCAATTAGCTTTCTTAGAGTCCAGATTCTTTATCTCCTTCCTGGGGCAGCTTTCTGGAGAGCCTTTCAGACCCGCCTTGATCTCAGTGGGGGAAGTGCAGGAGGAGAGGCTGCCACCAGTGGCATCTGTCCATGGTTCCAAGAGCTTGAGCTCCTGCCTGTTTTCTTTGCCCTCTGAAAGCTTCTCTTCTATGGCTCTCAGTTCCTGTTTATATGCTCCACACTGAGTATAAACCAATCATTATATCACCAGGAAACCATTATTTATTGTAAGATTAAATCAATTACACTGAATCATGCTAAACTAGATAACCATTGTCTCCTCAATTTCACTTAGTACCTTGTTTCAAGTTCAGAATTCTGGCCCATAACATAAATGCTACTTACATCTTTATTTGTTCTATCAATTCCAGTAAATCAAGTTAAAAAGCATTGCACATAACAACAACAAAATTGTGTGATGAAAATAATATATTGGTCAAGAAAACTCCAAATGGGGTCACAACTAAAAAAAATTGAAAAATAAGCTACTTAAATGCTATTTACATCTTTATTTGTTCTATCAATTTTGGTGAATAGTTAAAAAGCATTGCACAAGCAACAACAAAATTGTGTGATGAAAATAAAAACTATCCAAGAAAAAAAAGATTATGATAAAAAGTTGACCAGCTAGAAAAGTAGAAAAGGAGTCTTAAAGATAAAATAACTTTTTGAAAATCAGAATTGGGCAAGAGGAAGCCAGGGAAGCTGTAAGAGACTAAGAAATAACAAAACAGAATATATAGAATGAAAAAATAGAATAGAAAGTGAAACATCTTATAAGAAAAATAATAGATCTGGAGAACAGATCAAGAAGAGAAAATATAAGAATAATTGGACTACCTAAAAGCTGTGACCAAAAAACAAAACAAACAAAAAACCTTGACACAATAATGAGAGAAATAATCCAAGAAAATTGTCCTCGAGTGACAGAACATGAGGGGAAAATAGAAATAGAAAAAAAAAAAAAAACCAGTGATCACCACCTCAAAGAGATCTTCTGTGGAAAACAAATAGGAATATTATTGCCAAATTTTGATAGTCCCAAATCAAAGAGAAAATTTTACAAGAAACAAGAAAAATATTCAAATATTCTGGAACTAGAATCAGAATTGTACAGAACCTATCAGCAACCACAAAAAAAGACCACAAGTCCTGGTATCATATATACTGGCAATCAAAAGAACTAGAGCTGCTGCCAAAAATATAATATCCAGCAAAATTATCCATAATATTGAATGGAAAAAAATGGACATTCTGCAAACTAGCAAATTTTCAGGATTTTCCACCAAACCCAAACTTAATGGAAAATGGAACATATAACAACCAATATCAAAGATCAATTCAAGGGACTTAATATGGACAAATTCTAAATATATATATTTATTTATTTATTATAGTGTTTTATTTACAAGATATATGCATGGGTAATTTTTCAGCATTGACAATTGCAAAACCTTTTGTTCCAATTTTTCCCCTCCTTCCCCCCACCACCTCCCTTAGAAGGCAAGTAGACCAATACATGTTAAATATGTTAAAGTATATGTTAAATACAATGTATGTATACATGCCCAAACAGTTATTTTGCTGCTCAAGAAAAATCGGACTTTGAAATTTCCTTCCTGTGAAGGAAATAAAAAATGCAGGTGAACAAAAATAGAGGGATTGGGAATTCTATGTAGTGGTTCATACTCATCTCCCAGAGTTCTTTCCCTGGGTGTAGCTGATTCAATTTGTTAGTGCACTGTTGGAACTGATTTGATCCATCTCATTGTTGAAGAGGGCCACGTCCATCAGAATTGATCATATAGTATCGTTGTTGAAGTATATAATGATCTCCTGGTCTTGCTCATTTCACTCAGCATCAGTTCACGTAAGTCTCTCCAGGCCTCTCTGAAATCCTCCTGCTGGTCGTTTCTTACAGAACAATAATATTCTATAACATTCATATACCACAACTTATTCAACCATTCTCCAACTGATGGGCATCCACTCAGTTTCCAGTTTCTGGCCACTACAAAGAGCGCTGCCACAAACATTCTTGCACATGCAGGTCCCTTTCCCTTCTTTAAGATCTCTTTGGCGTATAAGCCCAGTAGTAACACTGCTGGATCAAAGGGTATGCACAGTTTGACAACTTTTTGAGCATAGTTCCAAATTGCCCTCCAGAATGGCTGGATGTATTCACAATTCCACCAACAATGCAGCAGTGTCCCAGTTTTCCCGCATCCCCTCCAACATTGGTCATTATTTTTTCCTGTCATCTTAGCCAACCTGACAGGTGTGTAGTGGTATCTCAGAGTTGTCTTAATTTGCATTTCTCTGATTAATAATGACTTGGAGCATCTTTTCATATGACTAGAAATAGTTTCAATTTCTTCATCTGAAAATTGTCTGTTCGTATCCTTTGACCATTTATCAATTGGAGAATAGCTTGTGTTAATATTTTTTTATGGAAATGTATAGCATATTTTTAAGATTGACATCAATTGGGTAGCTCAAAAAATTGGGGCAGAGCTGAATATGATCTTACTCTAAAAAAGCAAAATTGTCTAGGAAGAGGAAAAAATAGTAGTTATATTATACAAATGAGGTACAGAGGAAGAATAAACAGAGGCATTAGAGGGAGAAAGGAAGGCTGGTAGTTCTGGAAACCTACTCACATCTGGTATGGGTTAAATAGGCAATACTACATATAAACCATGAAGGGTATAACACCTTCTAAAATTTTAAAGGAACAAGGGGAAAGGGATGGGCAGAGGTGGGAGCAAAGGATGGGGGAAGAAAAGAAGAAAAGAAAAGAAGGGAGGGGTCCTTGAGTGGGGGGAATAGAGGAAGTTAAGGAACAGAATTAAAGTAGAAGAGTTAGCAGGAAAGCAGGCAATAAGAATCAGCAGTTGAATTTACTAGAAAAAATGTATGACTAGTAATCCCTGATCTTAGACAAAATCAAACTTAAAAGATCCAATCAAGAGAAATCTATGTTACATGTCAGCCATACTAATAGTTTCAGAAACATGTTTACATATAGGCAAATGCCTATATATACATATATATGTGTCTGAGTATATGTGGATATATATGAATGTTGCTCTATGTATGTGTATATATAGTTATGTGGATATGTGTGTGGGTCTGTGGGTGTTTGTGAATGTATATCTATATGTGTGTACATGTGTGTATATATTTAAATATAAATATAGCTGTGGTTAACTATAGCCTCCTTGGGGGAAGTGGAGGAGATGAAAGGAGAAAAAAAAGAATAAAGTTTAAAAAGTTTGTAGCAAAAACCAAAAGAACAAACTACAAGGAAGCAAAGAAAAGATGGACACTCGTGAATATAAATTCTTCTACTATTATATATCCTTTCTTGAATTGATAAATTATTGTTATATATTTTGAGTCCTCCCTGATGTTCTGTTGAGCACATGACAATGTTCTGTTCTTTTCTGTTTTGTTTTATTTTCCTTTTCTGCCTTTTTTTCTATTTTTTAATAAACAGAAAATAAAAAAAAACATCACGTGATGATCAACTTAGGTAGACTTGACTCTTTTCAGTAATTCAGTGAGCCAAGGCAATTCCAATCAACTTTGCATGGAAAACACCATCCACATCCAAAGAGAAAACTATGGAGACTGAACAACATACTATTTTCACCTTTTCTTTTTTCTTGTGTTTTTTCCCTTTTGTTCTGATTTTTTCTCTCCCTACATGATTCATACAGAAATATGTTAAAAAATAAATGTACATGCATAACTTAAAAAATAAAATACCCCCCCTCAAATAGTGATTCAAAAATGATCATAGAATCATCCATCAAATAAAAAAGAAAGATTTCTTGTGGACAATGAGATTTTAGCTTACACTTGAAGGAGGTCAGGGAAGAGAGAGATGGAGTCAGTCAATAAACCTTTATTAAGTGCCTATTACATGCAAAGTGCTGTGCTAAGTGCTAGGGATACAAATGTAAATAGAAAAGAAGACAGTCTGTCATGAGCTTAATGGAATAAGACAATACACAAGATGAAGCTGAAAGAGGAGCTGAGAGTGGTGATGGGAGTAGTACTGGTGAGTGCCAGGCAGGTTCATTCTTACAGGATAATGAAGATAGAAATGAGAGCATTTTAGGCATGGAACTGGCTACTGAAAATGCCCAGAGTTGGGAGATGGAAGAAACAACAAGGACAAAGAGTATTTGGGGTGTGTAAGAAAACTGGAAAGGTGGTAGGAGTGGGGTGCAGATTATGAAGGAAGTATAAAAAAGATGTGGAAAAGTAACTGAGGTAAATGGGGAAAAGAATCAAGATGGTATAAAGAATTGACTTGATGCCTTATGGATTTTCTGTGGGGCCAAATAATGGTTGTTTCATGTCTGATACCTGTCCATTGAATGCCTAGTTTGGTGCTGGGGATCCTGTTATCTACCTTTGAGGGATCTTAAATGCACCCAAATTTTATTTTGGGGGTTATCCTTGATCTACACTAGGTGGGGACAATGAATCAAAGGAAGGAACTGATCCTTTTAGGAGTCAGGGTCTTAGGATGATATCTATATCTGTGTGAGTCCAGAATACCTTGGGAACATTTGGGGTCATGGGTGATTAAAGTGAATACAAGGTAATTTTGAGGGCTAAAAGCAACTAATAGCCGGTGAAATAAGGAAAGACCTCACACAGGAGACAGATTTGAAGGAGAAAGCGAGGGACATCAAAAGGCAGAGACATAGAGAGCAAGAATCCAAGAAGGGGGAACAGAATGTGCAGACTACTTTGGATGAAATGGAGAAAGCTTGAAAGGTGATTATACGCATTACCTCTGGAATAATCAGCTGGAGCCAGTCTGTGAAAGTCTTCCAATAACAAACCAAGCTGTCAAACATATACTTTAGGAAAATCACTTTGGCAGTCATGTGGAAGATCTGTTAGAAAAGGGAGATGCTTAAAGGAGGGAAACAAATTTGGAGTTTATTGCAAAAAGTTCTGACAAGAGGTAATGAGGCAAGGAACTAAGATGATGGTTGAGTGGAGGATAGATATGGGAGAAATTGCTGATGTAGAATCAAAGAATTAACAAATGATTGCTAAGATCAGAACATGTCACTCCACTACTAGATTTATTAATTACAGTAGTTCCCTGTTACCTCTAGGGTCAAATACAAAATTCTGTTTAGCATTTGAAACCCTGCATGACCAGGTCCTCTTCTACTTTTCCAGCCATCTTACATGTGACACATATTCTGATCCAGTGACACTGCTTCCTTACTATTCCTCAAAGAAGACTCTCCATCTTCAGAGTGCCGCCAAATCCTTGCAAGTTCTCTCTCTCTTCCCTGCCTCCAGGTTTCGTTACATCCCAGATAAGATCCCCCTTTCCTCATGCCCCTTAATATGGAATTTTTCATTCTGTTAATTATGCAATTTATTTAATTAATTTATTCAATTCATCTCCAATTATATCCAACTTATTTAAGTATATAGCTTTATACATAGTTGTTTGCTTGTTGTATCTCCCATTAGACTATGAGTTATTCAAAGGCAAGGACTGTCTTTCCCTTTGTTTGTATTCCCAGCATTCGATACAGGACCTGGTATGCAGTAGGTGCTTAATAAATGTTTATTGACTGACTGACTGTATATGTGGGGTGATTGAGAGCAGGATCCAGGATTTGTTCTAAGTTGCAAACCTGAGGCTCTTGAAAGACGGTGATACCTCTACAGAGCAGGGATCTTTGGAAGTGGGATGAGTTCCCAAAGAAAATGGGATGTATTTCAGACATGTTGAATTCAATATGCTAATAGGGCAGACAGTTGGAAATGTCCAATAGGCAGTTGATGATGAAGGATGAGGACTGGAGTTCTGGAGATAGACTAGGGCTGGATATATAGTTCTTTGAGTCATCTGCATAGAGAATTAAAACCATGGAGTTAGTTGACAGTGGGTGATGATCATCCCAGAAGATTTAGGAGTGGTCAGACAGACTCAAGAAAGAATGAGAATATCTAGGAGGAGAGGATGATCAATCAAGCCCAGTATGATTGTGGTCAACAAGATTGGGGTTTGAGAAAAAGCCAATGGTTTTGGCGATTGAGAGCCCATCAGTAACTTTGGAGAAAAGGTTCAGTTGAGTGATGAAGCTAGGTTCTAAGGGAAATAAAAGGAAAGGAAGTGAAAGCAAGGCATATGGATAGTTTTTCTAAGAATTTGACTATGAAAGGAAGAACTTAACTAAGGAAGATAGCTTTGAGAGAGAGGGTCAGGTCAAGGAAGGCCTTTTAAAAATGAGAACAAAATAGTAAAAAGACACACCATAAAAATCCTAGTAGGCAGTGACTTGTTACATCTTTCATAACCATGGATAGTGGATAAATTCTTAAAAAACTAGTGACTTACAGGGCATAATAAGAGATAAAATGGATGTATTTGATTATCTAAAAATAAAAACAACTACTTTTGGACGACAAAAGGCAACACATTCAGAATAAAAAAAAAGCAAGAAAAACTGGTGAAATGTTTTTGTAGCAAATCATTCTGATAAAAGTCTGACATTCATGGTTTATAAGGAAATGACACAAATTTATGGGTAAACACCATTCTCTAACTGATAAGAAATATGTACAGATAGTTCTGGAAAGAAAAAAAGACATTAACTATCAGCACTCATATGAACAAATGTTCGAAATCTTTGAGAGAGAAATACAAATGAAAACAAATTTAGGTACCTCCTGACCCCCGTGAAATTGACAAAAATCCTACAATATGACAAAGTTCTATCCTGGCAGAGTTGTGGTAACATACTGTTGACGGAGCTGGGAAATAACTCAATCTTTTTGGAAAGCAAAATGTAACACTGAACAAGAGTTACAAAAATACACATACAGTTTATCCAAGTGGTCCCAACACTGGGGAGATACTCCAAGGAGGCTATAGGCAAGAAAGAAAGGTCTAGTTGTACAGAAACATTCAATTGTGAAATTTATAATAGCAAAAAAGCTGGAAACAGTTTGTGTATTCACCAGTTAGGAAACGGCCGAACAGATAGTAGCAGACTGCTCGGTGGCTTAGTGGCCAGAGCAATTGGGAAATTCTGAATGAATACCCAAGTATATAATGGGACATTACTGGACCCTAAGAAATTAGAAGAGTGACAGTGTAATATAGATAGAGATCCTGAGTCAGAGCCAAAAAGATCTGGGTTTGAATGGGCCTCTGACACAGTGGTTCTAGACTCTGGTCAAATCCCTTAATCTTTAGTGCCCATTCATTGTTAAAATTGTGAGTTTCAGATTACTGATAGAGGGAATTTTCTCAATGGAGAGTTCCCTATGCCAATTAATTCACAAATTCTAATACGAAAAGGAAGAATAATATGGATATGAAGAATTCAAATAAATTTGAGAAGATTTCTATAAAGTGATGGGAAGCAGTGGAAAGAACTCCAGATTAGGAATCAGGTGACATAGGTTCAAATTCTGGCCCTGACACTTGTTAGCTTTGTTTCTCTGGGCATTTTCATGGGCCTTAGTTTTTGCTTCTCTAAAATTGGTGGACTAAATGGCCTCTGAGTTCTTTCCATTTCTAGATTAAGAATCCTATGTATGACCTTAGAGAAGCCCCCTTCCCTCCTTAGACATTGTATTTTCCTGCTGCAGACCCCTACTCCATGTCTTTCCCCCAATTTTCAGCTTCCTTTTGTGTGTTTGTCGTTACTAGATTGTAAACTCATTTAATAGCTCCATATTATTAAAGACTACAAAATCAACAACAAATTCATTTTCTGCCTCTAGCACAGAACATTCAAACTTATAAGAAAAATCAGATTCAGGAGGGGATTACTGTGCCCAAGCTGATATATATCAGCTATATACACGTTGGGGAGTGGGATTTCTGATGAGTAAAATAAATGAGTTCAGTATGCCGTTGGAAATGTCCAATAGGGAGTTGAGGATGAGGGATGAAGACTGGAGTTCTGGAGATAGACTAGGGCTTTCTTTTCTTTGAGTGAGTCATCTGCATAGAGAATCAAAACCATGGGTTAGTTGACAGTGGGTGATGATCATCCCAGAAGATTTAGGAGTGGTCAGACAGACTCAAGAGAGTCTTCCTTCCTTCCTTCTTCCAACCATCTTTTTTCCATTATTCCATCTTTTTTCTTCCTTCCTTTCATCCTTTCTTCCTTCCTTTTTATTTTCCTCTTTCTTTCCTTCCTTTTTCCATCTTTCCTTTCATCCTTCCTTCTCTCATTCTTTTCTTCTCTTCTTTAAGTTACACACTTGTTCTTTTATAATCTCTTGAAATTTTATTTGCTAAACTCAGTTTCTTTCTTGATTTTTCTTAGCCTCTTTTTATGTATTTGAAATTCTATGCTTGTCAACAGAAACCAAATTAAGTTTAATATTAAAAATGCAGCATCTCCTGCCCAACCAGCTCGATGATCCTGGCTTCCGTTACATTTCCCAAGTTGTTGTTAATGGCCAATCTCCATCCTCACTCAAGTGGCTCATAAAACTATTGAATGTTGTCAGGGTAAGGAGAGACTTCTAGGGCCTTCCTAAGTGGGGCTACCCACTTAGAGGCCAGTCCATTTGTTTTACAGAGGAGAAAATTGAGGTACAGGGAAGGGAATTGAATTAGAATGGGACATGAGCTTAGAATTGGAAATGAATTAGATTTGGAAATGACCTTATCAGCTGTCTTATTCTACAAATTAATAAACTGAGACCCACAAAGGGAGGATCACTTGAACAAGGTCTCACAGGTAGTAAGTGGCAGAGCTGAGGCTTGAATTGAGACCTTGGGAATCCTTTAATTCCATGCCCAGTGCTCTATCACATACATTGTTTATTTCCTGGGCATGGTGGTGGTATTAGGAAGGGATTAGGGTCTTGGGGAGAAAAGGGGACCAGAACTCAGGCAGAGGTTTCTTTCTCAACCATTATAGATTTTAGGTATCAGGAAGGATAATCCTTTGGTTATTTAATCAGCTAGCATTTTAATCAAGCTACTGTGAATCAGACGCTGTGCTCAGAGCTGAGAACATAAAGCCAAAAAAGACTCTGTTCTCAAGGAACTTGCAGTCTAATGGGGGAACACAAGTGTAAACAACTGTGTATAGAGAATGTATGATATACAGAGTGCATGAGCAGTACTCAGGAAGGCACAAGCAAAGAAACCAAAGAATGTCAGAGTCCTGAAGGAAGCCAGGAGGAGGAGATGAGGAAGGAGGGTGTTCCAGTATCAGAGAAGAGAAAGGGATGTTATGTTTGAGGAACAAGGGGAAAAAAAAGGCCGATGTTACTAGATTTTAGAATTGTCAAAAGGGAATAAAATGGAAGAAGAATGGAAAGTTCAGAAGAGGCTGGATTCTTACAGGATTTCAAAGACAAAGGTGCTAGGATATCATTGGAGTTTATGGGGCAAAGAGGGGGAGATGATGGAACCCAAGTTTTAGGAAGACCACTAGGACAGCTAAGGGGAGGATAGGCTGGTGAGAAGAGGCTTGGCCCAGGGAGGTGAAGCCATGGCTCAAGGTGATAGTTCAGGTCTGCTTCAGCATAGCAAGTTGTGGTGGGAAGAATGGGCATGTCTGTGTGTGTCTGTGTCCTAAGAAAATTCCCAAACTCTTGACCTGCACGGGCCCAGATCTGTTCATTTCTTCTTGATTTGGTTGGGAGAAGTTGCTTTCATCCATCTCTTAATTTCCTGTTCTTCTCAGAGCTGGGTGGAGGCTGGGGATAGAGTTGTGTGTATGTAGATGTATGTGTGTGTCTGTGTTTCTGTTTCTGTGTACGATAGGTCCCAGGTCAAGCCCTAATTGGTCATTGCTAATAGCAATCATTTCTGTTTTGACCAGAAACGCTGAGGGCCTTCCCCTCCCAGATTTATTTAGATTTTTTTTTGAATAGGTGACAGAGGCCATTCTTTGCCTCTATTGCTACCTAGTCTTAATCACTGAATGGATGTGGCCTTAGTCAAACAGACCTGCCAAAGATTTTAGCTTATAAAGGCTGAGGTCTCCCACTGCATCTAGGGCCATCTCTAATCGTCCCGAGCTATCTTTGGCACTGGCCCCAGATGGCTCTGGAGGGGAAAGTGAGACAGGTGACCTTGCATGGCCCTCCCTCATTGAAATCCCATCTACTTTCATGTCATGGCATCTCCTCCCTGATGTCACGGTTCTCTGAGAGAACAAAGGGAATAAAAGTAAAGCTCTGTGAGTAAAGCTACCCCAAACTGAAACTGGTCAGTTAGAAAACAGTTCCTTCCATCCTTCCTTTCTGCATCCTTCCTTTCTTCTCTACTTCCTTCCTTCCATCTATCTTTTTTTCTTCCCTTTTTAGTTCCTTCTATCCTTTTCCCCTCCTTTCTATCTTCCTTCTTTCCTTCTTCTCTTTCTTCCTTCCATCCTTCCTTCTCTATTTTCTTGTGCCTTCCTTCTTTCCCATCTTCCTTACCTCTTCCTTCTTCTTTCCCTCCTGCCTTCCTTCCTTTCTTGCTTTCTTCTTCCTTTTTGCTTTTTTCCTCTCCTCCTTCCTTCTTTGTCCTTGCTTCCATACTTCTCTTTTCTATTTCTCTCTCTCCTTCCTTCCTAACTTCCTTCTTTCTTTCCTCCCTTCCTTCTTTCATTCCTTCCTTTACCCATCCTTCCTTTCTTCCTTCTATCCTGTTTCCCTTCCTTCCATCTTTTTCCTTCTCTTTTTAGTTCCCTCTCTCCTTCTTTCTATCCTTTGTTCCTTCCTTTCAGCCTTCCTTCTCTCCTTCTTTTCTCCCTTTACTTTTCTTTCCTTTTCTTCTTCCTTCCTTTCATCCTTTTTTCCTTCCTTCATTGCTTTCATCCTTTTTCTCTCCTTCCTTTCTTCCTTCCATCCCATTTTCTGTTCTTCCTTAGTTTTTCTTTCCCATTTTCCTTCCCTCCTTTCTTCTCTTCTTCCTTCCTTTCTTCCCTCCCTCCTTCCTTCCTCCCTTCCTTACTTTTTTCCTTCCTTTCATCACTTTTGCTGTCATTCTATTCTTTTTTCTTTCTTCCATTCTTTTTTCATCCTTCCATCATTTTTCTCTCTACCTTCCTTCCATCTATCAATCATTTCTACCTTTGTAGTTCCTTCTCTTCTTCTTTCCTTTTAACTTTTTCCTTCCTTCCATCCATTTTTTCCATCATTACATCTTTTTTCTTCCTTCCATTCATTCTTTCTTCTATCCTTTTTTATTTCCCTCTCTCTTTCCTTCCTTCCTTTTCCCATCTTTTCCTTTCATCCTTTTTTTTCCATCTTTCCATCTTTTTTCCTTCGCCCTCTCCTTCCTTTTTTCCTTCCCTCCCCCCTTCCTTCCTTTTTTCCTTTCTTCCATCTTATTTTTCTTCTTTCCTTGCTTTCATCCCGCCTTTTCTCCTTCCTTTCTTATTTCCATCCTGTTTTCTTCCTTCCTTCCCTCCTTCTGTCCTCCCTCCCTTCCTTCTTTCTCTTCTTTTTTCCTTATTTTTCCTCCCTTTTTGCTTTCTTCCCTTTTTTTTCTTTCCTGTTTCCCTCCCTGCTTCCTTCTTTCCTTTCTTTCTTCCATCCTTTTTTCTTTCTTCCTTCATCCTCTTTTCCTTCCTTTTCCCATCCTTCCATCCTTTGTTTGATCACTCATTCCTTCCCTCATTTTCCCCCTCCATCCTTCCTTCCTAACTTCTTTTCCCCCCTCCCTCCCATCCTTTCTTTTTTTGTCTTCCTTTTCCTTTCCTTCTTTCCATGCAGCCTTTTCCCATTCTTCCATTTCCCCCATCTTCCTTTCTTCCTCCCCCTCCCATAATTTTATACTTTTTCTAAGTTCAGTCCATCCTTTTTTTTTCTTTCTTCCTTTCATTATTCCTTATCATTTCCATCTTTTTTCTTTCTCCCTCCTTTCTTCCTTTTTTCTTTCTTCCATATAATTTTTCTTCTTTCCTTCCTTTCATCCTGCCTTCTCTCCTTCCTTTTGTTATTTCCATCCTGTTTCCTTCCTTCCTTCTATCCTTCCATCCTTTTTTCTTCCATCCTTTCTGCCTTCTTTTTTATTTCCCTCTCTCTTTCCTTCCTTCCTTCCTTACTTTTATTCTTCTTTCTCTCATTCTTTCCTTATCTTCTTACATTTTTCCTTCCCTTCTTCCTTCATGTTTTCCTTCACAATTTGTTCTTTCTCCCCTTCTTTTCTTCTATCCTTTTTCTTCCTTACTTCCTCTCTTCCTTCATTCATTCCTTTTTTCTTTCCCTCCTTTCCTCTCTCCTTCCTTCTGTCCCTCCTTCTTTCCCCTGTTCCTTCCCTTCTTCATTTTCTTCTTTCCCTCCTTCCTTCTTTTTCCTTGCTTTCTTCTTCCCCTTTTCCTTCTTTCCTTTTTTTACACCTCCATTCCTTTTTATCTTCTATTCTTCATTTAATCACTCTTTCCCTCATTTTCCCTTGCTCCTTCCTTCCTAATTCCTTTTTCCTTTTCTTCCTTCCTTCCATCCTTTTCTCATCCTTCCTTCCTCTTTTCTTTCTTCCTTTCATACTTTGTTTTCTTCTATCATTTTATTTTTCTTCATTTCATCCTTTTTTCTTTCTTCCTTTCATTTTTCCTTCTCTCATCCCTTCCTTATTTTTCCATTCTTCTTTTCTTTCCTTACTCCTTCCCTCCCTCCTTTCTTCCTTCCTTCCCTCTATCATATTTTCATTCTTTTCTTTGTTTCATCCTTCCTTCTCTGATTCTTTTCTTCCTTTCTTTCATCCTTTTTTCTTCCCTTTTTAGTTTCTTTTTTCCTTCACTTTTTACTTCTTTCTTTCTTTTTTCCTGCTGTTCTTTTTTATTCCTTCCTTCCATCCTTTCTTCTGTCCTTCCTTTCTTTTTCCATCCTGTTTCTTTCTTTCTTTCTTTCCTTCTTTCCTTCCTTCCATCCTTTTGCATCATTCCATCCTTTTTTCTTTCTTCCCTCCATCCTTTCTTTTTGCTTGCTAGTTCCCTCTCTTTTTCCTCTCTTTTTCCTTCCTTGCTTTCTTCCTCTCTTCTTTCCTTCAATTTTTTTCTTTTCCCTCCTTTCCTTCTGTTCTTCCTCCTTTCCCTTCTTCCTTCCCTTCTTCCTTATTTTCTTCTTTCTCTCCTTACTTCTTTACTTCTTTTTAATTGCTTTCTTCTTCCCCTTTTTGCTTCCTTCCTTTTTCTTACTTCCTTCCACCCTTCTTTTTTCTTTCTTCCATCCTTCCTTTTTCCAATCCTTCTATTCTCTTTTATTTCTTCCTTTCATCCTTTTTTCTGTACTTCTAATCTTTTTTCTTTTCTTTCTTTCATTTTCCTCCTCTCATTCCTTTCTCATCCCTTTCTTATTTTCCCATTCCTTCTTTTCCTTTCCTCCTTCCTTCCTCCATTCCTTCTTTCCTTTCACCCTTTTTTACTTCCTTCACTTCATCCTTGCTTCTCTCATTCCCCCTAAATTTTTCCATTTTTCCTTCCCTCATTCCTTCCTTTTTTCTTTCACTTTTTTCTTCCTTTCCTGTCTTCCATTCCACCTTCATTCTTTTTCTTTTTCCCTTCCATCCTTATTTCCTTCATTTTTTCTATTCCTTTTTCTTTCTTCCACTGTTTTTCCCCTTCTTTTATCTTTCTGTCTTTCATTTCTTTCTTCTATTCTTTTATCTTCCCTCCTTCTTATCTTCCTTCTTTTTCCTTGCTGTCTTCACCTTTTACTTCCTTTTTCTTTCTTCCCTCCATTTTCCTTTTTCTTTTCTTCCATCATTCCTTCGATCACTCTTTCCTTCCATCATTTTTCCCTCCCTCCTTCCTAGTTTCTTTTCTTTCTCCCTCCTTTCTTCCTTTCTTTTCACTTCCCTTCCTTTATCTATCCTTTTTCCATCCTTCCATCTTCTTTTCTTTTTTCCTTTCATCCTTTTTTCCATACTTGTCTTTTTCTTCCTTCATTCCTTTCATTTTTCTTTCTTCCTTTCATTTTTTCTTCTCTCATTCTTTCTTTATTTTTCATCTTTTTTATTTTCTTCCTTCCTTCCTTTCCTTTGTTCCCTCCTCCCTTCATTCTTTTTTCCTTCCTTCTACTTCCTTCACTCTTTCCTTTCTTCTTTTTCTGCCTTATTTTCTATCATCTTTTCCTTTGCTTATTCCTTCCTTTCTTTTTGCTTTCACTTTTCCTTCCTTTTCTCCTTTTTTTTTGCTTTCTTCCATTTTTTTCCTTCCTTCCTTCTTTTGTACTTTCTTCTGTCTTTCCTTCCTTCTCTCCTTTCTATCTTCCTTCCCCTTTTCCATTCTTTCTTCCTTACCTCCTGCCTTTCTTCCTTCCCCCTTACTTTCTTCCTCCTTTTCTGCTTTCTTCCTTTTATCTTCTTTTTTTAGTTCCTCTTTTCTTCATTCATTCATTTGTTCATTCCTTCCATACCTCCATCATTTTTACCCATCCTTCCATTCTATTTTCTTTCTTCCTTCCATCTTTATATCCTTCCTTTTTTCTTTCTATTCCCCTTTCTTCCATTGTTTTTTCTTCTCTTCTTTCATGTTCCTTCTCTCATTTCTTCCCTGATTTCTTCCATTCTTTTTCATCTTCACTCCTTTGTTTTCCCTTTGTTTCTTTGCTTTTTTCTTCCTCATTTTCTTCCTTCCTTTTTTTACTTCTCTCCATTCTTCCTTTTTCCTTCCTTCCATCCTTCCTTTGCTCACTGTTTCCTTCCCTCATTTCCCCCTCTCTCCTTTCTTCCTAGTTTTTCTTCCTCCCTCCCTCCCTTCCTTTCTTTTTCCTTCCTTTTCTATTTCCTTCTACCCTTTCATCCTTTTTTCATTCTTTCATCTCTTTTCTTTCTTCCTTTCATCCTTTTTCCATACTTCTATTCTTTTTTCTTTCTTCATTCGATCCTTTTTTTTCTTCCTTTTGTTTTTCCTTCTCATTGTAGTGTTTCTCTCTAGTGCCAGGAGAGCTCGGTAGCTAGCCAAAGCTCTGTGGTAGGCGAGGATTGATTGAGGAGATGGAACTCAGGAGCAAAGGTGAAGGCAGGAGTCCTAGTCCAATCCCAGTCCTAGTACTAATTCTACTCCACTTTATCAACTCCAAGCATTTATATACCATAAGGTACATAAGCAGAGGTATACACAGAGCATGCATTAACTTTCAGGCATTTCTTTGTTATAGGGGAGAGGATCTGTACCTTAAGTCTGGTTTATGTCAGCTAGTCTATGACGGGGTTTTGTCATATTTATGATTCCAAGGACATCTTGTAACTTCAGATGGGGAGAAATGCTGGTGCCAACTTTCAAGCCTATCCTGTCAATATATATCCTTATACTGACCTTAGGGGTATGTAACACTATAGGAAGACATTTTCACTGTTCCAAGGCACTATTGGTGCTTATAATTCCAGGAGATAGCAAAGGATGTCATGTCCCCTAATTTCTCAGGAAACTGCCAGCCCAAAGAGGGGTGGAGAGCCAACCTGGACATAGTTAGCAGAGTTCCTAGCAGCCAAAAGGTTTTTATACCTTTGGTTTGCAGTACTCTTTTTTTCTTTCACTTTTTCTTTTCTTTCTTTCCTAACTTCCTTCCCTTCTACCTTCTTTCCTTATTTCCCCCTTACTTTCTTGCTCTCTTTTTCTTTTCTTTCCTTTTCTTCCTTCTACTTCCTTCCCTCTTTCCTTACTTCTCTTTTTTCTGCCTTATTTTCTATAATCCTTTTTTTTGCTCATTCCTTCCTTCCTTCCTTTTTTCTTTCATGCATCCTTCCTTTTCTCCTTTTTTTCCTTTCTTCCCTATTTTTCCTGATTTTTGTTTTTTGTACTTCCTTCTGTCTTTCCTTCTTTCTCTCTTTCCTATTTTCTTTCCTTTTCTCTTTACTATCTTCCTTCCTTTCATATTTCATTTTTTCCTTTCTTTCTTCCATCCCTTTTCCTTCTATCCTTTTGTTCTTTTTTTAATTCCCTCTGTCCTTCCTTCCATCCTTTGCTCTTTTCTCACATTCTTTTTACATTTCTTCCATCCATTTCTTTTTACTTCAATTTTACATCCTTCTTTTCTTCCTTCCATTTTTGTCTTCCTTCTATCCCCTTTTCTCCTTCCTTCCCCTTTCCTTCCTTCCTTCTTTCCATTCTTTTTCCTTCTTTCTATCCCTATTTCTTCCTTGCTTTCTTAGTTACTTTCTTCATTCCTTCCTTCTTTCTCCCTTTTCCCTCACTTCCAGTTTTCCTTTTCTCCTTTGTTCCTTTTGTCCTTTCTTTCTTCCTTTTCCCTTCCTTTCTTCTCTTTTTCTTTCTTTTCTCTTTTCCTCTTTTCTCTCCTTCTTCCCTTCTTTCATTTCGTTTCTCCCTCCCTCCCTTCCTTCATTTTTCTCTTCTTTCTTTTATTTCTTTCTTCCTTTCTTCCATTCTTTTCTTCTTCCCTTTTCCCTTCCATTCATTTTTCTTCTATTTTTATTTCTTTCTCTCCTTCCTTCCTTTCTTTTTCATTCCTGCCGTCCTTACTTTCTTTCAACCTTTTTTCCTTTCCTCGTTCCTTCCTTTTTTCTTCACTTTTTCCTTCTTTTCCTCCTTCTTTTCTTCCTATCTTTCATCCTTCTTTTGATGCCTTCCTTCCTTTCATATTTCTTTCTCTCATTCCTTCCTTACTTTTTCCATCCTCTTTTTCCTACCTTTCTTCCTTCTTTCATTTTGTCTTTCAGTTTTTTTTCTTTTCTTCTCTCCTTCCTTTATTCCTTTCCTCCTGCCTTCTTTCCTTCTTTTTGCCTTCCTTTGTTCATTAGTTTTTACCTTCATTTACTCCCTTTTCCTTTTCTTATTCCTTCCTTTCTTCCCTCCTTCCTTCTTTACTCATTTTCTTTCTTTTCTTCTGCCCCCTTTTTTGCTTTCTTCCCTTTTCCTTCCTTCTTTTTTCCTTCATTTCTTCCTGGTTTTTCTTCTTTCTTGCTTCTTTCCTTCCATCTTTCATTTCTTCCTTTCTTCTATCCCCTTTCCTTCCCTCCTTCCTTCCATCCTTTTGTTCTTTTTAAAGTTCCTTTTGTCATTTCATTTTCCATTCTTTTTCAGTCCTTCTATTTTTTTTGTATTTGTTCCATCCATATTTTCTTTTTTTATTATAGCTTTTTATTTACTAGATATATGCATGGGTAATTTTTCAGCATTGACAATTGCAAAACCTTTTGTTCCAATTTTTCCCCTCCTTTCTCCGACCCCTTCCTCCAGATGGCAGGTGGAACAATACATGTTAAATATGTTAAAGTATATGTTAAATACAATATGTGTATACATGTCCACATAGTTGTTTTGCTGCACAAGAAGAATCAGACTTTGAAATAATGTACAATTAACCTGTGAAGGAAATCAAAAATGCAGGTGCACAAAAATAGAGGGATTGGGAATTCTATGTAGTGGTTCACACTCATTTCCCAGAGTTCTTTCACTGGGTGTAGTTGCTTCTACTCATTACCACACTATTGGAAGTGATTTGGCACATTTCATTGTTAAAGAGAGCCACGTCCATCAGAACTGATCCTCATATAGTATTGTTGTTGAAGTATATAATGACCTCCTGGTCCTGCGCATTTCACTCAGCATCAGTTCATGTAGGTCTCTTCCAATCTTTCTGAAATCATCATGCTGGTCATTTCTCACAGAATAATAATATTCCATAGCATTCATATACCACAATTTATTCAGTCATTCTCCAATTGATGGGCATCCACTCAGTTTCCAGTTTCTGGCCACTACAAAAAGGGCGGCCACTAACATTCTTGCACATACAGGTCCATTTCCCTTCTTTAAGATCTCTTTGGGATATAAGCCCAGTAGTAGTAACACTGCTGGATCAAAGGGTATGCACAGTTTGATAACTTTTTGAGCATCGTTCCAAATCGCTTTCCAGAATGGCTGGATGTATTCACAATTCCAACAATGTATCAGTGTTCTAGTTTTCCTACATCCACTCCAACATTCCACATTGTCCTTCCCTGTCATTCTAGTCAATCTGACAGATGTGTAGTAGTATCTCAGAGTTGTCTTAATTTGCATTTCTCTGATTAATAATAACTTGAAGCATCTTTTCATATGGCAGGAAATAGTTTCAATTTCTTCATCTGAGACTTGTCTGTTCATATCCTTTGACCATTTATCAATTGGAGAATGGCTTGATTTCTTATAAATTAGAGCCAATTCACTATATATTTTTGAAATGAGGCCTTTATCAGAACCTTTGACTGTAAAAATGTTTTCCCGGTTTGTTGCTTCCCTTCTAATATTGTTTGCATTAGTTTTGTTTGTACAAAAACTTTTCAATTTGATATAATCAAAGTTTTTTATTTTGTGATCAATAATGATCTCTCGTTCTTCTTTGGTCATAAATTCCTTCCTCCTCCACAGGCCTGAGAGGTGAACTATACTATGTTTTTCTAATTTATTTTATAATTTCATTCTTTATGCCTAGATCATGAACCCATTTTGACCTTATCTTGGTGTATGGTGTTAAGTATGAGTCAATGCCTAGTTTCTGCCATATTAATTTCCAGTTATCCCAGCAGTTTTTGTCAAACAGTGAATTCTCATCCCAAAAGCTAGAGTCTTTGGGTTTGTCAAACACTAGATTATTAAAGTTATTGGCTGTTTTGTCCTTTGAACCTAGCCTATTCCACTGACTAACTAGTCTATTTCTTAGTCAATACCAAATGGTTTTGGTAACCACTGCTTTTTAATATAATTTTAGATCTGGTACAGCTAGGCCACCATGTGATTTTTTTTTTCATTAGTTCCCTTGGAATTCTTGACCTTTTTGTTTTTCCATATGAACTTTATTGTTATTTTTATGTAGATCATTAAAATAGTTTTTTTGGGAGTCTGATTGGTATAATGCTAAATAAATAGATTCGTTTAGGTAGTATTCTTATCTTTATTATATTTGCTCACCCTATCCAAGAGCATTTAATATTTTTCCAATTGGTTAGATCTGACTTTTTTGTGTGGAAAGTGTTTTGTAGTTTTGCTCATACAGTTCCTGATTTTCCCTTGGCAGATAGATTCCCAAATTCCTGCCTTCCTTCCTTCCTTCCTTCTTTCTTTCCTTCCTTTCTTCCTTCCTTTCTTCTTTCCTTCCTTCTTTCCTTCCTTCCTTCCTTCCTTCCTTCCTTCCTTCCTTCCTTCCTTCCCCACATATAGGTTTGCTTTCTAATTGTATCCTGATATTTGTATTGTCAGCCAACCACAAGTACAAAGGGTGTTTAGAAATTCTCTTGATTTCTGTGGGAGAAGGAACAGGAGGATAGAACAAGGACATGATCCGAATAAAAAGAAAAAGGAGATGGTGGAGGTAGCTTGAAAAGTTCTGGAACATTGGAGAAGAAGCCAGATATTAAATTTCGGAAGGAGAGTTTGTGCCCAATATAAAGGGTAAACGCCTCTAAACTAGGGCTGAACATTTTAGTCCTTCGGGAGAATAGGGGCATTTTGCAGAGCTTTGCATGGAGGGCACAAAAATCTGTATTTCTGTTATAGCTGAGGGGCCTCTATCTAGGATTCAAGTAGAGGCTGCTTTCCATCTTAAAAAGGAACACTTTCTACACTCCAGATCATCATGGGGTGAGAAGCAGTTAAACAATTAGAAGAAAAAAGAAGTAAACCACAACTGCAACTGAAAGTGGGACTTCAATGGGGGCAAAAGTTAAAACTTATGGGTCTGAAGATAAAAAAGACTCGAACTTTAGTTAGGAGAGTGGTGACTGGAGAGATGTCACATAATGGCATAATAAAAGGCAATTATGCACTTGGATGGAAAATACAAATTTAAGGATATTAATGGAGAGGAAAACAGATGCCCTGAGGCAGAAGCTGTTGCTGACATCCCTGGGCCCAACAATGGATGGTAAAATGATTCAGATACAACATGTCTTGGATCTAAAGCTAGAAGAGCCATTAAATACTACTGAATCCAACACACTCATTTTAAAGATGAGGAAGTTTGGGCCTCAGCCTTATGACCTTAACCAGTTTCATACAACTACAATTAGAATAGGGTTTGCTCCACCATCATGGTCTTCAGGTGCAGCAGACTATCCACAATGTCTTGTGGTCTCTCTAAAAGTCAGAGATAAAGAAAAAAGAAGTTTTGATTGATGATTCCTTGCTCAGAGGTCTTGAGGTAGCTATTTGTCTGTACTGATAACAACTGAGAGAATACTAGATTTCTGGTTGGGATCGCTACTGAAAAGGATCTAAGTGGGTCCAGCTCCCCTAAGGAACTTTATACATACATACATATACCTATACCTATACATATACATATATATATATATATGTATATGTATAGGTATAGGTATATGTATGTATATATGTGTATATATATATGTGTGTGTATATATGTATATATAATTAATTAATGTTTATTTATTAATAGTGAATAATAAGTTGAAAAGACATTAGCAATAGATGGGACTTGCAGCAAACATTAATCTGGGCTAGGGGCCCCATTATTCCATGGGAGACCAAGTCATGGGCTTGTGGATGCTCCAGGATGTTGGTTAAAGTCAGCCCTAACCTCAGAGATCAAGGCTTGAATCTCCAACTGGTGATTAGGTGACTGCCCAGGCCACTAGGCTGGCCAGTGTAACCATGCTGAAGCCTGCAGATCTGAACCAGACTGTAGCTTGGGCAGGCACTGGCCAGTTCACAGACAAGGACAACACTCTTGGTTAGGGGAGCTTCAGAAACCACCTCCTTTTAATTGGGGTGAGGTCCCTGAAACCGGGGACTTCTGGTAGATCAGGCATAAATTTGAAGAACTTATGACAGTGGCTGGGGCTTGATGCTAACAATGTGTCTAGCTCTGAACTCTACACCAGAGTTGAGATCTCAGGAAGGGCCTGCCCTAAGAGACCAGGCCGGAGCCAGGCCAATCTAACTTCGGTTGGCAACTCTAGGAGCTGCTGTGGTTGATGGTGCCTGGTGGCAGTGGGAAGGGCTTGGTTGCAATGCTGCACCCAGTCTCTGACTCCAGACCAGGTTGTAGAAGGCAGGACTTGGCCCCATGCAGCTTCCCACCGAGAAACTACAGGCCAATAACTTTTAGTCGGAAAAGGACAAAATCCCAGTATAATACTCTCACTCCAGTGAGAGACAGTGCCTGGGCCCTGCCAATCTATGGGACAGTGGAGGAGGGGCCATGGTCTAATCTTAGAACAAAATCCTAATCCAAAACCTGAAGCTAAAGATTTAAGTAGACAGAAAAAATATGGCCACTATTTAAAAGATACTGTTGGCTAAAAAAATGTCAATAGAAAATCTCAGAGAAAAAAAGATTACTCTGGAATAATCCAAGGCAGAATATCAGAGAATATGGGGGAGAATGGATTATCTATAAGCACTACAAGAGTGGATGGGAGAAATGAAGGAAGAACAGAAAAAGTAGGGGAGATGAGATTAGAGCATTTGGAAGCATAAAAACCAGCTTGGAGCAAAATGTTCCAAAAAGGAGTTAGCATCATGAAAATGAACATGGTCCTAAAATCTCTGAGCCCTCCTGATGTCAATTCCCAGAGTTCCCTCCCTCCTACCCTCATAGCTCTTCTTCAGGAATGAGTTGAAAAACCACAAGCTCTAATTTCTGCAATTCCTCTCCATTCTCAACTCATTTGATAATTTATAGATGATTCTTGGAGGGGTGACCAAGTTTCCCAGCTTATTAAAATGGACATCCTAACCTTTCATTTCGCCTGTGCTTTTTAAAGATTTCTCACATTTAGTCTAATTCTAACTGATTGATTGAGATATGTGCTCATCTAGTTACAGTATCAGAATTTAAGTGAAGTAGTATAGTTCCCACCCCGTTCACATTCCCTCCTACCCTGCTCACTTTGAACATTTTCTGACTTCTGAAAATTCACTGGAGTGTACTTGACAAGGGCCAAATCCTAGATTGTTCTTTAGTGAAGTGAAGAAGAATTGCATTATCTGGCCAATATCTTACCTAGGCATCTTGCACTAAAGTTTCAGGAAAAAATCTCTGTGGCATGGTTCACAGTCAAATCCCATAATTCACATTCTTCCCTACTTCCAAGTACATCGTGATACAATTTAGCAAACACACAAAGTTCTAATAGGAAACTGCCTCTCTGTTTGTTGCAAATAGGACTTTCCTTAATTCCAAAACAATAAAGTGAAAAAAAACCAAGTTTTTATTTTAAAAACATGAATCTTGTTGGTTTTTTAGTCTTTTATTTTTTGAAAATAAAAGCAAAGATAGTTTTTCACATTTACCCTTGCAAAATCTTTTGTTCCAAATTTTTCTCCTTCCCTTCCCCCATTATCTCCCCTAGATGGCAAGCAATCCAATATATGTTAAACTTGTGCAATTCTTCTATACATATTTCCACAATTATTGTGTTGCACAAGAAAAATCAGATCCAAAAGGAAAAAATGAGAAAGAAAACAAAATGCAAGCAAACAACAAAAAATGTGAAAATACTGTGTTGTGATCCACATTCAGACCCCCCAGTTCTCTCCCTGGGTGCAGATGGCTCTCTCCATCACAAGTCTATTGAAACTGGCCTGAATCACCTCATTGTTGAAGAGACCCATGTCCATCAATCTTGTTGCTGTGTACAATATTCTCTCAGTTCTACTCATTTCACTCAGCATCAGTTCATGTAAGTCTCTCCAGGCCTTTCTCAAATTGTTCTCCTGATTATTTCTTATAGAACAATAATATTCCATAGCATTCATATACCATAACTAATTTAGCCATCCCCCAACTGATCGGCATCCACTCAGTTTCCAGTTTTTACCACCACAAAAAGGGCTACTATAAACATTTTGAACATGTGGTTCCTCTTCTCTTTTTTTCCCTTTGGGATACAGACCCAGTAAAGACACTGCTAGATCAAAGGGTAGTTTGATGGCCCTTTGGGCATAATTACAAATTGCTCTCCAGAATGGCTAGATCTTTTCACAACTCCTCTAACAATGCATTAGTATCTTAGTTTTCCCACATCCCCTCCAACATTTATCATTATTTTTCCTGTCATCAGCCAATTTGAGAGGTATGAGGTGGTACTTCAGCATTGTTTTAATTTGTATTTCTCTCATCAATAGTGATTGAGGGCATTTTTTTTCATATGACTAAAAATGATTTTAATTTCTTTGAAAATTGTCTATTCATATCTTTTGACCGTTTATCAATTGGAGAATGTCTTGTATTCTCATAATTTAAGTCAATTCTCTGTATAGTTTAGAAATGAGGCCTTTATCAGAACCCTTGGATATAAAATTTTCCCCCACTTTTCTGATTCCTTTATAATCTTGTCTGCATTGGTTTTGTTTGTACAAAAACTTTTAAATTTAATGTAATGAAAACTATTTTGCATTTTATAATGTTCTCTAATTCTTCTTTGCTCATAAATCCCTTCCTTCTCCACAGTTATAAGAAGTAGAGTATCCTTTGTTCTTCTAATTTGCTTATAACATCACTCTTTATGTCTAAATCATGAACCCAATTTGACCTTATCTTGGTATATGGTGTTAGGTATGGTTCAGTGCCTAGTTTCTGTCATACTAATTTCCAATTTTCCTAGAAATTTTTGTCAAATGCTGAGTTCTTATCCCAGAAGCTGAGGTCTTTGGGTTTATCAAACACTAGATTACTATGGTCATTGACTATTATGTCTTGTTAACCTAACTTATTTCACTAATTAGCTACTCTATTTCTTAGTGAGTATCAAATGATTTTGATGACCACGGCTTTATAATATAATTTTAGGTCTGGTAGAGCTAGGTCATTTGCATTTGCATTTTTTTTATTTCTTCTTTTGAAATTCTTGATCCTTTTGTTCTTCCAGATGAACTTTGTAATTTTTTTCTAGCTCTGTAAAGTGATTTCTTGGCAGTTTGATTGGTATGGCACTGAATAAGTAGCTTAATTTAGGTAGAATTATCACTTTTATTATATTACCTTGACCTACTCATGAGCATTTGATATTCTTCCAGTTGTTTAGATCTAACTTTATTTGTGTGGAAAGTGTTTTGTAATCGTGTTCATATAGTTCTTGACTTTGTCTTGGCAGGTAGATGCCCAAATATTTTATATGGTTTACATCCATTTTAAAGAGAATTTCTCTTTCTATCTCTTGCTGCTTGATTTCTTTAGTAACATATAGAAATGCTGATGATTTCTGTGGATTGATTTTGTATCCTGCAACTTTGCTAAAGTTGTTAATTATTTCTAATAGTTTTTTAGTTGATTTTCTAGGATTTTCTAACTATACCATGGTATCAGCTGCAAAGAGTCAAATTTTGTTTCCTTATTACCAACTGTAATTCCTTTAATTTCTTTTTCTTCTCTTATTGCTAAAGCTAACATTTCTAATACATTATTGAATATAATGGTCATAGAGAGCAACCAGCAAGTCTTCTTTCTTCAAAGGAAAAATCTGGCCCCACAAGGGTTAGAAACATTGGGTAGATTAAAATCAGTCCCTTATCCTTTAACTGAGGAAACAAACCCATTTGGCTTAGTTTCTGACTATCAAGATTGATGATTTGTTGGGTTCAGGAGACTGATCACCTTTCCCTCTACTATGGAGGGTCTCTTCTACTCTGGGCTCACTTGGACACCAGGGACTACAATGAGACTGGTACTGGGTCCAAGCAGGACTGGGTACTCTACCAAAGGATCCCTTTTATACTAAATCATCCCCTCTACATTTTGGACCCACATAAACAGGCTCAGCCTAATAATTAGAGCATCAGGCAGAGCTACTTCCAGTGCAAATCTTGCTGCTGGTAGCAAATATTCAAAAGAGAACTTTGAAGGCTGAAATGGAGAAGAGTTTTATCTGAACAGCTGTTAAGCTTGGGTCAGTCAATAGTGAGAGGTAGGTCCTTGCCAGGCTTTGGTGTCTGTTGTCCTTGGCCTATTAAGACAGTTGGGTTCTGATCCCTGAATCTGTAGTGTTGGAGAAGGTGCTGCTGTGTGTGAGATGAGGTGATTGTGACTTATGTCACATGAGCCCACACAAGTAACTCCTACAAATTCTGAAAAAAAATGTATCCCATCTCATTCTCATAGTCTGATTTCCAGAGTTAAATAGGCTACATCTCCTCCTCAGAGTGCCTTTACCAGTTTGCTTCTTCCCAAGACTATCATTTGAGAATCACTTAGTCAGATTTAAGTCGTTTTTAGAAAAACAACTTTGCTCTTATTATAATTCACCAAGAATAGTTGGTACAAAGTATCTGCTCCCCCTACAAAACCATATCTGACACCCTCTCCCACCAGTACATACAGAATTTATGGGGAAGTGGTCTCAAACTTAGAGACTATGGAATAGAAATAGAGTAACTCACAGCTCCAAATTTCTGCTAGTTCTTTCTTCTCCCTCTCCCCCATTTGTATGATGCTCAAGAAGTTCCCCTTATACATGATATATATTTTCCCCTAGGATGCTTTTAGAAGAAGAAATCAATCTGTCTTTAGCACTTGGTGATGCTACCAGCTGATTTAGGGATGCTATTTAAGACACTGGTGAGGAATTCTGCATCTTCCAGACTGATGTTAAAAGATCCTTTTCTGTTTGTAGTATGTATGTATATCTGGGAGGTGTGGAGTGGGTGAGTAGGGGAGAAGGAGAAGACCTGGCTATGGCTTTTCCTCCTTCTTCCCACCCTTAGGTGATTACTCTTTAAGAATCTGTTGAAGAGTCATAAGCTCCAATCTTTGGAATTCTTATCTATTCCTAACTTGGGTAATTTAGAGATGATTTCTGTAGATGTGACCAAATTTCTCAAGTTATTGGAATAGAAATCCTGTATGTCATCATTTAATTTTATTTATTTTCATTTAATTTTATTAAATGATTTTTCATACTTAGTGGAAAATGTTGTGAACTGTTTAATTTTTTAATTTTAAACATTCTATTTTTTGAATTTTGAATTCAAATTGTCTATTCCTTACACCCTTCCCCCACACACTGAGAAAGAAAGCTAAATTATATCTATTATGTGAACTTATGCAAAACAGACTTCCATACTAGTCATATAATTTTAAAAAGTGGTAAAAATAGAGAAAGCTAGAAAGTTATATTTTAATTTGTACTCAGATTTCATCAGTTCTCTCTCTTGAGGTAAGTAGTAATTTTTCTTCATGAGTCTTTTGGATCATTGTATGGCTGAGGATAACTAAGTCATTGACAGTTTATAATCATACAATATTGCTGTTACTGTGCACAATATTCTTTTGGTTCTACTCATTCCCTTCACATCAGTTCATATAAATCTTTCCAGTTTTTTTTTTCTGAAATCCACCTGCTCATCATTTTTATGCTACAATACTATATTCCATCACTTTCACATACCACAACTTGTTCAATCATTTCCTGACTAATAGGCATCCCCTCAATTTCCAATTCTTTGTCACTATGAAAAGAGTTGCTATAAATATTTTTGTACATATAGGTCCTTTTCCTTTTTCTTTGAATTCTTTGGTATTCAGACTTAATAGTGATATTGATGTATCAAAGGGTATGCACAGTTTTATAGCCCTTTGGGCATTGTTCCAAATTGTTCTTCAGAATTTTTGGAGAAGTTCATAGCTCCATCAACAGTTTACTAAGTGTTCCTATTTCATTCAACCTCTCCAGTATTTGATCGGTGTAAAGTAGTTACCTCAGTGGCACATTGTTTTAATGTGTGTTTTTAAATCAAAAGTAGCTTAGAGCATTTTTCATATGACTATATGTAGCTTTGATAACTTCTTATGGCAGTTTTGAGATTGGCTAATATGAAAAAAGAAATGGCAAATGTTGGAGAGAAATAAGGAAAAACTGGAATGCTACTGAACTGATACAACCATTCTGTAAAGCAATTTGGAACTAATGAGATATTTCAGATTTTCTTCTACTATTTTTCTTCTTTTGACTTTCTTTTATTGTTTCTTGAAGTCTTGTGGAGTGATTAGCTTCTATTCACCCAATTCTAATTTTTAAGGAATTATTTTTCAGTGAGTTTTTGGTACCTCTCTTTCCACTTGACTTAATTCTGCTTTTTAAGGAATTCTTTTGTTCAGTGAAATTTTGTATCTCCTTTTTCATTTGGCTAATTTTTCTTTTTAAATTAGTCTTCTTCTGAGTTTTTGTCTTGCTCTTCCCTGCCACTACAGTAGCTGTGTATGATCAAGTTCTTTTTCTTTTTTGTGGTTTGCTCATTTTTCTAGCCCAATTCTTATTTTATGTTCAGCTCTGCTCCCAATTTTTTTGTCTGTCCCAAGCATTTTTTGTGCTGCTGTTTTCAGAACTAGTTCTGGGGATCTGCAAGTTTTTGGTGCTTCCAAAGTGTTGTGATGTGAGGAAAGATATGTTCATTGTTCTCCTGGAAGGATCCCTGCTACCCTGCAGCTACAAATGCTTTTCTCGGCCTTAGTACTGTTCCCACATTCCTTGCTCTCTTGCCACTACAAGTGCTAGGGCTCCTCTTGGCTCTGCAAATGTGACCAGTCCCTGCTCCCTGCACTCCTATCTGCCTTGGAACTATGAACCAGAACTGCATATGGTCAATAGATTAATCAGTTAGTGCCAGCTTTATCTCATGCTAGCAAAGGATTTCTTGTAATCTTTTTGCTGTCTGACCCCTTTACCATCTGTGGAATGAAAAACTCCTGAAGCTTCTACTGCTGCCATTGTTGCAGTTGCCTCCAAGTTCCATCACAAGTACCTGTACCAGGTTCCAGGCCTGCACCCAACCTGGTATCACAGACTTCTACCAACCTTCTAAGTTGTCTTATTTTCCTTTGATGTTTTGTTGGCCCTGCTGATTTAAAATTTGATTTGATTAGAGTTTTTTGGATGAGAATGTTGAGAGAATTTGGCTAAGTTTCTGCTTGCCTCCATCATCTTGGTTCTGCCACTGGAACCATTGTATTACCATGTAATTAAAGTATCAGAACTAAAATAATATAATGTAGTTTCAGGCCCTCCTTTAATCTAAAATTGAGGAAGCTAGATTATGAGTTTGGACTCTAAAAACGTGTGACTAAACAAAAAACCTGGCTACAATATTTTATGAAATTATAAAGATTATCCTAAATTATTAGAGTCAGAGGGCAAAGTGAAAATAAAATCTACTGATCACTTCCTGAAATAAATCTTAAATTGAACACATCCAGAAATATAATAAACAAAATATAAAGTTTTTAAGTCAAAGAAAAATTAGTGCCAGCAGTCTTGAAAGACATCAAGAATCAAGGTTGTAATAGGGAAGATTTAGCAGTCTTAATCCTAAAGAAAAGAAATCTTGGAATGATATACCCCTGACAAAAAAAAATGCTTATAACTAAGAATAACTTTAAAAAAAAACCAAACAAACCAACAAACTCTGAGATTTGAAGAATAAAGAGGAGGAGCTAGAATAGAACACATTTTATCTCAGCTAAAGTGACAAAAAAAATGTTGGCAGTCATGATCTTAGACAAAGTAACACTATAAATACATTTGGTTTAAAAAAAAGGATAAATAGAAAAACTACATAATAACAATAACAAATCTATATTCACTTAATGGAATAGCAGCTAAATGCCTAAAGGAAGAGATGACTGAATTATAAGAAGAAATAAAGATCAAAACTATTCTTAATAGAGATCTTAACTTTCTCCTTTCAGACTTATAAAAAATTATTTAAGAGGTAAATGAGAAAGAAGGTAAGAGAAGAATAGAGTTTTGGAAAAGTTAAATGTGATAATTTCTGGTGATTACTGGATGGCAATTGTAAAGATCTTGCACATTTCTTCAATTTGTGTGGTGTCTTTATAAAAATTTACCATATTCTAGAGCATAAACACTCAAAAACTCAGAGTCAGAGATAGAGACATTTTTTGCTGACAACAGCACAATAAATTGTATTCAGTAAGCGTAATCTGGAGAAAGGATTGAGACTTAAATGAGCACTAAATAATCTAGCCTTATAGAATTGTGGATCAAAGAACAAATCATATAAACAAAAAATAATTTTATAATAGAAAACTATGAGTGACAAAACTCAAGGAAAACAGATGAAGTACTACTTAGGAGAGAGTTTATATTGCTAAACATGTTAACTCTCAAAAGGGGAAAGCAAGATATCAATGAACACTATAATTTACAAAAGCTAGAAGAGGGACAAATGAAAAATAAGGACTAGAGACTTTGAGATGATCCAGTCATCTCTTATGTATCTGAACTCAGTTCTGAATCAGCACTTCTTGAGTCATGAAGTTTTTGGCCCCATAGCTTATTTGAAGACATTCCATTATCTCATAATTCCAACTCTCCATTTATACGTGGCTAGAAATAGACTCTCAAAGTTCCATATGTTAAACTAGAACTAGGGACCACCTGACCGCGTACTACTATATAACACAGCAGGCAAGATAAATCTAAGGATGCTCTCAAAATTTGACCCTCATTGGCCAGTTGTCCCATTACATAAGTATGAAGCAATTTTTAGCAATGGTTGCTAATTAGGGAGTTTCACCTCTATGCCATATCCCTCAAAGTCTATCTATATCTTCTAGAAAACTATGACAAAGACATGGATTGTTGCTCTTGTTGGGTGTTCTCTGATGTAGGAACTTCCTTTGCCTTCAGGCAGCTTCAGTCATTGGATTCAGGACCTCCAGAGCTCTTGAACTCATAGGATTGACTTTAAGCCTGCATATGTCAATCTTGAAAACACTGTTTTGTCACCTATTGAGGAAAGGAAACATTCAATGGAAAAGGCAGACTAGGTCCAGGTACAAATTGATTTAGTTGAGCTATATGGGAGTGGCTGTGGGGGATGGGGGGAAGTGTACTGCCTCTTCCCCCATCTCCTATCCCCTATCTTATGCAAGAGAAGGAGCTAGACACAGTCTCTTCCTTTTTTGCAAGGCAATTGGGGTTGTGACTTGCCCAGAGTCACAGAGCTGGGAAGTGTTAAATGTGTGAGGCCAAATTTGAACTCAGGTCCTCCTATCTTCAGAGCAGGATCCGCTATACTGTCTAGCTGCCCAGTCTTTTCCTTTCTAAAGGTCTACTGATCTGTCACCTTTTCTGGCTTAGCAGCCAATGAACACCTGATTTAGAGTAAGAAAATGAGGCTGCATGTTATGATCATAGGAATATTGAATATGGACTCAAAGGATCTGGGTTCAAATCCTAGTATTTTACTTACAACATGTGTGACCTTGAGCAAATCACTTTCCCTCTCTAGCCCTTAGTTTCATCCTCTTTAAAATTAGGGAATTTCACGAAAGATATTTTCTAATGTTCTTTTCAGTTTTGAATTCTGGTGTATATTCTAGTCCCTCTCTGCCACCTACCAGCTAGTGTGACTTTGGACAAGTCACTTCTGCTTTCTGGTGAAGGAGAAGGAGAAAAGGGAAAAGAGAGAAAAGAAAGGAGAGGACGAAGGAGTGTGGGACAAATGGAGATGAAGAGAGGAAGAGAAAAGGAAGGTGAAAGGGAAAAGGGGTTATAAGGATGAAGAAGGAAAACAGAAGCAGGGAGGGAGGAGACTGGAGGAAAAAGAAGAGAGGCAGCATAGCATCAGGCTCCTCCACAACCACCACTATTCCCTGGGCTCCTAGGCATATTACAAGCATCAAGAAAGGCAGTGTGTCTTCACACCTCTCAGACTGGCTAAGATGATAGGAAAAGATAAATGATAAATGTTGGAGGAGATGTGGGAAAACTGAGACATTAATACATTGTTGGTGGAGTTGTGAACGGATCCAACCATTCTGGAGAGCAATATGGAATTATGCCCAAAGGGCTATGAAACTGTGCATACCCTTTGATCCAGCAGTGTGTCTACTGAGCCTGCATCGGAAAGAGCTCATAAAAATGGGGAAAGAATCCACACAATTTCAGAAAAGCCTGGAAGGACTTACATTAAGTGATGCTTAGTGAAGTGAGCAGAACCAGGAGAGTATTGTATGCAGTAACAAGATTATGTGATGATCGACTGTGATGGACTTGGCTCTTCTTCACTCTGTGATAATCTAAAACAATTCCAATAGACTTGGGATGGAAAATTCCATCTGCATCCAGAGGGAATTATAGAGACTGAATGTGAATTGAAAAATAGTATTTTCACTTTTTTCTTTCCTTTTTCCTTCTTGTGTTTTTCCCTCTTTTGGTCTTCCTTTTCTTTTCTTTAATAGTATTTTATTTTTCCAAATACATGAAAAGATAGTTTTCCACATTCACCTTTGAAAAACCTTGTGTTCCAAATTTTTCTCCCTCTCTTTCTCTCCCCCCTCCTGTAGACAGCAAGCAATCTTATATAGGTTAAGCATGAAATAGATTAAACTTATTTCCATATTCATCATGCTGTGCAAGAAAATCACTTCAAAAGAAAAAAAGGAAGAGAAAGAAAAAAGAAAAAAAACAAGCAAACAACAAAAAAGATGAAAAAACTATGTTTTGATCCACATTCAGTTTGCATAGTTCTCTCTAGATGGGGATGGCTCTTTTAATAAGAAATCTATTGTAATTAACCTGAATCACCTCATTGTTGAGAAGAATCAAGTCCATCACAGCTGATCATTACATAATCTTGTTGTTGTTACATACTATGTTCTCTTGGATCCACTCACTTCACTTAGCATCAATTCATGTCAGTGTCTCCAGACCTTTCTGAAATTATCCTTATGATCATTTCTTATAGAACAATAATATTCAATAATATACATATACTATAACTTATTCAGCTATTCCCCAACTTATTGGCATCCACTCGGTTTCTAGTTTCTTGCCACTACAAAAAGGGCTGCTATAAATATTTTTGAACATGTGGGTCCACCCCCACCATTTTTATAATCTCTTTGGAATACAGACTCAGTAAAGACACTGCTGGATCAAAGGGTACGCACTGCTTGATAAATAACCCTTTGGGTATAGTTCCAAATTGCTCTCCAGAATGGTTGGATCAGCTCTCCTTCTCACATCCCCTTCAACATTTATCATTATTTTCCGAGGCATTTTAGCCAATCTCTGACCATTTATCAGTTGGGGAATGGCTTGTATTCTTATAAATCTGGATCAATTATCTACATATTTTAGAAATGAGGCCTTTATCAGAAACATTATGCAAATTTCCCCCCACCCCCAGTTTTCTGCTTCCCTTCTAATCTTGGCTGCATTGGTTTTGTTCATGCAATACCTTTTTAATTTAATGTAATCAAAATTATATATTCTGCATTTCATAATGTTTGCTAGTTTTTCTTTGGCTATAAATTCCTCCCTTTTCCACAGATCTGAGAGACAAACTATTCCTTGCTCTGCTATGTTGCTTATAGTATCACCCCTTATGTCTAAATCATGATTGGTCTTATTTTTCTTGTGCAATATGACAAATATGGAAATATTTGTGTGTGTGTGTTGCTTGCTGTCTTGGGGAGGAGGGAGTAAGGGATGGAGGGAGAAAAATTTGGAACACAAAGTCTTACAAAATGAATGTTTAAAATGATCTTTACATGTATTTGAAAAAATACTATTGAGAAAAAAATAAAGCAGTATATGAAGAATAACCAAGCTATTTTTGACTATTATAGATACTCAGATCAGCTACAAAGGACCTATGAAAGAAGATACCTCCAGAGAAAGAACTAATAAATGTATGCATAGTATGGTTTGATATTTAGGTATATATACATGTACACATATATTTGTGTTAAATGGTGGCCTTCTCTAGGGTGGAGTGGGGAGCGAGGGAAATAAAACCTTAACATGTAACAAAAATTCAATTTAATTTAATTTAAAAAGTAGTATAATATAGAAGATAGAGCCTTGAACTCAGAGTCAGGAGACTTTGATTTCAAATTTTGCTTCAGATGCTTATTAACTGTAACTATAACTGAATCTCTATATGCCTTTGTTTACTTATCTATATGTAACATATGTAGTTTTAAGCCTGAGGCAATATGTATTCTACTGCTTGTGTATGAGTCTGGACTGGCAGAGAGAATGAAAACTTACTGCCGCATTTGGAGTGAGACAATCTTTAAAAAAAATTTTTTTTAAGAGACAAATGTAATTCCATATTCTCTATAGGGAGCGATCAAGGAAAAAGGCAACAAGATCCTAGGCTGTACTTAAACATGTTACCAATTTCTAGCTTGCTTCCCTAGAAATTTCAGGGAATTTCCCATTAGGTGAGCTTAGGGCCTCCCTCTTGGTTTAGCTGTTGCTCTCTACTCAAATAAATTAGTTTCCTTGTCAATAATAGCAATGGTCTTTTAGATAACTAAGCATTTAGTGGGAAGGAGTCAAGCCTGCTGGTAAACCAGCTTAGGTTACTCCTTCCCTTTTAAGAGATAGTGGCTAGCATTCCTCAATTGACTAATAGCTAGAAGATTTGGATAGGCAGTTTTTAGAGAAAGAATATCAATAGCCATAAGAAAAAATGCTTTAAATCACTACTAATTTGAGAAATGCAAAGTAAAGCATCTCTGAGGTTCTACTTCATATCCATCAAAATGGTAAAGTTGGCAAAAAAGGAAAATGACAAATGTGAAGCTGTGAACTGGTTTAGCCAGTCGGGACAATAATTAGGACTAGGCCCCCAAACTATTAAAATGCGTATACCCTTGGACTGAGTGTAACCAATACCACCGCGAGATGCCCTAAAAAGATCAAAGAAAAATAAAAAGGACGTATTTGTACAAAAATGTATCAAAGCTCTTTTTGTGGTGACAGAGAATTGGAAATTAAGGACCTGCCCATAAATTGGGGAACAGCTGAACAAGTTGTGGCACATGATGAGACAGAACAAAACTGTGCTGTAAGAAACTATATATGATTTCAAAGAATCCTAAGAGGACTCATATGAATTTATGCAGAGTCAAGTAAGCAGAACCAGAAGAATTTTTTCAATGACAAAAATTTTGTAAAGAAAATCAACTTTGAAGGACTTAGGAACTCTAATCAGTGTAATGACCATATTTACAGAGGACTCGTAATGAAGCATGTGGACCCACCTCCAGAGAGATAAGGGACTCAGAGGGCAGATTGATGCATATATTTTTTTACATGACTAATAGAGGTCTTTATTTTGCTTGATTATAATATTTGTAACAGGATTGTTTTTCTTTATTAATGGAGAGGATGCTGAAGGTGGGAGGGAGAGAAGGTAGAGCTTTGTGAAAATAAAATAAAATTTAATTTAACAAAAGAGAGTGGTCAGGAAGGCAGTTTGAACCCAAAAGTATGATCCTAGATCAGCAACATTTAGGAGGTCAGACAGATCTAATTCCATTCCCTTTTAGAAGAGAACAGATGGAGGGGAGAGGGTGGGGGCGGGAAGGAGGCAAAAAGTTGGAACAAAAGGTTTTGCAAGGGTCAGTGTTGAAAAATTACCCATGCATATGTTTTGTATATAAAAAGCTATAATAAAAAATAAAATTAAAAAAACTAAAAATAAAAAAGAAGAGAATAGATGGGCTAGTTCCTTCTTCTGCTCCTCTCCAGGCCAAAACAAAATTTTCCCTTGGAGTGGGATGGGCGAGATTTCAGAAATATAGATCCACACCTCCTTGTGAGCCACATTTAGATAACCCATGTGGACGTACATCTCTTATGTGGGTAACACATACATTACATGTAAAACTGGGGAATTGAATTCATTGATCCTCAAAGTACCTTCCAACTTTATCTCTATGATCCTATGAGAAGAAGAAATGAGAGAGAGGGCCAGGTGAAGGGGGAAATGGAGAAAAATTTTTGCTCACATGCAAACTGAATTCTTCTAATGCTAGAGATTTTATGATCTATGGAAATGCTTCATCTCATCTCTCTCTCCTTCCTTATGAAGTGTCTTTCTGCTCTGAGCCTCAGTTTACTCCTCTGCATTTGACCTCCTCTCCCATGACAGGAGGTGTTTTATGAGGAACAATTCAGATCATGGATAGGAAAGAATGGTTCATATAATAATGCCATATGAGATGGGAATGGGGAAAGGGAAACCTTAGGTTGTTGTGGCCTTTAGACTATCACCTTTAACACTGTCCTTTAGGAGAGGGTGGGAGGAAGAAGAGCTAAAGTCAGGATTGGAAGGGATCTTAGAATATGGAATGTCAGAACTGAGAAGGACCTTAGAATTTAGAATGGCAGAGCTTGATTGTACATGGATGAAGAGAAGATGTCAGAGCTGGAAGGTATCTTAGAAAAGAATGTTAGGTCTAGAAGGGACTTTAGGATTTAGAATTTTAGAGCTATAAGGTACCTATCACATCAGAGCTTGGATGTACACTGGAACAAAAAATGTCAGAGTAGAGCTGGGAGGACCCTTAGAACTTAGGAAGTTGAATACAGAGTGTTAGAGTTAGAAAGGGACTTGATGATCACTAGACATACAATCATGGAATTTCAGACTCTGTAGGGATCTTGAGGACTAGCTAGATCACTACTCTACCATATACCCAACAAGTGGTCATTCAATCAATGGTCAAGTAGTTAAGGAGAAGCTACATGCTGAAGCAGTCAGTTCCACTTTGGGGCAAATTTAATTGTTAGAAAGTTTTTCCTTAAACTGACTCCAAATCTCTCTCTATACACCCTTCCTTCTTACACTCCCTTCCCTTCCCACAGTTCCCTCCAGAGATAAATAAAATAAAGAAATGACATATGTGATTATAGAGCCATCATCAGAGATAGAAGATTATGTGGAGTAGGATAAGTTCTGTAAGACTTTTGCTGTCAAAAATCCTGCTTTTTTAAGAGGAGAGAATAGAGTATGCAAACTATCTATCAGGGAACAAGACTGATTCTTGGTAAAATTCTGGAATGGATTATTAATTTTTTTCCTGATCTGGCCTAAACATTATTTTTTCCCAGTTTTTTTCTAATTTCCCAATATTTTTTCCAATTTAATTCAATTTTATTTTCAGTTTTGAATTCTCTCCCTCCAAATACCATCTACTCCCCCACTACTGAGAAAAGAAGAAAGACAAAACCAGCTGTAATATGTATAGTCAAGCAAAACCTCCACCCACCTTGTTTTTAGCAGATGATTTCTTCTCTTACTATTTATTGAGGCTAAGATGAACTCCCTTAACTTCCCTTCTCACGCCCTCTGAATTTGCATACCTTCTCTTCATTTCCTACCTCATGGGTAGAAAGATGGCTCTTCTATCCAAGTTTAACTCCTCCACCTGTGCTCTTGATCCTATTCTTCCCAACCTTTTTCATGATCTGATCCAACAGATATTCAAGCTCTCTCTTGAAACTCCAGTGCTTTTATTGTGTTCTTGGCTCCTTCCTTTCTGTCTACAAATGAACTCAGACTTCCCTCATCTCAAACGGGGAAAACAACAACCCAAACCCTGCCATTAGCCACGCTACCTCCTCAAGAGGCCAAATTTCTAATTCTTTGCCACTATAAAAAGAGTTGCTATAAATGCTTTTATATTTTCCCAGAAGGAAGTTAGAAAAACAAGCAAAGTAGTATTGGAATTATCTTGTTAAATTGTTTATCTAACCCTTTGATCCAGTAATGTTTCTACTGGGCTTATATCCCAAAGAAATCTTAAAGGAGGGAAAGGGACCCACATGTGCAAAAATGTTTGTAGCAGCCCTCTTTGTAGTGACTGGAAACAGGAAACTGAGTGGATGCCCATAAGTTGGAGAATGGCTGAATAAATTATGGTATATGAATGTTATAGAATATTATTGTTCTGTAAGAAATGACCAGCAGGATGATTTCAGAGAAGCCTGGAAAAACTTTCATGAACTGATGTTGAGTGAAATGAGCAGAACCAGGAGATCATTGTACACAGCAACAGCAAGATTATACAATGATCAATTCTGGTGCATGTGACTCTTTTCAGCAATGATCTTGTGATGGAGAGAGCCATCTACCCTCAAAGAGAGGATTGTGAGAACTGAGTGTGGATCACAACATAGCATTTTCACTTTTTTGTTGCTGTTTGCTTTCATTTTGTTTTCTTTCTCATTTTTCCTTTTTTGATCTGATTTTTCTCGTGCAGCAAGGTAATTGTATAAATATGTATACATGTCCAATTTAATATATATTTTAATATGTTTAACATATATTGGATTACTTGCCTTCTAGGGGAGGGAGTGTGGGAGGGGGAGAATTTAGAACACAAGGTTTTCAAGGGTTAATGTTGAAAAATTATCCACACATATGTTTTGAAAATAAAAAGCTTCAATAAAAATTTGATTATCTAGGGGTATGGATTGAACTTACAATTTCATTGGCAAAGTGAATTTCAGGTTAAGGAAATTTTCATAACTAATATGGACCAACTTCTTCTGTGCAATTTATGGTCTTTAGGATTGTCTAAGGCACTGAAAGATAACTCACATAAATTACTTTTAGAAAGGAAAACTTGCTGTATACTTTTTTCTTTGCTGAGGCAATGGGAGTTAAGTAACTTGCCTAGGGTCACACAGCCAGGTAGTGTTAAGGTCTGAGGCCAGATTTGAACTCAGATCCCCCTGACTTCAGGGCTGGTGCCCTATCCACTACACCAACTAGCTGCTCCTGTTGTATACTTTTAAAAACCAAACTGAACATAATTGAGATTGATGGTTTAATATACAATTCTCATGTTTAATTCTTTGTAGATGAAAACGATCGTGTTTGTTGACATCTGTCAAGTTTGCAATGAAAAAAGAAGTAGGGTACACTTCCTGTGTCCTCTTTCTCATATCCTACTCATTCTAAACACCATGTAAACTGTCTCCCTCCTGCTCCAAAGAGATTGAAACTATTGCTCAAAGGCCACCAATGACTAGTTTTCATAACCAATGACTTTTATTGAGCCCTCTTACATTTGACACTGTGGATCACTGACTTTTGATGGACTGTCTTTGTTCCCTTAGCTTACATGATGCTGCGAGGGTGAACAGACTTACCCAGCCTCACACAAGTGCTGGTAGAGTCAGAATTTAAACCCAGCTCCCTCTTCTTGGACACTTCCCCCCATTAATACTTTCTAAAATTGCATTATTTTTTTTCTTGGTTACCATATCACCCTGTTGACTTATGCAACTTGCCATCTATTTAACAAACTCATCTAGATTTTTAAATGAACTATTGTCTAGTCATATTTTTCTCATCTTATATTTCTGGAGTTGAATTTTTAAACATAGATATAACACTTTGTATTTATTTTATGTTTCTAATATCAATGACTTTTTAAGGGGAGGGAGGCAGAAAAAGCATCCACATTACTTCTTAGCCATTTCTAAAACATGCTGCCTACACTGGCTATTTTCCTTTTCCCTCCCCACCAGAAACTGTATTCTGTCCTCAGGACCCTGGGCTCTGATGGGTGACATTTTTCCTTCTCTGTCCTGTAACCATGCCTCAATGTTACTTTTCAGTTATTTCCAATCCACGCCACCACAGATACCTACCCTCTCTTTCTTTGCCTGCATGCAAAAACTGTAAATTTTTATATAATTTAAATGATCATTGTGTCTTGCAATCTCTTCCATCTCTAGTAGGATTGTGAATTCTCCTAATCACAGATGTATAAGTCATATACTTTTGTTCTCTTTTAAATCTTTTTAAGTTTATTTTTTATATTGAAGTAATATCTATATGGAATTTATAATAATATACAGTGTAAACTGCTGATCTAAGCCTAATTCCCATCAAATAACTCTCCAGTTTTCCCAAACATTCTTTTAGAACAACAAATACTTCACTTGATATTTTGTGTGTTTGGGTTTGCAAACATAGGATCCTTGTATGTGTTTTGTTGTTGTTGCTTCCTGGTGCTGTTTAGTAATATATTCTAGGATCTATTTTTAAAATCGGTACCCCAAAATGAAGTTACCGCTTTATAATCGAATTAGAGATCTGGTAGTACTAAGTCTTTCTTCTTCTTTATTCATTAAAAATTTTGGCCTTTTTTTTTCTACAAAGGAATTCCATTATTATTTTTTCTACTTTCTTATTTAAAATTAAAAAATTCTGAACCTAAGAAATATTAAATAAAATGAAGATGTCTATATGCAAAATAGAAGAGATAATGAAGATGGTACATTCAATTATAAATCTCTATTATGTACAAATTGATCTTCTTTTTAAATATGTAGTAAAATTTATGCACTACTTTCAAAACAATCTTGCTCCTTCTGAATTAATCTACTTCTTTTCATTTAAAAATGCTTCGGCCACAACATAGCATTTTCACTCTTTCTGTTATTGTTTGCTTGTATTGTTGTTTTTCTTCCCAGGGTATTTTTACTTTCTAAATCCGATTTGTTTTTGCGTGTGTAGCAAGACAACTGTAAAAATATGTATACATATATTATATTTACCATAGACTTTAACATATTTAACATGTATGGGACTACCTGCCATCTAGGGGAGGGGGTGGGGGGAAGGAGGGGAAAAGTTGGAACAGAAGGTTTTGCAAGGGTCAGTGTTGAAAAATTACCCATGCATATGTTCTGTCAATAAAGAGCTATAATAAAAAATACTTCAATATCCCTCTTTTAGTTTTATCCTTTTAAAAAACACTGTTATCATAACCCTCTATTTTCACCACCCACCCTCCCAATGAGCTATACTTTCCCTCAATTGAAAAAAAAAATTAAAAAGACTTGTGATAAATATGAATTGTTAAACAAACAAATCCATATGTTGGCCATATTTGAAAATATGTATCTTCCTTGAAGCCATCATACCTCTGTCAGGAGATAGGTAGTATATTTCATCATCAGTCCTCTAGAGTTGTTGTTTGTCATTTCCGTCCTCTGGAGTTGTTGTTTGTCATTTCCTTGATCATATTTCTTATTTCAAGATTGTTTTTCTTTATAATGTTATTGTTAGATAAATTGTTGTCCTGATTTTACAGATTTCACCTCATCAATTCACACAAGTCTTCCCAGGTTTCTCTGACACCGCCCCTTTTATCATTTCTCACACTGAAATATTATTAAATCATTTCATCATAGGCTATAATTTGTTCAGCGTTCTCAATTGATGGGCACCATTTTAGTTTGCAGCATATTGCTACAACATAGATGACGTCTACAAATATCTCTGTATGTATAATTCTTCTCTTTCTGTGATCTCTTTGGGAGTAAATATAATAGTAGTATTGGTAGGTCCAAAGGTATTCAAAGTTTTGTGTCTTTTGGGGTATAGTTCAAAATTATTTGCCAGAAAAGCTGTACCAATTCACCCCTCAACCAATAGTGCAGTACCCTCCTATCCTGCCCCCAACAGCTGTCATTGTATATTTTTAGTCAGTTTTGCCAATCCAATTAGTTATGAGGTAGAATCTCAGAGGTTTAAATTTTATTCTCTTATTATTAGTGAGTCAGAGCATTTTAAAATATGACTATTGATAGCTTGAATTTTTTCTTTGAAATGCCTCTGGCTATTTATCAATTGGAATGTATCTTTTGCTCTTCTGTATTTGAATTAGTTCCTTATGTACTTGGGATATCAGACTTGGGCTTTCTTTTTCCGTTTCCCCCCCAGTTATTTGTTTCCTTTCTAATTTTAATCTCAATAATGTTATTTCTGCATAAACATTTCAATAATATATGCTGAAAATTTTCCATTTTATTTTCTCCACTCTGCTCATTCCATTGTTTGTCAGTCAACAGTTGGTAGACAAACATGTGCTAAGCTCTGGGGATACAAAGGGAGATAAAAGACCACCCCTGTCCTCAAGGAGCTCATCTAACAGAAGAAGCAACACGCAAACAAGTGTGTGCAAATAAGATAGAGATAGGAGAAATAAAAAAATAATAATCAATAGAGGGAAGGTACTAACATTAAGGAAGATTAGGGAAGTCTTCCTGTAGAAGATGGAGCTTTAATTGGGACTTGAAGGAAGCCAGGGAATCCAGGAGGCAGAGAAGAAAGGAATACTGCATGGGGGACAGACCAAAAAATGCCTAGAGTTCTTATTTGGTAAAGAGGGCTTGTCCCTCTATAGCTGTAGAAGTGATTTCTTTCCATTTTTTTCTGATTTGTTGGAGCTTATTGCATTATGTAGTATGAGATGTTGCTCTAAATTAATTTCTACGAGGCTGCTTTACAGTTTCCCAACAATTTCTGTCAAAGAATAAATGAATGAGTCCTTATTCTGTGGTCTTTGAGATTGCCAAACACAATATTACTATGTGCTCTACCTTCTTTACACTCATCAACCTTGTTGCTTCTTAGCTAGTGCTAAATAGATTGGATAATTATTACTTTGTACTATAGTTTACAATTATTATGAGGCCCTTGTTCTTCCCACTTTTTTCTATTATTTCACTTTAGAGTTTTGACCTTTTGTTCCTACAGACAAATTTTGTTAAGAGGCAGCTGGGTGATGAGTGGATAGAGCATTGGACAGGGAGTCTTGAAAAGCCGACTTCAAATCACTGCAGATGTGAACTGCGTAACCTTGAGCAAGTCAGGGTCTCCTTCATTTTACTCATCTGTAAGATGAGGATAATAACTGATGTGAGGATAAAAGAAGATAATATTTGTAAAGTTCTCTGCACACCTTAAAGTGCCATGTGAATGCTAGTTATTATTTTTATTATTCCTCTGGTAGTTTCATCAGTATGAAACTCAATAAGTAAGCTTATTTAGTTAGTACAGACATTTTTTTTTATATCCCCGTTGTTTTTATTTATTCATTTTTTAGTTTTGTCCAACTTTCCATGACTCCATTTGGAGTTTTCCTGGCAGAGATACTGGAGTGGTTTGGCATTTTCTTCTCTAGCTCATTTTGCAGATGAGAAACTGGAGCAAATAGGGTGAAGTGACTTGCACAGGGTCACTAGTTCTCAAATTATTTAGCTAACTCTATTTCTGTTAAGAATGTTTAGTAGTATATAATTACTATGTGTATCTTGGGAGATAGATTCCCAGTATTTGGTGTACCATCTTGCTATTTTAACTGGAATTTCTCTTTTTATTTCTTCCTACTTGGTTTTATTGGTAGTATACAGAAAAGCTGATGATTTACTTGGACTGCATGGGGGTTAGAAATGGATGATACTTTTTAAAATTTTATAAACCCACGTGAACAGAATAAGAAATAGATCATTTAAATCTTAATTTTGCCGAAGTTATTGTTTCAATATTGTAGTTGAATTTGAGGGGATTTTAAATGAGACATCATATCATTTGCAAAATCATATGTTTTCCTTTGTGTTTAGAATTATCATCTTCTTTATTTTTATTATTTTATTACAAAATCTGATTTTTTTATAGTTCATATAAAACATTTCATATTTTACTATGTCAAATGATGGGACAGCTAGGTGGTGCTGCAGTGGATAGAATACTGAACCTGGAGTCAGGAAGTCTAAAATTCAAATCCAGCCTCACACACTAATGTGCTAAGGAAATCACATCACTTTTCCTCGTCTATAAAATGAGCTGGAGGCTAGGTGGTATAGTGGATAGAGCACCAGCCCTGAAGTCAGGGTTCAAATCTGGTCTCAGACACTTAACACTTCCTAGCTGTGTGACCCTGGGAAAGTCACTTAACCCCAATTGTCTCAGGGGAAAAAAAGAGCTGGAGAAGGAAATGACAAACCACTCTAGTATTTCTGACAAGAAAACCCAAAATGAAGTCACAAAGAGTTGAATACAACTGAAACGAGTGAGCAAATTGTATTTATAGTTTTCTTTCCAGGAATCCTTTGTTCCTGGTATAAATGCAGGTTGATCATAGTACATTCTTTTTTTTAAAATAAATATATTGTTGTAGCCACTGTGTTAATGTTTTATTTAAAGTGCTCAAAGCAATGTTCATTTGGATTTTTTTCTGCAGCTTCCTTTCTTTGTTTTCTCTCCTTGGTTTAAGTGTTAAGACCATTTTTACATCATGGAAGGAGTTTCACAAGACCACCTATTTTCTTGTTTTTGTTCACAGTTTATGAACTATTGTAATTAATGCTTCCTTGGATGCTTGATATAATTCACTTACATAACAATCAGGCTCTGAGGCTTTTATTTTTGGTAATTCAGTTATGGCCTTTTCAATTTATTTTTCTTCTTCTCCTTCTTCTTCTCCTCCTCTTCCTCCTCCTCCTCCTTCTTTTCTTTTTCTTTTTTTTTTTTTTGCTGAGCAATTGGGGTTAAGTGACTTGCCCAAGGTCACACAGCTAGGAAGTGTTAAGTATGTGAGATCAGATTTGAACTCAGGTCCTCCTGATTTCAGGGCTGGTGCTCTATCCACTGCACCACCTAGCTGCCTCTCGATTTATTTTTCTTAAATTGACTTATTTAAATGATCTATTTCTTATTCTGTTCATGTGGGTATATAAAATTTTAAAAAGTATCATCCATTTTACATTTTACTGGCAAATATTTGGGCAAAATAACTTTTAATAATTTCCTTTTTACAAAACATATTTCCTTGTGAATTCTCCTTTTATTTTTTTTTATATTTGGTTTTCCTCTCTTTCCCCTTGTGAAAAAAAGCTATTGTCAGTTCATCAATTTTATTAATTTTTTTTAAATCTCCTTTGGTAGCCTTGTAAACCTCTGTTCTTGGGGGCTCATCCCATTGGTGCTAGTCAATGTGAACGTCAGATTAGGTCAAAACACCCAAACCTAAGCAATCCACTGGTTTCTGCCTCCTGAGCAGCAGAAATTAAAGACTCATGCCTTCACTTAGGACCTCTGCTTATTTTAATTTGCATCAGTTGAATTAAATCTTTCCAGGTTTCTTTTCTTACGTTTATTGCTTTCCTTAGAGGACAGAAATATTCCATGACACTCATGAACTGCAGTTTATGTAGTCATTTCCCCAATCAATGGCTAGGTACATTGTTTGTAGTTCTTTGTTCCCACAAAATGTGCTACTATAAATATTTTAGTACGTACAGAGCCTTTCTTTTTATTAATGACTTTCTTGGAGTATATGCCTAGTGATTGAATTTCTGAGTCAAAGGGTATGGACATTTTTAGCCACTTTATTTGCATAATTCCAAATTATTTTCCCGAAAGCAATTTCCAAAGAAGTGAAAACAAAATAATAACATTTGGAGAAACAAAAAGGTCAAGACTTTAATAGAATGATTAAAAGAAGTGGAAAGGAAGGGGATTTATTTATCTGTATCAGATCTCAGACTAATACAACAATAGAGTAGTCATTAAAAATTTTGGAAATTCTAAAAATTGATTAAAATAGAAAAGTTGATTTAGGACAGATTAATAATGTAAGACCTAGAAGTACATCGACTTAGTGACTTTAGATTTGAATGAACTCAAAGCCTCCAGCTACTGCGGTAAAGATCCATCATTTGTCAAAAACTATTGGGAAAACTGGAAATACATTCATACATAACTTTCTTAAAGTCAAACAGCTAATATTTGTCAGAAGCAGGGCTTGAACACAGCACTACTTGACTTTAAGGCCAGTTCTTTATCTCTTACACTATGTTATCTCTCACAGAATAAAAATGAAATGAATATAAAATAGTTAAATGCAATACTATTAGGAGAGTCTGATTCTTTTTGTACAGCAAAATAACGTTTTGGTCATGTATACTTATTGTGTATCTAATTTATATTTTAATATATTTAACATCTACTGGTCATCCTGCCATCTAGGGGAGGGGGTGGGGGGGTAAGAGGTAAAAAATTGGAACAAGAGGTTTGGCAATTGTTAATGCTGTAAAGTTACTCATGCATATATCCTGTAAATAAAAGGCTATTAAATAAAAACAAAACAAAACAAAAAAAAAAAAAAAAGGAGAGAAGGGCACATTTGGTTGGGTTTTTTTGCGGGGGATAAAGAAATGTTTTTGGTAGAAGGTGGTGCTAGGCCTTTGCTGGAAGGAAGAGAAGATTTTATGAGGTGAATTCTATGAAATGAAAATGAAACAAAAGTATATTCCAAACAATTTTCATATGCTTTTAGGTAGTTTTTTATTCAGCTCTATAGCTTTCTATTTTGTTTATATTTCTGCTAAACTTATTGAGCTCCAAAAGAATATGCAATCCCTCTAAAATTTATTGTGTTTAATGCAACTTTCAATGACTTTTTGTAATTTGATTAGCTTTTCCTTTAAGAAGATAGCTGCTGTTCCATTCATATATGTGTTTTTAGTAACGGTATTATTTCATTGTCTTTGGTGCCTTTAAGTGTGATGTAGCTTCCCTGTTTATCTTTCTTAATGTTAACGGTTTTTATTTTAACTTATCTGAAATTATGAGTACAGCTCCTGCTTTTTGGGAGTCATTTGAAGCAAAATAAATTAATTCCTGCACCTTATTTTCACTTCATATGTGTTATGCTTTATGTGCATTTCCTCTTTGCAGCATAATATTGGATTTTCTTTTTCTTCATTATCATATCCTCTATCCATCCATCCATCCATTCATCCATCTATCTGTTTCTTTCTATCTATCTATCATCTATCACCTACCTTTTGAAGAGTTAATTCAGATTTCTTCCTCAGTTTTCTAAAGTATAAAATGGGAATAATAATAGCACCTACCTTCCAGGGTTGTTGTGAAGATATGAGATAATAGTTGTAAAGTATATAGCACAGTGCATGACACATAGTAGATGTTTATTTTTTATTTTTTTTCACATAGTAGATGTTTATAAATGCTACTGTTATTATTAGTCTTTTATATTCATTGACGATTAAGCTTTATTCTGTAGGGTATTATTTTGGGGTAAAAATTCATCTTTTCTTTTCTGAATATAATTCCATTTTTCTTCTTTTAATTTCTCTTAAGACAGGTGTAGTTTCAATGTGATTTGGATTGTTACTCTTTGGGAAATGAAAAGCCTGTTCCTGATTGCCTGTAATTTTATTGCTAATGATGGAATTATGATGCTTAGTAATGACTAATTATGCTTTTTTGTGAATTAGATTTGGGTCTTTTTCTCTATTAGTGGTTCTTGTAATCTATTATTTTGTCTTTGATTTCCATTACATCTGGGCATTTTTCTCGGTCAGTATCCTAAACACAGTTTTCAAAATTGTTCGTTTTGTTATAATTTTTCTGAAAGAACAACGATTCTCAGAATGTTTCTTTATATTTTGTCTTCGGGTTTTGTAACCTTGACTTATAAATAAGTAATTATGTTCAATTATTTTTGAAATGCAAACCATTTTCAATGATGGTATCTGAAGAAAAGATTAAAGATGAATAGGAGACAAAATTGGAGACTAAAAATGGAGGGATAAAATAATCAACAATAGAGACAATAGAATATTTAATTTCGAATCACAGTAATGAAACAGGGCATTAAAGCTGTCAAGATATAGTTAAATTAGTCCTTAGAAGAAAATGTATATTTCTAAATGCATTCATCAATCTTATATAAGAGAAGATCAATGAATTAGGAACATAACTAAAAAACTCTAAAAAGGCAACTAATAAAAAATCCCATACTAAACTCCAAAACAGAAATCCTAAAAATAAAAGAGGAAAGAAACCAAAACCCCAAACCAAAACAAAAAAATTCCTTATTTTGTACTGGTTAAAAGTGGAAAATTTGATAAGTGGATTAGATTAGGCACACAATTTATAGAAGCAAGCAACCAACTAATATCATATTTGATAAATTAAAAGCATACAACTACTTGGATAAGGACTCATTATCTGACAAAAATTGCTGGGGAAAATGGGTAGCAATCTGGCAGACATTAGATATAGATCAATATTTCATACTATATACCAAAACAAGATTCTAATGGATACCTAACTTAAGTATATGTCACAATACAAACAAATCAGAAGCGCAAGGGGGTAAAAAAGCTTTCACAACCCTAGATAAAGAAAACATTCATGTCCCAAACAAGGGACAGAGAGGAGCAAAGAAAATTAAATGAATAATCTTGAATTCATAAATTAAAAACATTCCACACAAACAAAACGAATGTAGCTAAAATTAGAAAGGAAACATTAACTGGGAAATATCTGGAAATTTTCTCTGAAGTAGGTTTCATAAGAAATTGACTCATTTACATGAATAAGAACCATCCCTCACTAGATAATGATCAAAGGATGTGAACAGACAATTTTAAAAAAGAAATCTAAGAAATAAACCATCATGAGAAAATTGGTCCAAATCATTAATAACTAGAGAATGAAAATTTAAGCAACTCTGAGGTTACATCATACTCATCAGATTTATGAAAATGATAAAAAAAAAAAAGAAAATGGCAATTTTTTGGAGAGGGGTGGAAAAGAGATGCACTAATCACTGTTTGTGGATCTGTGAATTGGTCTAGCCATTCTGGAAAGCAATTTGGAACAATGCTTCAAAAGTCACTAAATTGTACATAACCAGTGATACCATTTGCTAAGACTATACTACAAAGAAAGTAAACAAAGAAGAAAAAATCCAAATGCCTCCCAACCCAGGTTGTGCTGGAGTGTCCTGTGCCAAGATTGCACTTCAGAACCACCCTGATGTAACAGACCCCTCCTGCCAATCTTCTAAGTGACCTTAGGCTGGAAAATTGATCAAATCCATCTTTAAAACTAAAATAAAACAAAATAAAAATTACTGGACTACTCTGAAAGTCCTGATAAAAAGAAGAATATGGTCAACATATTTCAAGAGATTATTAAGGAAAACTGCCTTGAGATATTCTTAAACCAGGAGTTTAAAGCAGAAATGGAAAGATTTCACCAATCACCTCCTGAAAGAGATCTGAACATGAATATTTAAATTATAGCAATATATTATAGCCACATTTTAGAACTCCCAGTTCAAAGAAAAAATATTCCAGTTAAATACCAAATTAGAAATCCTGAAAATAAAAGAAGAGATTAATGAAATTCAAATTAATAAAGCCATTAAACTAATAAATAAAACCAGGAACTGGTTTTATGAGAAAAAAATAAACTCTCAGTTAATTTAATGGAAAAAAGTTAAAACCAAATTACCAGTAGCAAAAGTGAAAAGGGTGAATTTACCACCAATGAAAAGGAAATTAAAGCAATTATTAGGAGCCCAATTATATGCCAATAAATAGAACAATCTAAGTGGATGAATATTTACAAAAATAAAAATTGTCCAGATTAACAGAAGAAATAAAACAGTTAAGTTAATTCTTGAAAAAGAAATTGAACAGCTCATCAATGAACTCCCTAAAAAACAGTACCCAGGATGGGGGGCACTGAGTGGAGTCAAGATGGTAGGCAGGTCTTTGTTTGAGCTCTTCCTGACTTTTCTCAGATAACACCAGATCAAGCCTCTGAATGGTTTTGGAGTGACAGAACCCACAAATATTTGGAGTGTAACAAATTTCCAGCAGAAGACATTTTGGAAGAACTTCAGGAAAGATCTGTCTCAATTGAGCAGGGGGGAGGCAGTTCAGTTCAGCTCAGGTACAATAAGGGGACCCAGGGAGGAGAAGCCTCTGTGTGCCAGGGAAATATACTGGGAGGCCAAAATACAGCAGTTTAGCTACTCTGTCCTGGTTTAGAATCCAGTGGATCAGCAGACAGTTAGTCTTCTAGTGAGATTCTCCAGTGAGTCTTCCAATGCAACTATAGAAGGCAAAGAATGAGCCCCTGAACTGAAGCATCTTGTGGGACTTGGCCACAAAGTCCTGAAGTTTTCCTTTCTATGACTGGGCATCATGTAAACCATTCTATTGCTTCTCACTTTGCTGTGAACCAGATTATCCAAACTTTCCAAAGTTCCCTGAATTCTTTATGTGGCAATAATATTCTTCTATATTCTTATACCACAGCTTTCTTTAGTTATTTTCCAATTGACAGACATCTAATTTCCTTCCATTCATTTGATACTACAAAAAGTGATGCTATAAAAATGTTATTGTATTTATAGTGCTTTTCCTTCCATCACTGACATTCTTGGGGAATCTCTGTTGAATGAAAGAGCAGGTACAATTCAGCAATTCTTTGGGAATAATTCCAAATTGTTTCTGAGAACAGTCAGACTGACTTACAGCTTCAAATAAAATGTATTGACGTGCCTAATTTCCTATAGCTTTTCCAATAAAATTTTTATCATTTTAGTTTTGGTCATATTTTCCAATTTGATGAGTGGGAGGTAGAATCTGAGAGTTTTTGTTGTTATTTATCTTATTACTAGTGATTTGGAATTGTTTCAGATAATTGTTGAAGACTTGTGTTTCTTCTTTTAAAAATTGTATGTTTATAGGTCTTAGTTCTCTATTCTACAGAATGATATCTGTTCTCATATAATTATATCAATTCTTTATATATCTTGCATATCAGATATATTTACTCTGAGATTTTTTCTCCTCTCTTCTAATCTCAATTGCCCTGGATATTGTGTTGTATGTGATTTAAATAATCTAGTTTATCTTTTAGGATTAGCTCTATCCCTCATTAGGTTAAGAACTCACCTTCTGGACATAGTTGTACAAAGTAGTACATGCCATTCACCTCTAATGTTTTTATTAACCAATTGTATTTAGGTTGTGTATTCATTTGTAACTTATTGTGGTTTATGATGTAAGATTTGGGTCTAAATTTATTTTCTGCCTAATTGTTGTTATTGTTGTTTTTAGCTTTCCAAGCAGTTTTTCTTAAATAGGGTATTCTGGGCCCAGTAGGTCATGTTCTAAGGTTCATTGAACACTACACTGCTATGTTTAATTACCTAATCTGTTCCTTGATCAACTTTTAAAATTTTAGACGAATTTCAAGTAGTTCTCATTATTAGTAATGACCAACTAATAGTAACCAACTACAACCAAGTCGTGACCAAGTAGTAGTAACCAACAATAATGTGGTTGGATTTATAGGGATGTTTGGTGCTTTACATTTCTAGTTTTCCCTGTTATTTCCCTTTATATTCTTGCTCCTTTTTTCTGCCAGATGAATTCTGTTATTTAGTCTAGTTTTATAAAGCAATCTTTTGGTAATTTAATTGGTATAACATGAATTTATAAATTAATGTAGTCAACATCTTCATTATAACTCTATTGGTGTGGCCAAATCATGAATAATGAACACATCTCTAATTGTCTTCTGTAAAGAGTCCTGAATATATCTTGGGAAGGTTGAATCCCAGATATTTTTATGCATTTTATAACTATTTTGACCATGATTTCTCTTTCTTTTTCTGCTGGTTTTCTTATTAACAAATAGAAACAGGAAGATTTAAAACCATCTGGGTATATTGGTAATAATAATAACAACAATAAAAAATAAGAATTCAATTTCCCTAGTGCTTTTAAGATTTGCAAAGCACTTTACATATATTATCTTATTAATCCTTATAACAAATCTGTGAGATAGATATTATTATTATTACCCCAATTTATATATAAGATAAGCAAGACTCAGAGAGGAGAAGTTAGTTGTCAAAGGTCAGATAGCTAGCAATTGCCTGAAGTGAGATTCCCAACCCAATCTCTTCTGACTCTAAATTCATCACTGATCCCCTGCCTCTCTCCTTTGGTCAAAGGAACTGGGGACATATATAGTAAAGCAGAGAATACTAAGGCACATGATCTTGGTTTTGAAGGAGTTGAATGTAGAGGAGGGAATGGATTTGTTCTATCTGATTCCAGAAGGTAGAGCTAAGACAAGGGCACGGGAGAGTGATGGCAGAGGGGCAGATTCTATTTAATATAAGGCGGATGTATCAGTTATCAGAACTTCCTGAAAGAATAGGCTTCCTGGGGTCAAGGTGAAAGGTTAATAAGTACCTCATTATTAGAGATCTACTAGTAGAATATGATAACCATCTATTGGATTTAGATGTCCTCTGAGGTCTCTTCCAATGCTGAGGTTCTATAATTCTGGAATTTTATAGATGAGGAAATTAATTCTTCATAACAGTCCCTTTCTACCCATCTAGTCCTCTTAGATCTTATTACGCAACATGTAATCTCTTTAATCCAGTGACTGACTTTCTGGTTGTTCCACAAACAAGTTCATCTCTCAGCTCTGGGCAGTTTCTCTGGCTAACTGTCTCCCATGCCTGTAATACTCTCCCAACTTCACTCTAATTATTGACCTTCTAGTTTGCTTTTAAGTCCAAACTTAAATCCCACCTTTTAGAAGACCCCTTCTTTAATCTCTATTAATTTTAGTGCCTTCTCCCTGTTATTTATTTTCTATTTATCCTGTATAGAATCATTTTGGTTTATATGTTGTCTTCCCTATTAGACTGTAAGCTCTCTGAGGGTCTTTTGCCTTTTTTTGTATCCCCAGTGCTTAAGCACAGTGTCTCCCACATAGTAAATGCTTATTGATTGTTTGGTTATTGAAAATATTGATTGATTGATTGATTAGACTTTAGAAATCTAGAGTGGTTTGTTCAAAGTCCCACTGCCAGAAAGGGATAGAGGTTGAAAAAATACATTATCCAGGTACAGAATGAAGAGAACATGGTTAGACTGTCTTTCAGACATACATTCAGGAATAAGAGTTTTCTAAGTCTCTGGTCTAAGGGGTATAGGGGAGGCAGTTATAACCAGCTTTGAGATGTTAGCTAAATTTTCATTGTGAGCATTGACATCTAAGAAACGGATACAATTCTGGCCTTGATTTGTTGTTTTGTTAATTGTTTAGATTTTTTAAAGTATTAACTAACATAGGCTCAACTTAAAAGTCTCTGTTCATAAATTTCTTTCTTTCCAGAGAGCCTGGTTGTTAAATTTTTACCAAAATGCTTCTTTAATGCTTTATATACTTTGCTTGAGCTAAATAGGAATATAGCAGTAGACTGGGATTCTAATTATTTGTATAATAATTAAAATATAATATAACTATAAAATAATATAACTGTATAAATATATGATGCTGTAAGGATTGCAAAATGTGTATATATATATATATATATATATATATATATATATAATTTCTTTTGAGCCTCACAACAGCTAACTAGGACCAAAGTCTTTTGTCTCATAGGGAAGTCTCATACCCTTTGACTATCAGCTCCTTCCCATAGTCTGCCTCCTTGGCATGATGTTACCATGCACTCCTGACAGTGGGAGAGCAAAGATGACAGTGTTATCTGCAGTTCCAGCCTGGAGGAACACTTCCTTATTAGTCTAAAGGTCCAGACTCCACACCTGGCTTAGTTATCCTGATCAAATTCATGAGTTTTTAGTTGAGTTTAGCTCACTCACGAGTTACCACATTAAAACAAGTCAGGTAACTGGCTCGATTTCTTTTACACATCAGCACCAGTTTTGACAGAGCCTAATTTCAAAGGGATGTAGCCAATGCCAATACTTATCAGCAAAGGCATTGAATTGCAGCCTTGACACAAACAAGTCCCAATTATCAGGTGAACATGGTTTGTCGAGACAGCTGAAGGACATGGTTCACATGTAATAGAGACAGTATCTATTTTGAAATTGTGCAAAATCCATACAGCATTACAATCATCTAGTTCAAAAGTCAGAGAATGGCTCCAAAGGCAGTTTTCTAAAATAGGTAGAAGGTAAGACTTGGAAAACTGAAAAGAAACTTGTTGAGTTCTGTAAAATTAACCTGTCAATTTGCATCTGGATCAACTGGCAGGATTTCTGGCTCAGTGGCAAGATGTTAAAAATTCATTTCTTCAGAACTGGCCAGCCAGGGGATTAGACCAAGCTCATAATGGTTCCCATTCACAACTAGTCAGGATCACATCCTATTTGGTTATCAAATGGCTGATTCACTCAGCTGTTCCAAGTTACTTCAAGAGTAATGATGCATGTCATCTTAATGACAAAATTTACCTCATTTATCAGAGGGAAATGTGATGGCATCATTGGGTGGTAGGGCCTGAGTTCTCATTCAGGTTCTGTAATGAACTTGCTACATGACTTTGGTCAAGTCATTTAACTTTTCTGAGTTTTAATTATCTTATGACTAAAACAAGTAGTCAGGCTGGCAATACAGATTCTGCCCATTCCTCCAGGAAAGTCTTTATACATTTGGGGTTAGCCATTCCTCTCACTGACAAGTTTCAGGTCCATCAATTGCCCTCAACCTGGTTTAGCCCATCTGCTTAGGTGGTGTACCAGGATGTGGCCACTGTACATGCTGCAGCATCTTGGAGGCACAGGTGAGACCTGAGTGCCAGGTAGACACCAAATAAACAGTCCCAAAAAGGGTTCAGCAAACCCTCACACCAGAGATGCTGGTCAAGGAGGAGAAAGACCTTGTTCTAGAAGATGGTGATTAAGCTGCATGATCTGGTAAAAGTTGCATCACTGCTCTGAGCCTCAGTTTCCCTAATTGCAAAATGTGAGAGTAGTGGAATTACCACTAAAGTCCTTCCTACTTCAAACATTTTATGTTCTAAAGTATCTCCTAATTAATATTCTTTTCTGATTCAATTCAACTGATGAAACATTTATTCAGAACATCCCATGTGCCAGGTACTATGCTAGGAGATGAGGGCACAAAGACAAAACAAACCCAGTCCCTATCCTCAAAAACTTTTCTTTCTACTAAAGTTTTACAAAGTTGATAGAAATAAATATATAGTATAAGGAAAACTGATGAGAGACCAGTAGTTCTTTGGAGGGAAGGAACGGACATGGTTCCTAGAAGAGGTCTTTATTAAAAAGGTACCACTTGACCTTATCCTTTAAAACGCACAAAGATGTGGAGATGTTCGGATGGAGTACATTTAGGGTCTGTGGAACAACTTATACAAATCTCCAATGTCAAACATTGACATATCCAATTTGAGGAAATTGAGTTCGGTTGGGTCATTTGACCGGAATGTACAAATTGTAAAGAGGATCATTGTGAAATGAGACTGGAAAGGTATGTAGGAGCCAGGTGGTTGAGAGCTTTAAGAGATAGGCTGATAAATTGATTTTTGATTCTGTGTTCGACTAGATATTGCTGGAGTTAATTGAGTAGAGGAGTGACGTGATCTGTTCTGGGCTTTAGATAAATCACTGTGCCAGCTGTGCAGAAGATACATGCAAATGGAGACCCACTAGGAGATTGTTGCCCCAGTCCAGGTGAGAGGGGATGAAGTATGTTGATGACCATAGGAGTAAAGAAAAGGGGAAGGGTGCAAGTGATGTGTATTCCTTCTAGCTCTAAAATTGTACAAAATATTATCTGCTATATTGCATCCTTTCAAATTATATCATAGAATCCCAGAATCTCACAGCTGGAAAAGACCCCAATGGCTATCTAGCCTAACCTGTGTCTGAATGAGAATCCCACGTATAAGAAATCTGACAAATGGTCATTCATCCTTTGCTTGAAGACCTCCAATGAGAGGAAATCCACCACCTTCAAAACAAGCCACCTTTGCTCTGTTGAAATTTTCTATAGTATGGTATAATGGAAAGGTTAATATGTTTAGAGTTGTAGTACCTGGATTTGAATCCTAATTCTTCTATTTTTCACTTTGATGACCTTAAGGGAGTCACTTATCATTTCTGGACCTCAGTTCCCTCAACTATAAAATATTGTGGTTAGACTGAGGTACCATCTAGTCCCAAATCTCTCATTCAGTATCTCTTTCTGTGACATTTTCTTGATTTACCAGTGTCATTATATAACCAAAAAAGAAAAGGCTAGTTCTGTTCAATAATTTTTCCAGGAACCAAAATCAAAACCACTGACTTATAATACCTAAATTCCACTGTTTGATTTGTTTTTGTTTAATTTTACACACTAAGTTTATTTTTTGGTGCTTTTTTTCCTTTCCCCTTTTTTTGTTTTCTTTTTTCTGGCTATATATGCACAATATTTTTTGAAAAAATATACATTTCTTTATGAAGCATGTTGGGAGAGAAAAATTAGAACACAAGGGAAAAACCATAAGAAAAAGAAACAGAAGTAAAAGACAAAAAAGGGAACATAACATGAGTTGATTTACATTCATTCTTCATAGTTTTCTATCTGGATGCAGATGATTTTTTCAAATCAAAGTTTATTGGGATTGCCTTAGATCACTGAACCGCTGAGAACAATGAAGTCTTTCATAGTTGTTCACACAGTCTTGTTATTACAATGTATTATTGGTTCTGCTTGTTTCAGTCAGCGTCAGCTTGTGTAAATCTTTCATAGCCTTCTTAAAATAAGCTTGTTTATAATTTTTATAGAATAATAGCATTCCATTATTTCATATACCATAAGTTACTCAGCCAGTCCCTAATTGATGGACATCTACTAATTTTCCCATTCTTTGCTACCACAAAAAGAGCTATGGCACATATGGGTCTTTTACCTCCTTTATGATTTTTTTGGGATAAAACCCACTAGTAGCACTGCTGCTTCAAAAGGTATGCACAGTTTGACAGTCCCTTGGGCATAATTCCAAATTGTTCTCCAGAATGGCTAGATCTGTTTACAACTCTAACAACAATACATTAGTATCTTAATTTTTCCACATCCCTTCCAACATTTATCATTAAATTTTTCTGTCATCTTAGCTCATCTAAGAGGTGTGAGGTGGTACCTAAGAGTTTTAATTTTCACTCCTCTAATCAATGGTGATTTAGAACATTTTTTCATGATTGTAGATGGCTTAAATTTCATCATCTGAAAATTGTCTGTTCATATCCTTTGACCATTTATCAATTAAGGAATGACTTGTATTCTTATAAATTTGACACAGTTCTTTATATATTTTAGAAATGAGGCTTTTATCAGAGATACTGTCTCTAAAAATTTCCCCCAGCTTTGTACTTCTTTTAAAATCTTGATTGTGTTGCCTTTGTTTGGGCAAAAAAAAAAAATTAATGTAATGTAAAAAAAGTTGCACATTTTGCATTTCATAATGTTCTCTAGTTCTACTTTGGTCATAAATTCCTCCCTTCTGCAAACCTGATAGGTAAAGTATCTCTTGCTCTCCTAATTTGCTTATGGTGTCATCTTTTATATACAAATCAAGCACATAATTTATCCTTATTTTGCTATGAGGTGTGAGACATAGATCTATTCCAAATTTCTTTTCCAGTTTTCTTAGCAAATTTTGTGAAATAGTGAGTTCTTGTCCCAGAAAGTGGAGTTTGGGTATTTATCAACTGCTAGATTATTATAGTCATTGATTACCGTGTCATGTGTATTTAACCTATTCTATTTCTTAGCCAATACCAAATGGTTTTGATGACTGCTGCTTTATAATATAGTTTTAGGTTTGGTACTGCTAAGCCACCATTCTTTGTATTTTTTCATTAGTCCCCTTGATATTCTTATACTTTTGTTCTTCCAGATGAATTTTCTTATTTTTTCTAACTTTATAAAATAATTTTGGGCAGTTTGATTGGTATGGAATTGAACAAGTAGACCAATTTTGGTAGAATTTTCTTTCCAATTGTTTAGCTCAGACTTTATTTGTGAGAGAAGTGTTTTGTAATTGTGTTCATATAATTCCTGGATTTATCTTGGAAAAGTAAACATCCAAATATTTTATTTTGTCTATAGTTATTATACATGGAATTTCTCTTTCTATCTGTTGTTGCTGGACTTTGTCAATAATATATAGAAATGCTGATGATTTCTGTGGGATTATTATATATCCTGCAACTTTGCTAAAGCTGTTCATTGTTTCAAGTAAGTGTTTGGATGATTCTCCAAGATGCTCTAAGTATATCATAATATCACCTGGAAAGAGAGATAGCTTAATCTCCTTATTGCCTGTTCTAATTCCTTTAATTTCTTTTTCTTTTCTTATGACTAAAGCCAACATTTCTACTTCAATGTTGAATAACAAAAGTGATAATGGGCATCCTTGTTTCAATCCTTATCTTATTGGGAATGTGTCCAGCTTCTTTCCATTACAAATAATGCTTACTGATGATTTTAGCTGGATACTGCTTATCACTTTAAGGAAAACTCCCTTTATTTCTATGCTCTCTAGTATTTTTTAATAGGAATGAGTGCTGTATTTTGTCAAAAGCTTTTTCTGTTATCTATTGAGATTATCAAATTATCTATATTAATTTTATTATTGACATGGTGAATTATGGTAAGAGTTTTCCTGATATTAAACCAGCCTTGCATTCTTGGTATAAATCCCATTTTGTCATAGTGTATTATCCTGCTGAGAAGTTGTTGTAATCTCTTTGTTAATATTTTATTTAACATTTTTGCACTGGGATTCATTAGGGAGGTTGGTCTGTAATTTTCCTTCTCTGTTTTGGCTCTTTCTGATTCAGGTATCTGTAACCATATTTGTATTGTAGAAGGAATTTGGCAGGACTCCTTCTTTCCCTGTTTTTCCATTTAGTTTACATAGTATGGGAATTAATTGTTCTTTAAATGTTTAGTAGAATTCACTTGTAAATCCATCTGACCCTGGGGATTTTTTCTTAGGGATTTCATTGATGACTTAATCTATTTTTATTAAAATTGTACTATTTAAGTAATTTATTTCCTCTTTTGTTAATCTGGGCAATTTATATTTTTGTAAATATTCATCCGTTTCATTTAGATTGTTGGATGTGCTGCCATACATTTGAGCAAAATTGTTCCTAATTATTGCTTTAATTTTTTTCACTGGTGATAAGTTCCATCCTTTTCATTTTTGGTGCTGATAATTTGTTTTCTTTTTCCTTCTTTTTTTCTAATCAAATTATTCAAGGTTTATGTATTTTGTTGTTTTTTTGTTTCAAAAAAATTCATCTGACTCTGGGTATTTTTTTCTGAGAGTTGATTAATAGCTTGTTCAATTTTTTTTTCTAAAATGAGACCACTTAAGTAATGTATTTCTTCTTCTGTTTATCTAGGCAATCTATATTTTTATAAGTATTCATCCATTTCACTTAGATTATTAGATTTACTAGCATATGGTTGGGCAAAATAGCTTCTAATTATTGTTCTAATTTCCTCTTCCTTCATTTTTAATATTAGCAATTTGATTTTCTTCTTTCCTTTTTCTAATCAAATTAACTAAAACTTTAAGTATTTTGCTGATTTTTTCATAAAACCAACTCATAGTTTTGTTTATTACTTCAAAAGTTTTCTTTCAATTTTATTAATTTCCCCTTTTATTTTCAGAATTTCAAATTTGTTATTTAATTGGGGGATTTAATTTGTTGTTTTTCTAGCTTTTTTAGTTGAATTCCCAATTTGTTCATCTTCTCTTTTTCTATTTTATGCAAGTAAGCATCTAGAGATATAAAACATCCCCTAAGAACTGCTTTGGCTGCATTCCATAAATTTTGGTATGTTGTTTCATTATTGTCATTCTCTTGGATAAAATTATCAATTGTGTCTATGATTTGTTATTTCACCTACTCATTCTTTAGGATTACATTATTTAGTTTCCAATGAATATTTAGTCTGTTTTTCCCTACCCTTTATTACAGGTAATTTTTATTGCATCATGATCTAAAAAAAAGGCATTTTACTGTTTCTGCCTTTCTACATTTGATTTTGTGGTTTTTATGCCCTAATACATGGTCAACTTTTGTGTAGGTTCCATATGCTGCCGACAAAAAAATATATTCCTTTGCTCTCCAGAATATTATATTCTAGGCCCTTCGATCCTTTAAAGTGGAAGCTGTTGGGCACTGAGTAATCCTGATTGTGGCTCCTCAATATTTGAATTGTTTCTGGCTGCTTGCAGCATTTTCTCCTTGATCTGATAATTCTGGAGCTTAGCTGCAATATTACCTGGAGTTTTCATTTTTGAGTCTCTTTCAGGGGGTGGTCGGTAGATTCTTTTAATGGCTATTTTACCCTCTGGTTCTAGGGCATCAGGGAATTTTCCTTGATGATTCCTTGAAATATGTTGTACAGGCCCTTTCTTTTGTGGTTTTCAGGAAGTCCAATAATTCTTAGATTGTTTTTCCTCAATCTGTTTTTTTCAGGTCAGTTGTTTTTTCCAGTGAGGTATTTTATATTTTCTTCTATTTTTTCTTTCTTTCTTTCTTTTTTCTTTTCTTTTCTTTTCTTTTTTTTTCTTTCTTTCTTTCTTTTTTTTTTTTTTTTTTTTTTTGGTTTGTTTGACTGATTTTTTTTTGAACTCAGGTCCTTCTAAATTCAGGACTGGTGCTCTATCCACTGCACTACCTAGCTTTCCCCTTGCCTGATTCTTGATGTTCTCATCAAATCATTTGTTTCCATTTGTTTAATTCTATTATTAGTGAATTATTTTTTTCAGTTATCTTTTTTTATCTCCTATTGCATTTGACCAACTGAACTTTTAAATGAGTTGTTTTGTTCATTGGGGTTTTTTTTCAGTTTCAAAAATTCTATTTTTCAAGGAGTTCATTTCCTTTTTTTTTTCATTTTGCCAAAATTATTCTTAAAGGAGTGATTTTCTTCAGATAATTTCTGTTTCTTTTTCTACAGTTCTTATTTCCTTTCCCCATTTTTCTTCTAACTCTCTTTTAAGATCTTTTTTGAATTCTTGCAAGAGAGCTTTTTGAAATCAATTTGTGCCCCTTTTGGGGCTCCTTTTGGAGATATTTTGCCTTTTGTTCTCCTCAGAGTTTGAGGTCTTTTCTTCTCTGTCTCTATAAAATGTATCCATGGTCAGAACTCTTTTTGCTTTTTTGCTTATTTTTAAAGGTTGAGGTCTTCTCTTAGGTCAAAGGGGAGATTGTCCCAAACTTTTTCCACAGGCAACAGTGGCTTCACAATGTCCTGGGGCTGGTTCTGTCTGCTGTCTTCCCATGTTGGATGGTCGTGGCCACATCCTGCATTATGCTGGAGTTCAGGGGCTCACTTTTGGCTTTTGTTGTTGTTTTTTTGTTTTTACATGTAATTGAGAAAAAATCAAATGAAAACTGGAAAGAAAAGATAGGAACACTTAACTGAAACTAATCTCTTGAACAGTATAAAAACCAACTTTGATTCTAGAGAGAAAAGATCATTTAAAAATATCTCCCTCACAGGAGAGAGGCAAGCTCCAAGTATAGGGAAGAATGTGTATACATTTTTCAGACATTTATTTTAGTGTTTTTGACTATTATTGTTCTTGTTACATTGAGGGTTCATGTATGGAATTCCTGAGCTGGAATAGGATGAGTGTGAGTGAATGCAGTATACCTAAAAATGACTGGCATATATGGAAACAATGAATTAATAAACATAGCTAATTTTTTTAAAAGAAAGAGATGGGAGTTAAGGAAGAATTACAGGAACTGATGCATAGTGAAGTGAGCAGAACTGGGAGAATAATTTATGCAACAACAACATAGTAAACACAAACAACTTTGAAAGTCTTAAGAACTCAAATCAAGATAATTAGTAACCATAATTCCAAAGTACTGATGAGAAAGCATGCTATCCACCTCCTGACAAAGCATAAAATGTGACAATTTTAGACATGGCCAATATAGGAATTTGCTTTGCTGATCTTTGTATATTTACTATAAAACAAAATTTATTTTGTTGCCTTATGGGCCTGTATTCTTCTCACTTATTTTGTGATTTCCATTCCTTCCTGATATATTTTTTGAGATACACTTTGAAGTTTAATCTTTATCATTTACATTTTCAACTACAACTTTCTTAAATCTAGTTATTCAACATATCAATAAACAAAGCACAGATTTGTAATGGCTGTTGAAAATTTAACAAGTGGTGGTTTTAGTAGGGAGATTGCTTCAACACAATAATATTAGAAGATATTCATACATCATAATTTGTTCAGCAATTTTCAAGATTCCAGTGGTTTCCTTTTTTCCCCAACACATGGGGGTATTCTTCTTTCTTTGATTTCTTTGGGATATAGACTTAGTACTGATATCATTAGGTCACATGAACAGCTTAATTATAATCTAATTTAAAATTACTTTCCAAAATGGTTCCACCAATTTACAACTCTAGCAGGAGTACATTAATGTACTTGTTTTCCTAAAAGGTCCTCCAACACTATTCAGTTTTCTTTTTTGTCAGCTTTGCCAATCTGATGTGTGTGAAGTAGAATCCTACATTTCTTTTAATCCACACTTCTCTAATTATTAGTGCTTTTCATAAGGCTAATTTGATAGCTTGTATTTTAGAAATGTGTTTGGTCATATTCTTTTTACTATTTACAATTGAGCAATTGCTTTTATCATTATTTTCAGTTGGTTCTCTTTATGTGTTAGCAATATGTCCCTTATCAAAGAAACTTGCTGCAATGGTTATTTTCCAGTTTTACATGCTTCTCTTCTAATTTTAGATCCATTGGTTTTATTTGCATAGAAACAATTTTAAATCTATGTAATCACAATTTCCATTTTACCTTCTGTGATATTCACTATCCATTTTTTAGTCATAAACTCTTCTGCTATGGAAAAACTTGACTGTTAATTTCTTTAATTTGTTATTATGACACCATTATGTCTAAGTCATATGTACATTTTGAGTTTATTTTGTTATACATAGTGAGATGTTGGTCCAAATGTATTTCTGTCATAATCCTTTCTAGTTTTCCCAATAGCTTTTAGTTGAAGTTCTTATACCATTATATGGGATCTTTGTATTTATCAAATACTAAACTACTTACTATACTTATTTACTTTTGTGTATCACATATCTTATCTCTTCTACTTACTGATCTCTTTATTTTGTAAATACTGCTAGTTTTGATCATTACATCTTTGTATTATAGTCTGAGATTTAATCCTATTACCTCTACTTTGTACTTCTCACATTTTAAACCTATTGTTTTCCTTCCGAGTACTGATTTTTTTATTCTTCAAGATAAATTTTATCATTTATTCTTGGTCTATAAAATAAATCTTTTTTGTGGCTTTTTTATTTGAAAAAACAGAAAAGAAATACAAAACAAAATAAAGCAAAACAAAGAAAATCCAGCAGAACATCAGGGAGGATTCAAAATATATAACAAATTACCAGATTAAGAAAGTATATATATTATAGAAGAAATCATATTCATGAATGACCATTTTTGATAGAGAGAGAGAGAGTGTTGCCTATTGAACACATTCCCAATGTGAGAAGGTTTTCAGAACTACGAGACCACGTTCCCCCCTCTAATGCCTCTGTGTCTATTCTTCCTCTGCACTTTATTTGTAAAACATGATTGCCATTTTTATCTTAACTCTACCAATATTTCTTTTGAGCTACCCTATTGTTGATATGAATATTATATACATATGTATATATATATAATATTCACGTTATCTATATATAATGGGTGTATATACATATAAAACTAAATAATTTGTCCATGTCTAAACAATTTGTCTATGTTAAGTTCCTTAAAAATGATCTTTCATATTGTCTCTTATATGTTAAATTTTCTGTTAAGTTTGGGTATGGTTAATAGAAAGTGATGAATATCTGCAAGTTTGTTGAACGTCCATTTTTTTTGTCATTCAGAATTATACATACTTTTGTTAGAGATGATATTTTTGGCCTCCGGTCTAGTCCTTTTGATCGTCAGTAGATAGGATTCCAGTTCTTGTGGGCTTTTATTGTGGCTGCTGACAAGTCTTGTACAATTCTAATTATAGCTTCAGTGAATTTGAATTGGTTTTTTGTTCGTTTGTTTCTTGCAAAATTTTCTCTTTGATCTGGGGGTTTTGAAGTTTGGCAATAATATTCTTGTGTTTTCCACACAGGATATCTTTGATTTTTCTAATTCTACTTTCTCCTCATGTTCTATCACTCCAGGACAGTTTTCAGTTTTTTTGGATTATTTCCTGATTATTGTGTCTTTTTTTGGTCAGAATTTTCTGGCAGTCCAATTATTCTTATATTTTCTCTTCTTGATTTATTCTCCAGATCTGTCATTTTTCTTTTTTATTTCTTTTTTTTTTGGCCAAAAGCTACATTTACAAGAAGAGTTTACCAACAAAATGGAGTGATAAAATAAACACCAGGAGTGGTAAATATGAAATAGATTCAGGAGAGAAGTAGAATGAATATTAGAGTTAGCAAGAAAAAGGGGTTTAACAATGGAAAAGACAAGTTCCCTAGTGGATCTCATAATTAACCAGGAGAAAGGGAATACTTCATGAGGTGGGAATATGTCATTGGTTGGCAAACTAAATCCATAGAGGAGTTTAGCAAACTAACTCCAAAAAGGGTTAGCAAGGAAAGGGGATTACACCATTGACTAGTAGACTAGCCCTAAAATGTATTTTGCACCCTAAAAGAGATAGCTATAACAAGAAGAAACACATCATGAGGCAATGGAGGGGAAAAGGGTGAGAAGAAAGATACCATGAAGCAGGAAACCATAGCAGGCTAAAAAAGGTATTTTAGCTTCATTTTTCTTATAAGATGTTTCACATTCTGTTCTATTTTTTCATTCTTTATAATGTTTTGATATTTATTGGTCTCTCATAGCTTCACTGACTTCCCCTTGCCAAATTCTAATTTTCAAAGCATTATTTTCATCTTACAGACTCTGTACCTCTTATTCTAGTTGGTTAACAATTTTTCATAAGCTTCTTGTTTTTCTTGTATGGTTTTTGTTTTTACTTTTTTTGTTGTTGTTGTTGTTGTTTTTCCTCAATGTCTCTCATTTGATTTTTGAATTCTTCTTTGAGTTCTTCTATAAATTCTCCTGGGCAGGAAGCCATTACTTTTTGGTATTACTCTTTGAGGTAGAAGCTTTTTTTTTTTTTTTACACTAAAGTGTTCTCCTCTGCAGACGAATCCTTGTTTTCCCTGTTCCCATTTGTTTAAATGGTGGGGTTCTTTCTTCTTTGCTGATTCACTTTTTAAAAACAAGAGGTATTAGTATAAGTACCTCAAATCATGGGCTGGGGATGCCTCAAGCTTCCCTTCAGTTATCCACTCTGACCAGGAACCCCTAAGAAAGAGCTCCCCTCTCCTGCAAGTGCCCACAGCCAACAGCATCTCTTTCCCACTGCTTCTTCATTCACCATCTGCTGGTTCCTTTTCACCCAGGGCAGTGTCTCAGGAGCACAAGTGGGCCTGGTATTCCCAAACAGCTGAGATTCACTTAGTCCTTAGTCCAGGAGGGGAAAATCTCTGTTGTTCCAGATCCAGTTAGCCTGAGGGATCCTCACTTGAAGTTTCTGCAGAGCTAGCAGGAAGTGTTTGCACTTGGCAGGATTAATCTCCATCCTAGATCCTTCAGATCTTCTGGGGTTGTACCTAGAGGACCCCTGTTCTGTCCCAAGTCTTCTTGATTTTTCATGAATCTATGTTCACCCCGAGGTGCAAGTTTGTTCTATTTGTGGGGGAAATTAGGAGAGCATGAAATTTACTAACCCACTCGGCCATCTTCCCACAATCCTCTCCCTTTCTTGCACTATTTTAACATGCCTTTTCTTTTTTTGTAAATGTGATTTCATTGGTTTGATGAAGAAATCTTATTTTAAACCAAAACAAACTGGCACCTTTCCTGTAACTTATAGTATTGCAGTTACTTGGGAACCCTGACTTGCCTAGAGATACATGACCAGTAAGGTTATCAGATAGGATTTGACTCAAGTCTTCCTGACTCAGATGCCAACTCTCTTATTCCCTATACAATGCTGGTTCTTATAAAGACATCCTTAGAGGCCCTATGAAACACAGTGGAAGGCTTCTTCTGGTTCTTTTAAAAAATACAATATTAAAATATTATATTTGAATGGGGAAAAGACAAACTCATAACTGTAATAGCTCTGATTTTCTGGGTACTTAAAATTTACAAAACCCATTCCTCAGAACCAGAGAAAGATAAAACACACATTATTATCCCCTTTTGTCAAATGAAGAATCTGGATTCCAGAGATTTAAGTGCTCTGGCCACGTTGTCAGAGGTAGTAAATATCTGGGGCTGAATGAAAGTTCAGGTCACATGACTTACACCCTTTTTATGACACCTTGCGCACTATGTGATATGTGTACATGATAGGGCAAGACAAATTGCTATGAGAAACTTTAGATAAAGAGAGATCACAAGAAGATCCTTTTCATCTAGTAGGGAATGGAGGCCACAGGGCAGATTTGGTGGAGGAAGAGGAGAGGGCATCTTGCAGCTCTAACCTTCTTTTTCTGTCTTAAGGGACATTTCAATTCTAACCTCTATATTCTTGTTCTATAGTCCCTTCCAGCTCTATCTATCTCTGCTATCTTCTAAGGACTTGACCAATTCTAACATTTTATTATATGTTCTAAAGACCTTTCTAGCTTTAGCATTCAATGTCTATATTCTAAGAGCCCTTGGAGTGCCAATATTCTATGTTCAATGATTTCTCTCCCCCAAAACTCGAGCACACAATTCTTTTTTGCAATAGCTTTTTATTTTTCCAAATACATGCAAAGATAGTTTTCAACTTTCACCCTTTCAAAACACTTAATATAAAACTTTCCTCCCTACCTTAATCTTTGACATATTCTGTTACAAATATATACAGAGGAGAGAATATGTAGCAAAGGGATAACTCACAGCTCTTGGTTAATGGAAATCTTTTCCTCCCATTTGGGGAATGTTCAAGAAATTTCCCGTAGGCATGGTACAATTTCTCTGTGGGAACCTTGTAAAACCATGTATCTCTGTCCCGTCTATCTTTGACTCCCAATGATGACACTGCCATCATTTAATCTGGGGATATTACCATGGCATCCATCTTCCTTAGAAGCTTGCAAGGTCTTCCTCTAGGCAAAAAGAGTGAGGGATGGTGGTAAGAAGTTTGAAACCCAGACTAGTGCCCAGACCTCTCTAATTCCCAAGATGACTCCTCTTCAGAGATTTTGTTGTAATGCTCTTTCTGCTAGTTTGCTATTTGTTTGGAACACACTGATGACAGTTTAATGCTTTATTATATAAGTATCTAGAGGGTCCCTTACCCAATTGGAGGAGAATTTCTATCTGGCTGTTATTTCACTTGATCCGACAGGTCTCAAAGACTTTTTTCCACACTTAGTCTAAAATCTGTGATATAAAGATATAGATATAGATATAGAATGATTAACTGACCACCTTATCACTTACATTAAATTGCAGTAGTGTGATGATTAATTTACTTAATCATCACATCTTTCTATTTAACATGAATCCATTGGATTAAATGGTTTCTATGGTATTTTCCAGCTTTGACGAACTATATTCTACTCTCTAAGGCTTTATCCATTTCTGAGGATCTGAGTTTATTGTCCTCAGCTGATTAAATATTCTGGTCCCTGGGTTACCCAGAAAATAATCCCACCCAACCCAAACAAATCTGATAGTTGAGATATCTATATTCACACAGATTAGGTTTTCTTTAGACTAAATGACCTTTCTTTAGATGTTCCATTTCCATTCTTTTGTACATTTAAGTTCCCTGCCCCTTTTCCAGCTTTCTTCTTTTTCCTTTTCTTTGTTCCCCAATCAAAGTAATACTTGACTTTTACATATAAATATGTGTGCATAATAACAGAGGAATCTGACTGGGCTGAGATAGGCTGGACTTGGGCTGTTATCATTCTGAGAGAGCACTGATTATTTGAGTTGTCTGATTGCACATCCATGGGGATGGATAACCAGAAAGAATACAAGTCTTAGGAATATTACAGGACTTTTCTCGGTTTCTGGCTCCCTAATATCCTTATTGTACTACTTTTGGCACTCTGCTTAATCAATTCCATTCTTTTATTTGATCTTATCCCCATGAGAAAGGTAAGTAGAGGAAGTTTATTTATCCTCATTTTACAAATTTGTTTTTGGTAAATTTGTAAATTTCATTTACAGCTGAAAAAACTGAGAATCATACAGAGTTCAATCCAGATGATAGGATCTAGGATTGAATAAGGTCTGGATCTGTATTCATATGACCCAGGTTTTAATCCCAGCAGTCAGTCAATAAACAAAGGCAGAACCACCCCTTTTCAGCTGTGGTTTTCAGCAATCATTCTATTCACTCATCCTTACTATGTCTTGGATTCTGACTATCTGTAAGTGTGAATAGCATACTTCAGGAAGTTAGATATCCAGGACATTTTATTCTTCTTTTTATTAAAGATGAACATTTGTCAAATGCTCAAACACGGAGACATTGTTTTCATTAATTATACTAAAGAAATTTAAGATTTTATTTTTTTTAATTGAGAACTCCACTTTTAAAAATGTTCAATTATTTCAGTCGTGTCTGACTCTTCATGACCCCATTTTTAGGTTTTTCTTGGCAAAGATACTGGAGTGTTTGCCATTTCCTTCTCTAATTGATTTTACAGATGAGGAAACTGAGACAAACAGGGCTAAGTGACTTGCCTAGGATTACACAGCAGGTGCCTGAGGCCAGATGTACTCAGACCTTCCCGATTCCAGGCTACTGTGATATTGACTGTGCCATCTAGCTGTCCTTACTTTAAAAATGGGATATAAAATGAAAAATTTTTGTTGCAGTAACCAGGCACAGTTAATGTTCATGATCATTTACTTTTCATCAAAAAATGACATACAAATTGATTTTAAAAAAGAGGAGGAAAAGACGAAGCCCAAAGGTAAATACCCTATGCAGTAAGATGAACATATAAATGTGAGCTTCCTATATGTAGCCATATTAAATTCTGAGGCTTCTTATCCTAATTTCTATTGGCACTAAAAAGTCAGGTCTTCCAGAGAAAGGCTGATTAGCTATTTTTCCTCTGATATTAGGGATCCTTAACTTTTAGGGGAGGAGAAGGTGACCCATTTGACAGGCTTGACCAAGTCTGTATGTCCTTTCTCAGAAAAAATGTTTTTAAATGAATAAAATAAAATGTTTGGAATTACGAAAGGAACCAATTATATCAAAATACAGTTATTAAAATATTTAAAACAAATAAAATCCCTTTGAATGACCCTGCCATAAGGGTTTTCAGGGAATAACTCTGAAGAGTTGAGTTATTTTTCTAATGCTCCTGGCTTGAGCTCTTATTCTGCTGTGTTCTTTCCTATATCAATCACCAGTTATAGTTACTATCTCCCTTATATCATTGATTAATCCAGTGATTAGCACCCCTCCCCCAGCAACTACCCCCAGTCACTCTAGAGTGGCTCCTTGTGTTAAAGGTTGTTTTTTTTTTTTTTTTTTTTTTTTTGTCTTCTCTCATATCCCCAGGACTTAGCATAGTGTCTGGCACATAGCAGGCACTTAATAAATGCTTATTGATTTTACTTAACATCAATTACATTTCATAAAGGAATATTTACTCAGAAGCTTTAGCAAGAACAGAAGTGCAAAGTACTCTCCTAACAGCAAAGGGCACTGTCTGCACAGTTGCCATAAAACATTCAGTCCTACTAGGTTCACTTTCTGATGTGACATATTCGAAGGATGAAGTCACTCTTTTGATCATAGAAAACAATGTTTTAGCTGCTGAATGTATTCACTGCTGTTCTGGATCAAATAGGTAACTGCTAGGGATTGAACTGGTTCCTTACTGGGTTCAGATGCTTGTAAACTCTTCTATGGACTCAAGTCCTTGCATCTCTGGTGCTTCTTTTAGATTTGCAAAATCAACATGACTTCCAGTATGATTGAAGGTTAGGAGGTTGTTCCATCTACATTGTGATAATAGTCTCATTACTCTTTAGTTCTGATCTTGCTCCAGACCTTGGATCTACTGTTCCCTACCATGCCATATTCACCCTTCAGTACTCTATCACACCTGCTGCCCCTGCATTCAGATCTGGGAGATGTCACCTGTCTCTCTGTTTCATGATCTCTTTCTTCTCCTCTCTTCTCATTTCCTCTTCTCTGCTCTCCTCTCTTTTCCTCTCCTTTCCTCTCATCGTTTCTGCTCTATAATCTCTCCTCTCCTTTTCTTTCCTCTCCTGTCTTCTCCCATCCTCTCCTTTCTTCTCATCTTACCTCTCCTCTCCTTTCCTCTTTTTTTTCTTGTTCTCCCTCTCCCTCTCTTTTTCTTTCTGTCTCTGTTTCTCATATAATGAGCTAGCCAGTCCAACATACTACTGGGTAATCAATGCATTCCTGCTCTTTTGTTTTAGACTAACGCACACCACTCCCAACTCTGAAGACTCTGTGACTTGCCCATCTCACCTGGTGGCCGATATTTCTTAGTTCTGGCTGAGTTAGTGTCATTGAATGAATTCAGTTCACCTTTAATTTTGCTTCCCACGTAGGACCTTTTGATGAGTCTTTTTTTGAAGGTGGGAGGGGGGGAAACTGGCTAACATCCAACTCTATTTTTTTTTTCCGAATCTAATCATCTCACTCCTCTTCCTAATTAGGGATAAGTCATTAAACTGTGGGTAAAAAACACAGCTATTGGCTACCACCTATAACTTTGATGAAATGCCAAAGTTTTCATTTTCCCATTTTACTAAAAGAGTGCTTGATAGAAGAAGCAATAAATAAATCTGTTCAATGATCTTTTGCTCATCAGTATCAAATATGGTACAAAAAAGGTAAACATATTGCCAGTGGTATTCTCCATTATCTTAAAGGCTTTGGACCCAACCAAGGGTCCAAATGGAAACGGGTTGCCTATTGACTCCATTCAAATCAAATCAATAAATATTCATTTAGCATCTACAAGGCACTATGCTAGGTGTTAGAGATACAAATATGAAAGTGATATAATCTCTGCCTTTGGAGAATTTATGTTCTACTAAAGAGAAATCTGTTCATAGAGAAGTGCAAATTAAATACCAAGTAATTTCATCAGGGAATAGGTAGAACAGTATAAAATGGGGGAATTAGGAAAGGCCTCTTGTTGTAGTCCAGCGCTGATTTGGGCTAGTCTGATAGTTCTGATTTAGTATTAGAAGAAAATGAGACATACATTGACCATCTACTAGTAAAGAAAATGAATTTTACTTAACTGTATTTAGCAAGGAAAAATATTTAGCAAGGATATAGTACTGACTCAGTTGGGCAGTGATCTGCCCATTGGTCTGAGGGAGTGAGTTAAAATAGCATGAGGTAAGAAATAAACAATCATAGAGAGATTACCAGGGGCTACTGAACTTGGTGCCATTTGGTACTTACATCACCAGGAAGCCACATCGATCAAAGAAGCATTAGTCTCCTGAGTCACTTAAGTCTTCAGGATAGTTTTCATTCCTTTGAAGAAAAGTCTGGGAGCCAAAGCTGAATGGGAATGGGGTGTTAAGATATGAGAGGAGAGGAGGCATTCCAGTCATAGGGAATGACCTATCTAAAGGAATTATGGTTACAGATGGAATATCATGATTGAGGAACAAGAAGTATACCGATTTTGCTGGAGGGGTGTGTGTGTGTGTGTGTGTGTGTGTGTGTGTGTGTTGGAGGGAGAGGGGTAATATGATGTAGAGTTCTAGAGAAAGATCTGATCCAGCCTATAAAAGGTTGTTCAGTCAACTAGCATTTTAAGTGCCAACTATGTACCAGGTACTGTGCTAAGTGCTAGGAATTCAAAATAAGGTTAAAAACATAGTCCCTGATTTCAAGGGAGCAGTTGAGGATGACTTCAGGCTTGTGAGCATAGGTAATTGAAAGGTAGGTGGCATTTTTGACAGAAATAGTGAAGTTAAAAGAAATTATATTTTTTACAGGGATCAATGAGTTCTGTTTTGAGCATGTTGCTTTTAAAAGGTCCATGGAATATTCATGCATTCTATTATATCCCACTTTCCTTCCAGAGATCCAGATAGACAACCAGACTGATGATTCTGCTCCAAAAGCTTGGATTGCCTTTGAAAGGGGAAAGAAATATTCATGGTGAGGGCTTCCAGATATCCTATTTTAAAAAATAATAATAACCTTTTATTTCTCAAAACAGATGCAAAGTATAATCTTCAAAATTCATCCCTGCAAAATCCTGTGCTCCAAATTTTTCTCTTTCCCTCTTCCCCTCCCCCAGACAGCAAGCAATCCAATAGAGGTTAAACATGTGCAACTCCTTCAAACATACTTCTATATCCATCATTCTGCACAAGAAAAATCACCAAAAATGAAAAAAAAAAAAAAAACGAGAAAGAAAAAAAAAAGCAAGCAAACAACAACAACAACAAAAAAAGGTGTAATACTATGTTGTGATCCACATTCAGTCCCCATAGTTCCCTCTCTGGATGCAGATGGCTTTCTCCATCACAAGTCTATTGGCACTGTCCTGAATCACCTCATTGTTTAAAAGAGCAAAGTACATCACAGTTGATCATCACATAAACTTGCTATTGCTGTGTACAATGTTCTCGTGGTTCTAATTTACTCAGCATAAGTTCATGTAAAGTCTCTCCAGGCATTTCTGAAATCAGCCAGATACTCTTGTTTGAAGATTGAATCAAGTCTTGGAATGTTACTTTTTTCTTTTTGAAAATTAATTTATTTAGAATTAAATACAAAATAATAAAAAACCAAAACAAAATAAAATTATCATGTGTCCAGCAGAACATCAGGAAGGATTCAAAATATGTAGCAATAAATTTCAATCTCAAGAAATCATATATAATAAAAGAAGACATCATATTTATGACTGTCTATCTTTGCTTTCTTAGGTTATTCTTTTGTTCTCTGCTGTGCACTTTTTATTTTGTTCTTCTTCCCCTTTCATACTCCCAATCTCTCCCAGGAAGGCTACTTAACTGTATATGTATATATATACACATATATATCTCCATATAACCATTCTCACCCATACATGTATGTATATACATATAATGAATGCATATGTATACATATACACACATATAAAATATACATTACACATACATAAACATGCTTCTAAAACAATATTAATATGGTTGTCATATAATGTAGATTTCTCTCTTGATTTAATCTTTAAATTTAATTTTTGTCTGAGATTAATGATTATTAGCCCTACTTTTTTTTTTTTTTTTTACTCCTGATCCTTGTTATTGGGTTTGTATATATCTCTTATTGTCTATCCCTGCCAACTCTCCTACTTTAGTCCTTACTTGCCTTGCTATTACTTAATCTCGCCCAAGCCATGGATCCCTCTCTTACCTTCTCCTTATACCCTTTCCTTCTTTCTTTATCCCTTTTCCCATAATTTACACACTTTGTTACACTGCCATATAGCTACATATCCTTTTATACCCCGCCTTATCCTATTCCCTTCTCCCTTATTTCTTTATAGACTTTGGAGGGTGTTATACCTTTCATGATGTGTATACATACATACATATGTATATACACATACATACACACACACACACATATATATGTATACACATATCTATATCTGTATGGTTCCCTATTTAACTCTTTCTCGATGTAAGTAGATTTTCAGAACTACCAGTTCTTCTTCCCCATGTAATGTCTCTATTGATTTTTTTCTCTGCATCTCATTTGTAAAGCAAAATTATTATTTTTACCTTTTCCTAGACAGCCTAGTTCTTTTGATTATTGATTATATAATATTGCAGAACCTGCACTGCTTTTTATTGTAGCTGCTAATAAATCTTGTATAGTTCTCATTGTAGTTCTAGTATATTTGACTTTTTGTTGTAAAATTTTGTCATTGATCTGGGGGTTTCAAAATTTAGCAATAATGTTCCTACATGTTTTCCTTGTAAAATCTTTTTGAGGTGATGATTGGTATTTCTACTTTCCCCTCTTATTCTATCACTTCAATACTTATTTTTCTGATTATTTCTTGTATTATTGTGTCAAAGTTCTTTTTTGGATCACAGCTTTCAGTTTGTCCAATTATTCTTATTTTTTTTCTTCTTGATTTATTATCCAGGTTTCTTGTGTTTTTTAATAAGATATTTCATATTCTGTTTTTTTTTCATTCTTTCTATTTTATTTTGTTATTTCTAGATTGCTTATAGCTTGACTGGCTTCCCATGGCTCAATTCTAATTTTCAAAGTATCATTTTCTTCTTTAAGACTCCAGATCTCCTGATTTTTCTTGTGCAGCATGATAATTGTGGAAATATGTATAGAAGAAGTGCACATGTTTAACATAGATTGGATTACTTGCCAACTAAGGGAGTGGATAGGAGGAAAGGAGGGGAAAAAACATTTGGAACACAAGGTTTTGCAGGAGTGAATATTGAAAATTATCTTTGCATATATTTTAAAAATAAAAAGCTATTTTTTTAATGACATGAAACATAAAAAAAAAACAGTTTAATGGTGGAAAGGAAGAGAGTAGCTGTGTGGGCCACTTGTATACAGTCAGTCAATGAACATTTATTAAGTGCCTAGTATATGCCAGACACTGTACTAAACTCTGGGGATGCTAAGAGAGACAAAAGATAGTCCCTGCCCTCAAGGAATTAATAATCTAATTGGGACACAACAAGCCAATATGCATAAATAGGCTACAAAGAAGATAAATAGGAAATAATTAAGAGGGGAAGGCACTGGAAGTAAAAGTGAAAGGCTTTCTGGAAAAGTTGGGACCACAAAATCCAGTAAATGGAGACAAGGAGAGCCAAGAAAGAGAGAGCCTTGTTTATGGACCTGCCAAAAAAAGTAGATTTCACTTGGTATGGGAGGCTCAGAGAATCATCAGACAAAGTTGTCTCTATTGTTGCATCTGCCAAGGAATCTCAGTGATCTTAGTCTACGTTTAAGAAACTTGTTCAAGTTTGGATTTTGTCCTATGAAATTCACTGCTTGTTGATACACAATAAATATGAGGGAATTAAAAAAAAGACTCAGATCTCCTTTTCTAGTTGGTTTACTTTTTTGCTGATCTTATTGTTTTTCTTGGATAGTTTTTTTTTTTAAAGTTTTTTTTTCCATGTCTCTTATATTTTCAAAGTCTTTTTTGACGTCTTCTATAAAATTCTTTCTGGACAGGTGCCCATTTAGTGTTTCTCTTTGGGATAGAAGAAGCTAGTTAAAAAAAGTCACTGTTCTCTGAAGATGAACCCCAGTCTTCCCTATTCCCAAGGTAAGTTTCTTTGGTTTGGGTTATTTCTCCTTTGCCTGATCATTTTTCTTTTAATGATAACTTATTAGTACAATCACCTCTAGTCCTGGGGTGGGGGAGATGATATCTCTGGCTTCACTTCAGTTTTCTCCTCTGGCCTGGAACCCCAAACCAAGAACACCACCCTCCATTAAGTGCCAGCACCAGCATCCCTGCCTCACTGCTTCTGCAATCACCAAATGTGCTAGTTCCTTCTCCCCCAGAGGAGCATATCAGCAGTACAGCTGGACCTGGCGTTCCTTATCAGCTGAGGTTCCCACAATCTTCCTGGACCCAGGCCCCCCACCTCTGGTCATTGATCAAGAGGTGAAATTTCCTATAGTTTGAGTTGTGGCTCTCTATTAACACAGTTAGCCCCAGGGCTCTCCTCTTATTTCTGTGGAACTAGTCTGAAGGCATTTTCACTTCACAGTAAGTTATACTAGGGCTTCAAGAGCTGTCCCCAGAGGACCCTTGTTCTGCCTCAGTCTTACCTGTTTTTCTGAGGTTCAATTTTGATTTGTTTGTGGGGAAAATCTGGAGAACTTGGAATTTTCTGACCCAGTCCACTATCTAACCAGAATGTGCCCCGGACCATTTTCAATGAGATCTTCAATCACTTATAAGAAATAGATCTCACAATTGATATTGGAAAAGCCAAGCGCATGAAAAATATATATTGTTCTGATCGCAACATTCAGTCATGAGGGCGGATCGAAAAGGCAATTGAAAGGTTCCTATTCAGCATTACTGCAGCGTAGTACCAATGATGACTAGTACTGTGGCAAGAGGCACAGTAACAGACAGCAGAAGTATGTGAATCGCCTTGAAAGGAGCAGGGTGCCAGAGTGAGAATGGAGGATGAATAGCCCAAGTGCTCAGGTGCTACACTGGCATCTACAAAATATGGGAAGCCCAAAGGGGCACCTTCAATACCCTTTGCTGGGGGGGGGAAGGGAAAGAAATGTTTATTAAGCATGTTACACGCACCATGCTAAGTATTTTATAAATACTTTTTTATATTATATACATTTTTATTTTATATATATGGTATAGGGTGGTAGGTGTTGATATATATATATTATAAAATGTAAGTATTTTATATTATATATATATATATATAAATGCTATAATACTATAAATAAATAAAATAACTCTGGGAGGTAGGTGCCATGATTAATCCCATTTCTACAGTTGAGAAAACTGAGAAAGATAGTGATTAAGTGAATTTCCCAGCGTTATACAACCATAAAAGTATCTGCAGATCTGAAGTGAAGGCTTCCTGATGCTAGACCCATGTTTTATCCACTAAGCTGCCTCTCTGTGGAGGATTTTTGGAGGAACATAGGGTGTTTTCAATATGCATGAAAGGCAGAAGTATCGGCATCACTGAGGCCCACCAAGTTAGAACACTTCCTCTGGCCTACTGGTAGTTAACACTACAGCTATGATTTACACTGATGTCTTTTGACTCCCAGCCATTATGTTAGATTCATATTGTGGGCCCTTTGCTCAAGACATTAAAGTATAGCTGAGATGGCAGCCTGTAGAATGAGCATAAATCATGAGTGTATTATGATCCAAGGACCAGTGGGGACTTTGATTGCCCCAGGAAAAGATAGCTACCCTTTCCATTACCTGTAGCAGAGGGAGAACCAAAGTTTTGCAAGAGGGGACAAGTGTGCAAGAACAAGGGCCTATGGGCTAGAAAATGTGCTGCTATATCAAGGAAAGGGAGAAATGGCAGCCCCTGACAGTGTATCAGGAAGGAAACCTGTTGCCAGGCTCCACCACTGCTTGGTCTAAGTGGTTTCAATGTGATGAAATGGCATCCACACTAATCGATCAATCAATTTTTAAATTTTATTAAGTGTCTACTCTGTGCCATGCACTGTGCTAAGTGCTTGAGGCAAAAGACAGTCCCTGCCCTCAAGGAGCTTATAAACAAATGGGGGAAACAGCATGCAAACAAATATATTGTATACAGAGGATGCTATATACCCATAAACAGGAGACAGTTAACAGAGGGAAGGCAATGGAATGAGGTGGAGTTAGGCAAGTTTTCCTCTAGGAGGTGGGATGTTAGGACTTAAAAGGAAGCTGGGGAGATGAGTAAATGGAATAGCAGAGGGAGAGCATTCTAGGCACAGAGGATAACTAGAGAGAATAATAGGAGGCTGTACCAATACTGATTTTTTTTAACTGCCACTGCTCCAGATGCTTCTGGGAAAGGACCATAGTTCAGTGATGCAAGACCACCAAGAGCAACAGAAAAGACCGTAACTGTCCTTGTTCATTGAGTTTAACAATGGTGATGATTTCTATCGGATCATGTTAGATTGGATTTGGTCACAAAGCCCTCTGAAAGAGTCTACAAGTTTAGAACCACTTAACTTATTGATTCTTGATTTGGTTTTGGTTTGCTGTTCTGCTTTTTCCTGTAGGCTTATGTATGAGGCTAAAGGATTGAAACTTGCTTCCCCAGACGTCTCTGTCTGTCGTCTTAAGTTTCCCTGAACTGGAAAAATGACTCATTGTGACTTTTTCTTGGCATTTCCAATCAGAAGTAAATATATCATGTTTTCTAGGTTGACATGGAAGAGGTGTATTGGGTGAGCTGGGTAAAATTCGGACTCTTACACTGCCTTCTTAATACTCCATTCCTATTTGGTCATTTTCTAGGATTTGATGACTGTGTGTTAAGTTTATTAGAAACCACTATGTATGTTACCAGCAAAGCCCAGCAGCAAGAGATAGAAAGAGAAATTCTATTTAAAATAACTGTAGATAATATAAAAATATTTGGGAGTTTACCTGCCAAGACAAAGCCAGGAAATATATGAGCAAAATTACAAAATACTTTTCACACAAATAAAGTTTGATCTAAACAAAGATATTGAATATTGGAAGAATATCAAACACTCATGGGTAAGCTAAAATAGTATAATAAAAATGACAATTCTACCTAAATTAATCTACTGCCAAGTAATCAAACTGCCAAGAAATTATAGAGCTAGAAAAAAATAATATCAAAATTCATCTGGAAGAACAAAAGGTCGAGAATTTCAAGGGAATTAATGAAAAAATGCAAACAAAAGTGCCCTAGCTATAACAGACCTAAAACTATATTATAAAGCAGTGATCATGAAAACCATTTGGTACTGGCTAAGAAATAAAGTAGTGAATCAGTAGAATAGGTTAGATTCACAAGATACAAGAGTCAATAGTTATAGTAACATAGTGTTTGATAAACACAAAGGTTCCACTTCTAGCATAAGAACTCACTATTTAACAAAAATTGCCGAGAAAATTGGAAAATAGTATGGAAGAAACTAGGCATCAACCAACACCTACCACCCTATACCAAAATAAGGTCAAAATGGGTTCATGATTAAAACATAAAAGGATGATACTATAAACAAATTAGGAGAATAAGGAATAGTTTACATCTCATATCTGTGGAGAAGAAAGGATTTTATGGCTAAAGAAGAACTCAAGAACATTATGAAATGCAAAATGGATATTTTTGATTATATTAAATTCAAAAGGTTTTGTACAAACAAAACTTATGCAGCCAAGATTAGGAGGGAAGCAGAAAACTGGAAAAATCTTTTATATCCAAGGATTCTGATAAAGCCCTAATTTCTAAAATATATAGAGAATTGACTCTAATTTATAAGAATACAAGCCATTCTCCAATTGATAAATGGTCAAAGGATATGAACAGATAATTTTCAGAAGAATGAATTAAAACCACTTTTAGTCATATGAAAAGATGCTCTAAATCACTCTTGATTACAGAAATGCAAATTAAGACAACTCTGAGGTACCACTTCACACCTCTTGGATTGGCTAGGATGATAGAAAAAGACAACTATAAATGCTGGAGGGGATGTGGGAAAACTGGCACACTAACATATTGTTGGTGGAGTTGTGAACTGATCCAACCATTCTGGAGAGCAATTTGGAACTCTGACTATCAGACTGTGCATACTCTTTGTTCCATCATTATCTCTACTAGGTCTGTACCCCAAAGAGATCATAAAAAGGGAAAAGTATCTCCATGAGCAAAAATGTTTATAGCAGCATTTTTTGTAGTGGCAAGAAACTGGAAACTGAGTGGATGCCCATCAGTTGGGGAATGGCTGAATAAAGCTTTGGTATATGAATTTATTGGGATATTATTGTTGTATAAAAAACAATCAGCAGGATGATTTCAGAAAGGCTAGAGACACTTTCATGAACTAATGCTAAGTGAAGTGAATAGAACCAAGAGAACATTGTACACGGCAACAAGATTATGTGATGATCAACTCTGATGGAGTTGGCTCTTTTCAACAGTGAGGTGATTCAGGCCAGTTCCAATGGACTTGTGAAGGAGAGAGCCATCTGCATCCAGAGAGAGGACTGTGGGGACTGAGTGTGGATCACAATATAATATTTTTACCTTTTTGTTGTTGTTGTTGTTTCCTTACTTGTTTTTTCTCCCATTTCTTCCTTTTTGATCTGATTTTTCTTGTGCAGCATGATAGATGTGGAAATGTATTTAGAAGAATTGCACATGTTTAACCTACATTGGATTAGGTTTGGGTTGTTTTCGTTTAGTGGTGATATAGTGAGAAATCGGGGTTCTTTTAGAAGGGCAAAATGAATTACTCCTATACTATAGACTGCTGTGAGTGTTATAGCACTGTCTAGGGGAGGGGAGAGATAAGGAGGGAGGGAGAAAAATATAGAACACAAAGTTTTGCAAGGGAAAAAGGTGAAAACTATCTTTGCATTTATTTTGAAAAATAAAAAAGCTATTATAAAAAACAAAAAGAAAAAAGAAACCACCCCATCATAGTTTCTCCTATATTTCTCTATAGAGATGGTTGGGTGGCATTTGGAGAATTGTGTCATATTTTCAAGAGCCCCAAGTTTCTTCAAGACACAAAGACTCCTATTTTTAATGCCAATATTTTTCTGGTGTGGTTATATGACTTTGAAGTTGCAATTCATCCAAAGAACAATGGAGAGAGATATGTTGGGAGTGAATGGATTACACTATTTTATGAACAAAGATCTGTTCAGGAGTAGTATAACAGAAAGCCAAGAGATGTACAAACAGAAAAGGAGGTGGGCTAGTTAAGAGCACATAAGCTGTCTATTGGCCATATCTAGCTAAATACTGAGCTAGATATGGCCAATAGACAGCTTATGTGCTCTGGTTATGTACATCCAATGTCAAAAGATAAGGAGGAGAGCCCTGGTAGTTGGTGAACCCCCTATAGAGGATTTGTAGGACATAGAAAAGAGTTGGATAGAATGAAAAGGTGCATGTTAATGGATTGCAAATGGCATCACTGCAGGTAGTATCCACATAGGTGAGACAATAATTCTTTTGAAGTGTCAAAGAATGCTATGAACACAAAGCTTATCAAAAGGATAGACTCTGGAATCAGAGGAACTGATTTTTAATCCTTTCTCCAATATTTGTTATCTGTATAATCTTAGTCAATTTATTTTAATCTTCCTCAGGTTTCTCTTCTAAAATAAAGGCATTTGATGAGATGGCCTCTTAGGTCCCTTCTGGATTGATGAGCCTATGATCTATGAATCTCATTTGTGGGTAGATGGCTGGAGAAGTACCAAAAACAAAAGGGGAAAAAACAACCATCTGGTCAAACTCCTCTGACAATTTGGAGAGTGATGGCTTAGGAAATGGGAGCAGGCCTTTAGAGACTTGGTGAGCTACTTCACATAGGCACCAGTATTGCCTTTTATCTTTGTTTAAAGGACTTTTGATGCCTTTTGTATTTTATACCACAGATATTTCCCAATATTCACCCGAATCTCGTAAAACTTTCCATTGTCAGAAAGAAAAATGGTTAAGCAAAACCATGAATTGCATCTGACTCACTGATGCCAATCTAGTGAGTTTTAGGAGCAGTTTTGTATCAAGAAAACTATGGCCATCAGAAGCCTCTTACTTTTGCCAGTAGAAGGCTTATTGACGATGAAACTCATGATCCCATCAACAAACTTTAGTTCTTGGCTTTGAAGTGTCATGGAGGAATTTCAAGATTATGGATGCAGATTACGTATAGACATCAATCCACTGAAATAAATCAACAAGAGAAACATTAGATGCTGCCAGCCAGAGATGGTAGAGTTTTTTTGGCCAACTATGAGTTCAGCATGCATTACTGGCCAAGGAAAAGCAAAGTGGATGCAGATCCCATAGCCTCTATTTTTTATGCATCAGAAATCATGGTAATTTCTATGGAATAATGTATACTAGTTCTATGACATTCAGAAAATTAGCTCACTCACTAACGAACACATAGCTGCAAGTCTGGGACTTTCTCCTCTCTCTGCAGAGTGTACCACAGATCATGTCCAGTTATTTATGGATAATTAGTGAAGAATGTAGCCAAGAAAAGGAGCCTGACTCTCAGGGATTAAAATCTAATTTCCTCCAGGGCCCTCTGCTGTTGTGAGAGTCAGAGAGGTTGGGACTAGGAAATGGAATATTTTATTAGATTACTATGGATTCTACATGGAGTTACCAAGGCAATTGGACTACCAAAGCCATAACTACCAAGATCCATAACTATAAAGACACTGAATAGGGCACTGGATCTGGAATCAGCAAGCCTATGTTGTTGTTGTTGTTTTTTAATAATTTTGCAGAATATCAGAACTTGAAAGTTGAAAGGGATCTCAATGAACACTTAGCTTAACCCATACCCAGAAGGGATACCATCTATGACATATTCCAAAGTGGTCATCCAGCCCCTGCTTGAAGATCTCCAAAGACAAGGAACCTACCACCTCTTGAGGCATCTCATTTTACTCTGGAAAAACTCAAAGTGTGTGTGTGTGTGTGTGTGTGTGTGTGTGTGAGAGACAGAGAGAGAGAGAGAGAGAGAGAGAGAGAGAGAGAGAGAGAGAGAGAGAGAGAAAGAGAGAGAGAGAGAGAGATCAAGCCTAAATTTTCCTCTTTTGTAACTTCCAGCCATTGATATTCACTTTGGCCTCTGGAGTCAGACAGAACAAAATGAATCTTTTCTTCATAGGACAGTCCTAGATGAAACTTCTTTTCTCCAGACTAAACATTTCCACTTCCATCAATTGATATTCATATGACATAGACTCCAGGCCCTTCACTATCCTGGTTGCCCTCTTTTTGACATTCTTTAAATTCTTAATATCCTTCTTAACAGATGTGGTCTAGGACTCAACACAATACTCCAGATGAAGATGGACAGGGGCAGAATATAGTAGAACTATCACCTCATTTTTTCATTCTGGAGACTGTGTTCCTATTAATTTAATCCAAGATCCCATTAATTTTGGGGGCTACCACATCACAGTATTGACTCTTACTGAGCTTGCAAGCCTATAAAACCCCTACTCTGTCTTTAAGCTGTTGTCCAAGCAGGTTTCCCATGCCTTGCACTTGTGAAGTTGACTTTTTATACTCAATGGTGAGATTTTGCATATTTTTTTCTATTGAACTTCATCTTATTAAACTCAGACTAATGCTTTAACCTTTCAAGACTTTTTTTTTGCATTTTTGGCTCTTATATTCAGTGTGTTATTGCTCCCTTCCATCTTTGTGTCTTCTGCAAGTTTGATGAAGTTGCCATCTTTGCTTTTATCTAAGTAATTGATAACAATGTTAAATAGCAAATGATCAAGCACAAATTCCTGGAGTATTTCACTGGAGACCTTCTGCCACATTGATATTGAGCCATTGACAAGTTCTCTGTGGGTCCAGCCTTCCAACCATTTACAAATCCATCTTAATATATTATCAGCTAGTCCACATCTCTCCATCTTCTCTACAAAACAGTATGAGATACTTTGACCCACATTTTGCAAAAATTCAAGTAAATTCTATGTTGTTAACCTGATATGACCTGTTATTGATAAAGCCAAGATAACTTGTTTTTAATATGACTTACCTGAGGATCTTCAAGAATTGCTTTGATCAGAAAAACATGTCTTCACAAGTAACCTGGTTCTGAAGCTACTAAGTAACTTAAGTGGTCCTCTGCCAAGAGGCAAAATATCTGCCACACAACTTATAGCAGGTGTCTTTCTTGCTTAGTTGGATCTGTCAGCAATGATGTAGTCCATTGAATCATCTATGCCTTCTTTCTAATCTTCATTCTCCCCTTATGCATTGTCTTCCTCCCCATTGCCTAAACTATGCTCAGATTTTCTCTTTTAATGACTTGCCCAAGGTCAGGTCCATATGGAGTGAAATTGAGATTTGAATTCAATTTTTTTGTTTTGTGATTAAGACCATGAATTAAGAAAGTTACTTTGATTCAAGTGGGGAGAGACAAAAGGTAGGGAGATGAACTAGGAGACCAGACAAGAGATGATGAGGGCTTTAACCTTCCAGCCCCTAAGGCTGTTCTCCCATTTCTCCTGTCCTTATTACAGCCAAACTCCCCAAAATATGTCTACATTCATTGCTTCCACTTCCCTATGTCCAACTCACTCTTCACCTCTTTGAAATCTGACTTCTATTCCTACCACTTTATTGAAACCAGTCTCACTTAAAGTGCCAACAATCTCTATTTGTTTTTTGATTTTTAGTTTTATCTCCCCATTGCCTATTCTAATTCCTTTAATTTCCTTTTCTTCCCCCTTTTTATTGTTTTCTTTTTTCTGATCATACATGTATATTTATTTTCAAAAATACACATTTCTTTATGCATATCATATTTTAAGGCAATTTTTGTGAAATAGTAAGTTTTTATTCCAGAAGCTGGAGTTTTAGGGTTTATCAAATCCCAGATTATTATAGCATTGATTATTGTGTCGTGTATATCTAATGTATTCCACTGATCCATCACTCAATTACTCTCTCTTTTTAAATGATAGCTTTTTATTTTCAAAATATGTGTAAATATAGTTTTCAACATTCACCCTTGCAAACCCTTGTGCTCCAAAATTTTCTCCCTCCCTTCCTCTCATTCCCTCCCTAAATAGCAAGTAATCCAATATATGCTAAACATGTGCAATTCTTCTATACATATTTCTACATTTATCATGTTGCATTAGAAAAATAAGATCAAAAAGGAAAAAAAATGAGAAAGGAAAAAAAGCAAGCAAACAACAACAAAAAAGTAAAATACTATGTTGTGATCCACATTCATTCTCTACAATCCTCTCTCTGGATGCAGATGGCTCTCTCCATCACAAGCCTATTGGAACTGGCCTGAATCACCTCACTTTTGAAAAGAGCCAAGTCCATCACAGTTGATTATCACATAATCTAGTTATACATAATATTAGTCAATTTTCTTTTGGTTCTACTCACTTCACTGAGCATCAGTTTGTGTAACTCTCTCTAGGCCTCTCTGAAATCATCCTGCTAATCATTTCTTATGGAGCAATAATATTCCATAACATTCATATAATCATAACTTATCAATAAGTAATTTAGAGCATTTTTCTGTGATTAGAAATGGCTTTAATTTCTTCATCTGAAAATTGTTCATATCCTTTGACCGTTTATCAAATGGCTTGTCTTCTTATAAATTTGAATCAGTTGTTTATATATTTTAGAAATGAGGCCTTTATGAGAAACACTGGAAAATATTTCCCCAGATTTCTGCTTCCCTTTAATTCCCTTAAATATTGTCTGCATTGATTTTATTTGTACATACATTTTAAAATTTAAAATAATCAAAATTATCCTTTTTGCATTTCACAATGTTCTCTAGTCCTTCTTTGGCCACAAATTCCTTCCTTCTCCACAGATCTGAGAGGAACAGAGATTATCCTTTGTTCACCTAATTTGCTTATTGTATCACACTTTATGTCTAAATCATGAATCCATTTTGACCTTATCTTGGAATAGGGTGGTAGGTGTTAGTCAATGCCTAGTTTCTGCTGTACTATTTTCCAATTTTCCCAGAAATTTTTGGTAATAGTGAGTTCTTATCACAGACACTGGAGTCAGTTTGATAATTGCAATGATTATTACATCATTCCATTTCTTAGCCAGTATCAAATGGTTTTGATGATTGCTATTTTGTTAGTTTTAGGTTTTGTACTGCTAGATCACTGTCCTTTGTATTTTCATTAATTTCCTTGATACTCTTGCACTTTTGTTCTTCCAAATGAATTTTCTTCTTATTTTTTTAACCATATAAAATAATTTTTTGACAGTTTGATGGGTATGGCACTGAACAAATAGACTAATTTATATAGAATTTTCATTTTTATTATATTAGTTTGGCTTACTTGTAAGCAATTGAGATTTTCCCAATTGTTTAGAACAGACTTTATTTGTGTGAGAAGCATTTTGAAATTGTGTTCACCTATTTTCTGGGTTTGTTTTGGCAGGTAGACACCCAAATATTTTATTTTGTCTAGTTATTTTATATGGAATTTCTCTATCTCTTGTTGCTTGGTTTTGTGAGTAATATATAGAAATGTCGATGATTTGTGTGGGTTTATTTTGTATCTTGCAACTATGCTAAAGCTGTGTTAATTGTTTAAAGTAGGTTTTTTTTAGGATTCTCTAAGTATCATATCATCTGCAAAGAGTGATAGTTTTATATCTTCACTGCCTATTCTAATTCCTTTAATTTCTTTTTCTTTTCTTATGGCTAAAGCCAACATTTCTAGTTCAATATTAAATAATAGTGGCGATAATGGACATATTTGTTTCACCCTTGATCTTATTGGGAATGTGTCCAGCTTCTCTCCATTATAAACAATGCTTACTGATGGTTTTAAATAGATGCTTATCTCTTTAAGGAAAACTCCCTTCATTTCTATGCTCTCTAGTATTTTTTAATAGGAATGGGTACTGTGTTTTATCAAAAGGTTTTTCTGCTTCTATTGAGATTATTATATGATTTCTGTTAGTTTTATTATGGATATGGTCAATTATGGTAATAGTTTTCCTTTCCTGATATTGAACCAGCCCTGCATTCCTGCTATAAATCCTACTTTGTCATAGGGTATTTTCCTGCTAATAAGATGCTGTAATCTTTTTGCTAATATATTATTTTAATTTTTTTGCATCAATATTCATTAGGCAGATTGGTTTGTAATTTTCTTTCTCTGTTTTGGCTCTTCCTGGTTTGGGTATCAGTACCATATTTGTGTCATACAAGTAATTTGGCAGGACTCTTTCTTTGCCTATTTTTCCAAATAGTTTACATAGGGTGGGAATTAATTATTCTTTACATATTTGGTAGAATTCACTTGTAAATCCATCTGGTACTGAGGATTTTTCTTTTCTTTGCTGAGGCAATTGGGGTTAAGTGACTTGCCCAGGGTCATACAGGAAGGAAGTGACGTGCCCGAGGTCAGATTTAAACTCAGGTTCTCCTGATTTCAGGGCGGATGCTCTATCCACTGTACCATTTAGCTGCCCCCACCCCGGGATTTTTTTTTAGGGAGTTCATTGATGGCTTGTCCAAATTCTTTTTCTAAAATGGATCTATTTAAGTAATTTGTTTTTTCTTCCATCAATCTGTGCAATTTATATTTTTGTAAATATTCATCTATTGCAATTAGATTGTCAAATTTTCTGGCATACTGTTGGGCAAAATAGCTCCTAATTTTTGCTTTACTTTCTTTTTCATTGGTGGTATGTTTATACTTTCATTTTGGATGCTGGTATTTTTTTTCTCTCCTTTTTCTAATCAAATTAACCAAAGATTTATCTATTTTGTTCATTTTTTCATAAAACCAACTTTTAGTTTTATTAATTAGTTCAGTAGTTTTTTTAGTTTCAATTCCATCAATCTCTCCTTTGATTTTCAGAATTTCTAGTTTGGCATTTAATTGGGGGTTTTTTATTTGTTTTTTTTTTCTAGCTTTTTAAAGTTGCATTTCCAATTCTTTGATCTCCTTTTTCTCTTTTATTCATATAGGCATTTAGAGGCATAAAACTTTTCTTTGATTGCATCCCATAAGTTTTGGTATGTTGTCTCATCATTTTCATTCTCTTGGATGAAATTATCTATTGTTTCTATGATTTGTTGTTTGACCCACTCATTCTTTAGAATTAAATTATTTAATTTCCAATTACTTTTTAGTCTATCTTTCCCTGGCTCTTTATCGAATATAATTTTATTTCATTGTGGTCTAAAAAGGAAGCATTTATAATTTCTATCTTTGTGCATTTGATTGTGAGGTTTTTATGTCTTAATTTTTTGGTGTTGGTGCTACGTACTGCTGAGAAAAAGATGTATTCCTTTCTGCCCATATTCAGTTTTATTCAGAGGTGTATCATATTTAAGTTTTCTAGGATTCTTTTAACCTCCCTAGTTTCATTCTTGCTTTATTTTGTGATTTATCTAATTCAGATAGATGGAGGTTGGGTCCCCCACTAATATATTTCTTCTTGTAACTGACTTAACTTCTTCTCTAAGAATTTGGATGCTGTACTACTTGGTACATACACATTTACTATAGATATTACTTCATTTTCTATAGTACCTTTTAACAAGATGTATTTTTCCCCTTATCTCTTTTAATTAATCTATTATTTTTGCTTTATCTGATTCTGAAATCACCAACCCTGCTTTTTTTGCTTCAGCTGAAACATAAGAAATTCTATTCCAGCCTTTTACTCTCACTCTGTATGCATCTCTCTGTTTCAAATGTGTTTCTTGTAAACAACATATTGTTTTAATCTAGTCTCCTATCCGCTTCTGTTTTGTGGGTGAGTAAATCCTATTCATAAACATAATTATAATTACCAGCTCTGTTTCCTTCTATCCTTTATTCTCCCCTGTGTATACTTTTATTTTCTCTTTCTACCTTGTCCCTCCTTAGTAATGTTCGTTTCTAACCCACCCTTGCCTCTTCCTGCCCTCCTTTCTATCTAGCCCCTCCTTTTTCTTTTTCCTTTCTCCTCCCACTTTCTTATAGAGCAAAATAAATTTCTATACCCAACTGAGTGATTATGATATTCCATTTTGAGCCCAAACTGATGAGATCAAGCTTCAGACAATGCTTATCCCCCTCCCTTCTTTCCCTTTACTGTAATAGGTCTTTTGTGCCTCTTCATGTGGTCTACTTTGTCTTATTTTACTTTTCACTTCCTCTTTTCCTAGTACAATCCTTTTTCTACCCCTTAATGTCTTTTTCTTTGATTTCATCACATTAGAGTCCATTCATATCCATACCCTTTGTACATGTATGCCTCTTCTAACTACCCCAATAACATATACAGTTTTCAAGAGTTACTGATATCTTTTTCCCATCTAGGGATTTTAAAAGTCTAAACGTTAAATGACGTATATTTTCCCCCTATCTACTTGTCTATGCTTCTTTTGAGTCCTGTGGTTGAAGATCAAATTTTCTGTTGAGTGCTGTTTTCTTCAATAGTGAAAGTCTCTTGCTTCATTAAAGATCCATCTCCTTCCCTGGAAGATGATGACAGATCTCCCTGGCTAGTTAATTCTTGATTGTAACTCCGGGATTTTTGCCTTGTGGAATATGATATTCCAGACTCTCTGATTCTTTATTGTAGAAGCTGCCAGATCCTAGGTAATCTTTACTCCTCAATACTTGAATTGTTTTTGTCTGGTAGATTGCATTATCTTTTCCTTGAGATTATAGTTCTGGAGTTTTGCAACAATATTTCCTGGGGGTTTCCTCGTGGAATCTCTTTTTGGAGGTGATCAATGGATTTTTTCAATCACTATTTTCTCTTCTGGTTCTAGTATATCAGGGCAGTTTTCCTTCATGATCTCTTAAAGAATGCTCTCCAGGCTTTTTTTTTTTTTTTTTTGGTCATGGTCTTCAGGTAGATCAATAATTTTTATATTGTCTCTCCTGGATCTAGTTTCCAGATTGGCTGTTTTTCCAATGAGGATTTTACATTTTCTTCCACTTTTTCATTCTTTTTTGTTTGTTTGATTGATTCTTGGTGTCTCTGAGTCATGAGTTTCCATTTGCCCAGTTCTAGTTTTTAATGTGTGATTTTCTTCAGTTAGCTTTTGTATCTCTTTTTCCATTTGATTAACTCTACTTCTCAAGGTGTTTTCTTCAGTGGGTTTTTTTTTTTTTTTGCATTTGGCCAATTGTATTTTTTAAGGAATTGTTTTCTTCAATCAATTTTTTTCCTTCCTTTTCCAAGCTCTTGATTCTCTCTTGCATACCTCCTATTTCTTTTCAAAATTTTTTTTCTTCTACCTCTTTTATTTGCCTTTTAAAATCTTTTATGAGCAGTTCTAAGAAGCCTCTTTGGGCTTGAGACCAATTCATATCACTCTTTGAGATTTCCTTTGTAGACTTTTTGCTCTCATCTGAGTTGGTCTTTCCTGTCATCATAGTAGCTTTTATGGTTAAAGTTCTTTTCTGTTTCTTGCTCATTTTCTTTCCTTCTTTTGTATTTCCTCTTTTGTGACTTCTTTGATCAAGCTCTGCTTCTGAGGTAAAGAGGTCACTATTCCAAGCTTTCCCTGCAGCTCTAAGCCTTGGGTTTGAGCATAGGGGCCCCTGTGTTTGGTGTCTTGCTTACAGCGGTGGGTAATGCTTCCTGTACTTTTTAGGAAACAGCCTGGTTTCCTAGGCTGGCAGTTAGCCTTCTGAGCTGCGATTAGAGGCTATTGCTCTGGTCTGCTCTGCTACCAACCCAGGACCAAGGCTCTCAGTTGCTGATCTGCTGTGATTAAGATTCTCTTACCGGCTTTCCCAGACATTGTCTGAGTTGAGCTGAACACTCCTTTCAACTCAATGAGATTGATCTTTCTTGAGCTGAAGAGTGGTTTCATTGCATCAGACTCTGTTCAGAGTCTTGGTTGCATGTGGTTTTCAAGGGAAACTGGGAGAGCTCTAGCAGCTTCCTTGCTTCACTCCACCATCTTGGCTCAGCCCCTCTAGCAATTGCTTAATTGTAATACCTAATGATCTCTTTTTGGTCCTCACTCTTCTTAATGTCTCTTTCATTTTTAAAGCTAGTGGCTGCAGTTTTCTTCTGGAAACTGAGTTTTTATAACACTACTATCACTCACTTCTACTCCTAAATGTCAAATAATTCAGTCTCCTTTACTGGATCATTATTCCTATCCATCCCCTAAATGGTCAGTGTATCCCAAAGATCTGCTCTCTTCTTTGTGCTTTATGTCCTCTGTCTTGGTGTAAGACAGTACTAGTCTCTCCTGAGTTCTAGTCATCTATTGCCTAGTTTGTCTCATAGGCAATCAAAACTCAACATGTCCCAACTTGAATTCATTTATTACTCCTTGCAACCCATCTATCCTCTTAATTTCCCTCTTTCTATTGAGAGCACTACTCAGGCTTCTAGTCACCCAGGTTTACAAACTAATTCTTTACTCTCACTTCCTATCTGTAGTCAGTTGCAATGCTTTAACTATGTCTTCACATATATGTATCTCTACTCACTTCTTGGCCACCATCCAAGCTTACTTCCTCACTTTGTCTCAAATGGACTATTGCAACACTGTTCTAATTGGTTTTATTGCCTTCAGTCTGTCCCCTTTCCAATCCATCTTCCATACTGTTGCCAAATTGACGTTCACAAAGCACACATCTAACCATGTATTCTTGTGCTCAAGAATCTTCAGGAACTCCCTCTTTGCTCTAGGTTAAAACATAAAATCTCCTGCTTGGCATTTAAAATCCTTCACAGCCTGGCTCCAGCCTACCCTTCCAAGCTTAGTTCTGGTTATTCCCTTTCCTACAGTTTGTGGCATAGCCAAACTTCTACTTTGTTGTTCTTGTTATATGATAGCTCATCTCCTGCTTCAGGTTCTTTGCTACACTGTACTTGAGTCCTGGAATCAATCAACAAATATCACTGTATGTGAAGTACTATGCTAAGACAAAACTCTTGGGTAGATTTTAACTAAACAGGTAGATTTAATGGAGGAATGAGTACATAGGCACAGGAAAGATGAGAGAAGTATATAGAGATATGGGTTAGTTTCCAAGTACCACATTGAGCCACAGAGCCATTAGTTCAAGCAATCCTTCATTCAATATATATTGATCAAAGGATCTGCCAAAGGACTTTTGGTAGACCCCTCTGCTAGATGATGGAGGAGAAGTAATGGAGATGGACATGGAGGATGTGGAGAAGATGCAAAGGTAGATACTAAAAGTCAACATGTATATCTATTTTGCATTTTACTTTCCTTATAATGTTTCACTTCTCTATTTGATAAATGGGGAAATTAGAGCTCAGAGGGGAAAAGAGACTTGTTCATAGTCCCACAGCTGGTAAGTAGCAGAGCTTTGACCAGAACCCAGATCTGGCAACTTTTGGAGCAGTGGTTTTTCCATCAGAAGATGCTTTCTTGAGGAGCTTATGATTCATTGGGACAGGACTACACATTCAAGTAACTCAAATTCACACTAAGGAAGTGCTGTTAGAGAGACTGAAACAAAGTGTTATGGATCTGAAAAGAGAGATTTGGGGTGTGTGTGTGTATGTGTGTGTATGGGGAAAAGGTGCCATCTGAGCAGGACATTCAAAGGTGATGAATATAAGTTGGGTGGATAGATAGATAGATAGATAGATTTGGGTGGATGTTTGGAAAAGGGCATAGATAAAGCATACAGTGTGAATACAATTACAGAGGTAGAAGAGAGTTCAGTAAATATAAGGCAGGAGGTTTACCTGGAGTATGGGGGTAACTAAAGGGGAACAGAGGGAGACCTAACTGTAAGTCATTTGGCATCAGAGCATGGAAGTTCTTGAATACCGGTCTGTACATTTTGGACCTTATCCTATTACGCCTTGGGGGAATTATTGAAAGGAAGATTGTGACTTGGGAACATAAGATTTGGTCTCATCTCATCAGAGTTGATCTATTATAAACCTTTCATTTTCCAGAGGACACAACTGAGCTCCAGTTAAAGGAATCCAAACTAATCCTAACCCTAAAATAACTTGTCTGAGGTCAGTTACAAATGGAGTATTTAGTGGATTTAAACTCAGATTTTTTGTCTTGTGATAAAGACCATGAATGAGGAAAGTTATTTTGATTCAAATGGAGAAAAACAGGAGATAGAGAGATGAACTAGGAGACTATTACAAAAGACAAGATGAGAGATGAAGATGGCCTGATGTAAATTGTGGCCACATTGTTGAAATGCTAAACAAATACTTGCCAAAAAGATTATTTTATGAAGAACTCACACAAAGCAAGTACTCACTTGGTGGTTAGAAAAACAATACAAGGACACTTTCAAGGCCTCTCTTAAGAACTTTGGAATTAATTTCACGACATGGGAATCATTGGCACAGGACCACCCAGCATGGCCTGCCCTTATCAGAGAAGGTGCTATGCTCTATAAGCAAAGCAGAACTGAGGCAGCTCAAAAGTAATATGAGATGGGCTTAGTCAGAACATCCACTCCAAGTATTCACATGGACTTTTTTTTTTTTATCCTGACCTGTGGTAATGCATTCTGAGCTCATATTAATTTATCAGCCACAATTGAACACACTGTAACTTTATTCTAACTTAGGGAGGTCATTTTAGTCCTCTTTGAGAATGAAGAACAATAACCATTGATCTCGTGAGAAAATTAAATATATAAAGTTGAAAGTTTTATCAATTTATAGAATGTTGGAGGTGAGAGAAAAATAAGTCAAAGAAAACTGAGGTTTCATGTCCTGCTTCTTGGATTAAAACTAGAAGGGACCTTAAAGAGCATTTAGTTCAATGCTCTTATTTAAGAAATAGGAACTTGGTACAGAGGAAGGAACACTGGATTTGGAATGAGAGAACGTGGGTTTAAATTTACAAATTACAAATGGGTTAAAACTTTTACTGATTGCTACCTATGTGACTTTGGGCAAACCACTTAACTACTCTCATCCTCAGTTTCCTCATCTGTGTAGCATCCCTTTGGGGCTCTATTCCCCTTCCGAATTGCACTCAAATTACTTAACTGGATCGCCAGAAGATGGCTGCTACCTGGGGTTCTAGAGGGAATTAGGTAGGTAGCTACTTCTAATTCAGATTTTCAAGGTAATCCTGTAGGTGGCTAATCCTACTACTATAGCTCATGAGCCCCTACTAGTGTGCTTTTAATTAACAATAAGGCAGTAGATTCATCACCAAAGATATTTTCTAACATAGTCAAATGAAGAAAAATTTATTAAGACTACTTGGTAAAAAAAAAAACATTCCTCCCCAAATCCCAGGAGAACTCTCCAACAAATATATAAATTGTCAATAAAAAAGTGGGTCCAAACAGATTAAAATGGTAGTAAATCATAATTATAGGCACTCCAAGTAGCAAAGGTCATTTACAATTCCTGTTATTAGAACAACTTGAAATTCTGTCTTTCTTTAGAGTTCTCATGCAATTCCCTTTACATGCAGTCTTTTTGTTTAACAAGCTGTTCAGTTGAAACTCAAGGGTTTGTTGATCCCATGGTCAGCTTTCTTTAATTGCTAGGGTCATAGTCCCCGAAGCTGATTCCTCCCTTGAGTGATTATCTCTATCTGTAGCCATATCTGTCTTCAGGTATTTGTCTCTGCTCTTGTTGGATACATTGTCTCCTATTGGTCCATGGGGGGAGAGGTGGGAAAGAGAGAAAGGCCTTGCCTCTCTCACCAACCCCTTCTGGGATGTTTCCCACAATACCCTGAGTTCCTTGCCCCAAATCTTTAACTGCTCAACTTCTCAACTGCGAGCTGTTTTTATATGGGGACCAAAGAGGCATGACTAATTCTGCTATTCATAAAATGTTTCCTCTGTGCTGTCAGCTTTCTTCATTCAATGGTTAAGGCCCTATAATCCTCTCAAATTGATTAAAGACTTATTAACACTTTACTGTAGGATTAACAACAAAACTTAATACCTCCTTAATACTTTGTGATTCCATGCTGAGCCCTGTGATTACGTTAATTGAGGTGGGTAGAGATGCCCTCCTTCACAGTGAATAAACTCTGACCCTTCTGGGACTACCAGTACTAAGATAGGAGGGGAATTTCCTCCATCACATCTGTTGAGTGAGGAGGTTGAACTTGATGACCTCCAAGATTTATTCCAGATTTCTGAGCCTATGGATCGAGATTAGCTAAGAATCACATCTAGAGAAAGTGGCAGAGAGCCTAGATCTTTGAACTCTAAGTCACTGAAGTGATAAGAGGCAAGGCAGGGAAGTATAGTGTGAGGTAAGCCAAGAAGGGAGAGAATTCTGATAAGGAGGAGACTGATTAACAATTCCAAATGTAGTTGAGTGGGAGGACATAAGAAAACTGAGAAAAGGCTACTAGATTTGAGGATATGAGCATCTCTGAGAATAGTTACAATACACTTGAATGTTGCTGTTTAATTGTTTTGTTTTGTTTTTTCCAGTCTGTCTGACTCTTTGTGACCCCACTTGGTATTTTCTTCTCCGCAAAGATAAGAGAACAGTTTGCTATTTCCTTCTTTAGCTCATTTTACAGATGAGGAAACTGAGACAAAGAGGGTTAAGTGGCTTAGCCAGGGTCATGCAGATAGTAACTGTGTGAGACCTCATTTAAACTCAGGTCTTCCTGACTCAGGCCCAGTGCTCTATTGCAGCACCTATATTTGGATGGGAAGAATCAAATTGCAAGGTACGCCTTGAATGGATACTAAGGAAGGAGGGAAAATGAATGTAAACTATTCTTTTTAAAAGTTTCACAGTCAAGGAAAGGGAAGAAAAGAAAGAGATTCCAGAAGTAGGAAATTTTTAGTGTTTTTTAAAAGGTTAGAGAAGACCTCAGCATATTTATTATATTCCTGTGGCTAGCCACGAGCAGTTAATATTTCTCCTATTGTATAGGTCTGTTTTCATTTTGTAAAGAGTATTCTACTTTTACTCATGTAATTCTTGTGTGTGTCTTAGTAGCTGAACTCACAAATAATTTATCCATTTTATGTGGAATTTTCTTTTGTATCTCTTCCTCCTTGGTTTTGATAGTAACATACTTCAGAAAGCCTGCTGCTTTGGGCAATTAATTTTCTATCCTGATACTTTACTAAAATTGTTATTTTGTTAAAATTAATCTTTAGTTGAATCTCTAAAGTTTTCCAAGTAAACCATTCTTTTTTTTTCAAAAAAAAAAAAAGGTAATTTTGTTTCTCCTTGGCATAGTCTATTTTAGAATTTTAAATTGTACTCTTTGTTAAATATTTTCCAATTACATAAAAACTTTTTTTAACAATCATTTTTTAAAATTTTGATTTTCAAGCTCTCTCCTTCCATCCCTCCCCTCCCCTATCCTTGAGAAGACAAGCAATTTGATTTCAATTATACATGTGAGGTCATCATGACTATTCTATTAATGAATTTTTCTTATCTCATTGCTATAGCAAGCATTTCGATTACATATAGCAAAAAGTAATGGTGATACTGGACACTCCTGCTTAATTTTTCATCTTATTTGAAAGATTATGGATTTTTCTATTACTGTTAATTATTTACCACATTAAAGAAGCATTTATCTTCTTATGCTTTGACCAGAAAGGAATATTGTATATTGTCAAAATACTTTTTGTATTTAATAACATGTAATAAATGTGGTTTTTATTATTTTGATTGTTAATATATTACATTATGTCTGTAATATTAAGCTAACTCTGCATTTCTGGTATTAATTGAAGCTAGACATAGTGGGTAAAATTCTTAACACACTGCTATTGTGTTTCTGTCAACATTTTATTTAAATTGTTTTTAAAAACTGATATTCCTAAGGGAAATTGACATACTGTTTTCTTTCTCTTTTTAATCTTTCACTAGTTTATGTATCAAAACCATATTTGCCTCATAAAAGGAATTTGGCAGTGTCCATTCTTTCCCTATTTTTTTTATAAATAATTTACATAAAATTGGAATTGTTCTTTGAATATTTGCTAAAATACAATTATACATTTTTCTTGTCCTGAATTTTTTTTTCTTTCGTGACCTTTAAATTCCCACTCAACCCTCCTTGGGTTATTTAAATTCTATATTTCTCCTTTTGATAATATGGATCTCTCATTTTTAATATCCAAGTTGGTTGTGTTGGAATAATTGCGTCAAATGGTGTCCAATAATTTCCTTTGTTTAGATTTCACTTGTGGTGGATTGTGATTTTTTTCTTCTTTTTTATATTGGCAATTTGTTTTTCCTACCTCAAGATCAGATTATCCAATGTTTTACTTATTTTATTAGTTTTTTAGAACTCCTAGTTTTATTTATCAATTCATAGTTTTCTCATTTTCAATTTTGTCAATATTTTATTTTTAGAATTTTTTTAAAATTTGGTTGGTATTTTGAAAAAAATGTTTCTAGAACGGTTTTAATTGCATGTCCAATTAATTGATTTTTTTCTCTTTTTTGTTAATGAAAATGTTTAGAAATACAAATTTTATGCTAAAGACTAATTTGGCTACATCCCAAAGCTTCGATATTTGTCTTATTGTTATCATTTCCTTTAATGAAATTATTTTTCTGTGATTTTTGTTTGACTCACCTATTCTTTATGATTAAATACTTCAGCCTCCATTTAAGCCCATATACTTTTTTCAAAGATATTTTATTGAACATAATTTTTATTGCATTGTCAGTATGTTTACTGTGTTTAACATTTCTATTATTTTCTGTTTATGAGGTTTCATGCTCTAGCACAATGGTTAATTTTTGTGAAGTTCCATGAACAGTTGAGAAATATGTATGTCATTTTCATTTCCAATCCAACAGTTTCCAGACATCTATCTATTTTTTTGTAAAATTCTATTCTGTTCTTAACTTCTTTCTAGTTTTATCTTTGTTACATTTATCTAGGTCTGAAAAGATTATAATGAGGACTCCAATTATTATAGTTTTTATTTTTTTTTTATAATTTGCTTTTTTGAGTTTTTAGATGACTAAGGCATTTTAATATATGCCCTTGGCATATACATATATTCACACACATATATTATTACTATATTATACACATGTGTGCATATATGTGTATACATATGTATATATATATGCATATGGAAGAGAATAAATTGATATAAATTCATTATCTGATACTTTAAAATCATACTGTAGCTTCTCTGTTTATTTCTTTTTTTTTTTTAAATTTTATTTATTTATTTTTTTCATAGCCTTTTATTTACAGGATATATGCATATGTAACTTTACAGCATTAACAATTGCCAAACCTCTTGTTCCAATTTTTCACCTCTTACCCCCCCCCCCCTCCCCTCGATGGCAGGATGACCAGTAGATGTTAAATATATTAAAATATAAATTAGATACACAATAAGTATACATGACCAAAACGTTATTTTGCTGTACAAAAGAATCAGACTCTGAAATATTGTACAATTAGCTTGTGAAGGAAATCAAAAATGCAGGTGGGCATAAATATAGGGATTGGGAATTCAATGTAATGGTTTTTAGTCATCGCCCAGAGTTCTTTCTCTGGGCGTAGCTGGTTCAGTTCATTACTGCTCCTTTGGAAATGATTTGGTTGATCTCGTTGCTGAGGATGGCCAGGTCCATCAGAGCTGGTCATCATATAGTATTGTTGTTGAAGTATATAATGATCTCCTGGTCCTGCTCATTTCACTCAGCATCAGTTCGTGTAAGTCTCTCCAGGCCTTTCTGAAATCATCCTGTTGGTCATTTCTTACAGAACAGTAATATTCCATAATATTCATATACCATAATTTATTCAGCCATTCTCCAACTGATGGACATCCATTCAGTTTCCAGTTTTTAGCCACTACAAAAAGGGCTGCCACAAACATTCGTGCACATACAGGTCCCTTTCCTTCTTTATAATCTCTTTGGGATATAATCCCAGTAGTAACACTGCTGGATCAAAGGGTATGCACAGTTTGATAACTTTTTGAGCATAGTTCCAAACTACTCTCAAAATGGTTGGATTCGTTCACAACTCCACCAACAATGCATCAGTGTCCCAGTTTTCCGCATCCCCTCAACAATCATCATTATTTTTTCCTGTCATCTTAGCCAATCTGACAGGTGTGTAGTAGTATCTTAGAGTTGTCTTAATTTGCATTTCTCTGATTAATAATGACTTGGAGCATCTTTTCATATGACTAGAAATAGTTTCAATTTCTTCATCTGAGAATTGTCCATTCATATCCTTTGACCATTTTCAATTGGAGAATGGCTTGATTTTTATAAATTAGAGTTAATTCTCTATATTTTTGGAAATGAGGCCTTTATCAGAACCTTTGACTGTAAAATATTTTCCCAGTTTATTGCTTCCCTTCTAATCTTGTCTGCATTAGTTTGTTTGTACAAAAACTTTCAGTTTGGTATAATCAGAAATTTTCTATCTTGTGATCAGTAATGATCTCTAGTTCTGCTTTGGTCATAAAGACCTTCCCCTTCCACAGGTCTGAGAGGTAAACTATCCTGTGTTCCTCTAATTTATTAATAATTTCATTCTTTATGCCTAGGTCATGAACCCATTTTGACCTTATCTTGGTGTACGGCGTTAAGTATGGATCAATGCCTAGTTTCTGCCATATTAGTTTCCAATTTTCCCAGCAATTTTTATCAAACAGTAAGTTCTTATCCCAAAAGCTGGGATCTTTGGGTTCGTCAAAGACTAGGTTGCTTTAAAATCATACTGTAGCTTCTCTGTTTATTTCTTAAAGTTATCTCTTTACTTTAACTTTGTCTGAGATCATGATTGCTAATCCTACTTTTTATGAATTTATGAATTCACCTGAAACATAATAGATTCTGCTCTAATGCCTCTTAATTCTGGGTGAAAAGTTATGCTTCATGGTTTTATATAAAAGAACTCTTTTTGTGTTCCTTTGTGTAAGTAAATGCCTTACTTTGTTGGAGGATGGTGGGGTTTAAGCTTAAAATAAAAAAAAAAAAAAAGATTCAGGTCCTGAATTTTTTGCAACCCCTTTCATTATGTTTGTCATGTTTGTATGCTTTTTGTGTCATGTAAAAAGCATGTGTCCATTCATAGAAATAGTAAGTTCTTCCCCATTCTTCTTCCTTTCTTTCCTTCTCTGTTATAATGCTTTATTTCTACTTTTGCTTTCTCTTCAATAATAAAAAAATAGTTTGAATTTATATAGCATTATAATGTTTGCAAAACACTTTACATATATTATCTCCTTTAATCTGAAAACCAACAAAACAGACAAAAACTCCACCTGAGCTTTGTTTAACTCTCTCCATGACTCTTGAATATTTTAGAATTTTGAAGGCATATTTATCTCTTTTCCCATTGTAATTTGCAAATTAAATAAATAAATACTGTTTTATGGAGAACTCACACAGGTCAAGCACTCACATGGTAGTCAGAAAAGAACACCCTCAAGGTCTCTCTTAAGAACTTTAGAATTGGTCGTTAAGACATGGGATACACTGGCATAGGACCACCCAATATGGCATACCCTCATCAGAGAAAGTGTTGTGCTGTATAAGCAAAACAGAATTGAAGTAGCTCAGAAAAAACTCAAGATGCACAAAGTTAGAGAAGTCACCCCAAATGTCCATAGGGACTATTTGTACCTAACCTGTGGTAAAACATTCTGAGTTTTTATTGATCTTATCAGCCACAGTCAGACTCCCCTGTAACTTGACTCTAACAGGATGAAGTCATTTTGGTCTTTGAGAATGAAGGACAACAACCAGATCATTGAGTTTGGAGTCAGAAGGACCAGAAAGACCAGAGCTCAAATTTGACCTCAGATACTTAGTAGCTATATGACCCTTGGCAAGTCACTTAATTCCAGTTTTTATAAGAATGGATAAGGAAATGGCAAATCACGCCAGTAGCTTTGCCGAGAAAAATCTCAAGGACAATTGGTTCATGGGACTTAAAAAGAGTCAAATATGACTGAACAACAGCAATTACACAAATGTATTTACTCTTCTGGGTTTTCCTTGATTTGCTGGTTTGCATGTCAAGATTTCTACTCAATTCTGGCCTTTTAATATTTGAAAAATCCTCTTTGAAAGATTCTGCCCCCCCCCCTCTAATAGGATTACATTCAGTTTTACAGGAGAAGCTATTCGTGGTTGAAAGAATTTTGTCTTTTGCTTTCTGGAACATCATATTCTGGGATTTTCTCTTTAAAAAAATAATAGATGCTACCATATTTTATGTAATACCTGACTAATTCCTTGGTACTTGGAAAAAAACATTTTCTGGATCCTTACAGGACTTTTTTCTTTAACCTGTAAGCTCTGGATTTTCTCTCTGACAATCTTAGTGTTATAATGTGTTTCCCCTTGGCCTATGCATAGTCTGTTAGTTTCTTTTTCTTGTCTTAATATACGCATTAATATAATATATTTTAATAATAAATGTACATATAAGATATAATGTAAGTTCTTAATAATATAAGTACATGTGTATTTATACACATGCATTCACAGACATGCATGCAGTTTTCTTGTATAATTTATAGAAACAAGGAGTCCAGGTATTTTGCTTAGTCCTAGTTTTGAAGGAGTCCATTGATTTTTAAACTGTATTTCTACCTGCATTCCAGATCAATTATTTTTAAGACTTTACATGTTATATTTTTTCATTTGTTTGACTTTGTTCTAATATTGATCATAGGCTTATGGACTCATTGAGTTCTGTTTGTTTCATTCTGTATTTCATAGAGTTCACTACTTGGGTAACATTTTTCATGTTTTATTCTAGGTTACCCATTCTCTTTTCAATTATTTTTTTCTTCCTGAACTCATTTTAATTCTAATTTAATTTTTCATTTCTTGGTTAATTTCTTCCAACCACTCTTGTAGATCTTGTATTAAATATTTTTTCTCTTTCTTTGAGACTCTATTGTTATTCTCTTCTTTTGTATTTACTTCTTATTCTTCTCTTAGTCTGTCATCTTTTTTAATATTTTTTTTCTGTCCACCTGGTCCTATTACATGGGTTGGATAGGCCTTGTTTTATCCTGATCCCTTTGGAGTTCACATGTTATTGTCACGGTTGATTCAGATAGTAGGCTGCATTAGACTATTCTGTAGCATCTGTTTTCTGTCTACTTGTGCTCCATTATGGTTTCTGTTTTTGACCATACTTTTCCTTTTTCTTCTTTGCATGATCCCCAATCAGAAGTTGACTTTATCCTTTGCTGTAGCCCTAAGAGTCTTCAACAAGATGTTAGAAGATATATTGGTCTCCAGACTCTATTTCTAGAATTGACTAGAATTTTCTCTTTCTGAGACTTTCAGGGCCACAAGGAGTTTTTTAAGCAGGCCCCCTCTCTCTCTGTATAGTGATCTGTGGGTATTCTTTTTGCCCCTGATTTCATTTTAACAGGTAAGGTTCAAGAAATGGCTTCTGTTCCTTAATTATTATAGCTTGAGATGGTTTGCAACATTCTCCTGAGGGTGTTGATTATCTGATTTTAGGTTCATTTTTGGGAGTTAGCTCTGGCTAACTTCCACTGGGATAGCTGTTTACCTAACCTCATGCTGATTTATCTAATGTGTCCACTCTCTCCATCTTCATTAGCATTTATGTTTATCTGTTTTTGTACTAACTTCCTCAGTAATATTCCTCTACTCATCACTGCCAGTTTTTGGTTATCTTTTGGTGCAGTTCTAAAGTGAATGGAGGAACTTATTTCTGATTATTTTGATTTTCTTTATAATTGATATTTCTGTGATTGTTTTCAGGCATTTGCTCCATTTTTTGTGGGACAACTGGGTTCTCTATGACATTTCAGTTTGCCATATTGACTAGAAGTCCTTTTATTTAGTTACAAAAATCAATTATTTTAACTCCTTGTGCACTTGTCCATAGAAGAAAACATATACAAGAATAAAGACAGGATAGAAAGTTGCCCCAGGATTATTTGTATCTGAATACTATCAAAAGTGATGAAAAATATGGTCATCATCACACAAATAGTCATCATCATTATAAAGATGATAGCAACATGATAAAAACTTTAGTTTCTTAGAATTCTAAGATTTATAAGGCACCTTTCTCACAAAACCTTTGAGATTATTGTGCTCAGAATAGTATTGTGCTCAGTTCTGTAAATACTGTACATTCTTTTAAAAGTATTTTCTTGATATATTTTATATTTTTATTGTCTTCAAATCCAATATATTCCTGTCTTTGTAAGGGGTGTGCAGGAACCAGCTCAAACTAACTAACAAAAACTGATTGTTAAATTTTCAGCATGAGATTTTACATTTTGGAAAAATGCTACAAATCAGGTATTGTTAGCCTTACTAAAGTAATGGAGAAATTGTTAACAATGTAGATTAAACTCAAAAGTAGTTGCATGTACATTTGTTTTCTCCAGAGTGCTGGTCGTTAAACATCAAAATACCACTGGTCTTTCCCCTACCCTTCCCTTAAAATAAAACAAGGGATAAAATAAATAAAGAGAAAGAATAAAAAAGCATTTCAGTTAAACTGATGATACTTTAAGGATCAGAAGCTTTGGTTATAGGTTCACATGGTACCAGATTCATCTTGGTTAGAATGCTTACTGCATAGAGGAAGCAGGATTAGGCTTTTGTCTCTGATTCTCCCTCAACTTAGACTAAAACTGAGAAAATCTCTAAAACAATGCTTATATCAGCCATTCCTCGATTGATAAGTGGACAGATAATTTTCAGATGAAACAATTAAAGTCATTTCTAGTCATGAAAAATGCTCTAAATTACTATTGATTAGAGAAATGCAAATTAAGACAATTCTGAGGTACCACTTTCATGCTTCTCAGATTGGCTAAGATGACGGGAAAAAATAGGGATGAATGTTGGAGGGGATGTGAGAAAACTGGGACACTAATACATTGTTGGTGGAGTTGTGAACTGATCCAACCATTCTGGAGAGCAATATGGAATTGTGCCCAAAGAGCTATAAATCTCTGCATACTCTTTGATCCAGCAGTGCCATTACTGGGTCTGTATCCCAAGGAAATCATAAAGGAAGGAAAAGGACCCACATGTGCAAAAATGTTTGTAGCAAGTCTTTTTGTGGTGTCAAGGAACTGGACATTGAGTGGATGCCCATCCATTGGAGAATGGCTGAATAAGTTATGGTATGAGTGTGATGGAATATTATTGTTCTGTAGGAAATGATGAGCAGGATAGTTTCAGAAAAACCTGGAAAAGTTTACATGAAATGATGCTGAGTGAAGTGATCAAAACCAAGAGAACACTGTACACAGTAACAAGAAGATTATATGATGATCAATTGTGATGGACTTGGCTCTTTTCAACAATGAGGTGATTCAAAGAAATTCCAACTGACTTGTTATGGAAAGTGCTATCCACATCCAGAGAGAGAGCTATGGAGGCTGAATGTGGATCAAAACATAGTATCATCACCTTTTTGTTGTTGTTGTTATTTACTTGTTTTTTTCCTTTCGATTTGATTTTTTGTGTAGCATGATGAATATGGGAATATGTTTAGAAGAATTACACGTGCTTATCCATTTTGGAGTACTTGCTCTCTTGGGGAGGAAGGGAGATTAGGAGAAGAAAAGTTTGTAATACAAATACCTTTCACAAAGGTGAATGTTGGAAACTGTCTTTGCATGTGTTTGAAAAAACAAAATATTATTAAAATAAGATTGGCTTATATCTAGAGTATCCCTAAAATATGGTAACAGGGCCCCTTATTAAAAAAAAGGATGTTTAATTTATATGTGCATCAGTTACAGGATCGTTATTAATTTTCTCCTCTCAGAAAATGCTAACGCCACAAATATTCATAGATACACACTACATAGGGAACACAAAAGATTTTTTCATCATTTCCTGCCAGGAAACTCATTGGAAAATCTTATGATGCAAAATGCCAAGAACTATATCTGTATCCTAGGACCATCCACCAGGAAGAGTCCTCCTCTGACTCATGATGGCTATATCATGTTGGTTATTTAATTATGTCCGTGGCGTAGTTCCATTCCCATTCTACCAAAACTAAGTAGGAAAGCAAATTTTCCTGCTACCAAGTACTTGTAGCCACCATTGCTGCTTGGAGGGGAAAGAGGAGAAATATTCCTTTCCTCTCTATTGGAAATCCAATGGAGAGAAAGAACTGGAAAAGTACCCAAAGAAAAGGGCCAAAAGACAGAAGAATTATTTTTATGGCTCTTTTTATGAATTATATAGGAGTAAGTTCTTTGACAAGAGTCCTCCTCCATAATGTTCAACCATTATTTGCCTTCAATGCGACATCCTAGTTGCAGAGACCAATCAGGAGTTGTCATATCATCTCAGAAAAGTACAAGTTCCTCAGCTTGGGACTTCACTGCAGCAAAGCAATACCTCGTAATCTATTTGACGCCTTCTAATCTATTTGTTGTCCTACTCATTAAAGAGGCTTTTCAAAACCTCTCCATTACTCCCCAGCCTTCCCATGATTTTCACCTCCACCCATTCAGTTGAGAATCTTGCTTCATACTTCACTGAAAAAATTGACATCACTCACTGAGCACTCTATGTCTTCCTCTCCTTCTCATTCATTATCATGCAGACCTAAGATTTTTTTCCCCACTATCTCCTTCTTGCCAAGGAAAATCCTTCTACATGCATCTTTGATCTCATCCCATATCACCTTCTCCTGTAGATTTTCCCCTCAATTATCCTATCCTCTCTAAACATCAATTTCTCTCTATCTACTTGATATTTACTTTAACCTAATTCAATACTGCCTAAAAACACCTCTCCTCTCCCTTATCTTTAATAACAAACAAAATAATCCCTCACTTGATTCTACCTCCTCTTTGCTATTGTTACCTGTCTCACCTCTCTTTCTCAACTAAACTCTGGGAGAAAGTCATCTACGCTATATGTCTCGGATTTCTTTGTTAATCTCTTCCAAATCCTCAGCCATTTGCCTCCAAAACACATTATTCAATGGAAAATTGCTGTTATTGTTGTTGTTTTTTGCTTTGATTAGGACCAGTGACAACATGGTGATGTCTTCACTCATGTGGGAATTGGACTGAAGTGAGGCCGAACTGTGCAAAGTCTCTGCAAAGTCATCAACCTCATTGGGTCTTTTAATGAAATTTCTTCAACGTTACCAATGATCACTTAATCACCAAATCAAATGACTTTTTTTTCAATACTTATTACCTTTGAATATGGTCAAAGCTTTTCGAAGTGTTACATGACCCTCTTTTGTATCTCTCTCCCTTTTAGGCTTACTCCTGATTCTCTTCTTACCTGACTAATTGCTCCTGGGTGTTCCCCAAAACTCAGTTTTGGGTCCTTGCCTTTTCTTTCTCTACTTGTACACTTGATGATCCATCAACTTCCATGGGTTCCATTTTTTCTGTGCAAATGATCTCTGAGTCTATATATCCATCTTTTCATTCTGACATTAACTGCTTCGTGGACATCTCTAACTAGATATCTCAGAGGCATGAAACTCAATACATCCAAAACATTCATACAATAAACATTTATAAGGCATGAGATACAGTGCTAAGCAGAATGTATGATTTTTTTCTTCTTTCTGGCTTCCCCTCAGTCACCCATATTCACCCTTCCTCAGCTCTTCTCTTGTGCTCACACTTCACATGAACAATATTTCCGAATCTTGTTGTTTCTACCTTTATAATGTTTCTTATATGTCCTTTTCTCTCTCAACCCAGCCACCACACTGATATTATTGGAAATGGTCTGATTGAGTTGTCTGCCTCAATTCTCTCTTCACTCCGATCCCATCTTCCACTCAATTTCCAAAATGATTTTCCTAAAATATAGGTCTGACCATATCCCTCCTCTACGCAATTAACTCCAGTAGCTCCCTATTTCACCCCAGATTAAATATTAAGTACTCTGTTTGGTATTTAAAGTCTTTTACAATTTGTCTCCTTCCTATCTTTGTAGTCTTCTCGTTTCCTTTCATGTACTCTACAATCCAGAGGGTAGCGACAGTTAGATGGTACAGTGAAAGAAAGACCTGAATATAAATCTGTCTCAGACACCCATTAGTGGGTGTGATCCTGGGCAAATCACTTCATTTCTATTTGCCTCAATTTTCTTAGCTGTAAAATAGGGATATAAAGACAGTATCTACCTTGAAAGATTATTCTAAGGATCAAATCATCCTCCCAACAAACACACAACAAATGTAAATGTTTATAAAGCACTTAACACGATGACTGGCACATAGTAGGTGCTATGTAAATGCTCATGCCCTTGCCTCTTCTCTCAGAGACACTGACTTTTCTGCAGTTTCTCCCAGATGGCACTTCATCTTTGACTTCTGTATCTTTTAGGTATGGCCTGGAGTCAGGAAATTTTGTTTGAGTTATCTAGTAGTTCAGTCTTGTTCAACTTTTCATGACCCCATTTGGAGTTTTCTTGGAAAAGATACTGCTCATGTTACAGATGAGGAAACTGAGGCAAACTGGATTAAATGACTTGCCCAGGGTGACAAGTGACGGCTAGTAAGTGACAAGTGAGTTTGGACTTAGATTCAGGTCTTCCTCACTCAAGATCTGCCACCTAGCTGGCACATAGTAGGTACTACATAAATACTTACTCACTATCCCCCCTTCTCTTTTCACTCACTGCCTCTCAGCCTTAGAATGCTTTCTTCTCCTTTCTATCTCCTGGTTTCCCTCACTTCCTAAAAATCTCAAGTCAAATTCTACCTTCTGTATGAAGACCTTTCTAGTCCCCCAGCTTCTCCAGCATCTTCCTGAGATTGTCTCCAATTTATCCAATATATATATTGTTTTTATGGGATTGTTTGCACATTGCCTCCATGAGATTGTGAGCTGCTTGAGTTCAGGGACTCTCTCTTGCCTTTCTTTGTATCCCCAGAGTTTAGCAGTGATTGACACACAGTAGGTGCTTAATAAGTGACTATCTAGTTGTGTTGATTAGAGAGGGGAGACCCCTTGTATCCTCCTCTACTATGATTGATTCCTCAACTAGGGTGTTATTTTTAACTCTGTGTACCACATTTTAGGATGGCCATTGAGAAATATGGAGAAAATGAATCAGGAAAGTAAGGGGATTAGAAGTTACAAAGGAACAAGGGCTATTCAGTTTGGAGAAGACTGAGGGAAAATATGGTAATAGACTTCAAGGATCCAAAGGGTTGTCACATGGAAGAGATGCTCTAAGTTCTATTCTGCTTATCTACAGAAAATAGAATTAAAAGTATTGAAAGAATTTTCAGAGAGATGGATTTCATATTTATAGAAGACAAAAGAAAATAATATGAAATCATTCCCTGACAATGGTTTATCCTAGATTTGAATGGACTTCCTGGGGAGGTAGTGAGTTCCCCTTCACTGGGGCAAAGGTTAGACTTGTTGGAGATTTGGTAGAGGGGATTTCAAGTGCCTCTGGAATCACTCTGAGATTTTAGAAAATAGGCCTGGGATATTTCTTTCACTTTTTCTACTTAAGACTGGCACATGACTTTGATATCCCTTTAGTTGGGGCCAACATGTTTTTCCTAGGGCCCTTGGTTTCGGCCAGGCACTTTTCTAGCTGGGAATGTCTTAAAAAGGTATCTTTACTGGAAAGCCCCAAGGCAGCTTATTCTCAAAATTAAAGGTAAATAATGTCCCTGTTTTGGCTCATTATGTCCTTTTCACTTCTGTGAATCTGGACTGTGCAATAGTGACTAAGTAGACTACATTAATTTACCTGGATCCAGGAGGCTTCTGGCCAAAGAAAGAAAAACCATTTAGCATGTCTTTCATTTCTTTACTGCCTTTTGTTATTCATTGTTTTCAGCTGCAGACCCCAGCCATTGTTCATCCTTCCTTTCCATTCATTGTCCTTGGGCTGTAATCGGTTGCCCATTCTTTCCCATTCCATAGCATGTGGTGGGAAGGGAAGATACTAGTGAAGGCCAAGATTTCATTCAAATCTCACCCACCCCTTCCTCGGGGCCTGAAATTTCCTGAAGATCCACTAGCTTGGTTTAAACATCTTCTTCAGAATGATCCTATTCAAATACTGAGATCCTCATGTAGTCATAGGTTATTAGAGCTAGAAGGGATCTCGAAGACAATCCAACCCTTACACTGTGGTATAAGAAACACCATATCTAAAGACTTTGGAGAAAGATGGGAAGACATATATACATACACTGATGTAGAGGGAAAAAATCTTAACGCTGCATAATTATAGTGACCAGGAAATTTGAATACAGCGAGGAGTTGAGAAAACATACCTCTTATCCTTCTTGCAGTGATGGGGGGCTATGAGTGTGGAATATTTCATATATCCTAAGACTCCGTTGATCTGGTTTCAGGAAATTGCTATAACAAAGAATATTTAAAAAGGGGAGAAAAAGCAATTTCCTGAAACCACATCAAGTTTCCTAGTCACTATCATTATGCAGCATTAAGACTCTTTTTCTTTATATTGCAGTCATTGCAGGTGTGTTTTGTTTCATTAGCTCTGTGTACTTCCCTCTACATCAGTGTATATGTCTTCCCATTCTTCTCCAAAGTCTTTAGATATGTTGTTTCTTATAACACAGTGTAAGAGTTGGATTAATTATCCCTGAACCTAGTCTTGACCTCCCTTATTCTTTTTGAGGTGCTGAGAGAAAGAGGTGTGTTTTACTGCCCCCTTCTGACTCGTCATGACCCCATCTTCATGACCTCAGCAAAGATACTGGAGTGGTTTGCCATTTCCCTCTTCAGCTCATTTTACAGATGAGGAAACTGAGGCGAACAGGAAGATGTGATTTGTTCAGAATCAAACAGTTACTAAGTGTCTGAGGCTGGGATTTTAACTCGGGAAGACGTGTCCCTGACTTCAGCCCAGGTACTCGATCCACGCAGTGCCAGCTACCTGCTTCACTACAAGAACATTAAGTAGTTAATAAATACTTGATGCTTGCTTGATCACGGACTGTAAGTCACTAATATGAATCAACAGTTTGATGTGATAGCCAACTAAACTACCAGAAATGCAGAAAAAAGGAGGCAGCTGTCTAACTCTGTCCTACTTTGATCAGACTATGTCCTACTATGCTCTACCCTACCCTGATCAGACTATGTCCTACTATGCTCTACCCTTGTCAGACTGCACCTGAAATGTAGGGTTCATTTGTGGGAACCACATTTTTAGAAGGATAACAACAAGCTGGAGCTCATTTAAAAGAGGATAAGCAGACTGGCAAGGGAACCAGAGCTTTTGAACCTAGTAAAGAGGGGATGGTGGAATAAGGAGCTTTTGAAGTGTTTCATGGGGAAGACTCATTCCAGCAGACCCTAGAGGGCAATACTAGAAACAATTGGTTGAAATAAAAGGTAGGCAGATCTACTCTCCTATGTAAGGTAAGACTCATTTGATCTCTCCCAAAGTGGTCTGGGATGCTTAGCAGGAGGTTGAGCAGAATAGAGAGTTCCCCTGAGATTAGTCATAGCAAAATAAATTCCAACAAGGAGGGCAGATTATTAAAGAGAGATTAAAAAAGAAGGAAAGAACCTGTGATTTGGGGAAGAGAAGGGCATGGAATTGGAAGCAGATAGCATCATTAGTTCTGAGCCCATCCTTTCTTTTTCACCATCCTATTCTTAGTAAAAGCTGAAACAGCAGGCCAGTTCAGAATCCAAGTGGGGACTGATTCTTTTTAACCAACTCCAAGGCATTTCCCAGGTGGCATCATTTAGTTGGTGTTTAGTTTTAGTCTTTGATTGATTCAATAAAGATATCTAGGAATAATTTTTCATATAGTTTATACTTTGATAGAGTAATTGTTTCAGTAACAAATTGAAAAATCATAAAGGCCTTACTTGATAAGGGAAGAACATCTAATTCAAAGGGTCTATGGAAAATTTTGGGAAATTTATGAACTTGGATGGGAAAATTATGCCTTTATTTTATTATTATTTATATTATATATACATATATACATATATATATATATATATATATATATATATATAATTGGTTTCCTTCATGAACCTATGTATTTTAGTTTATGTAAGTATGAAGTGTCTATAGGTTTCACTGGGCTTCCAAAGTGGACCAAGACATACATAAGGTTAAGAACCCCTCATCTAGTTACATTAATTGAGTTTAAAGAGTTGGGGTTCCTCCTCTTTAAATTGAAATAATAGCTTTATCAATGCAGCAAGATATAAATTAATTCCTACAAATCATCATCTTTCCTAAGGATTACCAATAAACCCAGAAAAAGGAGATAGAGAAATTCCCTTCACAACAATTACAGAATGTATACATGTTTGAGTGTTCATATGCCAAGGCCCATATAAGAACTCAAGGAATAAAACTACAAAAAATTCTTTGCAGAAATAAAAGCAAACTTGAATAATCTGGGTTGAAAATGGTATCACTAGCTAAATTGATTTTCTTATTCATTCTTGTTTGAGGAAAACTACCACAGTATTATTTTATGGCACTAGAAAAAATAACAAATTTATTTGGAGGAACAAAAGGTCATGAATCCCTAGGGTAAGAAAGGAGCTCTAGCAGTATCAGCTATCACATTATATTACTGTGGCATCCTCTTGGGGTCTACTTATCCAATTCCCACTCTCACTGGCATATTGGGTACCCAGAAAGTAGCTCACTATTTCTCCCTTTGGGGATCTAGAAATAATCCTAGGGGATTAGGGTTTTTAGTATTCTCATACAGAAACCTCAACCAGTGGGCTTTTCATTGATGACCAGCCAGAAACCTAAATGAGCTGATCTAGTGACAACAATAATAATAGTTAATATTTACATAGAACTTTAAAAATATTGTCCCATTTGAAGGGAGGAATTTATGATCAAAGAAGACATTGGGAATATTGTAAAGTACAAAATGAATAACTTTGATTACATTAAATTTAAAAAAAAAGTTTTGCACAAACAAAAGGAATTCAGTCAAGATTAGAAGAAAAGGAGAAAGCCGGGGAAAAGTTTTTTTTTTTCAGCCAGTGTTTCTAAAATATATAGAAAATTGATTCAAATTTATAAGAATACAAGTCATTCCTTAATTGATAGATGGTCAAAGGATATGAACAATTTCCAGATGAAGAAATTAAAGCCATTTCTAGTCATATGAAAAAAATGCTTTAAATCACTATTGATTAGAGAAAAGCAAATTAAGACAACACTGAGGTACCACTTCACACCTCTCAGATTGGCTAAAATGACAAAAAAAGGTAATGATAAATGTTGGAGGAGATGTAGGAAAACTAATGCATTGTTGGTGGTTTTGTGAACTGATCCAACATTTCTGGAGAACAATTTGGAACTATGCCCAAAAGGCTATCAAACTATGGATACATTTCGATCCAGCAGTGTCTCTACTGAGTCTGTATTCCAAAGAGATCATAAAAGAAGGAAAAGGACCCACTTGTGCAAAAATGTTTGTAGATGCCCTTTTTGTAGTGGTAGAAACTGGGCATGGACTGGATGCCCACCAGTTGGGGAATGTCTGAATAAGTTATGGTATAGGAATGTGATGGAATATTAGTGTTCCATAAGAAATGAGGATCAGGTTGATTTCAAAAAAGTCTAGAAAAACTTACATGAATTGAGGCTGAGTGAAGTGAGCATAATCAGGAAAACATTTTACACAGTAACAGCAAGATTACATGATGATCAATTTTGGACTTCTCTTCTTAGCAACTTGGTGACTCCTGGCTCTGGGACTGGCATTCTATCCATTGTGACACCTAGCTGTCCCATCTTGGTAGGCAGGTGCTACTATTACATTTTACATATAGTGAAAGTGAGGCAAATAAGACTTTTTTGGGCAGAAAGCAGAAATGGCTTGCTCAGGGTTCCACAACCAGTAAGGGTTGCAACTGGAGCAGAACTCACGCTTTCTGACTCTAAATCCAGAAATATCCACTGCATCCCTTGGCTATCTTTGGCAAAAGCAACTGTGCCAGAAGCAATCCTCCTGAATTAGAGATGCATCTTTCCTTGCACATTCAAGCATCCTGAGGTGAATGGACTCAAGGGAGAGCTTATTTTGCCAATAAACATAGCTCGTGGTCTCTGGAAGTACTTTTCTCTCCTCTTGGAGTGTACATATATCTAGCTGTCTACTGGACTCTGGATGTGTGCTTGTGTGTGATAAAGTAGCCATAAAAGTGAATTCAGTGATAGTGTACATTAAGGGAGACATCATCTACTTGACTTTTAAAGGCCTGTTGTGTACAACATTTCTATTTCTTGCTTCCCCAACTCCATCTCTAGGCTCCTTGTCTTTGCTTTGGCTGCCCCATGCATCTTTTCTTTTCTTCCACTTCTTGAAATCATCATCTTCCTTGAAGATGTAGCTTAAAAATCTACTTTTGCAAGAACTCTTTCCTCATCTTACCAGATGCTAGTGCATCTCCCAACTACCCTATCTTTTCCCCAATTAATGGTATTTTTTTTTCAACTACACATAAAGACAGTTTTCAACATTCATTTTTGTAAGATTTTCAGCTCTCTCCCTCTTCTCTCCCCTCCTCGAGACAGTAAGCAATCTGATTTAGATTATACATGTACAATCATTTTAAATATGTTTTCATATTTGTCACATTATGAAAAAATCAGAACAAAAGGGAAAACCACAAGAAATAAAAAACAAAAAAGTGAAAATAGTCTGCTTCAGTCTTCATTCATTTTCCATCCACTCCATCCATCCATCCACTTTGGATGTGATGACCTTTTCCATCACAAGTCTGTTGGAATTATCTTGAATCACAGTGTTGCTAAGAATAACTAAGTCAATTACAGTTGATCATGCTGTTTGTGTGTACAATGTTTTTCTGGTTCTACTGTTCACTTCACTCAGAATCAGTTCATGTAAGTTTTTCCAAGCTTTTCTGAAATCAGCCATATATATAATATTACATATAATCAGCCTAAAATCATTTCTTATAGAACAATAGTATTCCATTACATTCATATTCTACAACTTCTTCAGCCATTCCCCAATTGATGGACATATACTCCATTTCATATTCATTGCTACCACTAAAAAAAAAGCTGCTACAAACTTTTTTGCACATATGGGTCTTTGTCCCACTTTTATGATTTCTTTGGGATACAGACCCAGTTAATGGCATTGCAGTTGGATAGACTTTTAGGCAGAGTTCAAAATTGCTCTCCAGAGTGGTTAGATCAGTTCACAATTCCAGCAACAATGTGTTGGTGTCCCAGTTTTCCCACATCCTCTCCAACATTTATCATTTTTTTCTGTCCTATTAGCCAATCTGATAGGTGTGAGATGGTACCTCAGACCAACTACTCTGTCTTTAACTGTATTTATTTGTATTCACTTTAAATTTCTGTTTCTTTATCATTGTATATATTTGTCTTTCCCATTACAATGTAAGCTATTTGCAGGTAAAGAATTATTTTATTCTTTGTACTTGAATCCCCAGCATCCATCATAGAGCCTGACATGTAGTGAAGACTTAATGAATACTTGCAGATTTATTGATTGAAGTAACTAAGGATGTTTTAACCTGGGGAAGAACAAATTTGGAGGAGGGCGGGCCATGACAGCCATCTTTCAGTATTTTAAGGAGTGCAATGTCAGAGAGGACAAGTTTTGTTCTGCTTGTCCCCAGAGAGTTGAACTAGGAAAAATGAGTAAAAGTCAGAGGGAGTCCAATTTCAGTTCAACATAAAAAAAAAAAACAAAAAACCAAAAAAAACCTTCCTACCAATTAGAGCAATCCAGCACTGGAACAAGTTGCCTCAGAAAGTAGCAATTTTTCTGTCCCCACCAGAGATATCCAAACAAAGGCTGCTTAATCACAGACACATAACTTCAGAACTGGAAAGGACCTCAGTGGCCATCAAGAACAAACCATATTGGGAAAAGAATTCCCCTTACCGGGAAATTGGGGAAAGTATTTTTTACAGCCAGTGTCTCTGGCTCATTTCTGGCATCATTTCTCAAATATATTGAAAATGGAGTCAAATATGTAAGAATATAAATTATTCCCCAATTGATAATTGGTCAAAGAATATGAACAGGCAGTTTTCAGAAGAAGAAATGAAAGCTATCTCTAGTCACACAAAAAAGTGTTCTAAATGACTATTGATTAGAGAAAGAGATATCACCTTGTACTTAGCAGATTGGCCAATATGACAGAAAAGAAAAATGACAGATGCTGGAAGGGATGAGATAAAATAGATACACTAATAAACTGTTTGGCAGAGTGGCAAACTAGTCTAGTCACTCTGGAGAGCAATTTGGAAGCATGCCCAAAGGGTTATTTATAAAACTGTGTTTACCCTTTGACCCAGAAATGCCACTAATAGGTTGATATTCCAATGAAATCAAAGGAAAAGGTAAAGAACCTATATATACAAAAATATTTTAACAGTTCTCTTTGTGGTGGCAAAGAATTGGAAATTGAGGGGATGCCCATCAGTTGGAGAATGGCTGAACAAGTTATGGTATACGATGCTAATGGATTACTATTGTGCCATAAGAAATGACTAATAGGATGGTTTCAGAAAAATCTGTGAAGACTTAGATGAACTACTGAAAAATGAATGGAGCAGAGCAAGGAGACCATGGTACACAGTAACAGCAAGATTATGCAACGATCAACTGGGAATGATAGCTTTTCTCACCAATATAATGATCCAAAACAATTCCAAAGAACTCATGATGAAAAATGCTCTCCACAATTCAGAGAGAATTGATTGAATACAGGTTGAAATAATTTTTTTTTCACTTTATTTTTCTTGGGTTTCTGGTTTTTTTTTTTCAATGTGGTTATTTTGGAAATGTTTCTCATGTATAATTGATATCACATTTCTTGCCTTCACAATGGGTAGGGTAGGGGTCAGAGAGAGAAAATTTAGGACTCAAAATGTAAAAGAAAAAAAAGTTTAAAATAAATAAAAATAAATAAATAAAAGAATTTCCATGACAACATGCCCGACAGGTGGCTAATTAGTTTCTGCCAGAAAGCACCAATGGTGGCCACCACCTTCAGAGGCAACCTGTTCCACTTTGGGGAAAACTCTAATTGAATCTGTCTCTTTGCAACTTTCCCTCATTGCTCTTGGTGCCACACACAAGGGCCAAACAGGATGAGTCTAATCTTTTCTCCACATGACAGCTCTTCAAATATTGGAAGACAGTTCTTATGTTATTGCCAAGTCTTCTCTTCTCCAGGCTTAACATGCTCAATTCCTTCAATGAGTCCTCATCTGACATGAGTCTCATTGCCTTTTCTGGATGATCTTCAGCTAATCAATTGTGTTCAGAATTGAACAGCACGTGGTCAGCCATGGGGATTTCAGTAAGGTAATGCACATTTATTAAACATCTGATCTGTGTTAGACGCCATGCTAAGGGCTGAGGATACAAGTATAAATACGAAAAGAAGACTTAGAAGTTGGGGTGATAGTGGTAGGAGGCAAGGAGAGAAGGAAGCCCACTCTCCCGTAGGCCAGCAGCCAAGTGGGAAATGAAGAGATGGCTAATCTAGGTAGCCTACTGAAATGGAGGTTTTGGGAGGAGTTCTTGGCTCTGTCATCCAATCAGAGGGACACAGTATACTTAAGAGGTGTGGGTACCAAAGGTGATACAATTCTGCATGATAAAGCGATTTCTGAGGGCATGATGGAGAAATGCAAAGGAGTGCATACAAATGGAAAAAGGTGTGTTGGTAAATGTTTAACAACTGGCTGTGGGAGTGGGTAGGTGAGTTCTAAGGAATATCTACATGACATACTTTAAAGATTCATCTGAAATCTTACATTTTCTAAATCCCTTTCTTAAATCCAAACAGCCAGTAAAAAAAAATAAAGTCCTGATATGTGGCATTTTCTGATTTCCGAGGTGTAAATGCTTATACTGAAAATGTAAATCTTGAATACAGTAGGAGCTGACTCCAGCACCCCATTAAGCATTCTGACTAAAGCTGAGTACAGCATGATTATCTATCTCTTCTCTGATCCCGGATTCTTTGCTTCTCTTAATTCAGTCTGAACAATACATTTCCTTTTTCTGCCATACCACACTGTTGACACATTGAGTCCACTAGAATCCCCAGATCTGTTTTTAACAATCTGGTGATTGTAAAAGTGACTGTTTTCAGTCCAAGGGTAAGACAAATTTAATCCCTACTGAATTTAACTTTATTACATTCAGTCAATGATCATTACATAGTACTGTGGGTAAGAATCCCTCAAAAAAATGGAGTAGCCCCCAGAGTCAATAAAAGGGGTGAGAAGCAGTACTGGAATGTCATTTCAGAAATGACAGAATAATAGCTGTTTGAATCCAAGGCAAACCATTCAACATCAAGTAATACCAATCTATGCTCCAACCAGGGATGCTAAACAGTCCAAAATTCATCAGTTCTATGAAGACCTACAACATCTCCTAGAAATAACATCCCTCAAAAAAGATGTCATATACATTATAGGGGACTGGAATGCTAAAGTAGGAAGTAAAAAGATAATTGGAATAATAGGCAAGTTTGACCTTGGAGTACCAAATTAAGTAGGGCAGAGACCAATAGAGTTTTATCAAGGTAACTAACTTGCTGGCCATAGCAAACACTCTTTCCCCCAAACCCAAAAGGCCATTCTATAGATGGACATCACCATCAACATTGAAATCAGCTTGATTATATACTTTGACACCAAAGGTGGAGAAGCTCTAGAGTCAGTTCAAACAAGACCTGGAGCTGGCTATGGTTCAGATCATGATCTTATTGCAAAATTTAGATCTAAATTGAAGAAAGTAGGGAAATCCATCAGACAATATAGGTATGACCTAAATAACATCTCTTATGAATATGGAGTAGAGAGGATGAATAGATTTAAAGGATCAGATCTGGTAGAGAAAGCATCTAAAAAACTATAAGCAGAGGTTTGCAATATTATACATCAGGCAGCAACAAAAAACCATTCTAAATAAAAGAAAGAGCAAAAAAACCCAAATGGCTTTCTGATGAGGCTTAAAAATATCTGAGGAAATAAGGAAAGCAAAAGATAAAGGAGAAGAAAAAATACAACCAACTGAATGCAGAGTTCTAGAGAATAGCAAGGAGAGGTAAGGAACTTTTCTTAAATTAGTAATGTGAAGAAAAAGAAGGAATCAACAGAATGGGAAGGACAGAAGACTTCATCAAGAAAATAAGAGATATCAAAGAACCATTCTATGCCAAAATGGGCATGATAAAAGACAAAAATAGTAGGGATTTAACAGAAATAGAACAGATTAAGAAGAGGGGGCAAAAGTACACAAAAGAACAAATAAAAGGAAGATTTTATATCATTGATAACCACAATGCTGTGATTACTAATCTAGAGTCAGATATCTTGGGAAATAAAATTAAGTGGGTCTTGGAAGGCATTACTAATATTCTCTTTAGGTGGTTAAGACTTTTGAATGTCCTTTGGCCAAAAAAGTAATCAAATCAGCCAATACTTAAAGAAATCAACTCAGGCTATTCACAGGAAGATCAAATATTGATAGTGAAGCTTAAATACTTTGGCTACTTAATGAGAAAACGTGATTCTCAAGAAAATACTCTGATATTGGGAAAGATTAAAGGCAAAAGAAAAAGGGGCTAGTAGAAGATAAGATAAATAGATAGTATCATGGAAATGACAAACATGAACTTGGACAGATTCCAAGAGATGACAAAGGATAGAAGGGCCTGGCATGTAATGGTCCATGAGGTCATAAAGAATCAAACACAATTGAGTGACTGAATAATAACAAACTCCATTTAGCCCCAATAACCAGCAACCAGTAGATGGTCTTTGTGTCCCATCTAGCTCTGTATCTTTGATCTTTGATCCTATGTATCCCCAGAATAAACACGGATTTTAGAAAGAGGGCCAGATTTAGGGAAAATTGCCAATGATTTCTCTGAGACACAAAGAGTTTGAGAGTCCTATAGAGCTTTCATACTGAAACATCCACTGAACGGTTGATAATGTGAGACTAGAACTAAGGAAAGAGGCTGTAGCTGGATGTATAGAACTGAACGTTATTAGCATAGAGGAGAAACCCATACTGATGAAATGACTAAAAGAATGGGTGTGGAGAAAGAAAAGAAAAGTGTCCAGGACAGAGTTTTGGAGAACACCAGATAGGATGTGGGCTCTAGATGATAATCCAGCAAAGGGGACTGGGGAGTAATGGAGCAGACAGGAGAATTAAGAAAGAGGGAGAGAGACCAGGGGGGAGGGGGAGACAGACAGAGAGAGACAGAGACAGAGAGAGAGAGAGAGACAGAGACACACAGAGAGAGACTTTCTTCCTTCCTTCCTCTACCTCTTTTTTCCTTTCATTCTTTTTTTTCTTTTGAGTCTTCTTGTACAAAATGATTGATATGGAAATGTTTTACACGATTGCACATGTATAACACATTGGATTGCTTACCATCTGAGGAAGGGAGAAGGAATAAAATTTAGAATTAAAAACTTTAAAAAGTTTAAAAATATTTTAACATATAATTGGCAAAAAATACAATATTATTTTAAAACCAAGCATAAATAATGGAATTTGTGAAAGACTATATGTATTTTTCTTGTTTGTGTTTTTCGATGCTAGTGTTTTTTGTTTTTTGTTTTTTTGAGGTTTTTTGATGCTAGTTTGGGTTGAGTTGGGTTGGATTTCAAATTGTCAGTCATTTACACAGAGATGAGAACTTAGTCTATGAGAGCTGATGAGGTTACTGAGAATGGGCATGGAAAGAGAGGAGAAACCCAGGATAGATCCTGGGGTACACTGACAATTAGGAAGAGGGATTTGGATGATGACCCAGCAAAGTTTTGGAATGGAATGATTAGGCAAACAGGAAGAAAACCAAGTATCATGAAATCCCAGGGAAGAGAGATTATCCAGAAGGAAAGAGAGGTCAATAGTATCAAAGGTAGAGATGTTAAGAACAACAAGAACTGAGGAAAGGCCATTTGGTATAAAAGAGCAATTAAAAAAACTCTTAAGAGTTTTGGTCCAGAAATGAAGATAAAAGCCAGATGGTAAAGGGATGAAGAGTAAGTGGGATGTGGGCAAGTGGAAGCAATAACTGAAGACCCCTCTCCCCCCTGGAATTTATTTGTGATTGGGAGGAGAGATATATAAGGATAGTTTGAGGGAATGGCAGTGTCAAGGGCAGGGTTTTTAAGAGGACCACCAAAGCATGGTCAAAGCAATGGGGAACAAACAAATGGTTAAGGAGAGAATAAAGATTAGAAAGAAAACAGGACGATTCCATAGACTACAGAAAGTTGACAGGCCCAACAAAACTGAAAAGACATCGACTGTGTGTTGTATGGCAGATATTTTGCCTTTTGTCTGAGGACCCATCTCAGTTCAATAGCCTCATCACCAGATTATCTGCAGGGGCATGACTATTGTGATTATAACCACTCTTCAAGATGCTCAGGTAAATCGCTTGCAATAAGGATCACCAGCAGTAATGAAATTAGCTATTTGAAATATAGATATAATTGCCACCAAGAATTATTCTGACCACACAATCGAAGGGATGCTATGGAGAGCTTATTTGATATCGCTCAAGCTTGGCTCTGAATTTATCTATATCCCCAGAATCAGGCAGAAGAAAGGGACTTGAGAGGTCCTTCCTTGAGTTTATGCTTGAAACTTATGGTATACTTTCAACGTTACAGTTGTGGGTTCAGTGTTTGCTGAATTGAAATGGAAACACCTCCAAAGCTGGATAGGAGTTGTTCCCTTTCCCTCACCAGTTTCCTGAACTCATAGTAGGCTAGTAAAAACACTGTCCTGGAAACCTGAGCCTTGGTTTTGCCTCCGCCACCTGGGACACATAGGAAAAATCACTTCCCCTCTCTGAGATTCAGTTTCTCTTTTTGTTAGGTGACTTACAATGTTAATATTTTCTTAGAAAGATAGATAATTCTCTATCTATCTACTTATCTATTTACATACATATCCATTCACCCATCTATTTATCCCTCTATTTATCCATCTATCTACCTACCTATGTGTCTGTCCATCCATTCACCTATCATATCTATCATCTACTTATCTTCCTACATATCAGTCTACCTACCTACACGTCTGTCCATCCATCCATTCACCTATCATATCTATCTATCATCTATCTACTTATCTTTCTGAATGTTCATCTATCTATCTGCTTATCTACTTACATATCTGACTATCCACCCATCATATCTATCTATCTATCATCTATATACCTATATATCTGTCCATCCTTCCATCATTTCCCTTTACCTTCCTATAAGCAATCTAATAAGTATAAAGTAATATGTCAGAATTGTGTTAATTTGCACTTCTCCAGTCAATAGTGAGTTACAGCATTCTTTTTTTCATGTAGCTACAGATAGCTTTGATTACTTCATCTGAAAACTTCATATCTTTGGATCATTTATGAATTGGGGAAATATCTCTTATTTTTATAAATTTGACTCAGTTCTCTATATGTTTGAGAAATGAGGCCTTTATCAAAGAAACTTGCTTCAATTTTTTCCTGAGTTATTACTCCTAACTATTTCTCTCCATCCTCTTCCTCCCTCTGTTTTTTTTTTTTTACTCTGCTTCTCCTCAAAAGTGTTTTGCTTCTGACTACCCTTTCCCCCAATTTGACCTCCCTTCTATCATCCTTCCACCCATTCTCTTATCCTTTCCCCTTCCTACTCAAGCCAATTCTGATTACATTCCTATTCTTAAAACACAAATCTAAACTTCTCACTCATTTGTTTGGTAAATCTCAGTGGCTCCCCATGGCCTCTAGAATAAAATCCAAGTTCCCTTATTTGCCATGGAAAGGTTTATACATTCTGGCTCCAATCTACACTTCTAGGCTGATTATACTTGATTTCTGCTCTCCTCCCCACCTCACACACTCTCTGCTTCAGCCAAATCAGTCTCCTTGTTTCCAGTATAAAACATTGTCTCTTCCCGTCACAAGTTTCTCACCTCTGCCTGTCCAATCTTCTGGCTTCCTTCAAGGCTCAACTCAAGATCTGCCTCCTCTGGAGGCTTTTTCTGAGCACTCCAGTTGTTATATTTCATGTTCTTCCTGGACTATCGTTGTCGTCCACCCTTTATCCTCAAAGAGGACCAGTGACATTGGGAAGGTGATGTCTTAACTTGCAAGTGAATTGGATTTCAAGTGAGACAGGGCTGTACAAAATCCCTGGTCCCTCACTCTTTCCTGCAGAGTCATCAGGTTCCAATGGCAAGACATAGGCCAGGATGACTGGTGATGGCCCAGGACACAAGTGGGAGACCTTGGATTTTTTTTTAAGCTAAGGTCTTTCCCAAGCTTCAGTTTGTCTGAGAAAACACCCACTCAATGATTAAAAGCTAGGTAAGAAATAAGGCAAAATGATGATCTGGTTTGATTTCATACACACAAAACCAACCCTCCCACTCTCATCTCAAGTACAACTGTGTATTTACTTCTTATATATCTAGTCTTTTTCTTATCCAGGAAGGTAAATTCCTTGAAGGCAAGCCCTAATACCTGGGATTTTATAAGTATATGTAGCTCTGAGCTAGGGAATCCTGTCTATCAATTCAAGTTTGCACCTTCCAGCTTTAGAGAGCTAACTGAGATACAGAGCTTAGTGATTTACCCAAAGTCACACGGCTAGCTTGTGTCAGGGGGTACTCAAATCCAGATTGTCCAGATTCTGAGACTTGCTATCTATCTATTATCTATTATCTATCTATCTACACACACATATACATATACACATACACACACACATTAAATCAAGGCACTTTGCATGCTCTGTGCCTGGAACATAATAAATGTATAATAGATTTAAAGATGGAAGTAGTCTCCCTCCCCCCATTTTGCAGATGAAAAAAATCATGGAACAGAACGTTTAAGTGATTTTGCCCATGATCACACAACTAGTAAGTGTCCGAGGTAGTATTTGAATGTAAGTCCTTCTGATTTTGTCAAATAGCAAAAGTGTGGTTCATACAGAAACACATCCATGTATCTACTCTCCACATGCCATGCAGGCACTCCCTTTATCAAGGGAGTGATACAATCGGCAATAAACTTGGAATGATTAACAATCCTCGAGTGACTGAGTGATCATCTCGAGATCTGGATTCTACAAGTAAGCCTATAGTTCTCTGCTTCTCTCTCATTCAATCAGTTTTGAATCTCCTGGGGTAAGAAACAGCCTGGCTGGGATGACAGCAGCCTTGGAATCAGCAGAACATGCCTTGAATCCTGCTTCTGACCCCAAGGAGGCTATAAATCACAAATAAGCTCTCAATCTGCACGGAGGGGAGGGAATTTCCATACCCAGAGTGTTGTCCCCACATGATTTCACATATCGGGGAAAAAAAAATAAGATTCTTGCAACAGCAAAATCAGCTAAGTGAATCTTGATCATTTCTTCCAGTCTGGCTAGAGAAGGGTTTATGACTCTCAGGCCTTGTTACTGGATTATCCAGCCAGCTCCAGGCTGCTCCATGGAATCCAATCCAGCCTGGAGCTGCTTGGATTTTTCCAAACATGTGAACCATTCTTCCCAACTGAGGCCACAGATGTTTCCCTTTTTGGAGAGAGAGGATGCTTTCCACAGGCGGAGTCTTCGAGCCCAAGCCTGGAGTATGTGTACATGTTCCAAGTTGGGCATCACATGGGGTCTCTTTGTGCCAGAGGGAGATTAAGAGAAACTGAAATGGGACCCTGTGGAGCCCACACACCATTCAGGGTGCTGGCCTAGGAGTCAGAAAACCTGGGGCCCTTTAGACTGGGAGCTCCTTGAAGGCAGAAACTGTCATTTGCCTTTCTTTGTATCCTCAGGCTTAGTTCAAGGCCTGCCCGTGGTAATCACTTAAAAAATGCTCCCTGGTTGACTGACTGATTCCTGGATTTGAATTCTGGCTCTGCTCTCAGTTATTGCCTATGGGACTTTAGGAAAGTTATTTAACCTCTAAAAACCTGATAAATTTGTGCTAAGGATGACAAGGCTCCCTTCTGAAACGCAACCTTCTGATCCTGCTTCATGGTCGTGTGTCAAGGGCATTGGCTTTTGAGTCCAAAGACGTAGCTTGGAATCATGGCGCTGCCACTGGATCTTGGACCCAAGGATTCAACCTTTGAGTCTCAGTGAAATGGGGGAGAAAAGCTGTGGAGAATTGGAGCAAATCTTCTCTAAGGTCCTTTTCAACTCTGGTCCCATCTGTGTCCATCGGCCAAGATGGTGGTAAACAGCACGGTCTCCAAAGAGCAATTTTGCTATCCAGAAAGCAATGAATGATTAGCCATCACCTGATGGGCTTCTTGGCCTGTAACTGAACTCTGTGGGGGAAAGAAACAGAGATAAAAAGATACTATCCCTACCCATCAGAAGGACTTCAATCAGTTTTGGAAGGTAAGACACATAAAAAGTAACAGTTTCAGGAAGTATGAAGTTAACTGTTCAAGGAGTGGCAGAGACCCAAAGCAGAAAGAACTTTGGATTCATATAATGAAGTCTTGAATTCAAATGCAGGTTCTTTTGCTGCCTTGTGACCTTAAACAAATTATGTGCCATTTCCTCTGTAAAATGGGGGTAGGATAGGGTTTGACTACATGGTCCCAGTAAGTCCCTTCCAGCTCTAGATCTGGGATCCCATATGTAATTTTGGGTATCACCATCTTTCCATGGGCCTCAGTTTATCCCTATGTAATCTGAAGAGGTTGGAATGGCTGGCTTCCGAGTTCCCTTCCAACTCTAGATACAAAATTCTGTATATTATCTTGGCAAGTCATCTCTCTTTCATGATCCTCAATTTCCCCTTCTGGAAAATGAAATCACTGGATGATAAAACCTCTGATTTCTGATTCTTCTGTCTGACTTGTCCACAAAGGGGAGGGAAATTAGCCTAAACAAGAGGAGTAGCCCCAAAGAGGTGAATTACACGTTCGGCACCGAGATAGCTCCAAAGTATACCTGGCACCTCTTGCTCTGTGATGCCATCACTCTTTCCTCCCTTGTCTTCACAGAAGGTCAGACCTAGAAAGGACTCCAGGGGTCATCCGATTGTAGTTCTGGCCTGATGGGAGGCTTCTGTGAGTGGGGCCTTAGACAGTGATAGCTGTTTTCGGTGTGTCACATTACTGACTTGTATGAGTTCACATGATCCACTGAGACCTCCATGTCTAGTCTTTACTTGGACGGTTGAGATTTTGAACCCAAGAACAGGAAACAGGGGGAACAAGGGAGGGGGAAGTGTGTCCTCCAGGAGTCAGGCTCACCCAGATGGAGGGACTTTGAACTAAGGGCCCCAGACCACACAACTTCTAAGCCCTCTGATGTTAAAAATAGGACCATGGCTGCATTTGTCAGGTGGGTCAGAGAGGATGTAGTTTTACGAATGTGCGCGCGCATGTGTGTATATGTATACACATGTGTGTGTGTGTGCACGTGCCCATGGGCACACTTGAGTGCCCTCTCCACTGGAGTATGGGGATGTGGCTTGCAAGCAGGACTTGAAGGTGACAGAGATGGATGGAGAGGAGCTGTGGTGGGTCTGGGAGGTGCTAAGATCTGCACTCTGGCTTGATTTAAAACAGAGAAGAGCTCATTCATTGTTTTTTATTTTGTTTTGTGGGAAGGGAAGATGGCTCGCTGAAGGCTTGTCAGCTGCTCAGTCACACCTAGGACTACAGTGGGGAGTGGCTTGCCTTCATATTTGACTGGGCTGATCAGAGGCTCTGGGCTGTGGTTTGGGGTCCATCTGGCTGAAGTCTTTGGAGCAAGATAGAGATTCTTCTCTTCTCTGAGAACAGAGGGACTGGACTCCGAGACTCCACATTCCACTGGCAAATGGAAAACACGTCCTGCTGGGGTTTCAGGCTATCGGAAGCTGGCCACCACCAAGACTGGGCAGGGAACTGGGCTGGGGATTCCAAGAGAGGAGAGAATGGAACCCACAGGAGGGGACAGAGGGTCAGAATGTAGCGGAGAGCAAGAGAAATTAGCCTAGCGTGGGCCAAAGGGGTGGAATGGGTTAGAATGGATTGTAAAGGAGAGGATGAGATCCCTAGAGTTTATAATCCTCCCCTAGTAGTATAGGCCCCCAAAGAGCCAGGCCAGGGGGCCGAGCATCTAGATACTCAGGCTAAAGGGGTTCTTTGTGACCTCAAAATAAGGGCCCTGAACAGGCCTCAGAGTTCACGTTCCATTGTCTGGTTCTGGAGCCCTATCCTAAGAGAGGGACAGTGCTTTCATTTAAATATAAATAGTATACAGTCCTACATCCTAAAACTTAGGGCTGACAAGAGATCTTGGAAAGATAGACTGTCAGAATTGGAACGAATCTTAGAACGTGGATTGTCAGAGATGGGAGAGTCCTTAGTGAATGTGAGAGTCAGATGTGACCTTAGAACGGAAAATGTGAGAGCTGAAGAGAGAGCTTGGAACACCAAATGTCGGCTCTGTCAGTGACTCTAGAATATAGAAAGTCAGTCCTGAGATGGAATTTAGAACATTGAATGTGTGTGCTGAAAAGGACCTGAAAGCATCTGATACAAGAATTAGAAGGGACCTGAATGGTAGAGCTAGAAGGAACTTTAGTACATAGAATATCAGAAGTGGTAGGGACCTTAGAATATAGACTATAATCAGAAGAGACCTTAGAACATTAAATGCTAGAGCTAAAAAGGGCCTTTGAACATAATCTTCCAGAGCTAGAGAGGTCCTTAGAAATCCTTTTTTAAAATATGATAACTTTTTATTGACAGTACCCATGCCAGGGTAATTTTTTACAACATTATCCCTTGCACTCACTTCTGTTCCAACTTTTCCCCTCCCTCCCTCCACCCTCTCCCCCAGATGGCAAGCAGTCCTATACATGTTAAATAGGTTACAGTATATCCTAGATACAATCTATGTGTGCAGAACCAGACAGTTCTCTTGTTGCTCAGGGAGCATTGGATTTAGAAGGTATAAATAACCTGGGAAGAAAAACCAAAATGCAAACAGTTTACATTCATTTCCCAGTGTTCTTTCTTTGGGTAACTGATTCTGTCCATCATTGATCAATTGAAACTGAGTTAGATCTTCTCTTTGTTGAGGAAATCGACTTCCATCAGAATACATCTAGCCTGCTGAGTACATGCACCATCATTGTGCTCTGGGGCTTTGCTAACCCAGGGGAAGTGAAAATTCCTCTCATTAAAATGCAAATAATATACAATTATAGACCTTAGGATTTAGAACATAGAACAGAGGCCATTAGATCTGGAAAGAACCTTAGAACACACAAGTCAGAGCTAATGGGTATGTGAAAGCAACAAATGTCAGAGCTTAGAATGTTAGAGGGAAGGCTCTTAGAATATGCAGTGTTAAAACCGAACGGATCCTCAGCCTTTAGATCTAAGCCTCTATATTCTAAGGGACCTTAGAATATAGAATTTCAGAGATGGAACCTAAAAATGCACATTGTTAGAGCTGATGGTTGAGGAGAGGGACAGTAATTCACAATAGGAGGATCTTTAGCACAGAGGATTTCAGAGCTGGGAGGGACCTTAGAATATTGGATTAAACCACCATCCGACTAAAGTTCCCAAACTTGTACCTACACTCAGTGATTCAAATCCACAGAAGTGAGTTGCTACTACAGCTCTCTCAGAGTTCTATTGGTTAACCCCCAAGGAGCAGATTTTCCAAGTACTGTTGCTCACAATCTGCTACAAGTGTCCTCTCTTTTAATAGCAGGAAACAATTATCTTGTAGCAAAACCATTTCCTAAGATAGTAGAGTATGAACAGCTGGCACAAAATATGCCCCATACCAAGGGTGCCCTTTTACTCCGTACACAGAAGTTTCCTGGGGAGGGTGGGCTCAAAGTTAAAGACAAGGAAGTGGGCTCTAAATATAAACAAGACAAAGGGGTAACTTCTGGTCACTGGAAGTCTTCCCCCCCCCCCCACGATTCCCCTTACACATAACTCATTGCTGAGTTCCAAGAGTCCCCAGCCAATCCCTCTCTCCATTAGAAAGTGTCCTTAATTGACTCTCTCTCCACATCTTTCTGGGCAGCTAGGTAGCACAGTGGATAGAGTACCAGTCTGGGGTCAGGAAGACTTGTGTTCCTGAGTTTAAATCTGTTAAATGAGTTTAAATGTTAAATGAGTTAAAACACTAATTAGCTCTGTGACCCTAGTTCAAGTCACTTTACTTCTGTCTGCCTCAGTTTCTTCATCTGTAAAATGAACTAGAGAAGGAAATGGCAAACCACTCCAGGATCTTTGCCAAGAAATTCCTAATGGGGTCATGAAAAGTTGGACATGACTGAAAAATGACTAAACAACAACAACCACATCCTTCTGCAGGTGCTTCCTCTGCTGTTAACCACTAGTGAATCAGTGGCCACTGCTATTGGCTCTGGTGGACTTTGCTTCTGTATCTGGTTGCTGGTGATAGATAACTCCAATGGATCTCCCAAACCCAAGTGGTCAGCTGGAGCAGTAGGAGGAGGAGAGGCAAAGGAGAGAAAAGAGAGGGGGGAGGAAGGGAAATGGGGAAGGAATAGAGAGAGGAAGATAGAGGGAAGGAGAGAGAGAGGGAGGGAGAGGGAGAGAGAAAAGGAAGGAGACAGAAAAGAAGAGAGAGAGGGAGGGAGGGCTTGGCTGGAGCCCATGAACTGGAGAGAGGAGAGAGGGAGGGAGGAGGGCCTGGGCCTGCTGCTGGACCACACAGTTCTGACCTGGCTTGCTACTGTATCAAAAAGAAGCCCAGAGCTATCACAAGCTATTTCCTATAGGATGTCATCTGTCTTTATCTAATTGTTCAATCACTTTATTCCTTTCAAATTGATAAAGGGTTTGTTTATATCTAATCCACATCCCTCATTTTACAAAGGGGGAAACTGAGACCTAAGGAGAAGTGGACTTTACCCAGGTCCCACCGAGCCTTCTAGATCTAAGGGAGGAAGGACTTTTAGGTCCAATCTCCTCATTTTCCAGAGGAGGAAACAACCATTCAGAAGGAAGAAATGTCTTGCTGTCAAGACTGGGAAGAGGTGGCTATTCTATAGTGATGGGTTAGTTCCAATGCAAAAGGGAGGGAGAAAATGGTGGTTCTTTACCCACCAGGAACCAGGCCAGGAGGCCTCTCAGCATTATTTGATGCTGTTAATGGCCTTTTTCTCCTGGACACTCTCCTCTCTGGTTTTCACATTGTTTTATCTTGTAAGTGACTGCTCCCTTTCAGTCTTCAGGCATCCCATCATCCATGCCCTGCCTCCCAACTTGTAGGTGTGCCCAGAGGCTCTGTCCTAGGCCCTCTTTTCTGCTCTTTCTATACTCCTTCTTTTGGTGAACTTCTCAACTCTTGTGGGTTCAATGGTTATTTCTCTGAAGATAATTCCCAGATCTATAAATCCAGCCCTGCTCTCTTTCCTGAACTACATACAAGCCCATCGGACACATTTGATTGGATGTCCCACAGGTATGGCCAACTCAGTGTTTCCAAGCCTTAATTAATTAATTATCTCTCCCTCAACCCAATCCATCCCTCTTCCAAACCTCCTTTGCTTTCTGAAGGTCCTACCATGCTTCCAATCTCCCAGGTTCCCCACCTTGGAATCATCCTCAGCTTTTGCCCGAGGCCCCCATATCTAATCAGTTTCTTCATATTGTCCTTTCTATATCATCTGCATCTCTCTCATTAATCCCCTGTCCATTCACATGGCCAACACTCTAGTTCATGTCCTCATCACCTTTCTCTTTGACTACTGCAATAGCCCTGATTTGCCCTGACCCCAGCATCTCCCGACTGCAGCTCACTCCCTTTACAGTCATCAAAGAGATTTTTCTAAAGGGTCACTTAGAGCATGTCACTTGCCTACTCTCCAAGCTGCAGCGGCCCTCTCTCTCACCTCTGGGATCAAAGACTAAGCCCTCTGTTTGACATCGAAGCCCTTTGTAGCCGTCTTCCCTCCTACTTTGCCAGCTTTTACACATTGCTCCCCTTCACACCCTCTTCTTGCTGTTATTTGCACACAGCATCCCACCCCCTGCTTCTGTCCCTTTGGAAAAACTGGCTCCCATGGCTGAAACATCCTCCCTTCCATCTCTCTGCCTTTGGGATTTTCTTTCATCTTTTGAAAGCTTGGCTCCTCCTCCCTGAGGCCTTTTCTGATGGCCCCAGAGACTAGGGTCTTCCTGCTACTTATTTGGATTCATTTTTATGCAGATATATGTACATGGTATTTCTCTGAATAGAATCAGCCAGTCAATTAAAAAGCATCTAGTAAGTAAGCTCTTGGATAGAAGGCACTATTTCAATACTCAATTTTCATCCCCAAGGCCTAATAAAGTGTCCTGCGATATTGTAGGCTTTTAATAAATGTTTGTTGATTGATTTTCCCGAGTCAGACATGTCTGACGGCAAAGACAGCATTCAAACTCAGGTCTTCTATTTCCAGACATCCCTCCATCTGTCTGTCCTTCCTTCCTTCCATCTATCTATTTATTCATGTATCTATCCGTGCATCTATCCATCCCTCTATCCATCTACCATTCATCCATCTATCTATTTATCCATGCATCCATCCATCCATCCATGCATCCATGCATCCATCCATGCATCCGTCCATCCATCGTCCATCCATCCATCCATGCATCCATCGTCCATCCGTCCATCCGTCCATCCGTCCATCCGTCCATCCGTCCATCATCCATCCGTCCATCCATCCGTCCATCCATCCGTCCATCCATCATCCATCCATCATCCATCCATCATCCATCCATCATCCATCCATCATCCATCCATATGCTTATTACTCTGTCTTATCTATTCCACTGTGTTCATTTTCAAAAGGAATGGGATTAGATGATCCTACAGTAGAAAGAGTAGAGTACAAAGCAGTTAAGTGGTGCAATGGATAGAATATTGGACCTGGAGTCAGGAAGACTCGAGTTCAAATCTTGCCTCAGAAATGTACTAGCTGTGTGACCCTGGAAAAGTCACTCAACCTTTCTTGCCTCAGTTTCCTTATCTGTAAAATGAGCTGGAGGAGAAAATGGCCACCAAACAGGACTGAAACAACTGAATAACAAGGGTAGAAAGAGACTGCAAGGAATCATTGGGTCTGGGCCCTTTAAAGTAGTAAGGAATGATCCTAATCTCATAGACAAATGAGGACCGGACAGATTAAATGAATTGTCCCATAGTTTGTAGCAATAGAGGAACACAAGTCTCTTGACAAATGAACTAGATTAATGTTCCCTCAAAAAACTCTCTCTGTAGACATTAGAGTATTTCAGAAGCCCCTAGGGCTAAGAAGGGAGTCTTGTCTTTGTGGCTACTCTAAGCTCCAAACCTGGGATGGGCAGTGCCATGGGACTAGCCACTTGGCGTGTTGGCACCAGGAAAAAGGGCAAAGCCAACACCCTAAGGTAGGTTCAATGACTTGACCAGAATCATTGCTATGTGAATAAATATACATAAGGAGTGTTGTGAAGTTCAGATCAAACCATGGGAGGTGAAGTACTTGACAAACTTTAAAGTGCTACATAAATGCCAATTGTTGTTGTTGTTGTTGTTTACCCTCCAGGCACCAGGCCTCTAGTCTAATGATGACTTCATTCCCTGAGCTGACTCATAAAGCACTTAACACAGTGCTTGGCATATAGCCACTTACTAGATGCTTGTTTCCTTCTTCCCATTCCAGAGTGATTCTAGCGTGTGTTGGTAAATGTTTAACAATCAGGTTCCGAACAGAGGGAACATGGAAGCACAACAATTTTTCAGTTTAATCTGCATTATTCTCTCCTTCATTTTCTAAAGTTTAGACAACGAATACAACAATACATCAATATATCAAATTTGTAATATTTGCTTATTTCTAAGAGAGAAATCCTCACATCGAAAATTGAATAATCACCTCCTCCTCAGTTCGCTGGGGCTGGCTCTAGCACACCCTTAAGTGCACAGGAAGATTTCCCATGACTTTGAGCAAGTACCATTGCAGTTTTCTCGGGCTTCTGACAGCTGTCTCATTCTTCTGCCTAGCTCTGATCCCAAAGGAAAGCCCTGCAGAAGTAAATGCGATACCGACACCCTCAGATTTGGATGTTCTCTCCTGTGGGATGGCAGATGGGCCAAGTACCTTGGACCTGGTCCAGGGCAATGGACATGAAAGATGTCCTGGCTTAGGGGTGGAGCACCAAACACCCCTGAGCAAGAGAACTGAGAGCCACTTGGGAGCTCCCTATTTAAACTCACTTTACCACTTAGTTATCAAGAATAATTTCATTCAACAAGTAATTATTTAGCTCCTGCCGTTTACCAGATACTTAGAGGGGTGCTGGGAGTACAAGACAAAGTCAAAATGGTCCTTGCCCTTCAAGAATTTGGATTCCACTGAACTTAATTTTGAGTTGCATTTGCATTTGCTATTTGGCATCCAAGAAGCCTGATGTCTAGAGGCAGGATAGAGTTTCCATATTTACAACACATGTGGATATTTTTGGGAAAGGGTTTAAAGAAGAACTTTCAGGGTTGAAAACCAATGCCTCCTCCCTTCCCCCCCAACCTCCAAAGCATCATGGTTTGGAAGGAAACATGAGGATCAGGTAGTCAACTTCTTGGGCCTAACAAAGTCCTGGACTCACATGGACCAGGTTTATTTTTGCAATCTGACTCGGAGAATTAAGTTTCTCTCTTGATTCATATTATCACCTGGATTTCCCAAGGAGAATCTCTAAATCAAGGTTTAAATATGGCTCACAGGTAGAGGTGTGTTACAGCTAGCTTAATCTGGCTATGGAGAACTGATTGTTAAATTTCCATTGTCAGCATGTATAAATCAACAAACACTACAAGGAAAGCTTGCTTTGTTGTTTTGTTGATTGCATGCAGATTATACTTAAAACAAGTGTAACATACAATAATGGGATGAGATATGGGACAGCTTTTTATTTTTCTGCCACAGAAACAGAACAAGATTTTAAGAACTCAAATTCTGAAATATAAGACATTCAAGCAGTGTATTACTGATTATACTTCATGGACTGTTAGGTAGCACAATGGTTAATGCTGGACCTGGAGCCAGGAAGACTCACTTTCCCGAGTTCAAATCTGGCCTCAGATAATTCCTAGCTGTGTGACCCTGGGCAAGTCACTTTACCCTGTCTGCCTCAGTTTTCTCATCTGTAAAATGATCTGGAGGAGGAAATAGTAAACTACTATTCCAGTGTCTCTGCCAAGGAGACCCCAAATTGGGTCACAGAGAGTCGGGCACCACTGAAAGGACTGAACAACCAACAACTCCTCACCGTAAAAGGGATGATGACCAGGAGTGCAGCTTGAATGTAAAAATCATTCCTCCAGATAATCAATATTTGGGGTGGTTATATAGATCTACCACAGGAGAGAGAGATTCCTAGCATGGAGGGATACCCTGTGAATACACTGAGTTGGGAGATAAAATGTTGTGTATGAGGGGCAGCAAGGGGGCCAATGTTGTTGGATGGGAGAGGATGTGTAGGGGGGAGAAAGGTGTAAGAAAATTAGAAAAGTGGATAGGAAGGAGGCAGATTATAAAGGTCTTTAAAAATCAAACTGGATTTTTAGGTTTGAACCTGGTAACAAGAAATCATTAAATGGGGTGAGGGAATTGTGTGTGATGTGGTCCGTTGTGTTCTGGGTAGATCGCCTTTGATACCCGAATGGGGGGTGTGTGGACTACTTCCCTCTAGTCCTCCCACCAAGAGGGCGGTTTTGGAGGGCAAAGCTCTGAGGAAAAGCAGTGAGATGGAAGAGGACAATTGGCAGAGGTATTCCCAGGAAAATATGACCTATCACGTGGCTCTCACAGATATAGAAAATTGGAATAAAAATTGGAGGAGACTCTAGTCCCAAAGCTCATTAAGGAGAGAGGCAGCTTGGGGTGGTGAAGAGAGTCTTGGGTTCAGGTATAGGTTTTGACACTAACTAGTTGTGTTACCTGGAGCAAGTCACTTCAGCTGTGTGGACCTCAGTTTATCATCTATAAAATTTGAGTGTCATACTATTTCTAGTTTCTATCTCACATGGTTGGTGTGAGCAAGGAGCTTTACAGATCTTAGTACAGTTATTATTAACATCTTTATCTCGTTCCTTTCATTTTTTATGGAGTTCAGTTAAAACCTAGATGAGGAAAAGTCACTGCCCTTTTAGTTAATGTTCTTCAGATTATTGTTCACAAATCTAGAAACACGTGGAAAGATAAAACAATTGTCTTTTATAATTGAGTAAGCTCATCTTCTGTAGAATCGCTCAAAGCATATTTGGAACAGCTCCAGGACCACACTGATAGCATGCACCTCAAAGATGGCATTGCCACATGTTTTCAATTTCTTCTGCTTGGTCTCTATATTTTGAAAGAGTTCTATTTCATGTAGTTTGGAAATGAAAAATATTTGGTTTGCCTACATCTATTAAAAACATTTGTTTTCTGGATTGTCCATTTGTCCTGGAAATTTGGAACTGTTCCAAGAGTTACTTAACTGGGTATGCTTTTTAATCCAGGAATACTACTACTAGGTTGTAGAGGGCTGAAACTTCAAAAAGGTATGTTTGAATCAGACAAAGGAACACTTAAGGCTAATTACCTATTTGATGTGAGACAATGACTATTAGCATATATTTGGATAAATGGCTCTTCATTGGTGCTTGCTGAATGTTTGGTGTTAAGATAATCATAGGCAAGGATTGGGGGGCGGGGAGAGAGAGGCCAGGGTCACTTGGTGGCAGGATAAGGAGGAGAGAAGTTGGCGACTCCGGACTCCAGAATCCAGGATTTTGCTTGTCTGCCTCCTTCACTTCTCCCCCTAAAGACCAAGGACTTTAATTTATCCTAACTGGCTGACCCCAAGGCCCTCCAGGAGCTAGCCTGTACTTTATATTAGGCCTACATCCCAAAGAGATCAAAGAAGAAAAGGACACATGTGTACAAGAAATATTTATAGTAGTCCTTTTTGTGCTGACAAGAATGGTAAACTAAGGGAACATGCATCAGTTGGGAATAGCTGAACATATTACGATACATGAATGTAATAATGGAAATGGTGAGTCGGACCTCTGCCATCTGATGCAGAGTGAGGTGATCAGATCTATGAGAACAAATTATACAATGACAAGATTTTTAAAGAAAAACAGCTTTGAAAGATGTTCTGATCAATAAAAAGACAAGACATTGTTCCATAGGAATGAAAATGAAACACATTGTCCACCTCTGATCAAAGATGGACTCTGAATGCAGAACGAGAAAAGGAAAGTTATTTGAATGGACTCTTAGTTTGTTTTAAGGCATTTCTTTTTACTTTTTACTTTTCATTGTTCAATGTATGGATGGAGGAGAGAAAGAAGATGAGAACATTAATGCTTGTTATCTCAAAAAAATATGGATCAATGCTATTTTTGAAAATTTATAGACAAAACAGTTTGGTGGTACAATGGATGGAGCACTGGCCTTGGAGTCAGGAATTCTTGAGCTCAAATACAGTCCCCCGACAACTAGTGCTTTCAAAAATAAAAAAAAATGTGAGCAATAGTTCTGTCCACTTTCTGATTTCTCAAGGATATTTTGGGATTTGTATTTGAGAAATTTGTCCCTTTTTTTTGGAGGACTCAACATTTATTAAGCACTTCTGGTGTGAAAGGCACACTTCTGGGCACTGTGCCAAGATACAAAAATCAATACAGATACTCTGTCCTTGAGAGATAAAATCCAATATGCATATAAGTAATGCAAGGGGGAAAAGTCTAACAACAACAATGTAACAAAGTCAAAATGACCATTCATCCAAAAGTTGACCAACCTCTCCTAAACATAATTTAAACATAATTAATATCAGATGGTTTGGTGTGAGGAAGGAGCTTCACAGACCATAGTTAAAATTATTATTATCTTTAGAATAGACAGTTGGAGGAGGATTTTGGGAAGATGGTGGGGTAGGCTGGTAAATTTCAAGCTCTCCAGATTTCCCCCACAAATAGAACAAATTTGTGCCTCAGGGCAAACATAGACTGGTGAAAAATCAAGAAGATTTGGGGAAGAACAGGGTACCCAGGTACAACCCCAGAAGATCTGAAGAAAACCCTGGGGCTGGGGATTAACTTTTGTGAAGTGGGAAGAACTCTGGGCTAACTCTGAAGAAACCTCAAGTGGAGATACCTCAGGCTAGCTGGGTGTGCCTTGAACTTCAGTGGGAACCACAGATACTTTCACCTCCGGGACTGTTTGTCAAGTTGGGGTTTGAGTCCCGGAAGACAGAGTGAACCTCAGCTGATTGGGAACACCAGGCCCACTTGTGCTGATGAGATGGGCCCTGGACCAAAAGGAACCAGCGTCTTGTGAGTGCAGAAACAGCAGGAGGGGCACTGCTAGTTGTGGGCATTTGCAGGAGGTGGAGAGTGCTTGGTGTGGGGTTCCAGGTCATAGGTGAAAACTGAAGGAAAGCTTGAGGCCCTATCTCCTACTCTACAATTAGAGATGCTTACAATAACACCTCTTCACTAAAAAAAAAATGAATCAACAAAGGAGAAAGAATCCCACCATTGAAGCATATTATGGGAACAGTGAAGACTGGGGTTCATCTTCAGAGGACACTATAGTTAAAAAAAAAATCTTCTACCCCAAAGAGTAACATGAAATGGCTCCCTGCTCAAAGAGAATTTATAGAAGAACTCAAAAAAAATCAAAAATCAAATGAGACATTGAGAAAAAGTTAAAAAATATATAAAAACCATCCAAGAAAAACAAGATGATGAAAAAAGTTAACCAACTACAAAAGGAGGTACAAAGTCTCAAAAATGAAAATAATGCTTTGAAAATTAGAATTGGGCAAGGGGAAGCCAGTGAAAATATAAGAATAATTGGATTGCCAGAAATTTGTGACCAAAAAGAGAACCTCCACACAATAATGCAGGAAATAAAACAAGAAAATTGTCCTGGAGTGCTAGAACATGAGGGGAAAGTAGAAATGGAAAAAATTCCCCAATCACCACCTCAAAGACATCCTTTGTGGAAAACACCCAGGAATATTATTGCCAAATTTCAGAACCCCTAGATTAAAGAGAAAATTTTGTAAGAAGCAAGAAAAAAGCAATTCAAATATGCTAGAGCTATAATCAGAATTGTACAAGATTTAGCAGCTACTATAAAAGACCAAAGGTTCTAGAATCATATCTACTGACAATCAAAAGAACTAGGCCTACAGCCAAAAATATCATATCCAGCAAAATTATCTATAATTCTGAATGAGAAAAAATGGACATCTAATGAACTTGCAGATTTTCAAAGCTTTCAACCAAACCCAGACTTAACAAAAAAATTAACACATAAGAGCCAATATCAAAGATCAATTTTAAGGTTTTAAGGAATTCAACATGGACAAACTGTTTAAATATGGACAAATTGTTTGTTTTTTTAGCAAGGGAAGTGTATACTATATGTTTAAGATTCACATTTACAATAATCCTATTGCTCAAAAGAAAGAAAAGTAATCATGTTATACAAATGAGTTGCAGAGGAACAACAGATACAGAGGGATTAGAGGGAGGAAGAGGGCTCATTGTTCTGAAAACCTACTCACATCTGGAATGGGTCTAATAGGCAATACTACATATATATATATATATATATATATATATATATATATATATATATATATTATGAAGGATGTAGCATCCTCCAAGACCTATAAAGAAATAACGGGGGAGGGATGGGTGGATGGGGAAGCAAAGGGTCAGGGAAGAAGATAAGAGAGGGATCCTTGGGGGAGGGAAGAAGGTTAAGTAATAGCAAGACAAGTTATAGAGCAGAATTTAAGGAAAAAGTCAGCTAGCATAGGAAAGATGTGTTTGTGTATAAATCTGCATATATACATATACATATATATATATATATATATATATATATACACATTTTAACTGTAGAGTGCTTGGGGATATTGGTTGGGAGTGAAAGGGGGAAAAGAATAAAGTAAATAAGGTGCACCACAGAACTACAGAACAATTTACAAGGAAGTGAAGAAAAAATAGACATTCATGAATATAATTTCTTCTACTAATATTTATACTTTCTTGATCTGGTAATTTGTTTTATATATTTTGAATCCTCCCTGATGTTTTGCTGGGCACATGACAATGTTGTTTTTATTTTGCTTTATATTGTTTTGTATTCCTTTTATATTTTTCTTTTTGTATTCTGTTTTTTCAAATAAAATAAGAAAAAAAAATTTAAAAATTAATATCACTTTTCAATTAACAGGCCATCTCTTTAATGATTAGATATTTCAGTCACTATTAATTAGTTCTCCATAGAAGATTAACTCAACCCAAATAGATATGGGAAGTTACTTCATTAATACTTTGGGTTTTCAATTAATAAACCATTCTTTTAAATGATCAGGTAATTCAATCATTATTTAGTTCGCCACAAAGAATCCTAACAGCCTAAATTGATATGGGAAACTACTTCATTAATATTTTGAAATCAGAACAATCTCTAAAAGGTGACAAATTTCTTACTTTTGATTCACTGAAAGCCTATAAAATAGGGACTAGGTATCCCTATCTTCATTACTTTGTATCCCTAAATTCCCCACTCTTAATTTGCTTGATAATCCCAGCTGTCAGTAATCATTTTAACCATAGTACTAATAACCAAGTCTCCTAGTCCCCCAGAAATGTCCAGCTGAATTTTCTTTCCAGGCTACATAAATCTCATTAAATAGATGATCAAAATTACAATATTCAGCCACATACTCAAGAACTTTTCCTACATTGCTTGTTTCCAAGACAGAAAACACAAAACCAAGAAATTCAATGGAATGGAATGTTTTTTTCTGTTAAAAAGAAAATGAAACTCAGAGCCCATTGTCTTTTTATCTCCTTCGAGTTCGAAATGCTTACACATCTCTGAATTGCAAGCATCCTCTTAGAACGGCACTTGGGTTTCCATACATTCTAGCCTTTGAAGAAAATTAGTTTTGTTTTATCATCATAGCCACTTCTCACCCTATGGTATCATCTTTTCCCGTGTATGTCAGGGAATCTTAGTCTTTCTTGTACTGCATCATTTTGTGAGGCTGGTGTTTGCCTTATTTTTTTTGAAGAAAAATAAGAAAGTTCTGCAGCTTTTAGGGACATTCACTGAAGGGCAGTGCTGAATTTCCAGTTGGGTTTCTTTGATGTCCAAATTGCTGGAATCTAGTACTCATAGGTGACTGAGAACCACAATGAACTGAAGATGATTGACTTTGAAGGATGATGGCAGGAGATTGATTTGTCTTTTCTTAGTTTGTAAAAGATAATGAATGTGTGGTACAAAATTATGGCAACTTAATTTTGTCTTTCTAGGTGTTCAATAGTGGGTAAAGTATTGGTACCCTCAGTATATGTTTCACCATTTCAATCATTTCATTGCATAATCTGATTTAATCAATAAGTCCAGGATCCCTAAAATAAATGTTCTGTTATTCCTAGTGATAATTGTCGGATTTGGAATTGCTATTATGAATCCTCTCTTTTCTGTCAGTAAATCCAGACCATCATTTTTGGATGTTTCTTTATCAACATGTTGATGTCATTTGTAGAAAGACTTTCCCTTCCATTCTTCGATCTTAGCAATTTCATAGACTCTGCCCAGAGAAAAACCACCTTCCACCTGTCCAATGGTACATACTTGTCAGATTCTATTTACTATTGCTTTGGAAAGTGAGGTCTCTTAGTTCCTAAAATATGTCTGTAAATTTTTAACCAGGTTATAATATATCCCCAGGAAAGTAGTCAATCCTGTGCCTTTTCTGCTGTGGATAAGGTAAGCTTTCTATGTCTGCCTTAGGGTAATGGATGGGGTAAAGGTTTTTGTTTGGACACCTTCTAGATCTGTCACTAATTATTATGGCTCTTCTCAGCAAATATTTGATGCAGTTCTGATCAAATGCTCTCTGGTACAAGTTGATATCCTATTTTGATGTTTAATGCTTGCTGAACAATTGTGAGTGTGAATAAAATGATTGCTTTTCCTAATTGAATGAAAATGTTGGGGCATAAGCTCGTCTTCTATAGGGCTCATTGAAAGTATCTTTGTAATAATTCTAGCAGCAGACAGAACTATGACAATGAGAGATGTCTCATCTTGTTACCACATAGTCCTGAGTTCTTCACTTAGGTCTCTATATTTTGAGATATTTCCATTCCATATAGATGGGAGATTGAGAAACCCCGAAGATCTTTTTAGACTTGTGTAACAGAGACCATTTATTCATTTGTTTGTTTTTGCTGAGGCAATTGTGGTTAAGTGACTTGTCCAGGGTCGTACAACTAGGAAGTGTTAAGTGTCTGAGTCAGATTTAAACTCAGGTCCTCCTGATTTCAGGGCTGGTGCTCTATTCACTGCATCATCTAATGCCCTGAGACCATTTTTTAACCTCATTTCTTACATAACTTTAATCACTGAATAGGTATTGCCTTAGTCAAAGGGAGACCTGCAGAAGACCTTAGCTTAAAAAGACCAAGATGGGTGTTTGCTTTAGAGTCTGAGATAAACATTTGTTTAATTTAATTTATAAAAAAGAAAGAAGAAAACCAAATTACCTGTATCAAAAAAAATGAAAAGGGTAAGTTCACTATTAATGAAGAAGAAATGAAAACAATAATTAGGAACTATTTTGCCCAATTGCGTTCCAATAAATCTGACATATTAAGTGAAATGGATAAATATTTATAAAAATGTAAATTGCCCAGATTAATACAGGAGAAAACAAAATATTTAAATAACTCCATTTGAGAAAAAGAACTTGAACAAACCATTAATGAGTTCCCTAAAACAAATCTTTAAGGCTAGAAGAATTTACAAGTGAAATCTACCAAACCTTTAAAGAACAATTAATTCCAATACTATCTAAACTATTTAGAAAAATAGACAAAAAGGAATCCTACCAAATTTCTTCTGACACGAATGTGGTGTTGATACCTAAACCAAAGAAAAATTACAAACCAATTTCCCTAATGACTATTGATGCAAAAATTTTAAATTAAGTATTAGTGAAGAGATTGTAGCAATTTTTCACCAGAATAATACATTATTACCTGGTAAGATTTATATCAGGAATGCAGGGATGGTTCAATGTTAAGAAAACTATCAACATAACTGACTATATCAATAACAAAACTAACAGAAATCATATGATTATCTCAATAAATGCAGAAAGAGCTTTTGATAAAATACTGTACCTATTCCTATTAAAAACACTTGAGAGCATGGGAATAAGTGGAGTTCTCACTAAAATGATAAGTAGTATCTATTTAAAACTATAAGCAAGCATTATATGTAATGGGGATAAGCTAGAAGCTTTCCCAGGAAGATCAAGAGTGAAACAAGGATGTCCATAATCAATACATTTTTTCAATATTCTACTAGAAACCTTAGCTTTAGCAATAAGGGAAGAAAAAGAAATCAAAGGAATTAGAATAGACAATGAGAAAACAAAATATCACTCTTTGCAGATAGTATACTAGTATACTTGGAGCATCCTAGAGAATCAACTAAAAGACTATTTGAAATAATTAACAATTTTAGCAAACCTATATATAAAATATAAATTCACACAAATCATTGGTATTTCTCTATATTACTAACAAAGCCCAGCAACAAGAGATAGAAAGAGAAATTCCTTTTAAAATAATTGTAGTCAAAAGAAAATATTTGGGAGTTTACCTGCCAAGACAAATCCAGGAACTCTATGAATACAATTATAAAACACTTTTTTTACATAAATAAAGTTAGATCAAATTAATTAGAAAATATAAATTGCTCATGGGTAGGTCAAGCTAAACAATAAAGACAATTCTACCTAAATTGATCTATTTATTCAGTGCCATACCAATCAAACTGCCAAAAATTATTTCATAGAGCTAGAAAAAATAATACCAAAATTCATCTGGAAGAACAAAAGATCAAGAATATCAAAAGAAGTAATGAGAAAAAATTCAAAGGCATATGGCCCAGCCATACCAGATCTAAAACTATATTATAAAACAGAAATCATCAAAACTATTTGACCTAGAATACTAGACCTCACTATTTGACGAAAACTGTTGGGAGAACTGGAAAATAGTGTGGGAAAAAAGCAGGCATAGATCAACATCTCACATTTTATACCATGGTAATGTCACAAAAGGGTGATACTACAAGCAAATTAGGAGAACAAGGAATAGTTTGCCTGTCAGATATATGGAGAAAAGAAGAATATATGATCAAACAAGAGATAGAAAACTTGATAAAATGCAAAATGGAGAATGTTCATTACATTAAATTTAAAAGTTTTTACACAAAGCCAATGCAACCAAGATTAGAAGGGAAGCAGAAGTTGGGGAAATTTTCATATATATATTTAGAGAGAGAAAAGGAGAGAGAGAACTAATTCAAATTTGTAAGAGTACACGTCATTCCCCAATTGATAATTGTCAAAGTACAGTTTTCAGACAAAGTAATCATAGCTATCTATAGTCATTTGAAAAAAAAAAAAAAGATCTAAATCACTATTGATTAGAGAAATGCAAATTAAAACAATTCTGAGGTAACAATTCACACCTATCAGATTTTTAATATGACAGGAAAATAAAAGTATAAATATTGGAGGCCACGTGGGAAAACTGGGATACTAATGCATTGTTGGTGGAATTGTGAACTGATCCAACTATTCTGGAGAGCAATTACCCTTTGATACAGCAATATCAGTACTAAATCTGTATCCCAAGGAGATCATAAAAGGGAAATGGACCCACATATACAAAAATATTTATAGCAGCTCTTTTTTGTGATGGCAAAGAACTGGAAATTGAGGGGATGCCCCTTAATTGGGGAATGGTTGAATAGGTTGTGATATATGAATGTAATGGAATACTATTATGCTTTAAGATATGATGGGCAGGCTGATTTCAGAAAATCCTGGAAAGACATACATGAATCCGTGCTAAGTGAAAGAACATTGTACACACTGACAGCAACATTGTATGTTCAACTTTGATAGTCTTACCTCTCCTTAGTAATGCAATGATAAAAGATAATTTCAAAAGACTCATAATGGAAAATGCTATTCATATCTAGAGAAAGTACTCCATAGAGACTGAATGCAGATTGAAGTATACTATTTTCACGTTTTTTTCCTTTCTTTCTTGTGTTTTCCCCTTTTGTTCTTTTTCTTCTTTCACAACATGACTAATGTGAAAATATGCTTAAGATGATTGTACATGTATAACCTATATCAGATTGCTTGCCATTTTGGAGAAAAGGGAGTGGAAGGAAAAATATGTATCTCAAAATCTTGTAAAAGTGAATGTTGAAAACTATCTTTACCTGTAATTGGAAAAAATAAAATACTATTTTAAAAGGCCAAGGTTTCCCACTGCATTGGAACCATCTCTAGTCATCCTGATCTTTATGTTGCCTCTGCACTCAGAGGGCTTTTAGGGAGAAAGTGAAGCTTCTGACTTTCTACAGCTCTCCATCACTTAAATCGAATTCGCTTGCAAGTCGTCTTAGAAAATGAAGGACAAACAACGATAAGATTAGAGATTACAAGTATTAGTATGTCAGCATCTCTTTAAAAATGCTGTGCTTAAATTTTCACGAAGCAATCAGTCAACAAGTATTCATTAAGCACCTACTCTGGGTGATTATGGGTTACATTTTTGCCAGCATGTTCTGGTACCAGTAGAGCTTCTTTGATGAATTCTTAAGATATTTAGAAAATTAATGATTTACTGTATGTGTTTAAGAAGCTTTAGCAAGCTTCTGCCTTACTGAAATTCTGGCTACCAGATTGTCTTTCTAGGATTTTTTTTAGGTGCTCAGTTTTTGGCAAAATGTAGAATCTTTAAGGTTTCCTTGAATAATTTGCTTCAATCAATATTCTGGGTTCCTTAAGAATACCCTTTTATAATTTCTAATAGCAATCATCTAGCCTTGTATTGTTATCACAAATCCTTCCATTCCTGTGAATAGATCCATGTGTCTAAGTCATTTGTTTGAAGCTTGGTTGACATATTGTGGGTTAAATTCAGGTAGATGTCTCCCATGAAGTGCCCCTTGATTCTATTACTGGATCTTAGCCATTTTCATAGATCTTCATGAAGATCAACCCCTTTTGCTTTAAGTCTATCAATGAGTAGCTGCTGCTGTCGGACTTTTCTTTGGTTTATGAAGTAGTATCTCTTTATTCCAAACTGGTTTTCTGTGAAGATCGTGTATTTTTAAATTAGCAGGAGACAGGAATTCAGGTAAGGGGAAAACCGTCAGTCTTTATTCTCAGTGAAGAAGGATCGGAGGTGGAAGAGACTCAGCGATAGCAATGTGTGCAGCTGAGTCAAGAAGCTAGCTCGACCAGCAGCCACACAACCAGCAGCTCGGAGTCTCGAACCCAGGCCCAATCTCTCCCAGCTTCTCTTCCTGTCTCACTCTCTCTGCCTCCACCCACCAAAATCGTCATTTCCTATACAACACATCAGGACTTGCACGGAGAGTGGGCAGGGACCATTCTTTATCCAATCATGTATATTAATAGAGTATAGCCCAATTACTATTTAGCCTCACTTACTTGGGACCTCAGTGCATCAACTCAAACCTCAGCCCATTACAGTTTTCCTCCTAAGTTTTAAAACTGTTTATCATGCAGTCTAAGGAATTGATCAATCCTCTTTTTCCTTTTTGAACAAGAATGTGTTCATCTTTTTGGAATTTTCTCAGGGCAATGGGCCCTGTATTTTGTTAACATTGGATCATTCATACTTGGATATTCTCTAAATCTTTGTCCTTTTTACTGTTGCAAAAGTATACATTGGGCTTAGTATTTGGGGAGGTGTTAATTGTTCTAAACCTGTTCTCTAAGCATCATTATCAACATCATCAAAATCCCAGAATGGAGATCATCCATCCATCCACTGAGATCCAGGGATGAAAACAGGATTTGATTTAAAGGAGCATGAACTCAGAATATCTTCAGACATAATCTCCTCCTTAGTTTTTTCTCTTTAAATTACAAAAGGGGAGAGCTGGGAAACCCAACTCTCCTCAGCACAGCTGCTGGTGGGTGGTTTTATAATGAGTACCTTCCACAGTAACATTTTCTTTCAGTTCTAACATTTTCAAAGTCTTTTCCCAATGCTGAGAGTCTTTGTTCTAAGGACTCTCATATGCCTGCCCTCAAGTTCCCTAGATGATATTAATTTCCTGTCAGGGTTAATTTCTTGTTAACAAGGTTAACATGGAGAGACCCTTTGGAGATGTCTGTTGGAGAAGGCGAGGATGCCTTTGCTCAGGTACTAATTGGTCTTTTGACATTGTGTTGGAAGATGACTGAAGGAATCATGACTTGTCCTTCACCTTAGCTACAGCTTTGAGGAAGACCACAAAATAGGAGACATAGAGACATCCCCCCCAAATATTGATAGTTTAGGGAAACAATTTTTAGATTCAAGTTTCATTTGAAGCCAGTTGTTTGCACACAGACTTGTAATCTTCCCAGGAATCCTGTGAATCAAGCAACTTAAGTGGTATGGTTCATAGAACTCAGAAAAACCCGAGTTCAAATCTGGCCTCAGATACTTAGTAGCTGTGTGATTCTCGGCAGGTCGCTTACCTTCTCTTTGTCTCAGTGTCCTCATCTGTAAAATGGGCACAATAATAACCTCTATCTCCAAGGGTTGTTGTGAGGATCAGATGAGATGATATTCTCATAGCACTTGGCAGATGTTAAAACGCTATATAAAGTCATTATTATTAGTGGAAGTCCTTAAAAATGAAAGAACCTTACAGCTTCAGAGATGGCAGTGAACAGAGACAGTAATTATGGTGGTCATGAGGAATCTTAGGCTAAGCCAGTCGCTCCAGGAACTTCAGCCAAGGATGGTAGAATAACAGTGGCAAAACAAAGGAGTTTTTTGGTTGAGGAGGGGAATTCAGAGAAAGACTCCCAGACACATCAAAAGAGTTCCTAGCTAACACCAAGTTCCTGGACCAAGTAGAAGAGCTCCAAGTCCAAGCAGAAACCAGGACCATGAAGATTCAGTCGGGAGGAGCAATCCTGATGATTCTCCTCCCTTGGTATTGTGAGCTATATGGACTGTGCATTTCAGGAAAGCAAAATCTATTTTTAAAGTAGACACAATCTCATTGTGAAAAACTCCAAAGACTTTCCTTTTGGGAGAGGAGACAGGAAAGGGGAGGGATCACTTCTATGTAGCTCTGGGAGCCTAGAGCATTTTCATATGACTTTGGGGAAAGTGGAGGGAAGAAGGGCTGTTTGACTGTTTATGTCTCTGATACAAATTCTGTATGTTTTACATTGTTTGTTGTGTTCAATAAAGCCTGTCCTGTACTCAATATGAATGTTTACATGGAAGCTGAGGGCCATTTTCTTTTTTTTTTTTTTAATGGAGATCTAGACATAAGGCAAATTCTAATGTCCTCAAGGAAAACTCTGGGAAGGAGAAGAATGAACCAGAGATCTTCATGAAGCTCAGAAGACTGAACCTGATGCAGGTAAACTCAGAACTTCAGTTCTGGGTTATTAGGTACACAGCTTTACCATTCCTTTTTCTAAGGTCCCTCTCAATCTCAACATGGTACAAGCACTAACAGTCTACTTTCCCTTTCAGCTTTGGCAGTATTTAATTTTTTTTTAACTTATAATTTGGGAAGAACAACCGAGTGTGTGATTGGATGTGGCTGGGGGGTGGGCGATAAAAACAGAGATATAACAGAGAGAGACAGACAGAGAAAAAGAGAAGCAGAGACAGACTGACAGATGGACAGAGCGAGCCAGAAACAGAGAAGCCCATAGAAACAGAGACACAGAGACAAAGACAGAAACAAAGAGAAGGAGAGAGGCAAGGAGGGAGAGAAGGGGAGGGAGATTAATTTTCCACTCTGGTTTCTTGGCTTCTGACCTTGTTTTCTGTCTACAAACAAAAGCATGCAGAGTCTTTGGCCTGCTTCTCATTTTGAGTGCAGCAACCTACCCCAATTCTGCCTACCTCTTTCAAGCCAGGAGAAGCAAATTGGTTTGGAGAAAGGCAGAGAAAGGAACAAGTTGGCTTTCAAATGACTAAATTAAAAAAATATATATTTAATTTATTTTCTTTTTCTTTTTCTCTTTTTGTTTTTTTTTCCTTTTCCTTTCCCCCAGTTACATCAAATGATTTTTTAAAGCAAAAATTTTGAAGCCCCAAATTGATGGCAGTGAGTTGTGTTTCCCAACCTCTAAAGAAAATAACTTGGCTTTGTTTTATTTCAAACCCAAGGCAAATTACATCCATCATTATACAATGTTTGTTTTTCATCCGTTTTCTCATTTGGAGCTTCATAACTATCCCATCGGGCAGGCTGGGAATGGTTTGTTATCCCGATTTACAGATGGAAAAGCTGAGGCTCCTACAGGGGATGTGGTTTATCCAAGTTGAGCCACTGAATGCCCCTTTTATGAAGCTCAATTTTTTCTTTAGTAAAATGCCAGCATTAAAAAAAAGATGATCTCTAAGGTTCCTTCTAGTTTTAATCTCCCAGAATGGCATGGTGAGTTAAGTACTAGACTAGGAGTCAAAGAATTTGAAATTGAAATCTTTGCTATTGGCAAGTTGTGTGGTGTTGGTCAAGTCATTTCCCCTCCTGTGAATATCAATTTTCTCATCTATAAAAGAAAGATGTCGGCCTAGATGTTTCCTAAGGTACCTTCCTAGACTAATGTTCCAATACTTAGGACTCTAAGGGCAGGAGAGGGAAGAAAGTTCCTATTGTTCTCTAGTGCCTGCTATGGATGATAAAGTAGTAGACCCATCCGAGGTGCCCAAGATTCTGTGGGTTGATGGAGACTAGGAACTGAGAAGGCCCTTGGTCAATCATAGCCACCCAAGTGGGGCCTCTGGGTTCAGCTGCCCCAATAGGATATGAGTCTGACTCTCTAGGCTGCCTTCCAGACTCAATCACAAAGTGCAGGAAACTTCGAGCTCTTCCTTTTGGTTTGGGACCGGAAAGTTGGGTGTCAGTAGGGATTTTTGTAAAACTTCAAGGCCATTTTTCTCTTGGCTTTTTTATTTGTTTGTTTTCTGTTCAATGTTTTGCAAAAGTACAAAGTCATTGGAAATTGAATTAAAAATCAGAGGCTCTTTCCCCTAACTGATGGGAAAATCTGGGCTCTAGAAATGATCTAAGTAGCTATCTGCATTTGTTTAGATTATCCCCTTCTCAGCTCCTCAACTCTCTTTCCAGCCCCAAGTAGTCCATTCTCTCCCCAGTAGAATGATTGAGGAAAGACTCAGTCTCCAGATTCCAGGCAAAGTGATTTCCTTCTCTGTACTATGTACTAAGGCCACTCCCAGCTCTGACATTCCCTGTTCTAAGTCCTCTTCCAGCTCGGACATTCTGGGTTATAATGCCCATCCTAGTTCTGAGATTCTATGAGATCCACAATCCTTTTCCTGGAGAACTCCCAATTCCCTAACCAACAAACCTCTGAGTACTTTGCCTGCTGTTAGGACTATTCTATTCTGTTCTTAAACTTAGAATCAAGGGAGATATTTAAATTTTGCTTCTAATAACTACTTGTGTGTGTGATCCCGGGTGTACTCATTTAGACTCTCTCAGACTCAGTTTCCTCATTTGTAAAATGGATGCTGATAATGACACCTACCTCACTGGGTTACTATGATGGAGAGTAAGCTACGATGTATAAAGAAATATACCCTATATAGTTACTTCTGATAATCACTTACTCTTTATCAAATTTTAGAGCAAAATCTCTCCTCAGCAGACCCTCCCTCCCCCACTTTCTTCTAAAATAGTCAGATCCAAGATTCTCTTGTTTATTATTGCTTGGTGCCTGCTCAGGTATCTTCAAATGGCAAAGGGAAGAGGATCTTTTCACAGTTGGGTAGGCAATCTGGCACCTCCTAGGCCCTGCATAGTGCCAGGCTCTGACCTGAATTAATATCACTGTGCCGATGGTCATAAAATTGCTTCAGGACTAAGAGGAACAGCTTCTTTGGTTACTAGGATATCTTGAATACTTTAAGTATTTTTTTCTCTCTTTATTTTCAAAAACACATGCATAGATAATTTTAATATTCACGCTGCAAAATCTTGTGTTCCAAATTTTCTCCCTCTCTTTCCTCACCCCTTCCTTAGATGGCAAGTAATCCAATATATGTTAAACATGTATAATTCTTCTATCTGTATTTCCACAATTATCGTGCTGCACAAGCAAAATCAGATCAAAAAGGAAAAAAATAAGAAAATAAAAAGCAAGCAAAAAACAACAAAAAATGAAAATTACTATGTTGGGATTCACACTCAGTCCCTAAAATTCTCTCTTTGGGTACAGATGGCTCTCTCCATCACAAGACCATTGGAACTGGCCTGAATCACCTCATTGTTGAAAAGAGCCATGTCCATCCAAATTTATCATTGTATAATCTTGTTGTTACTGTGTACAATGATCTTCTGGTTCTACTCACTTCACTCAGTCTCAGTTTATGTAAGTCTGTCTCAGCCTCTCTGAAATCATCCTGCTGGTCATTTCTTATAGAAATAACTTTCATATATATAACTTATTCAGCCATTCCCCGATTGATTTCTACTCAGTTTCTAGTCCCTTGACACTACAAAAAGGACTGCTACAACATTTTCACACGTGGGTCCTTGTCCCTTTTTATGATCTCTTTGGGATACAGACCCAGTAGAGATTCTGTTTCAAAGGATAGACACAGTTTGCCTTTGGGCAGAGTTCCAAATTGCTCTCCAGAATGATTGGATCAGTTCACGGTTCTACCAACAATATATTAGTGTCACACACCTGTCAGATTGGCTAAGATGACAGGAAAAAATAATGATGATTGTTAGAGGGGATGCGGGAAAACTGGGACATTGATGCATTGTTGGTGGAGTTGTGAACGAATCCAACCATTCTGGAGAGTAGTTTGGAACTATGCTCAAAAAGTTATCAAACTGTGCATACTCTTTGATGAAGCAGTGTTACTACTGGGCTTCTATCCCAAAGAGATCATAAAGAAGGGAAAGGGACCTGTATTGTATGTGCACGAATGTTTGTGGCAGCCCTCTTTGTAGTGGCCAGAAACTGGAAACTGAGTGGATGCCCATCAGTTGGAGAATGACTGAATAAATTGTGGTATATGAATATTATGGAATATTACTGTTCTGTAAGAAATGACCAGCAGGATGATTTCAGAAAGGCCTGGAGAGACTTACACGAACTGAGGCTGAGTGAAATGAGCAGGACCAGGAGATCATTATATACTTCAACAACAAGACTATATGATGACCAGTTCTGATGGACCTGGCCATCCTCAGCAACGAGATCAACCAAATCATTTCTAATGGAGCAGTAATGAACTGAACCAGCTATGCCCAGAGAAAGAACTCTGGGAGATGACTAAAAACCATTACATTGAATTCCCAGTCCCTATATTTATGCCCACCTGCATTTTTGATTTCCTTCACAAGCTAATTATACAATATTTCAGAGTCTGATTCTTTTTGTACAGCAAAATAATGGTTTGGTCATGTGTACTTATTGTGTATCTAATTTATATTTTAATATATTTAACATCTACTGGTCATCCTGCCATCTGGGGAAGGGGGTGGGGGGTAAGAGGTGAAAAATTGGAACAAGAGGTTTGGCAGTTATTAATGCTGTAAAGTTACCCATACATATAACTTGTAAATAAAAGGCTATTAAATAAAAAACAAAAACAATATATTAGTGCCCTAGTTTTCCCACATCCCATCAAAATTTCATCATTATCTTTTCCTGTCATCTTAGCTAGTCTGAGAGATGTGTAATGGTACCTCAGAGTTGCTTTAATTTGCATATGTCTAATCAACAATAATTTAGAACATTTTTATATGACTAGAAATGGTTTTAATTTCTTCATCTGAAAATTATCTGTTCCTATCCTCTGACCATTTATCAATTGGAGAATGGCTCCAATTCTTATAAATTTGGGTCAATTCTCTATATATTTTAGAAATGACATCTTGTTCAGAATCCTTGGATGTAAACTTTTTCCGAGTTTATTGCTTCCCTTCTAATCTTGTCTGCATTGGTTTTATTTGTACAAAAACTTTTTATACTTAAGATAATCAAAATTATCCATTTTGTATTCCATAATGTAGTATGGTTGTTCTTTGATCACAAATTCCTTCCTTCTCCACAGATCTAGAATATCCTTTGTTGTTCTAATTTGCTTATAGTATCACTCTATATGTCTAAATCAAGAATCCCTTTGATTCCGATATAGGGTGTTAGGTGTTGGCCAATGATTAGTTTCTCTCAGACTATTTTCCAATTTTCCCAGCAATTTTTGTCAAATAGTGAGTTCTTATCACAGAAGCCGAGATCTTTGAATTTATCAAACACTAAATTACTGTAGTTATTGACCAATTTGTTCATTAGCATACCTAAGTTTATTCCATTCATCATATACTTCTATTATATTCTCACACAACAAGCTACAAATGGTCTTTGATGACTGGTGCCTGGACTTCTAGTATATAGACTCCAATTCAGTATAATGAACCTTCATCATTCAACTCACTAAGCCTCAAAGGAGTCCTTCCTTCTCATGCACTGGGGGTAGCCTTATGGAACTTCCCCAGGCTGATGCCCAGACCGCAGACCCAAGGGTCATGGGAATCTCACTTACAGCCCTCCCAAACCACCTTCCATTTGCCAATAGGGCAATATTAGAGAATTAGCTTTTCTGGAAGGAAAAATACTAATGATTGCCCTATCTATTTTCCAGTCACTGGCTGTGACTATGGCCTTAGAGTCTCAAGGTTCAAGATACAGAATCAGAATTCAATCTACATTCGACAGAGGAGTTTCCTTTCAGCATTTCTGGAAAGTCAATAACTGAAGTAATAGATCTGTTCCCTATCTCATTATTCAGGTCATGTAGTATAATGGCCAGAGAGCTGATCTGAGAAACAAGATCAGAATTCAAATCCTACCTATTCCACATGCAGGTTTTGTGATGCTGGAAAAGTCAATTAACCTGTATTGGAAGAGAGCATCCCCTTACCTGGGAGTCCCCCAACTTAGCCCCCAAATGATGAGGATGCTGATGGTCTGTCTGTCTTAACTCTACCTGGCCCCATAATCGTAGGTGGTGTGGTTTCTTTGTGTTGGATTAATCAGTCAGTCTTCTGACTCAGCTGCCATCTATCTCTCCTGTTTGGGCTTGGCTGGCCAAAGAATGGCCCCCAAGAATGGGGCAAGGATAAAGGACATGCTTGTGCTTTGACAGAACCACCCCAAACCAGAGGCTGATCAAGGCTAATGTCCATGTGATGCTAGAAAAGTCCTTTCTTGTGGTTCTCCCCCCAAGTCATCTCAGCAATTCTTCTAACCTTAGAGCAGGAGAGAGCCTGGGAGAAGGAAAAGGAGAGAAGGAAAGAAGAGAGGGAACTGAAAAGAAAGGAGGCAGGAAAAACTTTTGAATCGGGAACTGTGGTAAATATTGAAAACTGACCAGTTCATTTTAGAACAGAGAATCACAGAGAAAGAAGGGCCTAGAGAGAGGCAGGGAGGCATGGTGGAAATAGTCCCAACCCCAGAGTAAGAATGAAAACCTGAGCTGGTCTCCTGGCTTGATCATTCTCTAGCTCCATCTTTGACCATGTCCCTTTAACTCACTTGGTTTCAATTTTCTAATCTCTAAACTGGAGTTAATATAAAGCATCATACCCTACTCCCCAAGATCTTGGAAACTGGCTAGTCTAATGCCCCCATTTTACAGATGCAAAAGACTGAGGTCCAGGGAGAGGAAGGGACTTGCCAAGGCTCACAACAAGGTTCATCAGATCCAAGATCTAGGGTCTGAGAGAACCTCAGAGGCTATCAAGTCCAATGCCTTCCTTTGACAGAGGAGAAAACTGAGGCCCATAAAGGTAAAATAATTCGATCAGATTTACACATCCTTTATTATCTTGGGCAAGTCACTTCCCTTCTCTGTCAAATGAGGGAGTTTAACTAGAGAACCTCTGTGGTCCCAGATCCAGGAACCTATTATCTGATGATCTTAAGTGGCTCACACATAGTTAAATTATTTTTTAAAAAATTAATATTATGTTTTCCCCAGTTACATGTAAAACATTTTTACATTGATTATTCAGACTTTGAATTCTAGATTCTCTTCCTTTCTTCCCACCTCCACCCCTTTAAAAGGTGCATGTGAAATTATACAAAACATTTCCATAGAAGACATGCTGCAAAAGATAACATTCCCCCCCCAAAAAAAAAACCCTCAAGAAAAATAAAATTTAAAAAATGATGCTTCAATCTACATTCAGACACTATCAATTCTTTCTCTGGGATGGATATTATTTTTCATCATAAGCCCTTCAGAGTTGTCGGGTCACTGTATTGCTAAGAATAGTAGTCATTCACGACTGATCATCCCCCAACATTGCTATTACTTTGTACACAGTGCATTCACTTTGCTTGAATTCATGGATGAATTTACAGGATTTCCTGAGAGCATCCTGGTGATCATTTCCCAAAGAACACTAATATTTCAACATAATCACATTCCACACTTTATTCAATTATTCCTCAATTCATGGGCATCTCCTCAATTTCTACTTTTTTGCCCTAAGAAAAGATCTTCTGGAAATATTTTTTGTACATATAGATGTCTTTCCTTTTTTAAAAACCTCTTTTGGGATTCATGCCTAGTTGTCGTATTGTTAGGTCAAAGGATGTGCATGATTTTATAGCCCTTTGGGCATAGTTCATATTTTTAATCATTTATCAATTGAAGAATGAATCTTATTTTTTTTATAAATTTGACTCAATACATTTGAGAAATGAGGCTTTCATCAGAGAAACTTACTTCAAAATTCTTTTTCCAATTACAATTGCTAGCTATATCCCCCTTGTTTATTCTATTCTCTCCTTTCACCCTGACCTTCCTCAAAAGTGTTTTGTTACAGATCAATTCCTCCCTCAATATACTCTGTCTTCTGTTAGCTGCCCCCTTCTCATATTCCCTTCCTCTTTTATTTTCCTGCAACGTAAGATAGATTTCTTTACCCATATTTGTTGTGATCCGGGGGCCACCTGCCAGTGGCTGCTAAAGGTCTAACTCAGATCTGGAGAATGGATCTCTTCATGTGAGAGGAGGAGGAGGAGGAGGATGATGATGATGATGATGATGATGATGATGATGATGATGATGATGATGATGATGATGATGATACAAGGAGACTGAGAGACAGTTGCTGTCTTCTGACCTCTCTCCTCTTCCCTCTTGCCTCCAATTTATTTCATTCCCAACGCACAAGGAACATCTGTATTAGTAAAAGCTGCTTTGCAACTCCTTCAAGTGTTATGATTCACAGCTGTGGAGGCTCTCGGAGAATTGACCTGCCTCTTCACCCAGGCCTGGTCCTTAACACATATTGAATGGGTATGTTATTTTCTCTGAGCCATTTCTGATGATTATAAGGTTCACTAACCCCACTTCTCCTTCCCCTCTTCCCAGCCACTGTTATTTGCTTATTCCCCCAGCCCATTACTTGGCTTTTAAATCTTTGTTAAATTAGAACTCTGTTTTTAGAGTGGAGGGTGCAATGTCCCAAGCTCCAGGAGGTTTGTGGAGATGTTTTAAGAGATCCTTTTAGAGCCCTGACCACAAGTACTCTTTTCTGTGCTGGAACTGTGAGGAAGGTCACTGCTCCACTGTGGATGTAAGTTATAGACACAGTTATATTCTAACAAGTATCAGAGACATGATTGTTTCTTCTGACTCCAAGGCCAGTGACCCCCAAACACTTTTCCCCCAATCCCCATTCTACTATTACTCTCAGGATGTTGAAGTTTCTCTCTGGGAGGCTGAGAAGATGATTCAATGCATTTGAGAGAGATCTACTAACCACTATAAATGCCATTTGGTGGTGGGGGTGAGGAATTGATCCTGGGGAATCTGGCCCAACCTGAATGAGTTTTTATGGAACCCCTGAATGGCTCCTGACTTCCTATAATATGTTGTTGTTGTTATTGTGTGTGTGTGTGTGTATGAAACAGAGAGAGAGAGAGAGAGAGAGAGAGAGAGAGAGAGAGGGCTTTGTTTATTCCTCAGAGTAAGCTTCAACCAAGGCCTCTTCAGAGACTCAGGGCCTGTATCCCAGTGAGTTCCAAGGACCCTGCCTGGAAATTCAGTCTCTGGCATTAAGCAATAAGAGCTTTCTGAGGAGTTGAGGTGGGCATATGTCAGGAAGGTTGAGGCTGAGATAGGGAAGCAAAGTTGAGGAGACTGGTTGAAGGAAGCTGAAGTATTTCTAGTCCTGGAAGAAACCATCCCCACTGGGAGAAGTACTTCTCTTCTTGCTAACTGGTTTCTAGAGATGAAAGGCTGGGGAATAAAATCCAAACTCCCAGCCCTGGAGGAATGTCTCTTGTCTGAAAACTTCTGGGGTTTTCTCCACAACAAATCTGGCCTAATTTTTCTGGAGGCCTTTTTAGTCAATGTGGAAGGCACTCAGGGAGCAAACTGGGAGGGGGAAAGAAGATGATTGATCCCACAGTTCCTTTTTCCCAACTATGATCTGCTACCATGTTAAATGTCCCAATTAACAATATAGTTCTTTAAGTATTCACTATTATTGCTATGGATCTTGCTAGATCTTAATTTCTTCATCTGTAGTTTACTCTAGCAAGTAAATTTTTATCTTGGTAATTTGGAATCTGGAACCAAGCTCAAAGAATATCCATGCAATACTTCTATGTGTATTCATAGAACTGGACTATTATTGACCAGTTTTCTGTTATACTCTATAATCTACATTGTCTAAAGGATTTTAAATGTCACTTAAGGACTCTTCCTAGAGGGAAGGAGTCTAATATTCTCCTGGTGATAGTAATAGCTACAAAATCATGGGGAGGAGCGCCATGAATTCCAAAGAATCTGGTTCGTAAGCAATGCAAAGAGCAGTAGAGAAATGTATTCCAGACAAATGGAAAGCCATCTGTTGCTTTTGACTAACAATGATATGTGTGAGATGTGATATAAATCACGGAGAGACAATATGGAATGGTAGAGGGCAGACCTCAGAGAGAGAGAGAGGAGCTAAGTTCAAGCCCAACCCTTGACACAAACTGGCTGGGTGACTCTAGGCAAGGCATTAACCAGTGTCCAGGCCAGTAACTCTAAGAATCAAAGATGCAGAGCAACTGCCCATCTGCATAGTGAAGGGAGTTTCCTCTCCAGGGAGTTTCTTATAGCAATGAAATTACAGGGCCAGTACAAAAAGATGAAAAAGAGACATTATCAAGAAATCCACCCAAGTGGAAAATCATGATGACTGGGAAATGAGTTATGGTTAGGGTAAGGTTAAGCTTATATTGTGAGAATGTCCAACTTGAATGATTTATTGGGAAACAAAAAATATCAAAAAGACCAGAATACTTCCGATGGCTCCTTTGTGGAACTGTTGTGGAAGCCGTGGTCAAGAATTCCAGAGGGTATGGGATGCTTCCTCAGTATCCCTGCCCCTGGTTTGGACAGAGTATGTGGGGACTGGGAAATGGAGAATTCCTCCCGTTTTGATTTGAGGAGGGATTTCCAGGTAGCTACCTTACTATTTTTGAACCAGCTGTATTCTTCTGGACTTCATTGTGTCCCTGCCCGTACTTTATTTTCAGCTACCTTTTAATGTATTGTTTTCCTCCATTAAACTATGAGCTCCTTGAGTAAGAACTGTCTTTTGCCTTTCTTTGTATCTCCAGGGCTTAGCACAGTGCTTGGCACGTAGTAGGCACTTAATATGTGCTTTCTGATTGTCTGATTGGTTACAAAAAGGTTCTAATTTACACCACAGGAGAGAGGGTTCATTAGGGAGATCACAGATCTATTGGAGTTCTGACATCCTGCTTGACAATGGGGTAGACTTGGTGGGAAGCAGATTTCAATTTAGTATGGAGGAGTTGGGGGAAGGATTTCTTGTCTTTATTTTTTGAGTTGTCCAGCAGCTTCCAGGTGCTGTTTTTGTGAGTCCCCAAACAAAGATAGAAGATAACTATTCCCATTCGCCACGTCTACCTCCCATTCTCACTCACTCACCTCGCTGTGCTCAGCTTCTTTTTGCTAAGTCCTAATCCCAAGTTTTGAACTCTTCTCAAAAGTTTCAGCCTTGCCTATTTCTGCCCAATCACTGCCCATGAATGAGGGCTTGTGATGGTGGCAGCCAATGGCTACCTGAGTCAGAGCCCCTCAAACTCATACTGTTATGTAATATATGCAAATTTAGAGTCATCTTCATTCCTAAAGCTGATACGAACTGTTTGTGCCCGACCTGGGGTCAGACCTTCTGAGCTCATGTTGGTCTCATAAGTCACAGCTGGACACCCTGTGCCTTTCCCTTGACATTGTGATGTCATTTTAGTCTTCCCTAAAAATGAAGGACAACAACCAATTATGGCACTAACCCCAAAGCGGCAAAGCCAAAGCAAGAGGAAGCAATGTGTTTCAATGGAGAGAACACTGAATTGGGAGCCAGAAGGCCTGAGTTCAAATGTCAGCTCTATTTGCTCCTACAACCTGTGGAGCTTTGTGGATGGCATCTCCATGAACCTCAGTTTTTTCCTCTGTCAAATGAGGAGGTTGGGAGAGATGACCTTTAAGGTACCTTCTAATCTGAATAGTATGATCCTATATGTGACCTTGGGAAAACCACTTCCCATTTCCAGGCCCCATTTTCTTTTTGTGTAAAACAACGGGGGTAGACTCGATGGCTTTTAAGATTCCTTTTAGTTCTAGATAAAGGATCCTACGTATAACCTTGGGTAAGTATCTTCTCCCGCCTGAGCCTCAGCAATGTCTTTTGTACAATGGAGGAGGGGTTATATTATATGGGTTCTGAGTCAGAGGAGTACTGTCAGTTCTAATATTCTGGGAGATAGGTAGGTGGGCTGCTTTTTGAGTTGCTCCAGGCGGGTTTCATCAGGTGATAAACTGCAGCATAGCACCAGGATCCCAAAGGAGGAAGCAGCAGCCTCCTCCTCCTGGAGCATCCCACTCCTCTTGGACAATCTAGGCTTTCCAGTCCATATTATGTCTCCAGAGGGGCAGGGTTCACATTGTCCCAGTCTATCTCATTTGGAGTAATTTATGTGTACATGGGTGAAAGTTTGAGAAATCAGGAGAGCAAACTGAGACTTCATTTCTGCAGTCCAAGAGATTTCAGTTACTCGCATTTATTATCCAGTTTTATAGCCTCTTGTTATGTTTAGCATTTATGGGAGGAAGGATAAAAACAAGTATTAACAGGAGAGACAACATGTCATCACTGTGACACTTTTTAACAAGTGACGGCTTCTAGTAGGATTATTGGTGTTTTGGCAACTGAGACAGCTTAGGTCGAAGAAACCAGGGCAGGGGTGGGGAACATTCCTATAGACATGCCATGGAAACCAGAAATTTCCTTTATTGGTACCAGAGTTCCATGTTAGGGGGAGAGTAAGGAAGAGTTTTCATTTAAAATTCATAGGACTGTGGTGATGGTGGTGAGGAATGAAGCAAAGAAGAGCAATGGATTTGGGGAGAATGGGAAGATGGCCATGGAAGTAAGAAAGAAGGTGAGAAGAAAAGAGTGGAGAGGAGACAGAGGTGATAGGATAGAAAGAATAAAGAACTTGGAATCAGAAGATCTGGACCTGAAGTTTGACTTAGCTGCTTTACCAGTTATGTGACCTTGGACAAGTCATGAATCTCTGGATCTGTTTCCTCTTCTTTAAAACAAGGTTGATTATATTTGTACTTCTAACCTCAAAGGACTGTTGTGAAGATCCTAGGAGATAATCAATCTGAAACCCTTTGCAGTGAGCAAAGTGAAACTCTTATTAATCATTAATCTTATTAATCATTTAACTCAGAGTGAGTTAAATACTAATTAAATGAGTTTAATACTAATTAAACAGCTCTGTCTCTGGGCCTGGGCCTAAATCTGATACTTCCTTATGATTTTGGTCAAATCATTTTACTTCTCTAGGGCTCAGTTTCTTCATCTGTAAAATGAGGTTTGGGGATTAAATAGCTTCTGAGGTTCCTTCTAGTTCTAAAGCTATGAAAATTTTGCTGTTGACAGTGATCATCAGACAGAGAAGGACAGAGCAAAAATGACTAATAGAAAGCTGATATCCAACTTAAGGGTAGCTAGGTGGTGCTGCAGTGGATAGAGTGCCTCGTCTTCCTTTCTCATATTCCTGAGTTCTCAGACCCTTCCTGACTTTATAACCTTGAGCAAGCCACTTAATCTGGTTTGCCTCAGTTTCCCCATCTACAAAATGAGCTAGAGAAGGAAAGGGCAAAGCATTTTAGTATCTCTGACAAGGAGAGTCAGACATGACTGAAAATGGTTGAACAATATCAAATCCAGAAGAAAGAAGAAGGGTAAAAGTATCAGGATCTTGCATTGATGAGGGATAGAGAGGGGGAAAGAGAACCATAGGTACATGTTCTAGGGCTGGCTACTATTTTCCTCAGTTGATGAGCATTCTAGCTTTCAAATCCACTGCTTCTTTTTTGAGTCCTGTCTCCCTGATGCTGTTAGGGCTGCTCTGGAAACCCAGCTAACCACTGCCAGACTTCCTGTGTCCAAGTGTTCATTGTGATCCACTTTAGCCAGTGGTGATTTGGTAACTTGTTCTTCTCATTGTGGAGATTACCCAGAAATCAACTGGATCCGAGTCAATTCTGGACTAACCCTGCAAGTCTCCTCCTTAACCTTCCTTTTTGGAAGATTCTGTTGGCTTACCTTAAGTCTACCATTGTAATAAGTCAGAGGTTACTGAGGATGACTTAAGAAGGCAGGTAGATTTCAAATTTAACAAAAGACTTGGTGATAGTTATTAGATCCATGATTTCTTCTTCCATTGCATGTTGCCACCTGTTCTACAACTTACAGTCTAGGAGTACTGAGAGCTCAAATAACCTACTAAGTATCACATAGACAGAATGTAGTAGAGGCAGATCTGGAACACAGGTTTTCCTTGTTCTGAGGCTAGTTTTCTATCTACCACGCCACACTGCCTTTCCTTATGCTACGATTTGCACTCTAAAATGTAACAGAACACCTTATCCATTGTCAAAATTAACACCATACTCCAGATGTGCTCTGACCAGAGGAATTATCACCTCCTTATTCTTGAAAGCTGTCTCACTTAATTCAGTCCAAGATCCCACTGGTTCTTTTTGGCTTCCACTTCACACTTCTGACTCACAATATGTTTACAAGCCATAAAATCCTCATCATTTTCAGATGAACTGTGGTCTCAGCATGCATTTCGCCTTTGATGCTTATGAAGTTGATTTTCTGAACCCAAGTTTAAGACTTTACATGTAACCTTATTAAAATTCATATTCTTAGAGTCACTGTAATATTCTAGCCTGTGAAGATACTTTAAAAAATCCAGATCATCATCTCATGCATTTAGCCATTCCTTTCAAGTTTGTGTCCTTTGCAAATTTGAAGAGTATGCTGTCTATGTCTTTATTTATGTACTAACACAACTGTTAACCAGACTAAGACCAAGCACAGATCCCTAGGTTATTTGGGATTAATCACTCAATCCACTCTAAATCCATCTACTTGTCCTGTCATCTTTCTCACCCCCATCTTTCTCTCTTTTCCATAAGATTAGCAGGAAAGACTTTAAAATCAGTTATTGGGCAGAAAAAAATCTAAATCATTTTTGTTTTCCAAAAGACAACCATTTCTCCATCCATTTCCATATATTTCATGTCATGAATTCCATTATTTTGACAATATTGAATACAATACTATGGTCAGTGCAAAAAAATACATAGGGTTTAAAATTGGACATATAAAATCCCAGAATACTATATAAGCATGATAAAATTTGGTTTCCTTGTTTTGTACAGAGATAAGACTCTTCTACATAGTCACTATTTGTTATTGTTGTTGTTGTTTTGATCATTTTTCAGTCATTTCCACTTTTTATGATTCCATTTGTTTTTTATTTTTTGTTTTGTTTTTTGTTTTTTGGCTGAGGCAGTTGGGGTTAAGTGACTTGCCCAGGTTCACACAGCTAGGAAGTGTTAAGTGTCTGAGGACAGATTTGAACTCAGATCCTCCTGACTTCAGGGCTAGTGCTCTATCCATTGCGCCACCTAGCTGCCCCTTCCATTTGTTTTTTTTTTTTTAATAAGAAATACTAGAGTTGTTTTTCACTTCCTTCTCCAGCTCATTTTGCAGATGAGGAAACTGAGGCAAACAGGGTTTAGTAACTTGCCTGGGCTCACACAACTGCCTGAGGTCACATTTGAACTTAGGAAAAGGAGTCTACCCAACTCCAAGCCTCAGGCTATATGCACTGTGCAACTTAGCTGCTCATACAATTCCTTTAATTATACATTCTGTACTTTTGCTAAAGATTAAAATTGTACTTACTGATCTATGGTTTGTAGATTCAATTCTTTTCCTTTTAAAAAAATAAGGACATTATTTCTTCTTCCGATTCTCTAGTACCTCTACTAATTATCTACATTTTTAACTGTGTTTACTGACCTTTCAAAGGTCAGTTTGACCTTTTCATTTAATTCAGCTACCATATCTTCCATTCTTGTAGTACTCAAATGGCATAATACATATACAGTGTTTTGCAAATCTTAAAGAATATTTACAACAAAAAATGATATTGTTACCATGATCATCATTATCATTATTACTCTAATATATATTTCATCTGGGACAGATAATTGTATTGTTACGGTCCATTGACTGAGAAAATATAGAATGACAGAAACAATAACCTCAGTAATGCTTTTAAATGAATATTTTTTGGAAAATTTAATTAAGTTTAATGTGCTCATTTATTATGATAAATATATATAGATAAAAATATTATAGATAAAGATAAAGTTATTAAATAGGATAAACTCCAGAGTAATACTCTGGAGTTCCCCAGGGAGTAGGTAGCCCACAGGTTGTGAACTACTCATTGGTAAAGCTTTAAGGGGTCTTAGAGCTAATCTAATCTAATTTAACCCTTTCATTTAGAGATAAAGAAACTGAGACTTAGAGGAAACATTTGATTTGAAAAGTCAGTCAATTGTGTGTATCCATAAGCACTACAGTTGGAAAATTATTTTTGTCGTTTATCTATATTTCTTCGTTGAAGCTTAGGCTGACTTTTGAGTGGCAAGTGCTACTATAAAAAGTCCCATTTCAAAGATACCATGGACCACTGCCCCAAAGCAGGGACCCTTAGCATGAGACAACACTCTGTCCTGGTCCTCTACTACCTTTCTGACTACTATTTCTGAATCTCCTTTGCTGGATCCTCCTCCAGGTGATGCTCATTATCTATAGATATTCTATAAAGTTCTCTCCTGGACCTCTTCTCTTCTTGCTCTTACGCTACTTCACATGGTGCTCTCATTAACTTCCATGGATTCAATAACCATCTTTATATTCATAAATCTCAACTCTGCCTATCCTGCCCTAACCTCTTTGCTTGTCTCCAATCTCTCATCTCCAACTACTTTCAGATATCTTGAAGTTTATGTCCTGTACACATCTTAACTTAGACATGTCCAAAAGGGAACTCATTATCCTTTCCCTTCATCCATCCCTACTCCCAAATTCCCCTAATACTATTGAAGCTACCACCATCCCCCCAGTCCTCTAGACTTTGAACCTTGATGTTTTTCTGTACTGCTCACTCCCTCCCCACATCATGCCCCAAATCCAATATGTTCTTAATATCTGTCTATTTCACCTTTGAGCCATCTCTTGAATATTCTCTCTTCTTTCTTCTGAGACAGCCACCACCATGGTTCAGGCCCTCATCACCTCACACCTGGACTATTGCAATAGCCTATGAATGGGTCTGCTTTCTTTATTTCAATCGATCCTATTTTTCAGCTGTGATTTTCCAAAAGCATAGGTCTATGTTATCCCCCTTAATGAACTCTAGTGGTTTCTTATCACATCAAGGATCAAATAAAAAACCCATTGTTTGGCATTCAAAGCCTTTAGGAACTCAGCCTCCCCACCCCTGATCTTTCTAGTCTTCTTATAGCATATATCCTGCTTTCCCCACATGACTTTTCAGTCAAACCAATAATAGCTTCCTGGCTGTGCCTCACACAAAACACTCAACTCTTCGGCTCCTAGGCATTTTCCTTAGCTATGTCCTCCAACTATATCTCCTGTGCCATGAAGGCTATCCCTCCTCATCTCTACCTCTAGGCTTCTCAGGCCTTCTTCAAGTCCCAACTAAATTCTACCTTCTAGAATAGAAGGTGTGTTTAGAGAAAACTAGTACCTCTGGTGTGAGAGCTGCTGAGCACTTTTTGTGGCTGTTTTCCATCTTTGGTTCCACCTGATCAATCTAACTCTTACCTGTGGCTCCAAGAAGATATAGCATGCACAGTGACCACTCCCTGGTAAACCATTTCAGCAGATGGGGTAAATTAGGGAAGGATAATCAAGAGGTATCAAATCCATTGGTGAGTTAAGGGGGTATCTAGCTCAACATGTGAAGCTTTTATGCTTACCAAAAAAACTGAATGACAGATTCATTACAAATGAGTTTGCTACTTGCAAGAAAATGCCATGCCTCCATCATCAGTGTATGCTCCCTCCGTGATGAACCATGATGAGGTCAAAGAAAAATGTTAAGACCTGGAGACCTTTATCATCAATGTGACAAAAGAGGAGAAGCTTATAATTCTAAGTGACTTTGATGCTAGAGTAGACTCAGATTACAAGACATGACAGGGAATTCTTGGGAGGAGTGGAGTTGGAAATGACGATAGCAATGGTCACTAATGAAGACTTATGCATCTCATGACCTTCTCATCACCAATGCTGGCTTCTGTTTACTTAAATGCAATAAAACTTCATGAATGCACCCTCATAGACTTTGTGATTATAAGGAAGAGGCAGATAGGATATGAGTGAGGAAGGCAGTGTGTGGTGCAAAGTGCTGGACTGATCATAGCCTTATCATCTCCAAGCTAAATAGTTATATTCAACAAAAGCAGTGGCCTCATGGAAAAAAGACTACCTGAAGAATGAATATCAACATACTAAAGCATTTTTCTGAGAGGGAACAGTTTGTTGCCACCTTGGAGGGAAAGTTGAGCCAACACACATTTGGAAACAGTGGAGCAGAAAAGGAATGGGCAACTTTCAGAGGCTTGGTGTCAATATCACGTTAGCTTGCCTGACTCAGAACATTCACAAACATCAAGGCTGGTTTGATGGAAATGATGTCGAAATTTAAATGCTGCTGAATGAAAAACAAGAATTCCACAAGGTTTATCAGAAAGTTAGCTCATCCATCTTTAAGAAGGAAGCATTCAATTCCAATCAAAATAAAGTACAAAGAAACTGGAAATTGAATGGATGCCATCAGTTAGGGAATGACTGAATATGTTAAAGTGTATGAATATAATGGAATATTATTGTTTTGTAAGAAATAATGAGCAGGCTGATTTTAGAAAAGCCTGAAAAGACTTAGATGAACTGATGCTAAATGAAGTGAGGACAAGCAAGAGAAAATTGTACACAGAAACAAGATTATGTGATGATCAACTGTGATGGACTTGGCTCTTTTCAACAAGGAGGTGATTCAAGGCAATTCCAATAAATTTGTGATGGAAAGTGCCATCGCATCCAGAGAGAGAACTATGGAGACTGAATGTGGATCAAAACACCTTTTTGTTGCAATTTGCTTGTGTTTTTTTCCTTTCTCATTTTTCCCCGTTGGATCTGATTATTTTCTTGTATAGCATGACAAATATGGAAATATGTAGAAAAATTGCACATGTTTAACCTATATTGCATTGTTTGCAGTCTTGGGGAGAGGAAAGGGAGGATATAAAGAGAAAAGGGAGAAAAATTTGGAACACAAAGTTTTGCAAAGGTGAATTTGCATGTATTTGGAAAAATAAAATACTATATAAAAAGCAAAGTGTAAGCTAAGCTGAGAGAAATGTAGGATTCTTGGCTCAGCAAGAAGGCAGATCAAATTCAGTTTAATACTAATAGTAAGAGCCCAGAGTGTTTTCATATTGCCCAGAAAGCTATTTATGGGTCAAAGACCTAGAGGGCTTCTCAAGTACTCGTGCTGATGATGCCACATTGATTAGTAATGAGGACATGATTTTAGAGAGATGGGCTGAACACTTCTATAATGTTCTCAACAGATTATCATCAATGTAGAAACTATTAATAATTTGCCTGAGGTTAAATTCAATTTCTCCCTAACTGAAGTTCCATATGAAGAAGAGGTTTCAAATTCCATTATTCTTCTTTTATGTGGTGAAGCACCTGGTGCTGATTCTATTCCAGCTGATATTTACAAAGTGGGGGGTCCATCGTTCATACAAAACCTGACTGAAATTTCTGGGTTAGATAGCAAGAAAAGGTAATGACCCAGGAGTTCAAAGATATCTCCATTGTCCAGCTCTCTAAAGATAAAGGGAATAGATTGTCCTGTGGCAATCATAGGGGGGGTTTCTCTCTCTCTCTCTCTCTCTCTCTTTCCCAGCAAGATTCTGGCCAGAGTTCTCCTTAATAGATTTATCCCTCACCTGGAAGATAGTCATCTATTTGAGAGCCAGTATGGCTTCAGAAAGGGCCAAGGATTAGTTGATATGGTATTTGCTGCCCAACATCTCCAGGAGAAATGCCAAGAACAAAACAGAGGTCTGTATATAGCATTTATAAATTTAACTAAGGCCTTTGATACTGTTCGTCATGGGAGCTTATAGAAAATTATGTGAAAATTTTGTTGTCTGGAAAAGTTTATCAGTATTGTACATAATTTCATGAGGGCATGCTTGTTTGTGTTCTGGATAATGATCGGTGCTCTCGTACTTTCCCATCATCAATGGAGTGAAATAAGGCTGTGTGCTTGCTTCCATGCTTTTTATCACAGTGTTGTCATCCATGTTGTTAAATGCCTTTAATGAGGATGAACTTGGCATCAAGATCAGCTTGCACTTATGGTAAATTCAATTTGAAAAAGCTACACAAGTCAAGATTAAATTGGAGGGAGTTTGGGGGCATGATATTTTGTTTGCAGATGATTGTATACAGGGCAGCCTCTGAAGCTGAGGTGCAACAAAATATGGGTTGATTCTCTGCTACCAATTAATAACAAGAAAACGCAGGAGCTTCATCCTGGGCCACATTATCCATATGTGGAACCACAGCAAATGAAGAAGTTTTGAATACTGTAAGTTCACTTACTCTGGGCAGTATACTTTCCAGGGGTGTCCACATTGATAATGAGGCTGACACAAGCATTGCCAGAGCAGTGTTTGGGAGGCTTCAAGGGAAAGTGTGGGAAAGGAGAGGTATTTGACTACCAAATTGAAGGTCTACAGAGCCATTGTGCTGACCTTACTGTTGTAAGCCTGTGAAACCTGGACAGTATGCCAGTACCATGCCAGGAAATGGAATTTGTCTTTGGATTGTCTTTGGAAGATTCTGACGATCACCTGGCAGGAGAAGATACCAGAAACTGAGGTTCTTTCTCAAATTAAACTGCCAAACATTCAAACGCTACTGCAGAAGACTCAACTCCACTGGGTTAGCTACAGTTAGAATGCCAAATGCATGCTTGCCAAAAAATTATTATGGCATTTTGTTAAGTTCTTAATAAATGTTTATTGACTGATTGACTAACCCCACAGACTTGTGCTTCAATGTCTGTTTAGTCAATCATTTTCGATTGTGTCTAATTCCTCCGTTTGGGATTTTCTTAGCAGAGATACAGGAATTGTTTTCCACTTTCTTCTTGAGCTCATGTTACAGATGAGAAAAGTGAGGCAAATAAGGTTAAGTGACTTACTCGTTATCCCATCAAGAGTCTGAGGCTGGATTTAAACACAGGGTGAGAAATCCATCTAACTCCAGGCCCAGCACTTTATCCATTGAGCCACCTTGCTACTTCCGGGTCTGGAGAAGACAGTCCCTGCCCAATCCTTCAACAGTCTGATGAGACTTGTCCTGATGTTCCCCCATCTCCTCTACAACATATATTCTAAGAATGACAGATATTGATTCTGCCTAGCTGTGCAAAGGAAAATGAAAAAAAAATTGGAAAGGAGGGTGATTTCAAAATTGTGGGGAGTTCAGTGCCAGCCAGAGGCAAGGGCTTCTGTACCTGAGAAAACTGGAGAGTAAACTCAGCTGGAGTCATTCTCTTCCCTTCCAGTCCATTTTGGGTCAGAGATCTCAGCTTCACCCCCAGTTGTCCCATGTCCTCCAATGTGATATATCACATTAAATTTATGGACAATGTAGATTATATTTGTCTACGTGAACTTGTTTAAATTCAGCTTGGAAGGAGGCATGAACAGGTATCTCTGGAATCTTCTCTATTCTTTTCCAAGAGAGATTGATTCCTGCTAGGATCAGAGCAGGAGATTAGGGCTTCTAGGCTGCCAGCTCTGGTCTTCTCAGAGAGCTTTCCTAAATATTACTAACCTAGAGTGCAAAATACTTTCAGGATCAGTGTCCCAAACTGTATCTGAAGGCATGACCTCCCCCAGCCCCCACACATAAAATATCATTTACACAAGACTATCTATCAGAAATAGTGAATTGCATATAGACTCATTTCTCCAAGCAAAGGCCAACAAAAACCGCAAGTTAGAGAGATTAGAAAATACCATTCAATACAGAGTGAATGAGTTCTCCCATTTGGAGTGTATTATCCTAGCTCAAATGAGAAAGAGAAAATACCCAATCTCAACCAATGAGAATTTCTCTGAAATCTCTCATGTAATAATCTGGAAATCAGAGGTATGCTGAGGTGTTATCTTCTTCCCAGAGTTTTTCTTTCCTTCCAGGGGCCTCTCCCTGAAGAGATCCTGGAACTTTGTGTGCCTGCTCTTGAAGCAAGAAGCCAGAGGAAGAAATCTCCTTTCTTGAATTCTTGCCAATGTTCCCCACCCCATGTAGGCATGGCATCAAGTAATAATTTTCTCACCAACAAGAGGAATCATATGCAAGTGCATCAAGCTTGAATTGTAAGTTACAGTGAGAGGGCTAAGGATGCCCAAGCTTGGGGGGAAGAGGGAGGAATTTGTGTGGTAGAGGAAGGGGGAAAAGCCAAAGACTTACGAAGGCAATCAGAGACAAATGGCTGAAATTACAAATGAAAGACCAAAAGTCCAAGGGAAAAAAGTCTCAATATAAACCCAGTTTATGAGCAGAGAAACTCATAAATATAAGGGAAATGAATAAAAATTCAGACAAGGCAGAACATGATGAACAAATATTATATTATGAAGGAAAATTAACCCCAAATTCTTGATGATAAAGAGAATACTTCAGTCTCCCCAAAGAATATAAAACAACACTAGGAAATTCCAAAATGGTTTAAAAGAATATCATTTAAAATATGATATTAGAAATAAAAGTAGATTTAAAAACCTAATTTAAAAATCAGAACATTTGACGCCAAATTAAAAAAAAACAAACAGAAGAATAAAAAAAATGAATGAATACTGGAAAAATCTTTCCAAATAAGCAGACATTCTATGAGAGAGAATAATAGATATAGAATGAAAAGATACTGAAGAACATTTGAAGAAGAGAAGCAAAAGACAACAATTTTAAAAGAACACAGGAATTCTATTCAAGTAAAAACCATTGATTTTGAAAACAGAGTTGTGGAGATAATTTAAGGACCACAGCTCTACCAGAAGAACATAATAAATTAAAAAACTCCTGAAAACCCTATTGTAATACAATTAAATCATCTAGAACTTTTGAATACAAACAACACAGCATTGATATACATGTATACATACATGCATACACACCTACACACATATACATATACTTGCACACAGAATTAGGTAACAGAAATTCATCTTACCCATCAGGAAAGAAAGAGGGTGAAGGGGCTAAAAATAGGGAGGATGATAAGAGGAAAGATACATTAAGGGAGGAAGTGGTCAAAATCAAAACAGATTTTTCAGGATGGAACAAGGTAAAGAAGAGAATATCATAGAAAGAAATACACAAGTAGTAATCTTAACTGTGGGTGTGAATAGAATAAAGTCTTCCATAAAATGGAAAAGGAAAGCAGAATAAATTAGAAACTAGAATCCAACAGTATGCTTCTTACAAGAGACAAAAAACAGAAAGACACTCAAAATAAAGGGCTGGAGAAGAATCTATTATGCTTCAGCTGAAGTTAAAGAAAAACCCAAGGGGATTAGCAAAAATCTAATTAAAACCACATTTTGCTAAAAGGTATCATAAACAATTAGAAAAACAACAAATTGACATTACACACCAAAATAATAAAGTGAAGAGGAAAAATTAATAAATTTAAAAGTTAAAAATCCCACTGAACTAATAAATAAAGCTATGAAAAAGATAGATAAAATGATGGCTAAAAAAGAAAAAATCAAATTACCAGTATAAAAAAGGAAAAGGGTGAATGCAGAACCAACAAAAATGAAATGAAAGTAATTAATAGGAGCTATTTTGCTCATATTTCTGCCAATAAAATTGAAAACTTAAATGAAATGGATGGATGTTTAACAAAAATATAAAATGCCTTTATTAACAGAAAAAGATATAGAATATTCCAATAATTCAAGAAACCATAAGTGACAAATCCCAGGAACAGATAGATTTACAAGAGAATTCCACCAAACATTTAAGGAACAATTAATTCTAATATAAACTAATAAATATTTTTAAAAATTAGGTAGAGGAGCACTACAAAATTCTTTCTATGACACAAATGTGCTTTTGATACCTAATCAGGAAGAGCAAAAAAAAGAAAAAGAAAACTATAGCCCAATTTCCCTAATGATTTTTGATGCAAAAAATTTAAATAAAATACTAGGAGGTCGAAGCAATGCATCCCAAAAATCATAAACCAGGACCAGGTGAGGTTTATACCAGAAATGCAGAGCTGGTTCAATATTAGGAAATTGTAGACACAATTGATTATATTAATATCAAAACCAACAATAATCCTACAATTATATCAATAGATATAAAAAAGCATTTGATAAATATATATATATATAATATCAAACATAAAATATAGCACCATATATATATATTTTTATATATATATATATATATATATATATATATATACTAGAAAGTATAAAAATGAATAGAGCTTTTCTTAAAATGATAGTGTCTAAAACCAAGAGCAGCATTATCTATAATGAGGATAAGCTAGAAGTCTTTTTATTTTCGTAGATGATGCAAAGATATACATTATCACTGTTATGATTCAATATTGTACTAGAAATGTACTATAGCAATATGACAAGAAAAAGAAATTGAAGGAATAAACACAGGCAATGAGGAAACAAAACTCACTTTTTGCAGAGGATATAATGATATACTTACAGAACCCTAGAGAATCAACTAAAAATTTTATTGAAACAATGAACAACTTTATTAAAGTGGTAGGACACAAAATAAACCCAATAAATCATCAGTATGTCTACATGTTACCAACAAAACCCAACAAGAAGAGATAGAAAAAGAAACTTCTTTTAAAATAACTAGAAACAGTATAAAATGTTTGGAGTCTACCTGCCAAGACACACACACACACACACACACACAAACACTCACATGGTTTCTATGAAAACAATTACAAGCAAACATATATACAAAGGCAGATCTAAATAATTGGAGAAATAGTAATTGCTCGTGGGTATGCTGAAGCAATATGATAAAACGACAATTCTACCTAAATTAAATTACTTGTTCAGGGCTATGTCAATCAAACCACCAAAGAATTACTTTGTAAAGCTAGGAAGAAAAAAAACTAAAATTCATGTGGAGGAACAAAAGGTCAAGACTATCAAGAGAATCAGTGAAAAAAAAAATGTAAAGAAGGAAGAGGGACCAATATCAGATCTCAAACTATACTACAAAGTAGTAGTACTAGATAAGAAATAAAGTGGTTGATTAATGGAATAGATTAGATTCACAAATCTAAAGTAAATGAGCACAGCAACCTAGTGTTTAATTCAAAGATCCCAGCTCTTGGGGCAAGATCTCCCTATTTGACAAAAACTGGGAAAACTGGAAAGTAATCTGGCAGAAATTAGGTAACTGCAATGGTACTGGGTACACAGAGCCAGGTAAATTCCATTCAAAATAACAACAAAATACACAAAATATTTCAATTGAGTTACTAAAACACAATAAAGACTTAGAAAAGCACAATTACAAAGTACACTTAAAAGAAATAAATAATGATCTAGATAATTGGAGAAATATTCATCAATAATGGTTAAGGGGCAATGAGGTGATGTGGTGAAGAGAGGACTGGGTTTGGAGTCAGGAAGACCTGAGTTCAAATCTACCCTTAGGCACTTAATGGCCATATGACCTTTGCATGAAAAAACAAACAAACATGCAGCTAGAATAAGAAAAGGAAATTATTGACTGGGGGAAAACATTTTGCTTCAAATATCTCTGATAAGGGTCTTATAACCAAGATATTTAAAAAAGTAATACAAAATTTTTTCAATGGATAAATGCTCAAAAGATTAATTAACACTGAGTTTTCCAGACTTACTTTGTCCTCCAAGCTCCAGTTATACTTTTTCAACTGTCTATGGTACATTTCCCAGACACTGCAAACTCCGTATCTACAAAACACTATCTTCTTTCCCAATCCTTGATCTTAATCCACCCTTCTTCTGAACTTTCTTATTTCTTCCTTATTTCTGTTGAGGAACCACTGTCCTTCCAGTTTGTCCAGGTTCACAACCTTGGAGTCATACTTGACTCTCCTCACTCCCCTTCCATCATCCAACCAGTTTTTACCAAGTCTTATTGATTTAATTTGTAAAGCATCTCTCACATTCATTCAATTTTCTCTACTCATATTGCCTACTCATCTCTCATCAAGGCTCCTGCAATAGTCCCCAAATTTTTTCCCTGACCTTAGTTTCTCCTCTCTCTAACGCATCCTTCCTACAATTGCCAAAGGAATATAACTAAACTGTCAACCTAACTCTAGCACTTTCTTGCTCAGTAAACTCCTTTGGCTTCCTGTTACCTCTCTTTGTCATTTTAAAGTTCTTTATCAGCTGGTCCCAACCTCTATCCATTATTCTCTTTCATGCACTCTCAAGCCTAAACTAAAATTTTTGCAGTTTCATGTACGTGACACTTCATTTCCTATCTCTGCACCCATGCGTTGGCAGGACCCCATGTCTGGAATACACACATCTACAAATTATTGCCTAAGTAATGAGGAGCATTACTGCTTATCTTATTGTTCACTGACTCTTATTAGATTATCTCACATGACCGCAGCTGAGGATCCACTTCCTTCCACAGAGATTCCTGTTTCTTTCAGTGGTCTTTCTTCCTCTTTTATATGTATCACATCTTCTACCCTCAACCCTCTAATGTGCGGCAAGATTTTTCTGTCTCTTTAGTTCTGCTTATTCTTATAACTGGAAAAATATTCTCTGAAACCCATCTCATTTTTTAAAGGAAATAGTTTCATCTTTCTGATAAACTGGAGATTGGAGAAGCATTCTTTGAGTCCCTCTAACTTCTAGCAGGGAGGTGAGCCTGCATTTTGAGAAAGGATAATATTCCTTTAGCCTATCAGAGAAATCCAAATACTCTATACTCTATGCTGGCTGCTGTAAATTCTCCCAGCTCTCTGGCATTTGCTGCAAGGAAATTGTTCAGTCTTTTGCTGTTCTTGTTTGTAAATCTCACAAGTGTCCCATTGGCCTGGAGAAATACCTCAGTGACTATCGAGGATAAAATTTTTTTCATAGCTTTACCAACTTCCTTCTCTAAAAAAGCCAATGACTAAAATCTCCAATGAAGTCAGAAATCCTTTCAAAAAATTTAAGCATTATTCATATCAGTACTTTCTAAAAACCTCTGAGAAATGTTAGTCCATATGCTTGAGGGTTATATTGACTGTCTCCTAGAGATGTTTATCTAACACACTGTGGCTTTGAAGGCAATGGCTGTCACTATTTTGTAGCTTTGGAAGATTTTAAAATGTGTGCTTAAGCACCTTTGATCTCCTTCCATACCTAACTCATTTTAGCTTCTACATTTCAGTGAAAATCATACAGATGGTCCACTTTCAAAAACATATCTTATGTAAATAGATGTATCTCACAGATTTATCAGCTGGATCTGAATATGCAGAGCTACAATGTAAGTACTTTGGTGTGATTAGTTGGAATAGGGACCACTGTACTACATGGTCAGTAAGTTTTATGGTACTACTTCACCCCTCACAGGCTGGCTAAGATGAAAGGAAAAGATAATGAAAAATGTTGGAGGGGATGTGTGAAAACTGGGTCACTAATGCGTCGTTGAGGGAGTTGTGAAATGGTACAACTATTATGGAGAGCAATGTGGAACTAGGCCCAAAAGGCTATAAAACTGTATATAACCTTTGATCCGGCAGTGTCTCTACTGCGTCTGTATCTCAAAAAGATCACAAAAGAGGGGAAAAGACCCATATGTACAAAAAGATTTGTGGTAGCCTTTTTTGGACTGGCAAGGAACTGGAAACTGAATGGATGCCCATCAGCTGGGGAAATGGTTGAATAAGTTATTATATATAATGGAATGGAATATAATTGTTCTATAAGAAATGATGAGCAGACTGATCTATTTTTTTATTATTATTATAGCTTTTTATTGACAAAATATATGCATGGGTAATTCTTCAGCAATGACCCTTGCAAACACTTTTGTTCCAGCTTTTCCCTTCCTTCCCTCTGCCCCCTCCCCTAGATGGCAGGTAGCCCCATACATGTTAAACATCTTAAAGTATATATTAAATACAATATACATATACATCTTTATACAGTTATCTTGTTACACAAGAAAAATTGGATTTAGAAAGAAGATAAAAATAACCTGGGGAGAAAAACAAAAATGTAAGCAAACAACAACAGAAAAAGTGTAAATGCTATGTTGTGATCCACACACATTTCCCAGTGTTATTTCTCTGGGTGTAGCTGGTTCTGTCCATCACTGATCAGTTGGAACTGACTTGGGTCCTCTCATTGTTGAAGAGAGCCACGTCCATCAGAATTGACCCTCATATACTATTGTTGTTGCCGTGTATAATGATCTCCTGGTTCTGCTCTTTTCACTTAGCATCAGTTCAAGTAAGTCTCTCCAAGCCTCTCTGTATTCATCCTTCTGATCATTTCTTACAGAACAATAATATTCCATAACATTCATATACTATAATTTATTCAGCCATTCTCCAATTGATGGGCACCTATTTGATTTCTAGTTTCTAGCCACTACAAAGAGGGCTGCCACAAACATTTTTTGCACATACAGCTCCCTTTCCCTCCTTTAAGATCTCTTTGGGATAGAAGCCCAATAGAAACACTGTTGGATCCAAGGGTATGCACAGTTTGATAACTTTATGAGTATAGTTCCAAATTGCTCTCCAGAATGGTTGGATCTGTTCACAACTCCACCGACAATGCATTAGTGTTCCAGTTTTCTCACATCCCCTCCAACATTCATCATTATCTTTTCCTATCATGTTAGCCAATCTGAGAGGTGTGTAGTGGTACCTCAGAGTTGTCTTAATTTGCATCTCTCTGATCAATAATGATTTGGAACACCATTTCATATGAGTAAAAAGTTTCAATTTCATCAATCCAAAAATTGTCTATTCATATCCTTTGAGCATTTATCAATTGAAGAATGGCTTGATTTCTTAGAAATTAGAGTCAATTCTCTATATATTTTGGAAATAAGGCCTTTATCAGAACATTTAATTGTAAAGATATTTTTCCAATTTATTGCTTCCCTTCTAATCTTGTCTGCATTAGTTTTGGTTGTACAAAAGCTTTTTAACTTGATATAATCAAAATTTTGTAGTTTGTGATCAATAATGATCTTTAATTCTTCTTTGGTCACAAATTCCTTACTCTTCCACAAGTCTGAGAGGTAAACTATCCTACATTCTTCTAACTTATTTATAATTTCATTCTTTATGCCTAGATCATGAACCCATTTTTATCTTATCTTGGTGTACAGTATTAAGTGTGGGTCAATGCCTGGCTTTCTGCCATACTAATTTCCAATTTTTCCAGTGATTTTTGTCAAATAGTGAATTCTTATCCCAAAAGCTAGGGTCTTTGGCTTTGTCAAACACTAGATTATTATAGTTATTGACTATTTAGTCCTGTGAATCTAACCTATTCCACTGATCAGCTAGTCTATTTCTTAGCCAATAGCAAATGGTTTTGATGTCTGCTGCTTTATAATATAATTTTAGATCTGGTACAGCTATGCCACCTTAATTTGATTTTTTTTTTCATTCATTCTCTTGAAATTCTTGACCCTATGTTCTTCCAGATGAATTTTGTTGTTATTTTTTCTAGGTCATTAAAATAGTTTCTTGGGAGTCTTATTGGTATAGCACTAAATAAATAGATTAGTTTAGGTAGTATTGTCATCTTTATTATATTTGCTCAACCTATCCAAGAACACTTAATATTTTTCCAGTTGTTTAGATCTGACTTTATTCATGTGGAAAGAGTTTTGTAGTTTTACTCATATAGTCCCTGACCCTCCCTTAGCAGATAGATTCCCAAATATTTTATACTATCGAGTTATTTTAAATGGAATTTCTCTTTGTATCTCTTGCTGTTGGATTTTGTTAGTGATATATAAAAATGCTGAGGATTTATGCGCATTTATTTCATATCTTGCAACTTTGCTAAAATTGTGGATTATTTGTAATAGCTTTTTAGTAGAATCTCTGGGGTTCTCTAAGTATACCATTATAGCATTTGCAAAGAGTGATAATTTGGTTTCCTCATAGCCTACTCTAATTTCTTTAATATCTTTTTCATCTCTTATTGCCAAAGCTAGCGTTTCTAATACAATATTCAATAGTAACAGTGATAGTGGACAACCTTGTTTCACTCCTGATTTTACTGGGAATGGTTCCAGTTTATCACCATTATATATGATGCTTACTGATGGTTTTAAATAGATGCTACTGACTATTTTAAGGAAATGTCGATTTATTCCTGTACTCTCTAGTTTTTTTTTTTTATTAGGAATGAGTGCTGGATTTTATCTAATACTTTTTCTGCATCTATTGAGATGATCATATGGTTTTTGTTAATTTGGTTATTGATATGGTCAATTATGTCAATAGTTTTCTTAATATCGGACCAGCTCCACAGTCCTGATATAAATCCTACTTGGTCATGGGTATTATCCTGGGGATGATTTTCTGTAATCTTTTTGCTAATATTTTGTTTAACATTTTAGCATCAATATTCATTAGGGAGATTGGTCTATAATTTTCTTTCTCTGTTTTCAACCTGCCTGGTTTAGTTATCAGTACCATGTCTGTGTCATAGAAGGAATTTAGTAGGAATCCTTCATTCCCTATTTTTTCAAATAGTTTATATAGCATTGCAGTTAATTGTTCTTTAAATGTTTGGTAGAATTCACATGTAAATCCATCTGGTCCTGGGGATTTTTTCTTAGGGAGTTGATTAATAGCTTGTTCTATTTCTTTTTCTAAAATGGGGCTATTTAACCAATTTACTTCTTCCTCTGTTAATCTGGGCAACCTATATTTTTGAAGGTATTCATCCTTTTCATTTAAGTTATCAAATTTATTGTCATAAAGTTGGGCAAAGTAACTCCTAATTATTGCTCTAATTTCCTCTTCATTAGTGGCAAGTTCTCCCTTTTAATTTTTAAGACTAACAATTTGATTTTCCTCTTTCCTTTTTCTAATCAAATTTACCAAAGGTTTATCTATTTTGTTGTTTTTTTTTATAGAACCAACTCTTAGTTTTATTTATTAATTCAATAGTTTTTTACTTTCACTTTTACTAATCTCTCCTTTTATTTTTAGAATTTCAAGTTTAGTGTTTGGGGTTTTTTAATTTGTCTTTTTCTAGCTTTTTTAGTTGCAAGCCTAATTCATTGATATTTTTCTTTCTCTATTTTATGCAAGTAGGCCTCTACAGATATAAAATTTCCCCTTATTACCACTTTGGCTGCATCCCACACATTTTGGCATGTTGTCTCATTATTGTCATTCTCTTGGGTGAAATTATTAATTATATTTATGATTTGTTGTTTCCCCAATCATTCTTTAGGATGAGATTATTTATTTTCCAATTACTTTTTGGTCTATTTCCCCCTGGCTTTTTATTGAATGTAATTTTTATTGCATCGTGATCTGAAAAGGAGGCATTTACTACTTCTTCCTTTCTGCATTTGAATTTCAGGCCTCTATGTCCTAATATATGGTCTTTTTTTGAAGAGGTTCCATGAACTGGTGAAAAGAAAGTGTACTCCTTCCTGTCTCCATTTAGTTTTCTCCAAAGATCTATCATACCTAACTTTTCTAATGTTCTATTTACCTCTTTAACTTCTTTCTTATTTATTTTGTGGTTTGATTTATCTAGTTCTGAGAGTGCAAGGTTGAGATCTCCCACTATTATAGTTTTACTGTCTATTTCTTCTTGCAACTCTCTTAACTTCTCCTTTAGGAATTTAGATGCTATACCACTTGCTGCACATATGTTTAATATTGGTATTGCTTCATTATCTATGCTAGCCTTCAGCAAGATATAGTGGCCTTCCTTATCTCTTTTAATTACATCAATTTTTACTTTGAGCAGACTGATTTCAGAAAAGCCTGGAAAGATTTAGATGAACTGATGCTTATTGAAGGGAGCAGAGCCAAGAAAACATTGTATATAGCAACAACAAGATTATGTGATGTCCAACTGTGGACTTGTCTCTTTTCAGCAATGAAGTGATTCAAGGCAATTCTAATACACTTGGGATGGAAAATGGCATCTGTTTCCATAGAGAGAATTATGGAGACTGAATGTGGATCTAAGTAGTATTTTTGCCTTTTTTGTTCATTTGTTTGTTTGCTTTTTCCTTCTTGTGGTTTTTCCCCTTTTGGTTTGATTTTTCTTGTACAAATTGAAAAATATGGAAATGTATTTAAAAGGATTATACATGTTTAACCTATATCAGATTGCTTGCTGTCTTGGAGAGGGAGAAAAATTTGAAACACAAAATCTTACAAAAATGAATGTTGAAACTATATGTATATTTGGGGAAAAACATGATTGAGGGAAAAAAGTTTTAAGGTTTCTTCTGCTCTGATATAGTATCTGATATATATATTTGCATATCTGCTATAGATAGATATAAAATAGTACTTCTCAATCGTATTATATTATATGATAATAATATGATATGTGATTCCCAATGTTAAGCTTTCTCTATTGTAAGAAGGAATTCTAAGATTTTCACTATAAATTCCCATAGGAGTCTATGATATAATTCTATACTTGTTATTGGTCCCAAAGGATCTTGAGATGGTCCTTGTCTCTACAGTATTCCTTTCATAGAATTAGACCATAGGTTTAGATCTGAGAAGGACCTGAGAGGTCTTCTCATCATTTACTTTTACAAGTGACGGAACTGAGAAATAGAAAAGTTAAGTGCCTTCCTCAGAGTCCCACAGGGAAGAAAGTAGTAGAGCTAATATTCAAAGCCAGCTATTCTAACTTCAAATCCAGGTCTGTCCCATTTCTCCTATCTTGGCTTGGTGCTCTGAGGAAGAGAACAAAGAAAAAACTTTAGGATCCTGATATCCAGTGTTGTGAGGTCAGAGTTTCTGTGACCTGGAATAAGTTATTTTTTAAATAATAGCTTTTTATTTTCAAAACATATGCAAAGATAGTTTTTAACATTCACCCTTAAAAAATCATTTATGTCTGATGAAAAGACCATTTTACCTCCCATTTCCTCTTCTTCCAATATAATAATCCCTTTTCCATCCCTAGTTTCTTTTTTATTTCATCACAATAAAGTCAAATTATACCAAAACCTTCTAAGTATAGCCCTAACAAAGTTACAGTTTTAAAAGAGTTTAGCATATCATCTTCCCATATAGGGATGTAAATATTTTAGCCTTTGAAAGATATACGTTTTTCCTTCCCTTTTTACCTTTTTATATTTCTCTTGAATTATGTATTTGAAGATCAAATTTCCTGTTCAGCTCTGGTCTTTTCATCAGACATAAATGAAAAACCATTATTTCTTTGAATGTCCATCTTTCCCCCTGAAATATAATGATTAGTTTTGCTGGGTAGTTGATTTTTGGCTGCAGTACAATCTCCTTTAAAATGCTAAGGCTTGGGTAATCCTGATTGTGGCTCCTTGATACTTAAACTGTTTCTTTCTGGATTCTTGCAGCATTCTCCCCTTGATCTGATGATTCTGGGATTTAGCTACAATATTCCTTGGAATTTTTATTTTGGGTTCTCTTTGAAGAAGTAATTGGTGGATTCTTTCAATGGTTGTTTTACTCTCTGGTTCTAGGATATTGAAGCAATTTTTCTTGATGATTTGTTGAAAGATATTGTCTGGGTCCTTTATTTCAATGTAATTTTCAGGTAGTCCAATAATCTTTAGATTGTCTCTCGGGGATGTATTTTTCAGGTCAGTTATTTCTCCAATGAGGTATTTTACATTTTCTTCTATTTTTCATTTTTTGGGTTTTCTTTCACTAATTCTTGATGTCTCATTGAGTCATGAATTTTCATTTGTCCAATTCTAATTTTTAGTGGATTGTTTTCTTTAGTTAGCATTTTTAACCTCCTTTTGATTTGTCCATTTGAACTTTTAAATGAGTTGTTTTGTTCATTGGATGTTTTCCCCCATTTCTCCAATTATATTTTCTAGGGAATTGTTCTCTTTTTACATTTCACCAAATGTATTTTTAAGCAGTGGTTTTCTTCAGACAATTTCTATATTTTCTTTTCCAAAGCTCTCATTTCCTTTCCCCGTTTTTTCTTAACTCTCTTTTAAGATTCTTTTTAATTTTGAGTTGGAAACCAACTCATTTGAGGCTTCATTTGGAGACATTTTACTTTTGAGGTTTGCTCTTAAGTGTCTCCATAATAGTTATCTATAGTAAAGAGTTCTTTTTGCTTTTTGCTCATTTTTAAAGGTTGAGGTCTATTCTTAGGGCAAAGAGGAGATTTTTCCCAAGCTTCCTCTATAGGTAACACTGGCTTTATGCTGCCTTGGGGCCAGTGCTGCCAGTTTCTTTCCTGTGCTGTGTGAGCAAGACCAAGTCTCACTTGTTATGCTGAGGTTTGGCATTATGCTGTAGTTGTGTTGAAGGTCTCACAACTAGTTTGCTGCTCCACTGGCCTCTGAACCAGGTCAGAATAGTCAACAGTGCTGTATTTTGGCTAAGAGTCTCCCACTAGATCCTTCTGGTACAAGGAGCTTTTATGTCCTGAGCCTCCCTGTGCTGTGCCTGTACTGGGCTGTGTCCTCCCTTCCCCCTGCCCAATTGAGACAGACCTTTCCTGAATTTCTTCCCAAATATCTTCAGCTGGAAATTTGTTACATTCCAAATATTTGCGGGTTCTATCACTCCAAAACCATCCAGAGGCTTGATCTGGTGTTATCTGAGGGAAACCAAGAAGATCTCAAAGACCTGTCTACTCTCCATCATCTTGGTTCTGCCCACTCTGATCTGAATATGTTATTTTTGCTCTCTGAACTGCTAGGATGCTAGATCTGGTATTGGAAGGGACTTCACGGGCCTCCAATCCAATCCAATCCTTTCATTTTACAAAGGGGGAAACTGAGACTCAAGGAGGAGAAGAGAATTGCCCACTGATCGAGAATCTGGGTCTGGAAAGGATCTCAGAGACCATCAAGTTCACATCTCTTTTTTGCAGAAGAGAAAACTGTTGAGAGAATCAAATATGATTGTTTCTATAAATCACTTTGCAAACTCTAAAATACAATATAAATGTCAAAGTTATTCTCAGTTTATGCCAACATGCTCAAGCATCACACTGATTAAATGTGAAGCAATAGCATAGCCTAACTCAAGAACCAAAATGAGCTGGAGAGGGAAATGGCAAACCACTCCAGTATCTCTGCCAAGAAAACCCCAAATGGGGTCATGGAGAGCTGGATAGGACTGGAAAATGACTGAACAACAACAACACAAATGCTCTTAACTTTGGTGAACACATCAATACTTCTAATTGTGTTCCCATAGAAGATAGCAATGAAATCGATCTGAAACTTAAGAAATAAGACTTAAGAAGTTTTTTTGAGGCATAGTCACTTGTCCAGAGTCACAGAAATACTATGTATTAGAAGCAGAATTTGAATGCTTATGATTAAATCCTAGAAAATGGACTTTTGTGATTTGAGTAAGTATAACTAGAAGCTAAGAAGAAAGGAAAAAAGCATTTATTATATGCCCTCACAGAGCTTACAATCTAATGGGGGAGACAATATGCAACAAACATAGATACACACACATATATGTATATGTATATATATATGTGTATATATACAAATGTATATACATATCTGTGTGTATATATGTATATGTGTGTGTGTGTGTGTGTGTGTGTGTGTGTGTGTGTGTGTGTATACTATGTTATAAAGGACTTTGAATTCCTGACAAAACATTGTGTATTTTGATCCTGGAGGAACTAGGGAACCATTGGAGTTTATTGGGTCAAAGAACGGCTGAATGGAGCATAGATTGGAGTAGAGAGAGACTTGAGGTAGTCAGACCCACTCACAGTCTATTGCAATATCCAGGCAAAGGATGATGAGGGCTTGCAGCAAAGTAGTATTGGTGTCAGAGGATAGAATAGGATGTATTTGAGAGATAGTGCAAAGGATATTGAGGTGATAGATAGGATTGAGAGAATGGTGTTGCCCTCTATAATAACTCAGAAGGTAGAAGTAGGGGAGAATTTAGGTTTACAAGAGAAAGTTCTGTTTCGGACATATTGAGTTAAAGATGTGTGTTGGACATCCACTTTAAGAGGTCCTAAAGAAAATTAATTGGAGGTGCATGATTGATAGATGTGAGACTCCTCAGCATAGAGATGATCATTAAATCTATGAAGCTGGGGAGATTACCAAGTGAAATACTATGAAGGAAGAAGAGAAGACGGCCCAGGTTTGATCCTGAAGCTTCAGTAGACTTTAAGGATGGGGTCGTTCCTTCCATGTAGGCACAATGAAGTAGACAGAGGAATATGCTGGCTGAGCCTTGGATCAAGACGGGGAGGCATATAGTCTGCTCATGATTTTTCCTCTGTGCCCTTGTACCTAACCAAGCCTCATCTCCATCCCTCTTAAGTCTCATTTTCTTCTCTTCAATCAGAGGATTCGATTGAATAGTCTCTTCTGGCTTTGACATTTTATGTCCTTAGCTCCCTTCCTTTTCTGTATTCTCTGGTATATAGCCTAGCAGGGGTCCTCAAACTTTTTAACTAGGGGGCCAGTTCACTGTCCCTCAGACTGTTGGAGGACCGGACTATAGTAAAAACAAAAACTTTGTTTTGTGGACCTTTAAATAAAGAAATTTCCTAGCCCTGGGGGAGGGGGGGATAAATGTCCTCAGAAGCCACATCTGGCCCACGGGTCGTAGTTTAAGGACTCCTGGTAAGGTTCTATTCAGTTTAGAAAATTTGTGTCCTATGCTCTAAGGTCTTGGCCGGTGCTAATATTCTGTGCTCATTGTTCTGAGAGTTCCCTTAGCTATCTCATTACAAGGCTTTAGAAATCCACAACATTATTCAAAGGTTTTTTGGTGGGACTGATGGACTCTTGAGATGGTATTTAAGATTCCTATCTTTCTTTCATCTTTGTACCCTGTGGGAAAATGTCTACTAGAGTTCCTTGCCATGCGGGTTGGGCTAGATTTTTGCCTTAAAAGCTGTTGAACTCACCCTTAATTGGCTTAGGGGACTAAAGGTGAAGGCTATAAATGTCACTTCTTGTTCCTCTCAAGAGCTTCAGATCCTCCCTGATGTTTGATCAGCACATGGACTATTGTAGACTTAAATGAAGGGAGATTCACTCAGCTGAACAAACATGGTGTCCTTGTTGAATACTCTTGATGAATATCCATCCCCTGAGGTGGCTAAGTAAATCTTCACTCACTGTTAAATGGACCATGAGCATTTCATTCTATTTTTGTTCCATCTCCAGCCTGATCAGAGGAACTGAAGCTAGTCAGCTCTGGTGAGCAAGAACATATCATTTAATACTTGACCTGTGATACAGCAAGTACATCTTCACAATTTGGGGGTGTTGGGGACCTCAAAAAGGCTCTTTGGGAACCTCATTATATGAACCTTTTTGATTTCCCAAAAAGGCTCAGCTAGTTTATAGTGTGCTTTGCACTCTAGCCAGCCAGGCATCAGAACTCCAGGTCTTACACAGCCCAGACACCTTGATTTCTGCCCTGGTGCTGCAAGTGTACTCTATCCCCCCTCCATCCCCAGGCCTTTCCACCTCTTACTATGAAAATGGTAACCAAAGCAATGTTGCCATCTCCACTGGAAAGAACATGGCAAGCAATGCTCTGTGGCTACACTCATTATTTCTGACATTCCCTAGACTCATTCCATGAACCCCAACTTCCCTATATGTGTGCGTATGTCTCCCTATCAGAATATAAGTGCTTTAGATCAAAGATACTTTTTCTTTATTTTTTGGGCATCTTTGTCTGTGTTTTCTCTTGCAGCATGACTTACATGGAAATGTCTTTTGCATGACTGCATATGTATAAACTTCTATCAAATTACTTGTTTTCTCAATAGGGGGGAAGGAATGGAGGGAGAGAATTTGGAATTCAAAATCTGAAAAAATGTTGAAAATTGGTTTTTATATTTAATTGGGAAAAAATAAAATATCAAGTGTAAAGAAAGAATATAAGTACCCTGAGGGCAGGGACTAGCTTTATTTATATGTCCAGTGCCTAGCACAGTGCCTGGCACATAGTAGGTAGTTAGGAAATACTTATTCATTAGTTTGTTTATTCACTCAAGCTTCAATGATTCATTGAAGAAAAGACAGATATTTTATTTTTTATTTTTTAAAGCTTTTCTTTTTCAAAACATATATAGTTTTCAACATTCACCCTTGCAAAACTTTGTATTCCAATTTTTTCTCCCTCTTTTCCCCCTACCCCTTTCCCTAGACGACAAATAATCCAATATATTTTGAACATGTGCAATTCGTGTATACACATTTCTACAATTATCATGTTGCGCAAGAAAATTCAGATCAAAAAGGAAAAAAAAATGAGAAAGAAAACAAAAACCAAGCAAACAATAACAAAATGGTGAAAATACCATGTGATCCACACTCAGTCCCCACAGTCCTCTCCCTGGATGGAGATGGCACTCTACATCACAAGAACATTGGAACTGGTCTGACTCACCTTGCTGTTGAAAAGCACCACATCCATCAGAACTGATCATCATATAATATTTTTTATTAAAGCTTTTTATTTTTCAAAACATATGCATGATAATTCTTTGATATTAATCCTTGCAAAACCTTGTGTTCCAATTTTCTCCCCTTCCTCCCCCTCCCCTAAATGACAAGTAGTCTAATATTTATTAAACACGATAGAAGTATATCCCATATATGCATGTATTATGGATCCATTATCTTGCTGCATAAGAAAAATCAAATCAAACCAGAAAAAATGAGAAAGAAAATTAAAATGCAAGCCAACAACAACAAAAAGAGTGAAAATGTTATGTTGTGGCTCACATTCATTTCCCACAGGCCTCTCTCTGGGTGTAGATGGCTCTCTTCCTCACAAGATCATTGGAACTGGTTGCAATCATCTCATTGTTGAAGAGAGCCACGTCTATCAGAATTGAGCATCATATAGTCTTCTTGTTGCTGTGTACCATGAGCTCCTGGTTCTGCTCATTTCATTTAGCTTTTTTCCTGTAAATCTCTTCAGGCCTCTCTGAAATCATCCTGGTGGTTGTTTCTTATAGAACAATAATATTCCATAACATTCATATGCCACAATTTATTCAGCTATTCTCCAACTGATGGGCAGCCACTCAGTTTCCATTTCCTGACCATTACAAAAAGGGTTTCCACAAACATTTTTCCACACGAAGGGGGCAAATATTTTAAATATCTACCCCCCATCCTCTGTATGAATCCTACCTCAGATACTTACTAGCTGTGGGACAATGGATAAGTCTTTCAATCTCTCGTCTTTAAAATTAGGAAATTGAAATGAACGAACACCTTAACCATCATGGCCTCTTCCCTTTTCAGAATCTATCAAGCAACCTTTCCTTCTGCTGGATTCTACCTTTCTCCAAGGCCTACACAGGCCACATCACTCACTAACCAGCAAAGGTATAAGTGTGACTCTTAGCCATTGTGATGACATTATTATTTTTCAGCATCTCCATCTAATGCTGGGTCCTTAGTCATGTGGTTCCCTAAAAGCACCAGGCAAGTGTGTTGATTGACATATTCATCTCTCTCAGAGGCTTCATCTTGTGCCTGGGTCCATGAATGAAGGGGGGGGGGAGGCTTATCTTTATACCTGCTGCATCTTCTCATGAAAGTAAGCTAGGGTGTGGGGGAAGGAGGAAAAAAAGGATTATGACAAGGAGAAGTAGGAAGAGTCCTAGAAGAAATTGAGTCCTAGGGATGTTAATTGTCTTACCTGAGGTCACCCCAGTCAGTGGCAGATTTGAACCCTGTTCCTCTGATTATTTAGTCCAGTCCCTTTGCAGAATACCATGTTCATTTCTAAAACAATCAGCCTCAGGATGCTAACACATTTCTTGACAGAAGGAGGGAGAGACAGATGGAAGGCAAAAGGATGGGGAACAGAACTGAAACATGAAATAAGCTGTGTAGTTGCAGTTTTATTGCCTTCTGTGTTATTTCTCATAAAAGATCTGCTGGTGTGGTTTTCAGAGACTCTGGGTTGGCTTCAGGGAGCTGAGCTGAGGATCAGAGCAGCTTCGATATTCATTCTGTGTTGGGGAGGGGGAGTTTATCAGGAAAGAGTGGGTGGCTGGGTTATAAAGTAGTTGGTTTTACTGTCACAAACAGGAATGGATTTAATAAGCTATTCTCAAACTTGTGGCTTGGAGGCCCAGGGAGAGGGATGGAGAATTATTATATTTGGAGACCGTTAGGTCCAACCTTTCAACTTTCAAAGAGAAAATAAGAAAATAGAACTCAGGGGCCCTGTCCACAGTCAGACTAGGAGTATTCGGCACAGGGAGGATTTGAACATACAGCTTCTTATTCTAAGTACACTTTCCACTAAGTATCATTGCATCTCCTTGAGTAGATGAGAAGAAGAGTAGCAGAAATCATTACTTCAGAGTCACAGGCACTTCAGAAGCCAGCGAGTCTAGCCCTTTTTACAGTCCAAGTCTCTCATCTTACAGAAGAGGAAAATGAGACCCAGGGAGAGGAATAGACTGGCCCAGTGTCATCAGCAGGGCTGACATTTGAAATCAGATCCTGAGAATCTTCCCACTTAGTGAGACTACCTCCCCAAAAGAAGCTTTCAGAAAGCATGGTCCTAATATAGCCAGGGGATGCTTTGACCTTCCAAAAAGGAGAAACTTTTCCCTGAGGAAAATATTTTGGTTTCCTACTGCTTAGATACAGGGAGATGGTCTGTATTACCTTGGGGTGGGAAGGAGTGCCTTTTACTTCTTGATTTGGGATCCAAAAGTTTTTGAATATTTAAATCAGGAAAGGAAACTGAGAAATCATCTAGTCTAAACCATTTTACAAATTAGTTAGACAAAGTCCAGGGAGGGGAGATATCTTGCCCAAGGTCACATAGGTAAAAGTGAGTAGTAAAGGTGAGATTTGAATTCAGATCCCTTAGCTCCCAGCTCAATGTTTTTAATGTATCTCACAGTTTTCTTGTCCCTCATCCTGGGCTTTAATGGCAAAACAAATGTTCATTGAGAGTGAGAATGATGGGGGGAGGCAGGGGGAAGGGAATAGGCATTTATTATTCATTAACCCTACTCCATGCTGGACCCTTTATAAATATTGTCATTTAATCTTCACCACAACCCAGTAAGGTATTAAAAGAAATCTTGGGTCAGTCTTGCCCTGATCAATAAGGCAAACTCAGGGAAAGATAAACAAAAATAATTGATTAGAAGGCAAAGGACCTACATGTGCAAAAATGCTTGTGGAAGCAAAAAACTGGAAATTGGATGGTTATCAATTGGGGAATGGCTAGATATGTTATGCTTTATGGAAGTAATATAATATTATTGTTCTATCAGAAATGATGGGCAGGCTGATTTCAGAAAAGCCTGGAAAGACTTACATGAACTGATGCTGAGTGAAGCAAGCAGAACCAGAGAAACACTGTACATAGCAACAGCAAGATTGTGGGTGATCAACTATGAGAGACTTAGCTCTTCTCAGCAAGTCAATGAAACCAAGGCAATTCCAATAAACTTGGAATGGAAAATTCCATCTGCATCTAGAGAAAACTCTATGGAGATTGAACGCAGATCCAAGCATACTATTTTCACGTTTTTCCCCTTCTGTTTTTTCATGGTTTTTCCCTTTTGTTCTGCTTTTTCTCTCCCAACATGACTCATATGGAAATATGCAAACAATTAGTGTACATACATAACCTAAATTTTTAAAAATTATCATTTATTAGCACACCAAAACAACAAGGTTGGGTAAAATGAGCCTCAAATTCAAACTTTATAGATAGAAGTAAACAACTTCCATATAAGGGCAAAACAATTGGTATGGGTTTCAAGGAGGAGATGGAATTAGTGCCACCTAAACTCTTCTCCTATTACAATGTCATAGGGAGATTAGATTAGTACCCATGTCTGAAGGTATTTCAGACCCAACATCTCCTACAGGCCTATTATATACATACTAGGGTGGAAAGGTTATAAGGTCACCACTCCTAACTGACTAGATCCGTGGCTGATTTTGTCCACAGGGAGACTTTGAAGGAAGTAAGAGATTCTAAGAGTTGAAGGTGAACAGAAAGTTCATTTCAGGAGTGGGGAACAGCCTGGGTAAAAGTGTGAAAGTGGGAGCTGGAAATGAGTCCTGTGTTATGAAGCAAAAGACATTAAGTCTGTCCAAATTATAAAGTGCATGAAGAATAATTATGTATAATAGACAGAGAAAGGTAGCTTGGTGTCACGTTGGGAAGGGTTTTAAATCCCAAACAGGGAAACTTGAATTTGGTCCTCAAGGCAATTGGGAGATTCTGGAGTTTTCTGATCAGGGTCAAAACTATGAACAAATTTACCCAGGAGACCTTTCTGTGAGCTGGGCAACTAAGACTATATGAATTTCAGAGGAGTTGCAAATTCCTTTTGGAAGAAAGAGTTCCCTCCGTCATTAAATTCATAAGGCTAGATTAAAGAGAAAACTTTGGTTGTACCTTTCAGAGTCCAGCTTTGCTCTTAGCCCTCACACTGAGGGCCTTGAACCACATAGAATTCTGAACCATAAATCAAGTGATTGAGATAATAATAGCTTAACATTTGAAGTTAGTAGATCTGTTGCTTAAGTGACCTTGGGCAAAATACTTTTCCTCTAGGGCCCTCAGTTTCCTCCTTTGTAAAAGGAACTTATCAGTTTGGACAATCTGAGAAATGTGTTTCAGACTTAAATCCTAAGATTCTATGAGAGCAAGGAGAGCTGCTTCAGCATGGGAGCAAAGTGGGCAAGTTCTACATTTCTGGTTCCCCTCTTGCTCACCGGAACTTCCATGGCTTCTTGCAAACCTGGGTGAAAGTCTTCCCGGAGAAGTTCAGGGCAGCTCACTAGTCATCATCCCTTGCCAGTTGATGTAAGGCAGTCAATAAAAAAATTTATTAACCTCCTATTATGTGTCGGATACTAACTTCCAGTGATGGAAGGAAAGGCAAAAAAGATAATTCCTGGCCTTGATGAGCTCACATTCCAATGATGAACATGTTAATGATTATAGAATAGATGGGAAAATAGGAAATAAACAACAGAGGGGAAGTCCTAGTTTAAGAGGGATTGGGAAAGGCTTCCTGCAGAAGTGAGATTTCAGCTGGAACTTGACAATGTCAGTGCTGCTCCCAGGGGATTTGGAAAGCCTAGAAACCAAGGTTGGAGAGGAGGGGTAGGGCCATGCTCCAGAGCTGTGTGGCTTCCTTTGGATATCTCGTCCTAGGCTTCCCTTTGCTCATTGCTCAATAGCCCTGTTCCTCCAGTCCCACTCCTTTCACTCATAGCATACATATTCATGAAAGGCCCTGAGCACTTGTCCTTTGCTGGCTCCCAGTTCTGGGGCTACTCATCCAGCCAGCCGCTTATGGAGCTGGGGAGGGGTGAAGAAGAAAAAAAAGCATATTGGATATTAGACAGGAGTGATGAAGAATGAGGGCTGGAAGGGTGTCACTGTCCTCAGAAATGGACAGACCATATTCAGGCCAGTCTTAGACAGAGCTCTTTATTAACAAGTACCCAGAGGATGCAGCTAGGATGCTGAGAGGAGTAAAGATCTGGCCACAAAACAGGACTCCTTAACATTTGTTGCGTCATAGGTCCTCCCTCTCAAACTCTGGTGAAGCCTCTGAATCTCTTCTCTGCTTTTAAATGCGTAGAATAAAACACATGAGGTATGAAGGAAACTGAAGATTAGTACAAATAAAGATGGAATTATTTTTCACTCAGGATCACAGGCCCCCTGAAATATATTCAGGAACCTCTGAATTCCTACTATAGGAAATTCAGTTGAAGGAACTGGGGAAGCTTCGCTTAGAACAGGGCTTCTTAAATGTTTTCTACTGGTGACTCCTTTTCATTTGAGAAATTTTTATATAGTCCTGGTTATATAGGTATATAAAATAAGTATACAAGGCAAATATTTACTGATAATAATTATGATTTCACAACTCCCACATTCAGTTACACAATTCTGTATGAGATTGCAACCCGCAGTTTAAGATGTTTTGGTTTGTAGAAGAGAAAGTTTAGGGGATTTCAATTATCTGAAGGGATGTTTTGTCTAGACTTATCCTTTTTGACTCTATGGTGCAGAACTAGGAGCAACTGACAACCAAGAAGGGAAGTTGCAGAGAGGCAGATTTAGCCTTGATATAAGTGAAAACTTATTAATAATTGAAGAGGGGCAGTTATAGCCCAATATAAGAAAAAAAAACTTTGTAAGACTCCTAACAGTGCAACAGGAGTGAAGCTCCTTCAAATAGGAGCAGTATGTTCCTCAAGGACATTGGACACAGTCATGGAAAATGTTCCAAATAAAAAAGGGATTCCCTGTAGATACTGAGTTCTTTCAGTGCTCTTGTTTATAGAGAACATTGTGCTAACTACATCAAGCCCTGAAACACTGTAAAATCCTCTATACAAGAACCATAATCTTACTGAGGAATTCAGCCTAACTATCCACACGGGAAAAACAAAGTGGATGATGGGTGCCTATCATCCAGACTAAGGTATATAGTTGGATGAACAGCTCATAGAACTCATGAAAGTAGTGTAAATGCTGTGTATTGAAAATGAGTTGAGACCAGAACCAAAAGAGAAGGAAGAAGGAAGGCGAGATTGTCTTTGAAGAATTGCAAAGTTTCTTTTTTCTTTTTTGTTTTAATTTATTTAATAGCCTTTTATTTACAGGTTATATGCATGGATAACTTTACAGCATTAACAATTGCCAAACCTCTTGTTCCAATTTTTCACCTCTTACCCCCCACCCCCTCCCCCAGATGGCAGGATGACCAGTAGATGTTAAATATATTAAAATATAAATTAGATACACAATAAGTATACATGACCAAACCGTTATTTTGCTGTACAAAAAGAATCAGACTCTGAAATATTGTACAATTAGCTTGTGAAGGAAATCAAAAATGCAGGTGGGCATAAATATAGGGATTGGGAATTCAATGTAATGGTTTTTAGTCATCTCCCAGAGTTCTTTCTCTGGGCATAGCTGGTTCAGTTCATTACTGCTCCATTGGAAATGATTTGGTTGATCTCGTTGCTGAGGATGGCCAGGTCCATCAGAACTGGTCATCATATAGTATTGTTGTTGAAGTATATAATGATCTCCTGGTCCTGCTCATTTCACTCAGCATCAGTTCGTGTAAGTCTCTCCAGGCCTTTCTGAAATCATCCTGTTGGTCATTTCTTACAGAACAATAATATTCCATAATATTCATATACCACAATTTATTCAGCCATTCTCCAACTGATGGGCATCCATTCAGTTTCCAGTTTCTAGCCACTACAAAGAGGGCTGCCACAAACATTCGTGCACATACAGGTCCCTTTCCCTTCTTTATAATCTCTTTGGGATATAAGCCCAGTAGTAACACTGCTGGATCAAAGGGTATGCACAGTTTGATAACTTTTTGAGCATAGTTCCAAACTACTCTCCAAAATGGTTGGATTCGTTCACAACTCCACCAACAATGCATCAATGTCCCAGTTTTCCCACATCCCCTCCAACAATCATCATTATTTTTTCCTGTCATCTTAGCCAATCTGACAGGTGTGTAGTGGTATCTTAGAGTTGTCTTAATTTGCATTTCTCTGATTAATAATGACTTGGAGCATCTTTTCATATGACTAGAAATAGTTTCAATTTCTTCATCTGAGAATTGTCTGTTCATATCCTTTGACCATTTTTCAATTGGAGAATGGCTTGATTTTTTATAAATTAGAGTTAATTCTCTATATATTTTGGAAATGAGGCCTTTATCAGAACCTTTGACTGTAAAAATATTTTCCCAGTTTATTGCTTCCCTTCTAATCTTGTCTGCATTAGTTTTGTTTGTACAAAAACTTTTCAGTTTGGTATAATCGAAATTTTCTATTTTGTGATCAGTAATGATCTCTAGTTCTTCTTTGGTCATAAAGTCCTTCCCCTTCCACAGGTCTGAGATGTAAACTATCCTGTGTTCCTCTAATTTATTAATAATTTCATTCTTTATGCCTAGGTCATGAACCCATTTTGACCTTATCTTGGTGTACGGTGTTAAGTGTGGATCAATGCCTAGTTTCTGCCATATTAGTTTCCAATTTTCCCAGCAATTTTTATCAAACAGTAAGTTCTTATCCCAAAAGCTGGGGTCTTTGGGTTTGTCAAAGACTAGGTTGCTATATTTGTTGACTGTTTTATCCCTTGAACCTAACCTATTCCACTGATCAACTAATCTATTCCTAGCCAATACCAAATGGTTTTGGTAACTGCTGCTCTATAATATAGTTTTAGATCTGATACAGCTAAGCCACCTTCATTTGATTTTTTTTTCATAAAGAATTGCAAAGTTTCAAAACTTTTCCTGAAACAAAATATCCTTTTGGTTGTTTTATATGGTTATGAGTCATGAAAAACCATAGCCTCTTAAATATATGAAGCTAAGGATTATGCAAAGGGTAGATAAGTGGTTAGTATCAGGCTGCAACCTTGTAATGACAAGTGACATCTTGCCATAACCCCGTCTCCACGTGGCTTAAAAATAGATGGTTTAAAAGATATGTATGACTAGGACAAAAAGAAAAAGATAGGCTGGTCCTGTAAAAAATATAAGGGCTGACCAGATTGTATCACCTATTGGGAAAGCCCCCAGCATGTTGAAGATGGACGATATGAGTTGGCTTTTGCTTGAAGCATTGAAAATAGCCTCCGCATCATTAAGACTCCAAATCTAGTGGAGTATAGGCGTCTTTTGGGCAAGTTGCTTCCCCTCTTGAAACCTCAATTTCCCCTTTGAAAAATTGAGGATTGGACTAGATTTCTAAAGTAACTTCCAGTTCTAATATTGTGAGAATGTTTGGCAATATTGTAGATAACTCAACTTCTAAGGTTTCTTAAAACTCTAAGAATGTCAGTTAAACAACAAACCACAATCACATAGTTCAATGTGGTAAACATTTGTTTGAGAAACTCTATGTATAAGAGCACTGTATAGGTTCCAGGGTAGATAAAATACAAGAAATTTCCATTCCTTCCCATTACGGAGTTTTACTGTATGGTATGTATGGCCAAGTGGGTTTCATGGGATTGAGTGTTTGGAGTGATCTTAGAGATCATCCAGTTCAGTGCTCTTAATTTACAAGTGAAGAAACTGAGAAACAAAAATTTGTTTCAAGGGAAACAAATTGCAGAATATGACACAGTCACTATAACCAAACCAGAATTTAAATCCTGGACCTTTGACTTCAGATCTAAGCTATTTCTACTCTATCCAGATTCTTCTGCAACAACACACATGCAAATAAATATAAAAAAATAGGAAGAAAGATTTTGATTTCAAGGTGGGATTAGGGGCACTTTCTGGAGGTGAGTCTAGAAGAATGACAATATTATTTTAAAATTTTTTCAAATATGTTTTTATTAATGCCTTTTTTACATCAGCAAAAATCTCCACAGTATCCCTGCCTCCTTTTCTTTCTGGAAGCCATTCTATATAACAAATGATATTTTTAAAGACAAAAGCATCAAAAAAGAATCCACAAAATTGATCAAAATATCAGAAAAGCCTGAAAATATATGCAATTTACCAAAACCATAGACTCCTTCTCTTTTCAAAGTCTTGACTTGTTTGTTGATTTCAGAAGTATAGATGTTCACAATGAAAATTTAATTATTGTCTCAGACCTATTTTGAGCTGACTCCAGCATTCCCTTCCTGAATGGCGATCTTTTCTCATACTTCTTTAGGGCCATGTTCATTCTTTGTAATTTTGCAATATTCACTTCTGATTGTTTTGTGTTTATTCTTTCAGTTTCCAGTGTCATAGTCATTGTGTATATTGTTTATTTGACTCTGCTTCTTCACTCTGCATCAGTTCATATAGTTCTTTCTTTGCTTCTCTGTAAGATGAATTTATATTTACATAATCACAGAACCTATGAGATAGAAGGGACCATCTAGTCCCAAATGTTCCTACAAGTGGCTGTCCAAGCCCTACTTGAAAGCCTCCAGTATGGTGGAGCCTGTTACCTCCTGAAGCAGTGTATTTGACTTTGAAACTGCTATAAAGGTTAAGAAGCAAAAAGATTGGAAGTTGTCTTTCCACAACTTTCACCAAGTGTTCCTATTTGTGCCCTCTCAAGAAAAGTAGAGTAAAGCTAACCCCTTTGCAACTTGGCAGTCCTTGAAAGAAAACCATGATCATGTCCTACCAGGTTATACAATCTCAGTTCCTTCATTTAACACCCATGGGGCAAAGTTTACACTCCTTCTCCCCATCTTGGTCATCTTTTTCAGAATATTTCCCACACTACTTGGATCCAGAATTAAGAAAATACTCCAAATGTGATCTGAACCACTATTTCAGTGGTCATCATTTCCTGTGGATTACATACTATATTCTTTAATATAGCCTCAGAAAAGCATTATCTTTGGGAGCTGCCATATCAAACCATTAGCTAATATGGAGTTTTTAGTTGAAATCCATGGTTACCTCAAGAGGTGGTGGGTTCCCCCTCTTCAGAGATCTTCAAGCAGATTTGGGATGATCACTTATCAAGTTTTTAATTCCTTTTCATATATGGATGGATAAAATTGGCCCCCGAGATTACTCCCCGAAGTTCTGTGAATAATTGAATTAAATGGAAAAAAGATGGATTTTGTGGCCGTGAGAAGTATAGGATGATTGAAAGTGCTGCTCTCCAGTGACAATTGCTATAAAGAAGCCTGAGCACATGTGAGCTTCCATAGTAGTATCTTGTGCTTTATTTATATGTTATACTGTGTAGAAGTCATGGCTGAGGTTAGAATACTTCTTTGAAATGCAAGCCATGTGAAATTTAGAATATTTATTGGATTTGATTTCCTTCCAGGGATTAATGACTTCGAAGAATGTCAGAATTGGAAGGAGGCGTTCACTGGAGACTTCACTCCAGTGTGACATGCAGCCATTAACGAGCTGCTCTTTGACTGTGGCCATTCAATTAGTTCCAAATCCATCTAATTGTACCCTAGTGTAGGCCACAGTTCTTCCTCTTTACCACAGGAAGAGCATAAACAGGAGGAAAAAATGTATGCAGGACACCCTTTTAAGCTTAATCTGCTATATTTGCATTTCTGCATCCCTTTATTGTCTAGACAATCACTAAAAAAAGTAAATTTAACCCTGATTTGCAGCATTTGCCAATTTCTGAGCTGTAAATATTCACAACTGCAAATTTGACAATTGGCTTTTGTAAGCTGGTATGAGCTGACATAGTATACCACAGAGCAGATACCTCATCAAAAGTTTTGCCAAAATCTAATAAAACTATAGATTATATAGAATCTATATACTATAGATTAGTATTTCCTTGACCTATCAATTTTGTAACTATCAAAGATGTAGTTTCAATAACTTCACAATAAACAAATAATTTGATCCAGCTTTAGAAGTATGGCCAAGGCCAAAGTAATTGCTATTTTTTTCTGCTGCAGGCATTAGTGAGCCTTAGGTAACATATGACACACAGCCGGAGATTGTACATGTCACACAATATTTTTATCTCATCTTGCACCAAAGACAAATGCGATGGATACTTTGAGAAGAAATACTTGTAGATGATGTTGGCTTCATGTGAAGCAGCAAGGGTGACAGAGAAGCTATGATTTTTCCTGTGAAAACTCCAAACACACACACACACACACACACACACACACACACACACACACACACTCACACACGGTCTCTCTCACACTCACACTCAAGAGATTAAATAGAAGATCACAGTATATCAGCACTAGGAGGAGCTTTAGAACTAAATGAGAGATTGTTAGAGTGAGAATGAAACTTGAAACAGAATGTTAGAACTAGAAAAAACTTGGAGTTAGAGGCCCTGAATTTGAATCCTGGCTCTGTGTGATCTTAAGCCAGTCACTTAACCCCTCTTGCCTTTGGTTTTTCATCTGTAGAGTGAGAGTTGGATTAGATGATTTTTAAGATCTACACCTGTGATCCTTTCATTTTATTGAGGAGTAAGGCCCCTGGAAATGACCTAATTGTGCTCAAGGTCATAAAGGTGATAAGTATCAATAGGCAGGATTTGAACCTTTATCTCTTGACTTGGCCAATGCTCACTTGACTCTATCACAGGATCCCATTCTCCATCTCTTGCCCTTCCTTTGGGCCTCCCTTCCCCCTATCTTGCTGTTTATACCCTAGAGATATTTATAGAGCAGTATGCTCCACCCAGGGTTTCTGTAGGAACTTAGCTCCCTTAAATCTTGCTCTGTCAACCAGATTCCTATTCCATCCATCATTTCTGCAGCTTGTCTCTGACTTCCTTCCCAGCGTCCTCTTCTTTCTGGTCCTCTGATGGCCCCCACTGATTTTCCCATACTAGGTGCCATCTCCTCAGAGTCACGTAGAGAGAGACCTACTCTGTGACCTGATGCCTCCGGGTACACCACTTGAAATAGCCATTGGCCCCTTTCAAGTTGCCTGATCGTATTGCAAAACCATATCTAATAAGACAAAATCTCATTCTCACACACACTGTTGCCCAACCTAGTATCTAAAGCCAAAATTAATAACCGTTGTTGGACAGTAGTAAAGATTCCAGGAAGTCTTCCATGATTAATCAGAAAGGAGTTGATGGATGGTGGCTTTTCCTCACAGTGCTCAGAGAGAACACATAAGTCTCACAGTTACTCTTCCTAGTATATCCCTTGAGTATATATTCCCCTAGACCCAAGATATCTAAGATGTGGGTCTTGACTCATTCATAATATTATGTATTGCCTGTAAAGGCAAAAGGCAGAAGATTCCAAGTTGGAAGGGATCTTAGATCCCATTTAGACCAACTCCTCATTTTGCAGAAGTGGAAATGCAAAGAGAGCAAGGAACCTTCCCAAGCTTACAAAGGAAGCAAAGAAAGAGTAGGGCTGAGATTTGAACCACTGAACTTTTGATTTGAACCCCAGAACTAGTAGCCTTTGAACTACATTCCACTACCTCTTGGTCAACCTGTATGACTTTAAACAAGTCACCCAATCTTATTGTCTATGCCCATATCACTATTAATATATTGATCTGATATTTATATTTTTCTGCATTATCTATCCCTCTTCTGTCTCTCTTTCATTAATTTCCTTCTTCAATGCTTCTTCATGGCAAGAATGATTTTCTGCTAAGGTTTATGCTTTTTGTGGGTGAACAGAGTAATCCCATAGTTGAACTCACAACTCTTTTGCCAGTGAAGTTAAAGGAAATCTATCCACATCAATTTACTTCCCTTAGACTATAAACTGCTAAAGGGAAAAGATTCAGAACACGTCCTGGTCTTCTTTTTTATTATTATAGCTTTTTATTTACCAGATATATGCATGGGTAATTTTTCAGCACTGACAGTTACAAAACCTTTTGTTCCAATTTTTCTCCTCCTTCTCCCCACCCCTTCCCCCATATGGCAGGTTGACCAATACCTGTTAAATATGTTAAAGTATAAGTTAATACAATAATTATACAATATATTGTATACAATTGTATACAAAATACAATAATACAATAAATACAATGCATATATACATGTCCAAACATATTTTGCTGTACAAGAAGTCATGGTCTTCTTATAGCTCCTGGCACAGTGGCATGCCGACCAAAATCTTTAAGGAGGAGGAAAAGAAAAAGGAAAAGAAAGAGAAAGATCAAGAAGAAAAGAAGGATAGCGGGGAAGTATGTGAAAACATAATTAAAAGAATGGATTTTGAATATTTAGAAAGAGCCTTCAGAATCCTCTATTGCCTAAGACCTTGGAGAGGAAGGACCTGGGCCATCTTCATCTGAGTGCTGCTTTGGTCATAGTCATATGAAACTGACTGCTGCTGCTTCTGTTCCCTTTCAAAGTCCATAATGAGGCTTGCATGAGAAGCCTTCAACTGCTTCTGGATAGAGATTTTTGCAGTCCATAGTTTCTCTGACTGGTCCTTTATACACAAAGAGGCTACTTTAGGCAAAGACTTTTTGTTGGTCCTTTTTTTGACTTTTGTGCATTTCTGGAATGGAAAAAGTAATTTATTATCACTGTTTACTGAATTTTTTGATCCATATTCTCTCTGGTGCGATCTTTGTTTTTGTTTGGTTGTTTTGCTATTTTTTTTCTGGGGTTTGGGAGCTCGTCTGGCTGCCCTTGTTGTAGCCAACTTCTGTGAAAGGCTTTCTGGGAATGTGGGGATTCTTTTCTGAAATTTTCTTGGGTCTGTGTTTTAGATCTGGATTCTTCATGACCTTTCACGTTACTGTCTTACTCAGAAGTCTCACCACCATCACATTGCTCTCATCTCTAATTGTCACAGTGAGAACGTCACCATCTCCATAGTCACAATGCTCTGACAGCATTGCATTCGGTTTCACATCTTCATCATATCTGATCAATTGCCACCATGAGCACCATCCTCATATCTTCACCACAATCACTGTCACATCAACATGATATTCTGCTCTTGGGTGCTGCATTATCTTTAATGTCATAGCAACATATTACCGTCACATACCACTGACACTTTCACAATGATCAACATCCTTTTAATTCATCTCATGCCCCCTAACTAAACATATACACCAAGACTTGGTCCTGAGCCCTGCTATATATTCTCTGTTTTGTCTTTCAGTGACCTTTATTTATGATGTTGATATTGGAGAAATTATTCTCCTGGTTTCACTTATTGCATGCTTCATCAGTTTATGCTAGCGTTCTCAGGTTTCTTTGAAACTATCCATTTTGTTATTTCTCATAGCACAATAATATTCTATGTATTCATATACCATAATTGATTTAGCCATTTAAGTCAACAGATATTTATTAAGTGCTCACATCATACCTGGTACTGTCCTATAAATACAAGCAGAAAGAAAGAATATTCCTGTCCTCAGGGAACTGACTTTCTAATGAGGGAAAACACATTAAAGGAAACTGAAAGGGAGTGTGTGTGGGGGAAATGAAAGTGCCATGTTTTGGATAGCCAGACAATTAGAGGGAAAGACCACAAGGAAAGAGGATACTTTCAATGTGTGCAATCCAATGTGTGCAATGAAGAGGACTTTCAGTGTAAAGAGTTTTCTATAACATGGAAGAGAAAGTATAAGAGAATTCCCGATATCCTCAGTAGTTTCTCTATTAGTTCTCTACTACTACAAAAATGCTGCTGTAACTAGTTCTGCATATATAGGTCTTTTCTCTCTTTCTCTCATCTCCCTGAGATCTAGGCCTCCCAGTAGTGTTTCTGTATGGGTCAAAAGTCGTGGCTAATTAATGGCATTTTCATCATAACTCTAAATAATTTTCCAGGATGGCTATACTGATTTAACAGTTCTACCAACCACCACACACACTCCCTTTCAGTTTCCTTTAATGAGTTTTCCCTCATTAGAAAGTAAGTTCCCTGAGGACAGGAATATTCTTTCTTTCTGCTTGTATTTATAGATAGGACAGTACCAGGTATAATGTGAGTGCTTGATAATTGATATTCCTGTTTGTTATATCTAAGTCACATATCCATTTGAAGTTCATCCTGGCATACTGTATGAAATGTTGCTTTCTACCTGATTTCTGTTAACCTGCTTTCCAGTTTTCCCAGCAGCTTTTGCCAAAAAATGAATTTTTACCCCTAGTAACTGTGGTCTTTCAAAACTGAACTCTAGGCTACTAAGTTTGTTTGCTTTGGTATCCTGTGTACTTAATCTGTTCCACGGATTAACCTTTCTATTTTTATCCAGTACCAAACTGTTTTTAATAATTAATGCTTTGTAGTATAGTTTGAGATTTGATACTGATAGGCCCCCTCTCTTCCCACCTCCTTTTTCCTTTATTATCTTTGAGACTCTAGACCTTTTTCTCCTCCATGTGAATTTCACTCTTTTTCTAGCTTTACAAAACAATCCTTTGATAGTTTGATTGGTATGTCATTCAATAAGTAAAGAGATCTAAATAATTGGGGAAATATTAATTGCTCATGGGCAATTCAAGTCTCTCTCTCTCTCTCTCTCTCTCTCTATATATATATATATGTATATACATACATAATGTGTGTTTATATGTATATATATGCACACACATATATAGATATAGATACAAATATATATATATATATACACACATGTATGTATGTAAGACAGAGTAACTTACTTATCAAGGGCTTTGTCCTGAAATGTTGCTGAATTTATTAATTATTTCAATTAATGTTTAAATGTCCTATTTCAGGGTTTTAAGTAAATCATAATTCTCTTACATCTTTGTTTAGGCTAGTTCTCTTAATTTCTTTCTTATTTTATTGCTTTCCCTATAGTAATTGGACTATTATGTTAATAGTATCCATTGAAAATGTATATTGATGTTATTATGTACAAAAAATAAGTTGAGAGTTAATACAGAATTTGTTATAAACAACTTTTCAGTTTTCCCTATAGTTTTTTGACAAAATGAGAATGCTTCTCTAAGTAATTAATATACTTGGCTTTATCAAACACAGAGCTTCTTGTTTTTTATTGCTTATACTTCCTTCTTATCTAGTATATTCCACTGATCTACTTCTCTGTATTTTAATCAAGACCAAATAACATTGATGACTGCTCTTTTAAAATGCTGTTTGAGATCTGCTAATGGTAATAATGTTAAAGTGCCCCCACATACTTTTTGTTTAACAATTTCCTCATTGTTTCCCTTGAGACTCTAGACCTTTTGTTCTTCCAAATTAATTTTGTCATGTCTTTTTTGCTATTTCTATAAAGTTTCCCCTTGGCAATCTGATTGTTATAATATTAAATATGTAAATTAACTTGTATATTATTGTCGTTTTAATTGGTTTGGCATGGCCCAATCATAAGCAATGAATCATTTAAATCTAATTATTTCAGTACTTTTCTTTTTTTTTTTTTTGTAAATAGTGTTTTAAGCTGTGTTTATGTAAATCTTGCTTTTGATTTGGTAGATTAATTCCTAAGCATTGTGCAATTATTTTGCATAATTTTTTTCTTATTGTGCTTTCTATTTTTTTTTTTTTGTAGTGGAATGTAAATGTTCTGGGTATTTATTTTATATCTTGCTATAGCAAGATACTGAAAACTTACTGAAGTTTTTTTTTTTTTTGCTTTTGTTTTTAATCAATTAAGTTACTTTTCTCCTTGGTCCTTTGGAGTTTTTCTTCCCTCCCTCCCTCCTTCCCTTCTTCCTTCCTTCCTTCCTTCCTTCCTTTCTTCCTTCCTTCCTTTCTTCAGTGCAACTATAGAAGGCAAATAGTGAGTCTCTGAACCCCAGCATAACAGGCAAGACTTGACCAAGCCCACCCAAAGCAGTGGAAAAGCCTGCAGCACTGGCCACAATACAGTGTGAAGCCACTGTTGCTCTCTAGGAAAAGTTCAAGACAATGTGTCCTGTGCCTTAGGAGCAGACCTCAACTTTTGAAAATGAGCAAAAAAGCAAAAAGAATTCTGACCAATAGATAGCTATTATGAAGATAGGGAAGAACAGAATTCAAACCCTGAGGGCACCAAAAGCAAAACCCCTCAAGATAAAGCATCAAAGGGGGATTATTAACTGATCTTCAACTCAAAAGTCTCTATTGGAAGAATTCAAAAAGGATCTTAAAAGAAAGTTAAAAGAACAATAGAGAAAGGAATTGAGAACTTTGCAGGAAAACAAAACAAAGAAATTAACCAAACAAAAAAATTCTTGGAAATACATTTGGTGAAATGGAAGAAACGAAGAAAACCACTTCTTTAAAAATAGATTATAATATAGATATAATAGAAATGGAAAAACAAAACAACTTCTTTAAAAATAGAATTGGTTGACAAATGGTCAAGGGATATGAACAGATAATTTTCAGAAGAAGAAATTAAAACCATTTCTAGCCATATGAAGAAAATTATCTAAATCACTATTGATTAGAAAAATGCAAATTAAGACCACTCTGGTACCACTGCACACTGCTCGGATTGGTTAAAATGACAGGAAAAGATAATGATAAATGCTGGAGGGGATGTAGGAAAACTGGAACACTAATACATTGTTGGTAGAATTGTGAACTGATTCTAACATTTTGGAGTACAATTTGGAACTATGCCCAAAGGGCTATAAAACTATGCATATCCTTTGATCCAGCAGTGTTTCAACTGGGATTATATCCCAAAGAGATCTTAAAGGAGGGAAGGGACCCACATGTGCAAAAATATTTGTGGCAGCCCTTTTTGTAGTGGCAAGGAATTAGAAACTAAGCCTATCAGTTGGAGAATGGCTGAATAAATTGTAGTATATGAATGTTATGGAATATTATTGTTCTATAAGAAATGATCAAGAGGATGATTTCAGAGAGACCTGGAGAGACTTACATGAACTAATGCTAAGTGAAGTGAGTAGAACCAGGAGATCAATGCAAATGACAACAGCAAGATTATACAATGACCAGTTCTGATGGATGTAGTTCTTTTTAACAGTGAGGTGCTTCAGGTCAATTCCAATGGTCTTGTGATAAAAAGAGCCATCTGCCCACAATAGAGAGGACTGTGGGGAATGAATAGGGATAAAAACATAGTATTTTCACCTTTTGTTGTTTGCTTGCATTTTATTTTCTTTCTCATTTTTTCCCTTTTTGATTTGATTTTTCTTGTGCAGCATGATAATCGTGGAAATATGCATAGAAGAATTGCACATGTTTAACATATATTGAATTACTTGCCATCTAAGTGAAGGAGTAGAGAGAAGGAAGGGAGAAAATAATTGGACAAAAGGTTTTGTAAGGGTTAATATTGAAAACTATCTCTGAATATGTTTAGAAAATAATAAGCTTTACATAAAAATAGAACTGGTGAAATGGGAATCCAATGAACAAAACAACTTTAAAAGCTCAATTGACCAAATGCAAAAGGAGGTTATAAAGCTAACTGAAGAAAATAATTCACTAAGAAAATTAGAATTGGACAAATGGAAGTGAATGACTCAATGAGACTTCAAGAATCAGTCAAATAAAACAAAAAAAGAAAGAAAAAGACAGAAGAAAATGTAAAATATCAAACTGGAAAAACAATGGACCTGGAAAATAGATCCTGGACAGACAATCTAAGGATAATTGGACTTCCTGAAAACCGTGATGAAAAAATAAGCCTAGACCTTTCAGCAAATCAAGGAAAACTTCACTGGTGTTTTAGACCCAGAAGGTAAAATAACCATTGAAAGAATCCACCAATCACCTCCTGAAAGAGACCCCCAAATGAAAACTCCATGGAATATCAGCTAAATTTCCGAATTATCAGATGAAGGAGCAATTGTTGCAAGCAGTCAGGAAAAAAACAATTCAAATATTGAGGAGCCATAATCAGGATTATCCAGGACCTAGCAGCTTCCATCTTAAAGAATGGAAGAGCCTGGAATATGATATTCCAAAAGGCAAAGGAACTTGGATTGCAGCCAAGAATCAACTAACAAAACTCAGCATTATCTTTCAGGGAAGAAGATGGACATTCAATGAAACAAGTGAATTTCATTTATTTCATATGAAAAGACCAGTGCTAAACAGAAAATTTGATCTTTAAATACAGAACTGAGGAGGAGCATAAAAAGGTAAAAAGGAAAGAAATCTTAGGAATTGTATCTCTGTTATCAGTATACTTAGAAGATGCAGGCTTAATTTGATTTTATTGTGATGAAAAAGAAACTAGAGGTGGAAAGGGGATTGTACTGGAAGAAGAGGTAAATGGAGATAAAATGAGGTAAATTACATCTCATGAAGAGGCAAAAAATAACTATTATAGTTGAAGGAAAGAAGGGAAGGAGGATGAACACTGTGTGAATCCTACTCTCATCAGAATTGGCTCAAAGAGTGAATATCAGACATATTTGGCATCATAGAGATACTCATCTCACCCAACAGGAAAGTGGAAGGGGAAAAGGGAAAGGGGAAAGAAAAGAGGGAGGCTAATAGAATGAAAAACAGAAGTAGTAGGGGAAAGGTATAAGAAAGGGCGAAGATCTGTAAAGAGGGAAAGTTGTTGGAGGAAAGTGGTCAGAAGCAAAATGCTGAGGAGGAGGGAGAGGGGAAAAGGAAAGAGATGGAAAGAAATATAGAATTAATCATTTTAATTGTGAATGTGAATGGGATAAAGTCTCCCATAAAACGGAAGTGGATAGCAGACTGGATTAAAAGCCAGAATCCTAAAATATGTTGTTTGCAGGAAACATATTTAAAGCAGAGTGATATATTCAGAGTAAAGGTAAAAGGCTGGAGCAAAATCTATTATGCTTCTGGTGAAGTAAAAAAAAAAAAGCAGAGGTAGTGATCCTTATCTCAGATCAAGCAAAAGCAAAAATAGATCTAATTAAAAGAGATAAGGAAGGAAACTATATCTTGCTAAAGGGTACCATAGATAATGAAGTAATATCAATACTAAACATATATCCACCAAGTGGTATAACATCAAAATTCCTAGAGAAGAACTTAAGAAAGCTGCAAAAAGAAATAGCAAAACTATACATATGGGGGATCTAAACCTTTCTCAAAACTAGATAAATCAAACTGCAAAATAAATAAAGAAGTTAAGGAGGTAAAGAGATCACAATGCAATAAGAATCACATGTAATAATGAGCTAGGGGAAAATGGATCAAAAATTGATTGGAAACTAAATAATTTGATCCTAAAAAATGAGTGGGTGAAACAACAGATCATAGACACAATCAATAATTTCATGCAAGAGAATGACAATAATGAGACAACATACCAAAATTTATGGAACTCAGCCAAAGCAGTTCTTAGGGGAAGTTTTATACCTCTAGATCCTTACTTGCATAAAATAGAGAAAGAGAAGATCAATGAATTGGACATGCAATTAAAAAAGCAAGAAAAAGAAAGTAAAAACCCCCAATTAAATAGCAAATTTGAAATTCTAAAAATAAAAAGAGAGATTAATAAAACTGAAACTAAGAAAATTGTTAAACACAAGAGAGAATTTTATGAAAAGTTAACCAAATAGATAAACATTTCGTTAATTTGATTATATAAAGGAAAGAAGAAAGTCAAATTGTTAATATCAAAAACGAAAAAGGTGAACTTTTCACCCATGAAGAGGAAATAGGAGCAACAATTAGGAGTTATTTTGCCCAATTGAATGTCAATAAATGTGATAATCTAAGTGAAATGGAAGAATACCTACAAAAATATAGATTGGCCAGATTAACCGAGGAGGAAAGAAATTAATTAAGTTATCTCATTTTAGAAAAAGAAATTGAACAATCTATGAATCAACTCCTTAAGAAAAAAATCTCTAGGGCCATATGGATTTGCAAGTTAATTCTATCAAATATTTAAAGAACAGGTGATTCCAATATTATGCAAACTATTTGGAAAAATAAGAAAAGGGGGGCAGCTAATTGGCATAGTAGATAGAGCACCAGCCCTCAAAGCAGGAGGACCTGAGTTCAAATCTGGCCTCAGACATTTAACACCTCCTGGCTATGTGACTCTGGGCAAGTCACTTAACCCCAGTTGCCTCAGAAATAAAGAAAGAAAACAAATAAGGAAAGAAGGAATCATACTAAATTCTTTTTATGACACCGATGTGGTGCTGATACCTAAACCAGGTAGGGTCAAAACAGAGAAAGAAAATTCTAGACCCATTTCCCTAATGAATATTGGTGCTAAAAATCTTAAATAAAATATTAGAAAGAGATTACAGCAAGTTATCCCCAGAATAATACAACATGACCAAGTAAGAGTTATACCAGAAATGCAGGACTGGTTTAATATTAGAAAGACTATTAGCATAATTGACTATATCATTAACCAAACTAACAAAAATCACATGCTTATCTCAATAGATGCAGAAAAAGCATCTGACAAAATTCAACATCCATTCCTATTAAAAACACTAGAGAACATAGGAATAAATGAAGTTTTCCTTAAATTGATCAATAGAATCTATTTAAAACCCTCAGCAAGCATCAGATGTAATGGGGATAAAGTAAAACCATTCCCAATAAAATCAGGGATAAAACAAGGTTGTCCATTATCACCATTACTATTCAATAGCTTTGGCAATAAAAGAAGAAAAAGAAATTTAACCTACTAGAGTAAGTAATGAGGAAGCCAGTTATCACCCTTTGCAGATGATAAGATGGTATTCTTAGAGAATCCTAGAGAATCAATTAAAAAACTACAAGAAACTTTAGCCAAGTTGCAGGATACAAAACAAATCCATAGAAATCTGCAGCTTTTTTATATATTACCAATATAGTCCAATAGCAAAGATACAAAGAGAAATTCATTTACAATAATTGTAGATAATACAAAACATTTGGGAATTTACTTGCCAAGGCAAAGTCAGGAACTAAATTAACACAATTATAAAACACTTTCCACACAAATAAAGTCAGATCTTTTCAACTGGAAAAATATCAAGTGTTCATTGGTAGGCCAAGTTAATATAATAAAAATGACAATGCTACCTAAATTAATCTACTTATTCAGTGCCATACCAATCAAATTTCCAGGAAATTACTTCACAGTGTTAGAAAAAAATAACAAAATTCATCAGGAAGAACAAAGGGTCATGAATTTAAAGGGAATTAATGAAAAAATGCAAATGAAGGTGGTCTAGTTGTATGAGACCTAAAACTATATTATAAAAGAGCAGTTATCAAAACCATTTGGTATTGGCTAAGAAATAGAATAGTCGATGAGTGGAATAGGTTGGGTTCACAGGACAAAATAGTGACTGGTGATCTAGTGACTAGTGACTAGTCAGTGATCTAGTGTTTGCCAAACCCAAAGACCCCAATTTTGGGGATAACTCACTATGTGGCAAAAACTTCTGGGAAAACTGGAAATTAGTATGGAAGAATCTAGGCAATGATCCACACCTAACACCATATACCAAGAGATCAAAATGGGTTTATGATTTAGATATAAAGAGTGATATTATAAGCAAATTAGAAGGACAAAGAATAGTTTACTTCTCAGATCTGTGAAGAAGGAAGGCATTTGTGGCCAAAGAAGAACTCAATAATTTTGGTAGTTTGGGCAAATTGCATCACAGAAAGAGACAAAAAAGACCTATTACAGGTCAGGGTAAGAAGGGAGGGAGATAAGCCTTGTTTGAACCTTTATCTCATCAGATTTGGCTCAAAGAGGAAATATACATATTTAGGTTGATATAGACACCGGTCTCATCCCATAGGGAAGTGGAAGTGGAAAGGGGAAAGGAAAGGGGAAAGCTAATAAAAGGAAAGGCAGAAGTAGAAGGGAAGGGGAAAACTATTTTTACATGTAATTGAAAGAAAATAAAATTCTATTAAATGAAAAAAAAAGAAATTGGAGCTTTATCAGAGAAACTTGATCCTTTGTAATTTTCTAAGCAAAATATAATGCCTTTTAAATTAGGGATAATTTTTATCCTTTGCTGATGTTTCTACCTTACTTTTTTTCTCATTGTGTTGTTTACAGAGCATTTTCAGAATTAAGCCAATGGTAGTACTCCCTTTTTTTTACTGAGAAAGTTTATTCCTCCTTTGAAATCAATACTAGCTTTTGGTTTTAAATATATACTTTTGAGTATATCTTTTAAGCAAGACACTTCTGTGCCTATGTTTTTCAGATTTTTTTCATATAAATGCATGCTACATTTTGTCAATGACTTTTCCCCTCAATATTTTGAAATAATTATTTTTTGTTGTTTATATGCCTAGTTATGGTTACTGCTTTTCTATTGTTGAGCTATTCCTGCATCTCTGTTATGAATCCAACTTAGTTATAGTGAATTATTTCCAGAATATATTGCTTTGGTCTCCTTTCAAGGATTTTATTTAATATTGTTGCATCAATATTCATTAACTGATCTACAATTCTCTTTTTCTAGTTTTTCTCTCACTGGTTTGGGTATAAGGACCATATTTATCACAGAAAATCCTGAAAGAATGCCTTTTCCCTCTAATTTTTAGAATAATGTTTGTAGTATGTATTATTAATTGCTTTTCAATTGTTTGATATAATATAATAAATACTAGGCTAGTAAATCTAGCTTAGCTCCTCCCTACCCCTCATTCTTTTTTGGTAGTTCATTTATGGCTTGCTCAGTTTCTTTTTTCTCAGACTAAGCTGTTTAAAGTCTCATTTATTTTTATAATAATAATTTTATATTTTTCAAAACATATTTCAAGGTCTAATTTCTTAAGGCTCACACATCTCATATTCACAAATTTGTCTAATTTTCATTGAAAGCATGAAAGCAAGCATTTGATTTCTTTGTCCTTCATTGTTGATTGAAAATATTCAGCTTTTTTCTATTTATTCAGTTTATATTTTGAATACCTTGCTCAATTCTGGGTTGTTTGGAATCAGTGATTCCAAATTTCCCCTTTATCAAAAGTTCAATCATTTCCCTTAACTTTATTATAATTTTTATGGCACCAGCCAATCACTTTTGTTCTTCAGAGTAACATACTTTGATATTTCCTTATGAACCCAGAGTAATCTAAAGTTATTCTGATTAGTTCCCCTAGAATGTGAACTTATTTCTCATTATTGTAGTTCTAAAATTTAAATATTATATTTCTTAGTTAAACTTGTGATTTCTGTACTGTGGAGTCTCTCTGTACTTTGCTGAATGTCTCTTAATATTTCTGGGTAGAATATCTTGAAATAGTTTTAAGGTTTTTCATGTTTTTTTTTACCCTAGAAGACCTATAATCTAGAGATCATCTTTTCATGTCCTATCTTCAAGTTCAGCATTCATTTTTTAAAAGCATAACCTCCACACATATTAAGTGCTTTTTCAGTGAGGGTATTAGTAGGGAACATGTAGGCCTTCTTAATAATATTCAACAGTAGACTAAATCTTTCCCATTACATAGTTAGTAATATTCCTGCTTATAGTGTGTAGATTACTTTAAAAACAGCTTTTTATTCAGTAGCAAAACACTGCCATAGAGACTTTCCAAAAATGTGTTTGTCGTTAATACATCAAAGTCATTGAAGATCTTTTAAAAATCAAACAACAGGAATAACCTTGGTCAAAGACTTTCTGACGATCAGATAATGCATAGAAAAAGAGAGGTATTGTAGCCAAAAGTGTACCACTTTGAGGGAAGAGATTCAATGAAAAGTTCACAGCCAAGAGAAGTAAAGTCCTTCAGTTGCTTCTTTGTGCATGTTTTATGCATGTTGCTTATATCAAACCTTAGAACATTACAAATCCTCCTGGCATAGATGCAGAGCCTCTCAAAAGAGTATAGTCTGATAATCCATGCAAGAAAGACAAAGTGGATGAAGGATATTTGTTTTTCAGATTATAACTTGAAAGGATGATTTTTGGAATTTGTCCATCAATAGATAGATAAGCAAATAAACAAATAAAATAAAACATACATTTGATGTCATCACAAAACTGGGGACTAGAGGTTAATGAATAAGAATAAAAATAAGAACTGGCACTTATATAATATTTTAAGCTTGACAAAGTGCTTTACATCCATAATTTCAAAAAACAGAAGTGTTGTAAAGCTCACAATATCCCTGGTTATTATTATAGTGGATGTCTCCAGATGTTCATTTCCTGGCTGCTGAGATGAAGAAAGAGCAATCTTTGGATTCAGAAAAGCTAGAGCCATGAATTTTGTACAAGGGGGAAGAAAGTAATAATTCTGTGCAGGCTTGAATTTGGGAGACTCCTTAAGCCTGGGTGAAAATGAACAATGGACCTAACCCTTGGGCCTTTTAGGCCTATTTTCCATCTTTTCCTCTCTTACTCTTCTGAGATCCAGCCTTTTCTCTAAGCCTGAGTTTCTTTAGTCTCTATGCTGGCACTAGGAGACTGATCCAGAAGGTTTGGGGGGGTAGCGATGCTCAAAACATTTCTATGGGGGATACTCCTTGAATCCTTTAACCTGAGTCTCTTCACTTTTGTTTCATTCTCTTTTCTGGGTAGCAGTTTTATCTTATGCTATATTGCTAATGGGTGTAATTGTGAGAATTTGTACCTCACTGCAATTATTAAAAATATACAAGGCCTTGTATCTCAAAGAGATCATAAAAAAAGGGGAAAAGATCCATATGTGCATAAATGTTTATAGCAGCCCTTTTTGGAGTGACAAGGAACTGGAAACTGAGTGGATGCCCATCATTTGGAGAATGGCTGAATAAGTTATGGTATATGAATGTTATGGAATATTATTGTTCTATAAGAAACAATCATTAGGATGATTTCAGAAAGGCTTAGAGAAACTTATGTGAACTGATGCTAAGTGAAGTGAGTAAAACCAGGAGAACATTATACATAGTAATAACAAGATTATGTGATGATAATTCTGATGGACTTGGTTCTTCTCAACAATGAGATGATTTAGACCAATTTCAATGGTCTTGTGATGGAGAGAGCCATCTGCACCTAGAGTGAGGACTGTGAGGACTGAATGTGGATCACAACATAGTATTTTCACCTTTTTGTTGTTGTTTGCTTGCTTTTTATGTAATTTTATTCTTTTATTTCTTTTATTTTTCATTTTTTCTTTTTGATCTTATTTTTCTTGTGCAGCATGATAATTGTGGAAATATGTATAGAAGAATTGCACATATTTAACATATATTGGATTACTTTCTGTCTTAAGGGAAGGAGTGGGAGCAAGAGAGGGAGAAAAAATTGGAACACAAGATTTTGCAAGGGGGAATGTTGAAAACTATGCATATATTTTGACAATAAAAAAGGGGGAAAAGTATACAAGGTCCAAACTTCTAAGCCAAATCAAAGGTGTAAAATAGGTAAGAATAAATCCCCAAGCAAGTTGGGAGCATGTAGATGAGTATAGAGAAGGTACTTTGATCTTTAGCTGAGAATAGGTATTAGTACAAAAGAAACATTTCATGATTAGTTCTCGACAATCAGTCTCACTTCATGGGGCTATATATAACATTAACATGCCAGTTTGGAACTAAATTCATATCCCATCTCTAACACCAGTGTATGATTCTGGGTAAGTTACTTCATCTTTTCAGGCTTTGGTTTCTTCTGTTAAATGAAGAAGTTGAACTTGATTTCTAAAATCTTTTCCAGCTTTAGTTTTGTGATCTTACAATCCTATATGTGTCCCTGGATAAACAAAATAACCTCCCTAGACCTCAGTCTCCTTTTTTGTAAAAAGAGGGGATGAGACTCATGGGCTCTTAAGATTCTCTTACAAGATGTAATATTCTAATGACTGTGTGAACTATATGATGTAAATGAAGATCTCCTATTTTTAAAGCTGATAACAGCTTTCAGCATGCTTTCTCGGCAACAGTCTTTTGAAGTATATAATATAATTTAATTCTGCTCAATAAGTAGCTAATAGACAAGCATATATTAAGTGATAATTATATGCCAGAAACTATACAGAATTCTGATGATATAAAGAATAGTAAAAAAAAAAAAGCACCTCCTTCAAGAAGGTCACATTCCAATGGATGCAAAATGTACATAATTTTGTATAGCAAGATATATAGAAAGTTGTTGAGTTGCCTCAGTCATATCTCATCTTGTTTTGGGTTTTCTTGGCAAAGATAGTAGCAGAGTTTGCCATTTCCTTTTCCAATGGATTTATTTTTGTCAGGCAATTGAAAGTTAAGTGAGCTGCTCAAAGTCACCTGGCTGGGAAGTGAATGACATTGGATTTGAACTCAGGTCTTCCTGACTTCAGGCCTAGTGCTCTATCCATTGAGCTACTGGCTAGCTCTATATAGAAAGTAGATGAAAGGTAATCACAGAGGGAGATTGGATGCTCAGTAAGGGCCTCTCGCAAAAAGTTAGACTTGAGCTGATTCTTAAAAAACCCCCCAGGAAACAGAGATGGCATAGAGAAGAAGAGAAGATTCTGGGCATGGAGTCAAGCAATGGAGTGTTGGAAACAAGGAACAACATATAGATAAGTATGGATGGATCATAGAGTGAGAAGAGTAAAGTATAACAAAACATAAAGGTTTGAAGGGATCGGGTGATGAAGAGTATTAAATGTGAGATGGAAATTTTTTATTTAGGGAGCCATAGTTGCTTATTGAATCAGGGTGGGAGGAAGATGACACATGTCTTAGAAAAATCCCATTGGCATCTAATCAGAAGATGTATTGGACAGGAAAGGACTTGATTAAGGGATATTAACCTACTATAGGGTAGGCAAGAGATAATGAGACCTGGGTCTGGTTATGTGACTAGAGAAAAGGGGACCTATCTAAGCAATGTGTAGGTAAGAAGATGACAATGGATTAGATATATCTTCACTGAATGAGAATGAGGAGACAGGGATGATACCAAAGTTGCAAGTATGGGTGACTGGGTGGATAGTAGTACCCTTGATAAAGGTAGGAAAGCAGGACTTTTGGGAAAGGACACTGAGATGCTGTGGCCATGTGGCATTTGAGATATCAAGGGGAATCCAGTTTGAGATATCCAAAAGGAAATTGGTGATGTAGGACTGAAGCTCATGAGAGAGACTTGGGCTGAATGGATAGAGCTGAGAATCCTCTATACAGAGAAAGATAATAATGGAGGCCATGGGAGCTGATGAAATAATTAAGTAAGTAGAGAGGGAGAAATGAAGAGCATCCAGGAGAGTGTCTTTGAGGTCACCCATAGTTTGTGGCCTTCTGTGGAATAAGAACCAGCAAAAGAGTCTGAGAAAGATTGGTAAAACAGGTAAAGCAATATCAAAAAACCCTAGAGAGGAGAGAGTATCCAAAAGAATATGACCTTCAGTGTCAATGGCTGCAGAGAGGTCAGGAAGGATGAGGATTAAGAAAAAGGACATCAGATTTGTTCATTTAGAGATCATTACTAATTTCAGAGAGAGAGCATTCAATTGAATGATGAAATTGAGAATTATTTGCAAAGGGTTTAGAAGAGTAAGGGGAGAAAATGGAAACCTTGAATATGGATGGCTCTCTTTAGTCATGAAGGGGAAGAGAGATATGGGATGGTAAGATTAAAGAAGTTTTTTTTTTATTTTTGTTTTGTTTTCTTTTTTTAGGATGGTAGAAACATGGACATATTTGTAGTTGCAGGGAAGCAGGTAGTAGATAAGGAGAGAATGAAGATGAAGATAAATGAACCAGAGTATGGAGTGCTAGACCTAAAGTCAGTACAATTTGAGCTCAAATCCTACCTCAGGCACTTTCTAGCTGTGTGACCCTAGGCAAGTCACTTCACTGTTGTATGTCTCAGTGTTCTCATCTGTAAAATGGGGATCATAATAATATCCACAACCTAGAGGTGTTGTGAGGATCAAAAGAAATAATCAAAGGAATAATCAAGGATCAAAGGAAATGTCAAATTAACTGCTATTTCTTATGATTATTAGCTATTATTCTCTGCTTTAAGGTTCCCCCCCCCCCAGCCCAGACAGTCTGTTTTAAGTTTCCATCCTCCAGTTCTGACATTTTGTGTTCTTAGGTCTCTCCCAGCTATGTTTCCTTTGTAATGGCCTTCCCTCTTCCCTTTCCCTCTCTCCTTGGTAGTCTCTCTGCACAGGTTCGGGAGCTTTCCAAGCATGCCTTCCCAGGCAGCTCAAATATGGCTGCTTACACCTAATGGCTTTAAGAAGAAGAGCCTTCTCTTCTGAATAGCAAATCCCGCCTCCCCTAGTCAGGTGTGTACAGTGAGGTCACCGTAATCCTCAAGCTGAGCTGTAGTCTGGTGTTACCATGGTGATAGCTGTGTTGGCAAGAACACTTTGCAAAGGAACAGCACCATAGGGGAGGGCTGGAATCTGACCTTCATGCAGCTGTGCCTCATTTGCACCAAATTTCCTTTTAAGATGAGATGGAAAGAGCTGTCTATTTGCAGTATTGTGTGTGGGGGTGGGGGGTAGAGTGAGAGAAGGGGAAGGAATAGAGGATTTGAGGAGATGAGGTGAGAAAGGTGGGTAAAGGCTAGCAAAAGGCATTCAGGGGAGGGCCCTTGAAAATATCTTGGCTCAGTCCTTGACACTTCCTTTGCTTGAGTGGGAAAGTTTTGTCCATTTCTGTGTTGTAATTTCCCAATCACAAAATAAGAATAAAAAGAATACAAATAGTCCCAGTGGCTACAAGGGGGTATGTGGCTTGCCTAGATCACTCAGGAAAATCAAGAGGCCTATGTGGCTTTGCAACAGACTCATTGTGTGACCTTAGAGATGCTGTCTCCTCTTTCTGAAGTGAAGGCTTTGGACTAGCTGACTGCTAATGACCCTTCTAGTTCTAACATTTTCTAAGTTTAACACTTTGGAGTGGCTTCCTTTAATGGGGAACCATTTTGCTGTATATCGCCAAACCATAAGGTACGAGGAAGTAACATTTTGAACCACTGATGGACCCCTCAAGGTCCTAGGACACCGCAAGATTCTTTCTCACTCAGGGTCCTCCATGTTCTGGACCACTGTACATAGTTCAGACTAGATACAGTCCTGCGGGTCTATAATAAAGGAGGTCTAGACCACCTGTTCTCAAATTCTTTGGCTCCATAAGCAGCCCCTGTCTTGGAAAACTGGAGAAGAATTATTTAAAGACTAGCTTTTGGGTCATGTCTATATACCCCCTTAGTGGGGGGAGCAGGGGGAGAGAAAGTGGGGAGGGGATAATAAATACTCACTTGCAGAGCATGAATTAGGCAAGAGATACATATTTATTTCCAGCACACAAAAGAAATTCTAATTTATGCAAAGGACTCAGTGCAAACTGACAGAACAACTTAAACTTTTAACTTCACTTCTAAATGTCATTATACCTTCCTGGGAGACTGATGTTCTGAGTATAAATCCAAATTTCTTACCATTATTTTATTCTGATGCAAAAGAAAACTTTAAGAACTGTATTCAAATTTTGTATACTGGTATCAACTTTTACTTCAACTCAGTTTCATCGTCTGTCAAATGGAATAAGAATTTATTATGATTATTATATTGTATAAGCATGTGCACAAATAGGTAACAAAAGGACTATTTCAATAGCTTTGTCAGCTAAGGAGATGGGGCCAAAGTAGATCTCACCAAAGGGTCACTCACCATTATAATGACAGTGAGGTTGATCTGAAAGCAGGGCCGGTGTCTTGGGAACAGTTCTCCTCCCTCTGGTGCCCAAGTGCCTACCGTTCTGGACTGTCTTCAATGGGGTCTGAGGAGAGATGGTAACTGAGAGAGTGGGCCTGGTTTGGTTCACCTGGTTCATACCAACTCCATTTTCTTTCCTCCGTAGACCTTATTGCACCAAGGATTTTTAGTTATCTCATTTCTTTTTCTCTCCATTTAGAGACACTTTCTAGTTTTGGTTCAAGTGAGACCTGAATATTTCCTCAACCAAGTTTTAGCTGTCACTCTGGGCAAGTCAGTAAATCCCTTTCTGCCTCAGTCTCCTTATCTATAATAATGAGAATAATAGATCCCAGAGCTGTTGTGAGGGTCAAAGGGGAAAAATACAGGTAAAGTGCTTTATGAACCAGAAAATGTTATATACATGCTAGTTGTTATTGTTATCACAACTTTTGTACATTTTGGCTTACATCATCCCCAAATCTTTCTCTCCCTCCTCTTGTTCCTCTCCCTTCTCCTTAATCCCGTTACCCCAAATGCCTATCTCCAATGTTCAGTTTCTAGCTTTGACACCAGTTGCCATGCTAACTCTGGTAAGCTGTCAGAGCCTACAATTAAAAGGAAACCAGGCAGGAACTAAAAGAAATTGTTCTCTGAAAAGTTTCTAAGTTTTGCCCAGATTACAATGAGATAGTGCTATCTTTTGGCCTTGGTACTTAGAGATTTATAGGCAGGGAGGCTCAGGAGAGTTCCTGGGACCAAAGGCCTTTTGAACTTTCCCTTGGTCCAGGTTTAAAGCAGTGTCCAAGATAACAACTCTTTGAACTGAGCTAAAAATAAAGAAAAAAATGCATTTTTTTCTCTTATTTACTCAGAATTTGATGAAGAGATTTCTTGAAGAATAAGATTACATCTACATGGAATTGAGATGAAAATGGATAAAAATAACATTTTTTTTTACCTCTCAGTTCTCCAACTGTCTCTGCTAAAATGCATTTTCCAGGAATTGAGCCCCAAGATTATATTCTTTCAAAATTCTGAATGGGTTTGACTCTTTCTTTTCCTTTCCCATTTTTGACAGACTGCTTCCTCATTAAACCAAGGACAGAATATGATGCCCTTTTAATTATTTGCTCATTTGGAAACCAAACTCAAAGCAATTGTGTCTTTGAGACAGGGAGAAAGTAGATGTCCACGCAGGCCAAGTGTGGAAGGCCAAACTCTTTCCCAAGCCTTACCTGAATTGATGATTTGCCACCAGTGGAAAGAGCAGGGGACATCTGGGAACTGGAAAAGGTGGAGATGAGAAAGCACCAGAGGCAGGGGAACTCACACAGGGGAGTTATGGCAAAGAATAAGGGAGGGAAGAGAGGAAGAAAATTCTTGGAAGTTCAATGTAATTCAGTCCCAGAAAAAGAGGCTTTCCCAATTTCTCAAATTGACATTTATTTTAAAAACTCCCAGGGTAAAATGTGATTCTGAAGTTAAGAGAAACTATTCTGCTTTGATACCTTATTGCAGTTGATACAGCCTCTCCTGGCCATTCTTTGATCTCTTGGACAGTCTCCTACTCCTTAGGGAACCCCGTACTGAAGTAGGGGAATATGGAGGCTCTTATTGTGCTGGGTGGGATTACTGGGCTTTCTCTTCCTTTCCCTGTGCAAGTGCTGACTGCCAACCAGGATTCTCGTATGCTAGGCCAAAAGGACCCGAATCACAAAATGTTGGAGTATCTTGTTATAGAGATAAGGAACTTATCAGTTCACAGATGGAAACTTCTTTACTGGCATCACACAGCTATTAAATTAGAGTCAAGTTTTGAAACCGAGTCCTCTTTCTTACAAATGACACATCTAACTTGTGTAATCTTGGCCAAGTCACTTAAGCTTTCTGCTGACTGAATGGATATGTATAGGAGAGGATTTTCCCCAATTATTTTGGGGGAGTATATTTGTACTTTTCTTCTTGCTATGTTTTCTTAGTAAACATTATTTTGTAAAAGCTAATCGATGTTAATCAGTTAATTGATATTGAGGAGAAATCAACTGATCAATTGGTTATATAGTATTGGGGTAGTATGAACTGGTGAAGCTATTGGGCAGGAGCATGCTGGATGAAACCCAGTAAGCTAGAGAACTGGAGAAAGATACCCCAACCCTTCAGAATTCTCCCTAGAATCCTGAAGAGAAGCAGTAACCTCACTTCGAAGACTCAACCACTTAGCTGGAATGTTGGTTGAGACAATTAGCACAGAGCCTGTATGTGCTAAACATGTATATCCAATGCTGTAAGAAATTTAAAGAACTCCATAAAATTCAGTTGTTCTAGTTAAACCACTATATTACTCATGTGACAATATTTATTTTGATTGGTTATATTTATCTTCTTTATTAGGCTAACCAAGACTGAGAGGAGAAGTTAGTTGTCACAGGTCAGATAGCTAGATAAGATCTTTTACAAAAAGAATCATGTCATTTATCACTATCATTCCTAGAACTGTGCACAAGGGGTGGAAATGTAATGGGTACAACCCACTCATCTAAAAAAATAGATTGATATTCTATTACTATGTCATCATCACTTCTCAGTGACTCTCCCTACAACTAATAGAACCTTCCTTTATAAACAAATGAGTAAAATCAAACAAAATAAATCAAAACATTAGCCACGTGTGCAAGGGTATGCTTTATTCTATACTATAGGCCACCACTTCTTTACTGAAAGGAATGGAAACATGCTTCCTCATCAGTCTTTGTTTTATTTGTTTACCATCATTCCTATGAATTTGGTTACTACATTGATCAGTCACTCAATTTGGTCATTACATTGAACAAAGTCCTGAAGTTTTCCTTTCTATGACTGGGCATCATGTAAACCATTCTATTGCTGCTCACTTTGCTATGAACCAGTTTGTCCAAACTTCCCAAAGTACTCTGAATTCTTTATGGGCAATAATATTCTACCACATTCTTATACCACAGCTTCAGCTTTCTTCAGTGATTTTCTAATTGACAGACATCTAATTTCCTGCTATACATTCGCTACTACAAAAAGTGATGCTATAAATGCTATTGTATTCGTGGTGCTTTTCCTTCCATCACTGACATTCTTGGGGATCTCTGTTGAATGAAAGAGCAGATACAATTCAGCAAATTCTTTGAGAATAATTCCAAATTGCTTCTGAGAAAATCACACTGATTTACAGTTTCAAATAAAATGTGTTGATGTGCCTAATTTCCTATAGCTTTTCCAATATAATTTTTATCATTTTAATTTTGGTCATATTTTCCAATTTGATGGGTAGGAAGTAGAATCTGAGAGTTTTTGTTATTTATCTTATTACTAGTGATTTGGAATTTTTTCAGATGATTGTTGAAGGCTTGTGTTTCTTTTTTTTTTTAATTGTAAGTTTATATCTCTTGGTTATTTATCTATTCTAGGGAATGATATTTCTTCTCATATAATTGTATCAACTATTTATATATTTTGTGTATCAAATATTTTTACTCAGAGATTTTTTTTTCCCAGTTAACTAATTTTCTTCTTATCTCAATTGCCCTGGATATTTTGTTGTATGTAATTTAAATAATCTAGTTTATCTTTTAGGATTAACTCTATCCCTCATTAGGTTAAAAACTCACCCTCTGGACATAGTTGTACAAAGCACTACATGACATTCACCTATAATGTTTTTATGATGTGACCTTTTTATAATTAGATTGTGTATTCAACTGTAACTTCTTATGGCTTATGATGTAAGATTTTGGTCTAAATGTACTTTCTGTCAAATTGTTAGTATTTTTTTTTAGCTTTCAAGCAGTTTTTATTAAATAGGATGTTCTGGCCCCAATAGTTCATGTTCTAAGGTTCATTGAATACTATACTACTAGTTTTAATTACCTAATCTGTTCCATTGATCAACTTTTGTGATTGGATTTAGTAATTTGATTGTTATGACACTGAATTTATAAATTAATGTAGTCAACATCTCGATTGTAATTCTATTGGTGTGGCCAAATCTTGAATAATCAACACATCTCTAATTGTCTTCTGTAAAGAGTCCTGAATATATCTTGGGAAGGTTGCATTCCAGATATTTCTATGCATTTTGTAACTATTTTGAATGTGATTTCTTTTTCTATCTTTTTCCTGCTGGGTTTTGTTATTAATAAACAGAAACAGGAAGACTTAAAACCATCTGGTATATTAGTAATAATAATAGCAACAATAAAAAATAATCATTCAATTTCTCTAGTGCTTTAAGATTTTCAAAGCACTTTACATATATTATCTTTTTTATTTTTTATTTTTAAATTTTTTTATTATAGCTTTTTATTTACAAATTATATGCATGGATAATTTTACAGCATTGACCATTGCCAAACCTTTTGTTCCAATTTTTCCCCTCTTTGCCCCCCATCCCCTCTCCCCAATGGCAGGTTGACCAATACATGTTAAGTTACAGGTATTATCTTATTTATCTTCATAACAAAACTGTGAGATAGATATTATTATTATTACCATTTTCTATATAAGGAAACCAAGACTGAGAGGAGAAATTAGTTGTCACAGGTCAGATAGCTAGTTATTGACTCAGGTGAGATTCTCAACCCAGTCTCTCCTGACTCTAAATTCATCACTGATCCACTGCGCAACATTGCCTCTCTCCTTTGGTCAAAGGAACTGAAGACATATATAGTAAAGCAGAGAATACTAAGAAGGCACATGATCTTGGTTTTGAAGGAGTTGAATGGAGAAGAGGAAATGGACTTATTCTACCTGATTCCAGAAGGTAGAGCTAAGACAAAGGCACAGGAGAGTGATGACAGAGGGGAAGATTCTACTTAATATAAGGGGGAAGTGTCTCAATAATCAGAACTTCCTGAAAGAACAGGCTTCCTGGGGTCAAGGTTAATAGGTACCTCATTAGAGATCTTCTAGTGGAATGTGATAACCATATGTTGGATCTAGATGTCCTCTGAGGTCTCTTCTAATGCTGAGATTCTATAATTCTGGGATTTTACAGATGAGGAAACTAATTCTTCATAACTGAGCCTCTTTCTACTCATGTTATATCTTATTATCCAACATGTAGTCTTCAATTCGGTGATTCTGGCTTTCTGGTCATTCCACAAACAAGTTCATTTCTCAGCTTTGGGCATTTTCTCTGGCTCCTCCCATGCTCATAATGCTCTCCCTCCTCTACTCTAACTATTGATCTAACTAGCTTTCTTTAAATCCTGACTTAAATCTCACATTTTAGAAGAACCCTTCCCTAACCCCTATTAATTTTAGTGCCTTCTCTCTGTTAATTACTTTCTATTTATCCTGTCTAGAGATTGCTCTCTCTATATTAGTTTATATCTTGTCTCTATTAGATTCTAAGCTCTCTGTCTTTTTTGTATCCCTAGTCCTTAGCACAGTGCCTTTCACACAGTAAATGCTTATTTATTATTTGGTTATTGATAAATGCTTATTTATTGATTGATTAGATTTTGGAACCTCAAGTGGCTTACTCAAAGTCACACTGCTAGAAAAAATACATTACCCAGGTACAGAATGAAGAAGACATGGTTAGATTTGCCTTTAGACATAGATTCAGGAATGAAGAATTTTCTAAATCTCTGGTTTAAGGGGTGTACTGGAGGAAGTTCGAAGCAGTTTTGAGATGTTAGCTAAATTTTCATTGTGAGTATTCACACCTAAGAAACTGATACAATTCAGGTCTTGATTTGTTTTGTTGGTTGTTTAGATTTTTTTGAAATCTTAACAGCATAGGCTCAACTTAAAAGCCTTTGTTCATAAATTTCTTTCTTTCCAGAGAGGCTGGGTGTTAAACTTTTACGAAAATGCTCCTTTAATGTTCTATATACTTTTATTGAGCTAAGTAGGAATAGAGCAGTAGATGTAGTAGACTGGGAGTCTAATTATTTGTATAATAATTATAATAAAATATAAGAACTATAAAATAATATAATAACTATATAAATATTTACATATTGCTGTAAGGATTGTAAAATGCTTTATATATATAATTTCTTTTGAGCCTCACAACAGCTAACTAGGACCGAAGTCTTTTGTCTCATAGGGAAGTCTCATACCCTCTGAATACCAGCTCTTTCCCATAGTCTGCCTCCTTGGCATGATGTTACCATGCACTCCTGACAGTGGGAGAGCAAAGATGACAGTGTAATCTGCAGTTCCAGCCTCGAGGAACACTTACTCATTAATCTAATGGTACAAATTCCACCTGGCTTAGTTATCCTGCTCAAACTTGTGAGTTTTTAGTTGAGTTTAGCTCACTCACGAGTTACCACACTAAAATAAATCAGGCAACTGGCTCGACTTCTTTTACACATCAGCACCAGTTTTGACAGAGCCTAATTTCAAAGGGATGTAGCCAATGCCAATACTTATCAGCAAAGGCATTGAATTGCAGCCTTGACACAAACAAGTCCCAATTATCAGGAGAACACGGTTTGTCGAGACAGCTGAAGGACATGGTTCACATGTAATAGAGACAGTATCTATTTTGAAATTGTGCAAAATCCATACAGCTTTACAATCATCTAGTTCAAAAGTCAGAGAATGGCTCCAAAGGCAGTTTTCTAAAATAGGTAGAAGGTAAAACTTGGAAAACTGAAAAGAAACTTGGTGAGTTCTATAAAAATGACCTTCTGTCAATCTGGCAGGATTTCTGGCTCTTTGACCCCATCCATCTCCAAAATGAAAGCCTGGCAAATGGGGCTGGCTGAAATGGCAAGACGTTAAAAATTCATTTCTTCAGAACTGGCCAGGCAGGGGACTAGACCAACCTCATAATGGTTCCCATTCACAACTAGTCAGGATCACATCCTATTTGGGAATCAAATGGCTGATTCACTCAGGTGTTCCAAGTTACTTCAAGAGTAATGATGCATGTCATCCTAATGACACATTTTACTTAATATAAGAGGGAAATGTGATGGTATCATTGGGTGGTAGAGCCTGAGTTCTCATTCAGGTTCTGTAATGAACTTGCTACATGACTTTGGTCAAGTCATTTAACTTTTCTGAGTTTTAATTGTCTTATGACTAAAACGAGTAGTCAGGCTGGCAATGCAGATTCTGTCCATTCCCCCAAGAAAGTCTTCATACACTTGGGGGTAGCCATTCCTCTAACTCACGAATGAGTTTCAGGTCCATCAGTTGCCCTCAACCTGGTTTAGCCCATCTGTTTAGGTGGTGTACCAGGATGTGGCCACTGTACATGCTGCAGCATCTTGGAGGCACAGGTGAGACCTGAGTGCCAGGTAGACATCAAATAAGCAGCCCCCAAAAGGGTTCAGCAAACCCTCACACCACAGATGCTGGTCAAAGAGGAGAAAGGCCTTGTTCTAGAAGATGATGATTAAGCTGCATGATCTGGTATAAGGTGCATCACTCCTCTGTGCCTCAGTTTCCCTATTTGCAAAATGGGAGAGTAGTAGTGGAATTACCACTAGGGTCCTTCCTACTTCAACCATTTTATGTTCTAAAGTATCTCCTAACTAATATTCTTTTCTGATTCAATTCAAAAGTTTTACAAAATTTATAGAAATAAATATAGTATGAAAGAGAGAGCAATAGCTCCTTGGAGAGAGGAAATGGAGATGGATCCTAAGAAGAGCCCTTTATTAAAAAGGTACCACTTGACCTTATCCTTTAAAACACACAGAGATGTGGAGATGTTCGGATGGAGTACATTTAGGGCCTGTGGAACAACTTATACAAATCTCCAATGTCAAACACTGAAATATCCAATTTGAGGAAATTGAGTTCGGTTGGGTCATTTGACCGGAATGTACAAATTGTAAAGAGGATCACTGTGAAATGAGACTGGAAAGGTATGTAGGAGCCAGGTGGTTGAGAGCTTTAAGAGATAGGCTGATAAATTGATTTTTGATTCCGTGTTCGACTAGATATTGCTGGAGCTTATTGAGTAGAAGAGTGACGTGATCTGTTCTGGGCTTTAGGAAAATCACTGTGCAGAAGATACATGCGAATGGAGAGATAGGGCAGGGAGACCCACTAGGAGGTTATTCCCCCAGTCCAGGTGAGAGGGGATGAAGTATATTGGTGATCATAGGAGTAAAGAAAGGGGGAAGGGTGAGAGTAATGTGTATTTCTTCTAGTTGTAAAATTATGCAAAATATTATCTGCTGTATTGTGTCATTTCAAATTATATCATAGAATCTCAGAATCTCACAGTTGGAAAGGATCCCATTGGCTATCTAGTCTAACCTGTGTCCGAACGAGAATCCCACGTATAAGAAATCTGATAAATTCAGTCTTTGCTTGAAGACCTCCACCACCTTCCAAAAAAGCCACCTTTGTTCTGTTGAGATTTTCTATAGTGTTGTATAATGGAAAGGTTAATATGTTTAGAATTGTAGTACCTGGGTTTGAATTCTAATTCTTCTATTTTTCACTTTGGTGACCTTAAGGGAGTCACTTATCATTTCTGGACTTCCCTCAATTATAAAATATTGTGGTTTGACTGGGGTACCATCCAGCCCCAAATCTATCACTCAGTCTGTATTTCTGTGACATTTTCCTGATGTACCAGTGTCATGATACAACCAAAAAATGAGATTAGGCTGTCATATTCACTAATTAATAATATATTTGAGAATTTTTCAAGGAACCAAAATCAAAGACACACTAAACTAAACTAAATCTCCACTTTTTCATTTTTTTTTTATTTTTTTGTTCACAAAGTTAATTTATTTTTAGTGCTATTTTCCCCTTTTTATTATTTTCTTTTTTTCTGGTTATATATGCACAATATTTTTTTAAAATACACATTTCTTTTGTGAATCATGTTGGGAGAGAAAAATCAGAACAAAGAGGAAAAACCACTACGAAAAAATGGAAGTCAAAGAAAAAAAGTGAACCATAGCATGTGTTTTATTTACATTTAAACTCCACAGTTCTCTTTCTGGATACAGATGACATTTTCAATCCTAAATTATTGGGATTGCCTTAGATCACTGAACCACTGAGAATAACCAGATCTTTCATAGTTGTTCACACAATCTTGCTGTTATAATGTATTCCTGGTTCTGCTTGTTTTAGTCAGCATCATTTAGTCAGCACAGATTATGTGTAAATCTTTACAGGCCTTCCTAAATTAAGCTTGTTTATTAGTTTTTATAGAACAATAATATCCCATTACTTTCATGTACCATAACTTATTCAGCCATTTCCCAATTGATGGGCATCTATTCATTTTCCAATTCTTTGCTACCACAAAAAGAGCTGCTACAAACATTTTTGCACATATGGGTCTTTTCTCTCCTTTATGATTTCCTTGGGATATAGATCCAGTGGTAGCATTGCTGAATCAAAGGATCTGTACAGTTTGATAGCCCTTTGGGTATAGTTCAAAATTGCTCTCCAGATTAGACAGATCATTTCATAACTCCACCAACAATGCATTAGTGTCCCAGTTTTTCCACATCAGCTCTAACATTTATCATTATTTTTTCTGTCATCTTAGCTAATATGAGAGGTATGAGCTGGTACTTTGGAGTTGTTTTAATTTGAATTTTTCTAATCAATGGTGATTTAGAACATTTTTTCATATGATTGTAGATGGCTTTAATTTCATTGTCTGAAAATTGTTCATATCCTTTGACTATCAATTAGGGAATGACTTGTATTCTTATAAATTTGATGCAGTTTTTTTCTATATTTTAAAAATGAGGATTTTATAAGAGATACTGGCTATAAAATTTTTCCTAGCTTTGTACTTCTCTTTTAATCTTGATTGTGTTGGTTTGTTTGTGCAAAACCTTTTTAATTTAATTTAATCAAAGGTATCCATTTTGCATTTAATAATGTTTCCTAATTCCACTTTGGTAGAACTTCCCTTCCACAAAGATCTGATAGGTAAAGTAATTCCTTGGTCTCCTAATCTGCTTATGGTGTCACCTTTTATGCTCAAATCATATACCCATTTTGACCTTATTTTGTTACAGGATGTGAAACATAGGTCTACGCCAAATTTCTGACATATTATTTTCCAGTTTTCCCAGCAAATTTTGTGAAATAGTGAGTTCTTATTCCAGAATGTGGAGTTTTGGGATTTATCAAATGCTAGATTATTATAATCATTGATTACTGGGTCATGTGTATTTACCCTATTCCACTGAACCACCATTTTATTTCTTAGCCAGTATCAAATGGTTTTGAGGACTATTGCTTTGTAATAGAGTTTTAGGTTTGGACCTGCTAGATCACCATGCTTTGAATTTTTTTCATTAATTCCCTTGATATTCTTGCACTATTGTTCTTCCAGATGAATTTTCTTATAAAATAAAACAATTTTTAACTCTATAAAATAATTTTGGCAGTTTGGTATGACACTGAAAAGTAGACCAATTTAGGTAGAATTTTTATTTATATTATATTAGCTCAGCCTACTTGTAAGCAATTGGTATTTTTTCCACTGTTTGGATGAGACTTTATTTGTGTGAGAAGTGTTTTGTGATTGTGTTCATATAGTTCCTGGGTTTGTCTTGGGAGATAGACACCCAAATATTTTATTTCATCTACAGTTATTTTAAATGGAATTTCTCTTTCTGTTGTTGCTGGGCTTTGTCAGTAATATAGAGAAGTGCTGATGATTTCTGGGGGTTTATTTTATATCCTGCAACTTTGCTAAAGCTGTTCATTGTTTCAAGTAAGTTTTTGGATCATTCTCTAGGATTCTCTAAATATATCATAATATCACCTGCGAAGAGGGAGAGTTTTATGTTCTTATTGCATATTATAATTCCTTTAATATCTTTTTCTTTTCTTATGGCTAAATCCAACATTTCTAGTCCAATATTGAATAATAGTGGCAATAATGGGCATCCCTATTTCACCTCTTATCTTATTTGGAATGTGTCTTACTTTTCTCCATTACAGATAATGCTTGATGATGGTTTTAAATAGATGCTGCTTATCACTTTAATGAAAACTCCCTTTATTTATATGTTCTCACATGTGTATTTTATCAAAAACTTTTTGTGTTGTCTATTGAGATTATCATATGATTTCTGTTAGTTTTATTATTGATAAGGTCAATTATAATAGTTTTCCTGATATTATACCAGCTCTGCATTTCTGGTATAAATCCTACTTGGTCATAGTGTATTATCCTATTGATAACTTGCTATAATCTCTTTGCTAATATTTTATTTAAAATTTTGCATCAATATTCATTAGAGAGGTTGGCCTATAATTTTCTTTCTCTGTTTTGGCTCTTCCTAGTTGTATCACAGAAAGAATTTGGCAAGACTCTTTCTTTACCTATTTTTCCTACTAGTTTACATAGGATGGGAATTTATTATTATTATTAATATATTATATATTATTATTATTACATAGTATGGGAATTAATTATTCTTTAAATGTTTGATAAAATTCACTTGTTTTTCTTAGGGATTTTATTGATAACTTGTTCGATTTGTTTTTCTAAAATGGTACTTAATTTAAGTAATTTCCTCTTCTGTTAATCTGGGAAATGTATATTTTGTAAATATTCATCCATTTCAATTAGATCATCTTATTTGCTGCCATACAGTTGGGCAAAGTAGCTCCTAATTATGGTTTTAATGTATTTTTCTTGGTGGTAAGTTTACACTTTTCATTTTTGATTCTGGTAATTTGGTTTTTTCTTTCCTTTTTCTAATCAAATTACCCAAAGTTTATCTATTTTGTTGGTTTTGTAATAAAACAAACTTTTAGTTTTATTAATTAGTTCAATACTTTCTTTAGTTTCAATTTTATTAATCTCTCCTTTAATTTTCAGAATTTTAATTGGGGTTTTAAAATTTGTTCTTTTTCTAGCTTTTTTTAGTTGCATTTAGCTGTTTTTCTAATAAGGCATTTTACATTTTCTTCCATTTTTTCACACTTTTTAGTTTGTTTGATTGATTCTTTAGGTCTCATAGAGTCATGAGCTTCCATTTGCTTGATTCCAGTTTTTAATGTGTGATATTTTTTTCAGTTCGCTTTTGAATCTTTTTCCATTTAATTACTTCTAATTTTTAAAGTGCTGTTTTCTTCAGTGTGCTTTTTTTGCATTGGCCCATTTTGTTTTTTAAGGAATTGATTTGGTCAGTGGACTTTTTTGCATTTGCTCAATTTTATTTAAAATTTTTTATTAAAGCTTATTATTTTCAAAACCTATGCATAGATAATTGTCAACATTTACCCTTGCAAAAACTTATGTTCCCCTTTTTCTCCCTCCCTTTCCCCCACCTGCTTCCATAAATAGCAAGTAATCCACTATATGTTAAACATATGCAATTCTTCTAAACATATTTCCACAATTACCATACTGAAAAAAGACAAATCCGATCAAAATTTTTTAAAAAGGAGAAAGAAAACAAAATGCAAACAACCAACAACAAAAAAGTGAAAATACTATGTTGTGATCCACACTCATTTTGCACAATCCTCTCTCCAGGTGCAGCTGGCTTTCTTTATCACAAGACCATTGGAACTGGCCTGAATCACTTCACTTTTGAAAAGTGCAACATCCATCAGAACTGATCATTGCATAATCTTGCTGTTGATGTATACAATGTTCTCCTGGCTCTACTAACTTCACTCAGCATCAGTTCATGTAAGTCTCTCAGGTCTCTCTGAAAACATCCTGTTGATCATTTCTTCTAAATTAGAAATATTCCATAACATTCATATACTATAACTTAGCCATTCTCCAACTGATGGACATCTACTCATTGTACAATTCCTTGCCACTACACAAAGGGCTGCCACAAATATTTTTGCACATGTGAGTCCTTTTCCCTTTTTTATGCTCTCTTTGGTACTATTGGATTAAAGAATATTGATTGCCCTTTGGCATTTTGATAGCCCTTTGGACATAGTTCCATATTGCATTCTAGAATTGTTGGAGCAGTTTACAATTCCACCAGGAAAGTATTAGTGTCCCAGTTTTCCCACATTCCCTCTAACTTTTATCATTATTTTTACATGTCATCTTAGCCAATCTTAGAGGTATATAGTGGAACCCCAGAGCTGTCTTAATTTGCATTTCTCTGATCAATAGTGATTTAGAACATTTGTTCATATGATTAGAAATGGTTTTACTTTCTTCATCTGAAAATTGTCTGTTCGTATCCTTTGACCATTTATCAACTGGAAAATGACTTATATTCTTATAAATTTGAGTCAATTCTCTATATATTTTAGAAATGAGGCCTTTATCATAACCCTTAAAGGTAAAATTTTTTTCCCAGTTTACTACTTCCTTTCTAATCTTATCTGCATTGGTTTTGCTTGTACAAAAACTTTTAAGCTTAATATAATCAAAATTATCCACTTTGCATTTCATAATGTACTCTAGTTCTTCTTTGGCCACAAATTCCTTGCTTCTTCACAGATCTGAGAGGTAGACTACCCTTTGTTCTTCTAATTGGCTTATAGTATCCTTCATAATGTCTAAATCATGAACCCATTTTGATCTTATCTTGGTATAGGGTGTTAGGTGTGGGTCAATGCCTAGTTTCTTCCATATTAATTTCTAATGTTTCCAGGAATTTTTGTCAAATCCTAGAAGCAGAGGTCTTTAGGTTTATCAAACACTAGATTACTATAGTCATTGACTGTTTTGTCATGTGAACCTAATTTATTCCACCGATTCACTACTCTATTTCTTAACCAGTATCAAATGGTTTTGATGACTGCTGCTTTAAAATATAGTTTTAGGTCTGGTAGAGATAGGCCAATTTCATTTTCATTTTTTTTTTCATTAATTCCCTTGAAATTCTTGATTTTTTGTTATTCCAGATGAACTTTGTTGTTAATTTTTTCTAGCTCTGTAAAATTATTTCTTGGGAGTTTGATTGGTGTGACACTGAATAAGTAGATCAATTTAGGTGGTATTGTCATTTTATCATATTAGCTTGTATTACCTATGAGCACCTGCTATTTTTTCAAATGGTTAGATCTGACTTTATTTGAGTGGAAAGTGTTTTATAATTGAGTTCATATAGTTCTTGACATTTTTCTTGACTGGTAGACTCCCAAACATTTTATATTAGCTACAATTATTTTTATAGCTTTTTATTAAATTATATGCATGGGTAATTTTACAGCATTGACAACTACCAAACCTTTTGTTCCAATTTTTCCCCGCCTTCCCCCATCCCCTCCCCGCCATGGCAGGATGACCAATACATGTTAAGTATGTTAAAGTATAAATTAAATACAATATAAGCATACATGCCCTAACAGTTATTTTGCTGTATAAAAAGAATCGGAGTTTGAAATAGTGTACTACTAGCCTGTGAAGGAAATCAAAATTGCAGGCAGACAAAAATAGAAGGATTGGGAATTCTATGTAATGGTTCATAGTTATCTCCCAGAGTTCTTTTGCTGGGTGTTTCTGGTTCAATTCATTATTGCTCTATTGGAACTGATTTGGTTCATCTCATTGTTGAAGAGGGCCACATCCATCAGAATTGACCATCATATAATATTGTTGAAGTATGTAATGATCTCCTGGTCACTACAGTTATTTTAAATAAAATTTCTCTTTGTATCTCTTGCTGATGGGATTTTGTTAGTAACATATAGAAATGGTGATGATTTATGAGGATTTATTTTACATCCCACAACTTTGCTAAAGTTGTGAATTGCTCCTAGTAGTTTTTCAGTTGATTCTATAGGATTTTCTAAGTACACTATCATATTATCTTCAAAGAGTGATAATTTGGTTTCCTCATTACCTACTCTAATAGGTTTAATTTCTTTTTCTTCTCTTATTGCTGAAGCTAACGTTTCAAATACAGTATTGAATAGTAATAGTGATAATAGGCAACCTTGTTTCACACCTGATCTTATAGGGAATGCTTCTAGTTTGTCCCCTTTACATGTGATGCTTGTTAATGGTTTTAACTAGATGCTACTGATCATTTTAAAGAAAACTCCATGCATTCCTACACTTTCTAGTGTTTTCAATAGGAATAGGTGTTGGATTTTGCCAAATGCTTTTTCTGCATCTAGTAAGATAATCATATGATTTTTGTTAATTTGGTTATTGATATAGTCAACTATGCTAATAGTTTTCCTAATATTGAACCAGCCCCGCATTCCTGATATAAATCCTACTTGGTCATGCTATATTATCCTGGGGATTACTTGCTGTAATCTCTTTGCTAATATTTTATTTAAGATTTTTGGTATCTATGCATTAGGGAAATTATTCTATAATTTTATTTCTCTGTTTTCAACCTATCTAGTTTAGGTATCAGTACCATGTCTGTGTCATAAAAGGAATTTGGTAGGACTCCTTTTTTCCTATTTTTCAAAATAGTTTGCATAATATTGGAATTAATTGTTCTTTAAATGATTGGTGGAATTCACTTGTAAATCCATCTGGCCCTGGGGATTTTTTCTTAGGGAGCTGATTCATAGATTGTTCAATTTCTTTTTCTAAAATGAGACTAGTTCAGTAATTTATTTCCTCCTCTGTTAATTTGGGCAATGTATATTTTTTTGTAAATGTTAATCAATTTGACTTAGATTATCTGACTTATTGACATACATTTAGGCAAAATAGTTCCTAATTATTGTTCTAATTCCTTCTTCTTTGGTGGAAAGTTCACACTTTTCATTTTCAATAATAACAATTTGATTTTCTTCTTTCCTTTGTTTAAATCAAATTAACTAAATGTTTATCTATTTGGTCAGTTTTTCACAAAACCCTCTCTTAGTTGTGCTTGATAATTTTCTTAGTTTCAGTTTTATTAATCTCCCCTTTTATTTTCAGAATTTCAAATTTGGTATTTAATTGGGGGGCTTAAATTTGTTCTTTTTTCTAGCTTTTTAAGTTGCATAACCATTTCATTGATCTTCTCTTTCTCTATTCTATATAAATAAGCATATAGAGATGTAAATTTTCCTCCAAGAACTGCTTTGCCTACATCCAATAAATTTTGCTAAGTTTTCTTATTATTATCATTCTCTTGGATGAAATTTTCGACTATGTCTGTGATTTGTTGTTTCATTCATTCATTCTTTAGGATTAGATTGTTTAATTGTCTATTTCTCCCTGGTCTTTTATTGCATGTTATTTTTATTGCATCATGATCTGAAAAAAAATGCATTTACTATTTCAGCCTTTTTGCATTTGATTTTGAGGGTTTTATGCCCTAATACATGGTCAAATTTTGTTTTGGTTCCATGTACCACTAATAAAAAATATATATTCCTTTCTGTCTCCATTCAATTTTCTACAAAGGTCTATCATGCCCAACTTTTCTAAAATTCTATTTATCTCCTTAACTTTTCTATTATTTATTTTGAGGTTTGATTTATCTTGTTCTGAAAGAGCAAGGTTGAGTGCCCCATTAGCATAGTTTTGCTGTCTAATTCTTCTTGCAGCTCTCTTAATTTCTTCTCTTGGAATTTGGATGCTATACCACTTGGTGCATATATATTTAGCATTGATGTTACTTTATTATCTATTGTGCCTTTCAATGTTGAACCTGGTTTGTGTAAGGACAAAACTGAGAACTTTTATTGAGATTGTCATATAACATATCAATTCCACAAACATCTAACACCATAATATAAATATAAATTGCCTATCTGCACACCTGGGAGTTTCTGTGCTAGAAGGTATCCCCATCAATGACATCATACTTCTGGATAGTAAAAAAAAAAAAACCCTCAATTGGGCCTTCACTGCTACTACTGCTATATGTGTATATATTTATGTCTTTTTCTTTTTTTGTATCTTTTTGTGTCTGTGTAATTATATATATATATATATATATAATGTATGTATGTATATATGTATGCATATATATAATTGATATTGATATTTATATGTATACTTGATTTCAGAAGGAATGAAAAGGTTTGGAAACCTCTTAAATCTCCTGTGTCTCCCTTAAGCACCCACCCACCCTTTCAACTGAAAACCTTGTCTTAAATTACTGAAAAAGTTAAGTCCATTTGCAGTGAGCTCCCTCTTCTCTCTTCTTTCTCCTCACCTATCACTCAGATTCCTTCTGCTACTCTTTTCTTCTTTACCCCTGTTGCATATGAAGCGATGACCTTTCTTCTCTCCCTGCTAAAATGGTCCATTCCATCCTGTGCCCTCCAAGATACTGCTCCCTCTTTCATCCCCACCCTTTCACTTATTTTTTCTTAATCTGCCCCCTTCTTATTCTATTTCACTGTCCTCCTATTTCTCTGTAAGTTAAGACTTTTTTACCTTACTAAATGTATGTTATTCCCTCTTTAACTGAGTTCCAGTGAGAATAAGGTTACTGCAACTACCCCTCCCTCTACCCTATCTTTACTTCCATTGCCACGGTTCTTCCATTTAATCCTTGTTTGTATGAAATAAGTGTTCCCTTTTACCTTTCCCATTCCATTTTTTTTCCTGAGGCAGTTGGGGTTAAGCGACTTGTCCAGGATTACATAGCTAATAAGTGTTAAGTGTCTAAGACCAGATTTGCACTCAGGTCTTCCTGACTTCAGGGTTGGTACTCTACCCACTGCACCACCTAGCTACCCCCCAATTTTATTTTTTAGAATAATCTCATCACAATCACCTCAAACACAAGTCTTCTGTCTATATATGCTCTTTTAAACTATCCTAGTAGTGTTAACATTTGTACAAGTTACAAATATTTCTTTCCCATATATGAAGTAAACATTTTAGCCATATTAAATCCCTCATAATTAGCCCTTCATGATTACTTTCTTATATTTCTTCAGATTCTTGGAAGTCAAATTTTCCATTCAATTCTGGGCCTTTCCTCAAGAATACTTGAAAGTCCTTTAATTTATTAAATATCATTTTCCCTTGCAGGATTATACTCAACTTTGCTAGTTATGTTATTCTTGGTTACAAATCCTTTGTTCTTTGGAATATTATATTCCATCTCCTTAGCTATTTTAATGTAGAAGCTGATAAATCTTATGTTATCCTAACTGTAGCTCCACAATATTTAAATTGTTTTTAATTGCTTATAATATTTTTCCTTGACCTGGGAGCTTTACAATTTAATTGTAATATTCCTATGAGTTTTCATTTTGGTGTCTCTTTAAGGTAGTACTTGATGGATTTTTTTTAATTTCCATTTTACCTTGTAGTTCAAAAAGTTCAGGGCAATTTTCCTGAATAATTTTTGAAAAGTGCCTAGACTTTTTTTAAGTTAACTTTCAGGTAGTCTGACAATTCTTATGCCAGGTCAGTTGTTTTCCTAATGAGATTTGTCAGTCTCTTTTATTTTTAAATCTTTTGATTTTATTTCATTATTTCTTACTGTTTTATCCAGTCATTAGTTTCCCCTTACCCAGTTCCAATTTTTAAGGACCTATTTTCTTTAGTAAGTTTTTGGATCTCTTTTTCCAATTGGTTGACTTTTTTCATAATTTTCTTTCTTCTCTTGTATTATTACGCTTACTTCTTTTCCCATTTTTCCTCAACCTCTCTTGACAGATTTTTAAATTCTTTTAAATGTTTTCCATGAACTATTTTTGTATTTGTATCATTTTACATTTTTCTTTGAAGCTTTATAAGAAACTGTTTTGTCTTTTTCTGAATTTGAACTTGGATCTTCTCGGTCACCATAATAGTTCTTTATGGTCGGGTTCTTTCTTATTTACTCTCTTTTAAAAAAAATACCCTATTTCTTGACTGTTAATGGCTCCCAAGGTGTGGGAATAATGGCTCAGGCTTCAGGTTTTTCATGCTGCTGTTTGCTGAACTCCAATCTGGGGCATCTTTGACTTTTTTGATTATGCCAGTGCTCTATAATCCCAAACCAAACCAGGTGGGTTGATGCTTTGTTCTATAAGAGACCTCAGGTATGCCTCTTCACCCCTGAGCCACAACCAGGACCCCCAGTACTTCTGCTATCGCAAATGGTCTTGCTCCCTGAGGTCTCTCAGGTGGATGCAAGTATCAGGTCATCTCTAAGCCCAAAATAAAACCGGGGACTCTGCTCTCCTGAGGGTGACCACAGCCAACAGGGCCCCATCTGCTTCACCTCTGTGCTTTTATTACATGTCCTTACTCCTCATTGCATGTGTTCATTCCTCATTGCACATATTCAGTTCTTATTCCTCATAGAACATGCTTACTTCTCCTCATGTTGCTGCAGCTGAAGACTATATCTGATCATCCCAGAGTTCCTCACTAGTGGAGAAGAGTACTGCCCTTCTTCCCCTGATCAGGACTCAACCGTCAAACTACAGGGCAGAAAGCTCTCAAGTGGAAGTTGCTGCCCACACAGCTGCCCCCAGGGTTTGCTTGTTGATTCAGCAGAGGCCTCTCCCAGGAGGTATCTGCACTTCATTCAAGCCAGACCAGTAGGTCAACTATTTCCTAATGTCCTCCCAAGTTGTCTTAGGCTGGACAGCTCCTTTGCTTTTAATTGTTTGTTCTGCTCTAAAATTTACTTTGATGGATGGTGTTAGGGAGAGCCAGGTAGTCTTCCTGCTTTATTTGCTCATTTCCCCACAGTTCCCTCCAGGGTAGGCTTATTTCTCTTTGACTTATTTTCAAACTCTTCCTGTCTACTGACTCTGACTCTTTCTTTACTGGCTACAAACATGCCAATCTTTCATCCTCAAAATACCCTCATTTGATACTTCAATTCTCACTTTTCATATATTTCTTCTGCCTTTTGTAGCTGAACTCCTTAAAAAAGATCTACAAGACACCACTTTGTCTCCTCTCACTTTCCTTTTAACGTCTTACAATCCAATTTCCAACCTTATTTTCCACCAAAACTCATTTCCTAGAGTTACTGATCTTGACTTTTTTCAATCTTCGTTCTCCTCAACTTCTTTGCAGCCTTTTATTCTGTTGCTTACTGTCTCCTCTTGATATTCTTTTTTCTCTAGGTTTTGGGAAATTCCTCTCTCTGTCTCTCTGTCTGTCTCCTTCTGTGTCTGTGTCTGTGTCTGTGTCTATGTCTATGTCTGTCTGTCTGTCTCTCTTTCTCTTGCTCTCTCTCTCCCCCTCCTCTCTCTCTGGATGCTCTTTTTTAGTCTCCTTTGCTGGATCCCCCTTCAAATCACACTTTTGAAACACAGATACCTTTCAGGGTTTGGCCCTGAGTTTTCCTCTTCTCTCCCTTCATACAGTTTCACTTGTTGATCTCATCAGCATCCATGAATTTAATTCTCATCTCCATGGTGATGATTCTCACATCTACCTTTCCTGCCCCCAATTCTCTGCTGACCTCCAATCTCCTATCTACAACTGCCTTTCAAATAGCTCAAATTGGATGTTTAATAGCCATCTTAAACTAAACAAGTCCAAAAAGAAACTGATTATTGTACAGCCTAAATGATCCCCCTCCCTTATTTCTGTGAAAGGCAATACCATGTCCCATCTATCAGGCTCAGGTTCACAAGTAATCCTAGACCTCTTACTGTTTCTAACTCTTTATATCCAAGCTGTTGCCAAGGCCTTTTGCATCTCTAGGATATGTCCCATCTTCTCCACTGACATCACCTCTCACCTCATCACCTCTCACCTGGACTATTGCAACAACCTTCTGGAACATGTCTGCTTCAAGTCTCTCCCTTCTCTAACCCATCCTCCATTCAAACTACTAAAATAATTGTCTTAAAGCATAGGTCCAATCATGTTTCCCTTCCCATGACCACCCTACAACTCCAGTGACTCTCTGTTGCCTCCAGGATCAACTACAAAATCTTCCATTTGCTATTTAAAACCTTTCATCATCAAGACTCCCTCTGCTTTTTCAATCTCCTTACATCTTAATACCTTAACACATATTCTTTGCTTTGGGAACCATTGGTTCCTAGCTATTTTATGCTAAAGCTATTTGATCTCTCAACTCTCGGCATTTTATCTGGTTGTCCTCCATGTTTGGAATACTCTCCATCTTCAACTCTACTTTCCCTAACTTCCTTCATATTTCAGCTGGAATCCCATCCTTTACAGTAAGCATTTCCCTTAATTATAGTGCTCTCTCTCTGTTAATTGTATCCTCTTTCTCCTATTTATAGCTTACATCTACATATTGGCTTTCCCATTGAATTATACGTAGGGACTTATGCCTCTTTTTATATACCCAGCCTGGCACAAAATAAAGATTGATTTATTGATTGGAAAAACACCAGTTAACAAAAAATTCTTTTACTACCATGTTCTATACCTGATTTTAAAATTGCTAACCCCTCCCCTCTCCAACTATCTAGCTCAAAAATTAAAAAAAGAAAGGAAAAGAAAGCAGTTTGATAAAAATCAACAAACATGTCAACTATGTATATTTACACTACATGTGCAGTCGCTTACGTCTGCAACTAAAGGAGAAAAGTACACTTTCTAAATCCTCCCGGTCAACTTTGGGCATTATATTTATAGTGTTCAATTTCATATTTTTTTCCAGTTACATTATTGTAATAATTTTTGTATATTTCACACTGTATCTTATACTTCTCTGAATTCTTCATATTCATTGTTTTGCTTTGTTTTTATGACAATTGTTACTGCCATTGTATTGATTTATCACAGTTTGTTTAACTAGTCTTCAATCTATGGACACCTACTTTCTTTTCATATTTTGACTTCACAAAAAGTTTTTCTGTGGATATTTTGGTGTATATAAGACTCTCCTGTCTCATTAGTTTCTTTTCCTACCCATCAGACCACTCTTTGTCAATCTCCTTTAACATGGCTCATCATTCATCCCCTAACTGTGGGTGTCCCCTAGGGTTTTACCCACATCCTGGAACCATTTCTTTTTCTCTCGTTTGGTTACTTCAACAGCTTTCCTGATTTTAATTATTGTCTCTGTGTAGATGCTTCCCAGATCTAGATATTCAACTCTAATCTTTTTCCTGAGTTCCAGTTCTACTTATTAGACATTTCAAACCCCATATCCTGTAGGCATCTCAAACTCAACATATACAAAACAGGAGTCATTCTTTTGCTCAAATCTAATCATCTTCTAAAATTTTCCATTTCTTGCCAAGTCTTGTCAATTCTATTTCCATAAGATGTCTCTCATCTTATCCCCTTCTCTCCACACATGTAGCCACTTCCCTGATTCAGTCCTTTATCATCTCTTGTCCAAGCAATTGCAATATCCTTATCCCATCCCTCTCCATTCTAACCCATTTTTCTACTATTACCTCCTAAATAAAATACACATTTTTCTATTTAATTTTTAAAATTCTTCACAACCTGTACAAACCTACCTTTTCACTTTCATGTGACATTATTCAATCAATCAACACTTATTTATTAGCTAGCATCATATATTATCTCATCTGATCTTTACAACAACCTGTGAGGTCTGAGTTGAACAAACAGCTAATTGACATTAGCTGATGTACTACTGGACCTAAAGGTAGAAAGACATGAATTCAAATTCAAATTCAAATTCAAAATAGTTGGTGCTCTTGGGCAAGTCACTTAATCGCTGCCTCAATTGAAGACCAAATGAGCTAATATTTGTAAAGTGCTTAGCTTCAGTGTTATACGAAGTAGGTACTTAAATGTCTTTTTAAATAACTTCCCCAGGTCACACAGCTACTTGCTGCTTGAGGCAAGATTTGAAATTGGATCCTTCTAAATTCAAGCACTTCACTCTATCCATTATGCAACCAAGGTACTCTACTGCCTTGCTTCCATGTGTCAGGTACTCTGCTAAGTTCTGGGGGTGCAAATATAATGAGTGAAATTATACCTACTCATGAAGAGTTTACATGGGAAGACAACAAGGCCATTTATAGGCATAGAAAACTAAATGGCAGTATAAGGTCACTAAATGCAAAACAGGGAGGGAGGAAAGGCACTAGGGGTTAAGGGAATTATAGGGAGTTGGGGAGAGGCTTCATGGAGAAAATGGTGCTTGGACTGTGTTTTGTGAAAAGAGAGGGATCACATAAGGTGAAGATGAGGATGGCATCCGTTCCAGGCAGGGGGATGCCCAGGACAAATGAATAGAGACAAAAGATGGAATGGAGTTCAACATATAAGGAATAGTAAGAAGGAAATTTTGGTTGGATTATAGAGTTAGGGAAAGGGAATAATGTGTAGATCAAGGCATATTATGATCCAGCTAAACTGTTCTTGCTCTCATCATTTTTTTTTGTTTTGTTTTAGTCTTATCTAACTCTTTGTCTGACCCGTTTGATGTTTTCTATGCAAAGATACTAGGGTGGTTGCCATTTTCTTCAACTCATTTTCTAGATGAAGAAAATAAAGCAAACAGGGTGAAGTGATTTGTTTAGGGTAACATAGCTAGTAAGTATCTGAAACTGGATTTGAACTCAGATCTTTTTAAATGTATTTCATTTTCTTTTCCGTTAATTTGGGCAATTTATATTTTTGTATATATTCATCTATTTCAATAAGATTATTAGATTTGTTGGCATATAGTTAGGCAAAATACCTCCTAATTATTGCTTTAATTTCTTCTTCATTGGGAATTTGGTTTTCTTCTTTTCTTTTTCTAATCAAATTAACAAAAAGTTTATCTTTTTTTTTTCATAAAATCAACTCTTACTTTTATTTATTTATTTAGTGGTTTTCTTACTTTCAATTAGTCCTTCTTTTGAATTTTGAATTTCTAATTTGGTATTTAATTGGGATTTTTAATTTGTTCTTTTTCTAGCTTTTTTAGTTGCATGTCCACATTGATCTCTTTCTCTATTTCATTCATGTAAGCATTTAAAGATATACATTTTCCCATAAGAACTGCCTTGGTTATATTCCATAAGTTTTGGTATGTTATCTATCATTGTCACTCTCTTGGATGAAATTATTAATAATTTTTATGATTTGTTGTTTGACTCACTTATTCTTTAGAATTAGATTCTTTCATTTCCAATTAAATTTTAGTCTATCTTTTTCAGGCTCTTTATTGCATCATGATCTGAAAAGAACGCATTTACTATTTCTGCCTTTCTGCATTTGATTATGAGGTTTTTTGCCCTAATATATAGTCACTTTTTGTGTAGGTGCCATGTATCACTGAGAAAAATGTATGTTTCTTTCTATCTCTATTCAACTTTCTCCAGAGGAACTCAAGTCTTCTTTACTTCAGACTCAGCCCTTATCTATTTCATCACCAGTTGCCCATCTTCCATTTCTTAGGATCCCTAATTTTCTTCAAGTCTTAGCTCAAGAGCCACCTTCTGCTTTATTGATGTCCTCCTCTCTAGGCACCAGTACCCTTGCCCTCAGTGTTATAACTACATGTATACATATTTTATCATCTTTTAAAATTTGCTTCTAATCATAAATAAGAGAAATCCGAATCAAAACAAACCTGAAGCTTTATCTCCCACATAGTAAATTATCAAATACTATAACATATATAAAAATTCATTGATGGATGGGTTAGGGAAAAGGCAGATAACACTAATGCAATGTTGATGGAGCTGTCAATTGGTCCGAAACTTTTGGGAAGCAATTTGGAAGGAACAAGAGAGATGAGGAGGCTCCAGTAGGAACTCACCAGTGAGAGAAGGAGTTATACAGAGAAGTATTTCAGGGTGAGAAGGCTACAAGTGTCATAGGAAATTACAGAATAAGAAGTCCCTAAGGCACTGAGCAAAGTTCTGTTTTGAGTTCAGTATCAGAGGAAACATCCTCATAATTAGGATTAGGAGTAGAATGGGCTGTTTCAGGAGATGGTGGATTCTACCTTCTTGCAGGTCTTCAGGAAGAGGTTGGATAACCAGTTGTTGGATATGGTTTAGTTCACATTTCTATGTCCTCTTTGTGGTACACATTTCCTTTTAGAAACCCATTTTCCTCCTAATTGGGAGGAAATTCTAATTTTCTTCCTATTTTTTATTGCATCTTCTAAATGCCATTACAAAGAACTTGGGGAGTCAAAGGACTTAGGTTTGAACTCTTCCCTGTTGATTACTGTGCTTAGGCCTCTTATCTAAGTTGCTGCTTCCTTATCTTTGGTGTATCGGTATTTCCCCTATTGATGAGAGGATCAGAGTATTCTGGGAATATAGACAGAACTCTGACCAATTCCTTAAGTGATTTTAACTGACATAATTTAAAGAAATTCCGGTTTCATTGGTCAAAGGCCAATTTATTTTTCAATTAATTTCCATTCATTTTTACTTTTATGTAAAAGAGTGACTGTGAACCAAACACTCCCATCCTGTCTTTTTTCCCCCTAATGCAACTGTTCCTGTTCATTCACTTTTGGGGGGCTTTGATCCTATAAATAATCTTGCCTAATAAGTCCTTTCTTAGGTTTAGGTATTCATAATAGATGGTTAACTAGATAAATTTGATTATAAGCTGCCTTAGAGAACAGTGCAATTTTTTTTTAATTCCCTGGACTTTTTTTATTGTTGTTGTTGAACTTGGATCTTGAGTCCAGAGACCTGGGTTCTAGGCTTAGCTTTATCACTAATTCACCATTTGGCCTTGAGTAAATCACTCCATTTCTTTGAACCTCAGTTACTTTATCTGTATGATGAAGAAATTGGCATAAATGACCTTTAAGGTCCTTCTGAACTATCCTAAGATATGCTTAAGATGTTCCTCCAGCTCTACTGTTTTAATTTTTGTATTCTAATGTTTTAGATGCTAAGGGTCCGGGTCAGAGAGATAATTCCATATGATTATGATTGTGTTGGACCCAGTTCAAACTGGCTCATGGGAGCCAATTGTTAAAATTTCAACGTGAGTAATTACATGTCAGAAATCAGCAAATGCTACAAATCAGGGCTACTTTTGTTGATTGTCTAGACTTAAGAAAGGGATTGAAGAAATATTAATATTGCAGATTAAATAATGTTTTTGGAGAGTGAATTGTTAAACATTTACCAGCATATCCCTGTGTGTAAACCCATCCCTACCCCTAGAGAAATAGCTATTTTGCAATACAACGCTAATTAGTTAAATTTGGTCATCAGCCATCTCAGCAGAGTGCAAAATTAAAAAAAAAAATTCCCATGACTTTTCCCTCTGGATTTAGATCCAATCCCACTTTACTACTAATTTTGTTTTACCGCTAATGCACTATTTGGCCTTGAGCAATAAAATCAGTTCATTTCTCTGAACCTCAATTGCTTCATTTGTAAGATGCAAAGGCAAATGTTTGACTTAGGGATCCATAACTTCATTTTTGTCTTTAAGGAACAGACAAAAGGTACCCATAGACCAGGACCAAAATTTTGGACCAATATCAATTGGTCTGTCTTAGTAAATAAATATCTTTGCCAAAAGCTAATTGAAGTCCAGCTGACTCATGTCAGGGGAAAGAACATTAGTGTGGGCTTGTGAGTGACATTACTAGAACTCGCTCTTCTAGGTTTACCTATATATGAACTGGCTCAATCTTAGTGCTTTCTCTCTAAAATTTCTTTGTTTCTTATCTGTATCTGTGGCTTCTTCTGGGAACATCATACTGTGCTTCATGTTTAGGTTTCCACAAAAAGAGAAAAGTACCCCCGGTTCCCACCCAAGAACCTAGATATCACATACAGGGTAGACTTTAATTAACCTAATCGATCTGTCACTAATAAGCATTTATTAAGCACTTATTTGTTCTAGGCACTGTGTTAAATGCTGGATATATAAAGAAAAAAAAATTAAACTAAAGTAGTTTCTTTCCTCAAAGAGTTTGTATTTTAGTAGGGAAAACTGTATGAACATATATAGGTGTTTTGCCCCCTCTGATTACTTCCTCAATACACAATCACAAGAACTGCTGCTATTTTCAGGGTTCTAGGAGCTTCAAGTACTGTCACTCACAGGTCCCTGTTGATGTTCTTCCTATTGACAGAAGTCAGCCAAACTTACATTAGTTTTTAGCAAAGTGTATTCATTTACTAAGATGATACAATAAAAATAGTTGGTGCAAAGCATTCCCCTCAAACTAAAGGCATAGTCTCCCTCTCTATACACACTTGGAGATAACAGACTTAATATATAAAGGCAGTGAGATACATATAGAGTAAATGTGTGGGAAAAGAGGTACCTTGCAAGTCCAAAAACTGGGAATCTTTTTTTCTTTTTGTGGCATCTTTATGAAATTTTCCTTCTCTGCTCAGAGGATTGCTGACTTTCTCGATTTTATAGCTAGAATTCTCTCTACAAAGGTAGCACTACATGAATCTGCTTCTTCCCAAAAGTGGCTATTGTTTTGTATTTTCCTGTGTCTGTCCTTGTCCATGTTTGTCTTTGGTATATATCTCTTTGCCCCAGGTTGAGTACATGTTCTCTAACTGGTCCGGTTTCTCCAATAATGTGGTCAATGGAGGTAGAGAAAGTGTAACACTCCCTTTTGGTTCACTTATGCTCACTCCCATTGAGGCCCTGTGATACAAGCATAAGGGATTATCTCTTCAAGGAACTCCAGGGCCTAGAGCCCTTTACCACTTGACTAGTCTAACCTGAGCTCACTAAAGAACTGTTTTCATTTTGATACATGGTTCAAGAGGTGTCACTTGAAGACATTTCATTGTCATCTGCCTCTTAACCAATGTAGAGAAGTTCTGTGATTTTGTTAGACCTATTAAGGGTTCGTTTCTGTTTTAGGACAATGCAATTGGAAAATTCCATAGTCAGTCAACAAGCATTTACTATGTACTTACTATATGTCAGGCACTGTGTTAAGCACTGGGGATTCAAAGAAAGGCAAAAGCCAGCTCATGCTGTTGAAGAATTCACAATCTCAAGAAAGAAACAACATATCCAGGCAAGGAGGACAATTGTAGGGTGTGTTCAGGGAAGACTAATACCTCCAGGGTGAGGGCTGCCAAGTCCTTTTCAGGGATGTTTTCCACCTTTGGTGTCCACCTGATCCACTTAACTCTTATTCGTGGCTCCAAGAAGCATGGACAATGGCCATACACCATAAACTATTTTGGCAGATGGGCTAATCCAGGTAGAAATTAAACAAGGGGTTTCAAACCTGTCAGTGAGTTAGGGAGGTTTCTTGCCCAAGCATGTGAAAACTTCCCCTGACTGAATGGGTAGATGAGAACAATTCACTCCAATGGTCATGAAGGCGGGTGAATCAGGTGCCGTAAAGTGTTTAGAGAAACAAAGTTATTCACTGAATCTCAAGCCATCACCAGTCATCTTGATTCTGTCCTGCTTCTAAACTGTGATGACTCTAGAAGAGAGAGTGAGGCTGACAACTTCATGCAACTCTACCTCATTTAAATCTAATTTATGCACAAATCAAAAGATATCACCCATACCATTTTTAACTATCTCAGAGTCCTGTGGCAAAAAAACAAAAAACAAAAAAACAAATGACAAAGCAGCAAGTGCAGATACACTGAGAGCTATAGCCACAATCTTGCACAAAGACATCTTAGACCATAGGGTTGTCTTCTCACTGGAAGCAACAGTGAAATTCATCAATCTCCTGGGTGTCTGATCAGCCTTTTAAGGACTGCACTGCTCATCCCTTGGCTAGAAAAGGTGCCCTAAAAATTATCTGCTTATCCAACCCTGCCCTGATTACTGCAGCAGGCAGGGTTCCATCCTGTGGTCAAGACACACATACAAAAATGTACAAAACCTTGTGCAAAAATTATTCTACTCACTATTGGTACAAGGAATGTGCAAAGACTTATAGACAACACAAGATTCAGTAGACCTGAAAGAAAAATGGCTCTTGTTCTTGAGAACAAGTTGAGAACTCAGCGGTTATCACATCCAAATAACACCCCTGAGTGAAACAAAGCTGACAAATGAAGGCCAGCTTACTGAAGTCAGAACTAGACACATTTTTCTGGAGTGACCACAGTGAAGGGGAATGCTATGAAGCTGGTGTAGGTTTTACAATCCAATGAACAAGCTTGTACGCCTACCAAAGGAGTGAATGACAGGTCCATGACAATCTGATTGCCACTTGCGGAAAAACACCACATCCATCATCAGTGCCTATGTTCATACAAGGGAAATCATATGAAGACAACTAACATGACAAAAGAGGACAAGCTTATTATTCTGGGGGACCTTAATGCTAGATATAGCAGCGAGCCCTTAGGAGGAATGGAGTTAGAAACAGCAAGAGCAATGGTCACTTATTACTGAAGACTTTTGCACCTCATGACCTTCTCATCACATGCACTTCCATTCACCAAAATGCAATAATATTTTGTAGATGCACCCTTGCAGCAAACATTGGCATTTGGTATGTGATTGTAAAGAGAAGAGACAGATAGGATGTGAGAGTGATAGTATGGTACAGAGTGCTGGACTGATCATAGACTTATCTTCTCCAAGATAAATATTAAAATTAAACAAAAGCAGCAACCCCAAGGCAAAAAGACTATCAGAATGAATGTCAACAGATTAGATCACTTCTCTGAGGGGGAACAGTTTGTTGCTAAGTTGGAGGGAAAGCTGAGCCAACACATATTTGGCAACAGTGGAGCAGAAAAGGAGTGTGCAGCTTGCAGAGATTTGGTATACAGCACTGCATTTGCTCATCTGGGACAGAACACTCTCAAACATTAAGTCTGGCTTGACAAAAAATGGATGGGGAAATTCAGAAGCTGTTAAGTGGAAAACTAGAGTTCCTCAGAGTTTACCAGCAGGAAAGTTCATCCATCTTTAACAAGTCAGGATTTCATTCCATTAAAAGTAAGTGTAAACAAAGCTTAAAGAGATGTAGGATTCTTGGCTCAGCAAGAAGGCAGATGAAATTCAGTTTTGTGCTGATAGTAACAATCTAAAGTGCTTTTATGGTTAGTTTGGAGTCAAAAACATAGTATGCATCTCAACTACTCAGTGCTGATGGTGCCACATTGATTAGAGATAAGAACATGATCCTGGAAAGATGGCCTGAACACTTCCATAATGTTCTCAATAGGCCATCATCAATCAATGCTGAAATCATTGACCATTTACCTCAAATTGAATTCAATCCCTCCTTAGCTGGAATTAAACTGAAGAAGTTTCAAATGTTATTAGACTTCTTTCATGTGACAAAGCCCATGGTGCCGATTTTATTCCAGATCAAAATTTCAAGGTGGTGGGGAAAGGGTTCATTACTCATCCAAAAACTAACTGAAATTTTCCATGTTATATGGCAAAAGGAAGTTATCCCCCAGGTGTTCAAAGATGCCTCCATTGTCCATCTCTCTAAAAGTAAAGAGAGATTATGAGTGTCACCTCCTTGATAGGGTACTCCTTCATCTGGAAGATGGTCATCTATCTGACAGACATTATGACTTCAGAAAGAGTCAAAGAATGGTCCATATATGCAGCCGTAGGATGGCAACTTCAGGAGAAATGCCAAAAGCAGAACAGAGGTTTGGGCACATTTGTAGATCCGAGCAAGGTCTTTGATACCGTCAGTCATGAGAGCTTATGGAAAATTATGTCAAAATTTGTTTGCCCAGGGAAGTTCATCAGTATCATACATCAATTTAACAACACCATGCCTTCCTGGGTTCTCGATAACGGACAATACTCTCCCATTTTTCCCCAGTCACCAGTGGAGAGAAACAAGGCTGGGTACTTGCTTCCCTGCTTTTTAGCATGATGTTTTCAACTATATTGTCAAATGCCTTCAATGAGGACGAACAGTGCATCAAGGTCAGCTACTGCACTGATGGTAATTCTTCAACTCGGAAAGGCTACAAGCCAAGACTAAAGTAGAGGGAGTGTTGGTGCATGTTTTTTTGTTTGCAACTGATTGTATACTCAATTTAGCCTCTAAAGCAGAGATGCAACAAAGTATGGATTTATCCTCTGCTGCTTGTGCTAATTTTGGTCTAACAGTTAACACAAAGAAAAGACAAGTGCTCCTTCAGCCATCAAGTGCATCCATATGTGGAACCTTCAGTTACAGCAAATGGAGAAGTTTTGAGTGGTTACCTCCACTTATCTTGACAGTATACTTTCCAGAGATAAAGATGATGAGGTTGACACAAGCATTGCCAGAGTAAGCTCAGTGTATGGGAGCTGAAGGAAATGTGGGAGAGAAAATAGTCTAATACTAGACTGATCACCAAACTGACGGCTACATACACAGCTTTTGTGTTGACCTCATCGTTGTGTGCCTGTGAAACCTGGACAGAACAAGAGTGCCATGCCAGAAAACTGATTTACTCCCATTTGAATTGCCTTAGGAAATTCTGAAGATGGCAGAATAAGATACCAGACACTGAGGTCATTTCTCAAACTAAACTGCCAAGCATTCAAACTGTATTGCACAGACTGCAACTCCATTAGGCTGGCCACATTGTTTGAATGCTAAACTTATGTTTGTCAAAAAAGACTATTTTATGGAGAACTCACACAGGGCAATCATTCAGATAAAGCAATACAAGAATATTCTCAAGATTTGTCTTAAGAACTTTGAAATTGATTGCATGACATAGGAGACACTGGCACAAGACCACTCGGTATGGCGTGCCCTCATCAGAGAAGGAGCTGAGCTTTGTGAGCAAAGCAGAATTGAAGTAACTCAGAAGAAATGAGAGATGCACAAATTTAGAGAAACCATCCCAAATATTTACATGTACTATTTGTGCCTGACCTGTGGTAGAGCATTCCAAGCTTGTATTGGTCTGATCAGCCACAGTTGGACACTCTGTAATTTGACCCTAACATAGTGATGTTATTTTGGGCTCTTTGAAAATGAAGGAAAACAAGCAACCAATTTGGCCTCTACTTGAAGGCTGTAAATAAGGAATTAAGTCATTACCTCTCAAGGCAGTCTCCTCTGCTTTTAGACTACACCAATCATTAGGGAACTGTTTCTTACCCTAGACCTAAATTTTCTTCTTTGTCATTTCTTGTCATTACTCCTAGCTTTAACCTCCGTGATCAAGCTGAAAAAGAATCTCTTCTATTTGATAACCCTTAAAATGCTTGAACACAGCTATTATATTATCCTGAGTTGTCTTCTTCTTCAAAATGAGTATCTCTAATTTTTTAATGTGACCCTTCACTGTCCTGGCTATTCTACTCTGAATGATCTCCAGTTGGTCAATCTTCTTCCTAAATGTGGTTACAGAACTGGATATCATCCTACAGCTGTAGTCCAGCAAGGCCAGAAGACAGTCTTTCTCATTCTTGGTCAAAACTTCTTAAACTGTGGGTCACGATCCCATGTAGCAAGAGTGGGGAACCTTTTTTTTCTTCCAAAGGCCATTTGGATATTTATAACATTATTCACAGGCCATACAAAATTATCAACCTATAGAACTCAAGCATTGGGAGGTTGTTATACTTAGCTTTCAGCTCATCATCGCGGGTGCCTTAGCATATGATTTCATAGGCCTTATGAGCTGGACTTTCCCAACCCCTGCTACATGAAGTCATAGACCTGAATATGGGAGTCATGAAATTATGATTTATTATTAGTAAATGTTTGATTTGTATACCTATTTTATATACCTATGTACTTGGGGTCGTGTAAAAGTTTCTTGGGTGAAAAGGGATTCCAGGTGGAAAAAAGTTTAAGAAGCCTTGATTCAGAAAGTAAGTGAGAATAAGCGGTGAGGGAGTCTCCCTAGCTGAGGACAATGCCATAGGTCCTCAGCATTACATCCCTCCTGAAGATTCTTTGTGAGTTCAGCTACTGATATCCCCCAATTCCCAAGAAGTCAAGCATGGAGCTAGTGGAGGAGGCTTAGGGATTGTGGAAAAAGGGGAGCTAGTGGAGGAGGCTTAGGGATTGTGGAAAAAGTCAAGTAGTGATGAACCAAGAGAGAAGGGAACAAAAGAAACAATTTCAGTTAGCCATTTACTCTGGACTAGGTCCCTTCAAATTGGGGAGTGATACAATGAAAAGAATGTTGGATTTGGAGTCAGAGGGTCTGGGTTTAACTTTCAACTCTGTCACTTATTATTTCTATGGTCTTGTACAGATATCACTTACTTTCTCTGGGCCTCTGTTTCCTCCTTTGTAAATGAGAAGGTTGGATCACTTTGCCTCTGAAGTTCCTTTCAGCTCTAGAGATAGGAGCTTCTGGTTCCTATGCTTTTTCTTTTCTTTACTTTTTTTTTTTTTTTTTTTTTTTTTTGCTGAGGCAATTGGTGTTAAGTGATGCCCAGTGTCATACAGCCAGGAAGTGTTAAGTGTATGAGGCCAGATTTGAACTCAATTTGTCCTGACTTCAGGGCTGGTGCTGCCCCATCCCTATGCTTTTTTCAACATCCTTTCCACTGCCTGCTGCCCCTTCGATTTCCTTTGTTCTTTCACTAATGGATTCTCGGCACCTTTCTTCCTCCTCACCCCCACCCTCCAAGGGGGTAGTAGCTCTGCCCTCTTCCTCTTTAGTTCTCCACTCACCCAGCCTGACCCAGTCTTCTTTCACCATTATCCAAGCTTGACAGAACTTTTGATCATTCTATAAGCAATACGCCTCCTTTCCCCACAGCTTCCAAGGAAGAAGATCAACCTCAAAACCTCTCTTACCAACTTCCCTTTCTTTATTACTAAGCAACATTCAGGCTATTGAAACAACTAAACATCTGGTAATTCAATGTAAATGAAATAAAATAAATCGATTGTTTGGCATCATGGAGACAAACCAACTAGTTTGCCAGAAATATTTGCTCTTCAGAATCTTTCTAAGGTTCCTCTCATGTTCTAGATTCTACATTTTAGAGTTTCTCTGTATCCTCAGCACCTAGCATAGTGCCTGACATATAACAGGGCATTAATAAATGTTTGCTGAGTGGTTGGTTAATTCTGTTCTCTTAGGTCCCCTTCTATGCTGACATTTTATGTTTATGCTTCCAACTCTGACATTCGAGTTTGTATATTTTAGAGTGTCTTTGTACCCCCCCAGCACCTAGTATAATACTTGGCACAAAACAGGCGATTAATACATGGTTATTAATTGGTTGATGTTGTGTTCTCAAGTCTCTTAACATTTTATGGTTTAAATTCCTTTACAGCTCTGACATTTTTGTTCTAAGATTTTTTTTCCAATTTTGACATTTTATGTTCTTTGATCAAAGACTATAAACAAGCCCAAGCTTTTATTAGTCATATGAAAAATGCTCTGAATCACTAATAATTAAAGAAATGCAAATTAAAGCAATCCAAGGCACCATCTCATACCCATCATCCTGTTCATGTGGCCAAAAAAGGGCAAGTATCAGTTGTCAGAAAGGCTGCCAGAAACTGCCAGTGTACTGATGCACTCTTGGTTCAGTTCTTCTGGAAAGGAACTTTGAATTATGTCCTCGAAGTCACTAGACTGTTTATCTCCTTTCTCCCATCATTAGGTCCATATCCCAAAGAGATCAAAGAAAGAGGAAAGAACCTACATGTTCCAAAACATTGGTAGCAGAACTTTCTGTTAGACCAAAAAATTGCATACCAACGAGGGTACCTATCAGTCAGAGACTGGCTGAATACATTATGATATAGAATTCAATGGAATACTTTTGCATTATAAAAAGGATAAGAGGGAATTCCCAAAAGAAAACAATGAAAAATAAAAAAGAGTCAATTGAAACATTTCTTTAAATGCACAAAAAAGAACAGAAGGAGGGCTGGAAGGAGCCCCGGAATAGCAGGACAACTGTGAAAACTATATCTTGAGTTTCTTGGACACTTACAAGAAAACAAGGGTGCTTTATATCATAGAGATTTTTAATTTTATGCACAATCCTCTTTTTCTGTTCTATTTTGCATATTAAAATGCTTGTTTTATTTAGTGTTTAAACTCAGAAGAAAAAAATAATATAATTTTTTAAATTCTGGGTTTTTTTTTTTTAACATCATGGGAACCTAGCTGAAAATCTCAATCCAAGACAAGGGCCAATCCTTCTGTGCCATCTTTTTTTTCTGCAGGATAATCATGTACTCTAGTTTCTCATTATATTTTCAAAACATGGAAAATATGAATGCAAGCCAATTACAAGAATTAAATACATCTTCTATAGAAATACTGAGAAGCAAAATTGTTCAAAGAGATGGTGGATCCTATGGATCACACTCGATTTTTCCCAATAGTTTCACTCTTCCATCATCAATATTTGCTTCTCAGATCTGCTTGGTGAATTGTAAAGACACCCTAGCATTCTGGCAGGTCCCTGTTTTTTTTTTCCTCTGTTTTTATTCTGTAGCCCATACAATATCTCTTCCCTGCTGTCAGAGCATTGTGGATGTTGGATACCCCTGCCTCACATAGTAAAATTCCAAGTGTTGCCTGGCTGCCCTGAGCCACAGACAATCATTATGAAGGCAGTGTCAGAAAATACAGTAACTCTATTGTGGTTGCTCACTTTATAGTACATACTCCTATTTCTCTAATGCTGTAAGACTTAGAGTCTTTTTCTTGCAACAGTTTAAAATGTTAGAACCCAGAGGGAACTTCGAACATGGAATGTCAGAGCTGGGAGGATTTTTAAAACATGGAATGTCACATCTGGGAGGGACTTTAGAGCTGGGGTCAGGTGGAACCAGCTCTGAGAGAGTTGTGTGAAATTTTCAGTGTGGACATAAATACCGCAGAATTCATCTATAAATTAAGGCTTGATTTATTGTTCTGTTGACTTAACTTATTTGTTGTTGACTTAAGAAAGTGATGAGAAATGTTAATAATGAAGATTAAGTATGTTGTGCATAGTTTTTTTTTGAAGTGCTGGTTGTTAAATATTTATCAGCATATCTTTGGTGGGTACATTAGAGCAGGCTTCTGAATTTAAACAGATTTCTTACAGTTGCAAAGATTTAACTGCTCTCTGCCTGACTTGTGATATGGTCTTTAGCCTTGTAGAGAATTGAGAGTTCTTTCCTCTGAAGCTTCTGTCCCTTCATCTTCTCCTCTGACTCCCTTCCTTTAAGGACTTATGTCCATAGACAAATGTGGTCTCCTCCCCCTATAGAATGTATTATTAAAGACAAGGGCTTTATCATTTTTTTGTCTTTGCATCCTCAATACTTATTCCAGGTCCCTAGTAGGGCTGATGATTGATTACTCAATGGCTTGTTTCCTTTGTGAATTACAGAAACCAGGAAGAGGGAGAGAAAGAGAGAGTTTCAGAGACAGAGAGACAGAGAGACCTTGGGTTTCAAAGAAAGTTCTAAGATCTCACCAACAAATGATAATTTTTTTGGCCACAGTGCTTTGCTTTTCAACACAACAACAAAAAAAATGGACCCCTCTTTTTCAGCACTGACCACATTGCCTAATTCTTGAGGACAGCCTCTTCTAGGGCCCAGTTATAGACTCTGTAACTTGGGTATAAAGGATTTTCTAATCCAGTCCTTTAATTTTACAGATGAAGAAACTGAATCAGGAAAGCTGAGTGACTCAATCAAGGTAATTGTCAAAAGGTAGAATTTGAACTCAGGTCCTCCAAACCCACATATTCAAGGTTCTTTCCATAGTATCACACTGCCTCCCAGAGGGGAAAGAAACAGCAGCTTTCAGTGCAAGAACTTCCAATATCTTAAACTTTTTCTACTTGCACCTCCTTTTTACTGGAGAAATTTTTACATGAACTTGGGTATATAGGTATATAACATAGGCATATAAATCAAATATTTACTGATAATAAATCATAAAATAATTTGTTTTATCTTTTTAAAATAATAGCTTTTTATTTGCAAAATTCGTGCAAAGATGTTTTCAATAGTCACCCTTGCAAAACCTTGCGTTCCAAATTGTTTTCCCTCCCTTCCTCCACCCTTCTCCGCTAGACAGCAAGCAATCTAATATATGTAAAACATGTACAATTCTTCTTTTTTTATTTTAAAGCTTTTTATTTTCAAAACATGTGCATGGATAGTTTTCAACATTCACCTTTTGAATGAACTTTACAATTTTTTTTCTTCTTTCCTTTCCCCCAAGCCCTTCTCTAGATGGCAAGTAATCCAATATATGTTAAATATGTGTAATTCTTCCATACATATTTCTACAATTATCATGCTGTACAAGAAAAATCAAATCAAAAAGAAAAATATGAGAAACAAATGCTAGCAAACAACAAAAATGTGAGAATACTATATAGTGATCCACATTCAGTCCCCACAGTCCTGTCTCTGGGTGCAGATGGCTCTCTTCATCACTAAATTATTGGAACTGGCCTGAATCACCTTGCTCTTGAAAAGAGTTGGGAGGCTTGAATTTAGGGTTAGAGTCTAACCCGACTCCCGACTCTAACCCTAACCCAACCCTAACCCTAACCTTCCCGACTCCCGACTCTAACCCTAACCCTAAAAGAGCCACATCCATCTGAATTTATCATTGTTTATATATCTTGTTGTTGCTGTGTACAGTGATCTCCTGATTCTACTCATTTCATCTGGCATCAATTCACGTAAGTCTCTCCAGGCCTCTCTGAAATCATCCTGCTAATCCTTTTTTACAGAACAATAATATTCCATAACATTTATATACCATAACTTATTCATCCATTCCCCAACTGATGTGCATCCACTTAGCTTCCAGTTCCTTGCCACTACAAAAAAGGACTGCTACAAACATTTTTGTGCATGTGAGTCCTTTTCCCATTTTTATGATCTCTTTGGGAGACAGACCAAATAGAGACACTGCTGGATCAAACTCTATACAGTTTGATAGCCTTTTGGGCATAGTTCCAAATTGCTCTCCAGAATGGTTGGATCCATTCACAATTCTACTAATGATGTATTAGTATCCCAGTTTTCCCATATCCCCTCCAGCATTTATCATTATCTTTTCCTGTCATTTTAGCCAATCTGAGAAGTGTGTAGTGGTACCAGAGTTGTCTTAATTTGCATTTCTCTAATCAGTAGTGATTTAGAGGAAAAATAATTTATTTTAAAACAATTCTTTTGTATATATATAATTTTATCATTTATTAAAGACAAATATTTATACTAATGAAATTAATGTGTTTGTTTATTTTTATATAAAGAATTAAATCTTGACAGACTGATAACTTTTACTGTTGCCAAATTTTTTGATATCAAATGTTTTATAATCCCCCACATTCAGTTACTGGGGTCATAACCCTCATGTTCAGTTATTTGACCCCACATGGGATCAGAACCCACAGTTTAAGAAGCTTTGCTCTAAAACATAAGTTCTATTATATATTTATTTTTCCCATTTATTTAATGATTTGTCCCAGTTACATATAAACTGATTTTAAACATTTTTTTAAACTTTGAGTTCCAGATTCTCTTTCTTCCTCCCACTCTACTCCCCTCCCTCTGCCATTTAGAAGGCAATATGAAGTTATACAAACTATTTCCATAGAAATCACGTTATAAAAGAAAACACAGATCTCCCAATCCCCTAAAAAAATCCCTCAAGAAAAATAAAGCAAAAAAAAAAAAAAGTATGCTTCAATCTGTATTCAGACACAATCAGTTCTTCTCTGGGTAAGGAATTTTTCATCCTGTCTTTCCTAGTAGTCTAGCATCATTGTTTTGCTAAGAATAGCAGTAATTCACAGCTGATCATTCCACAACATTGCTATTATGTTGTATATGGTACATTTCACTTTGCATGAGATCATGGAGGACTTTCCAGGTTTTTTCTGAGAGCATCCTCCTCTTCATTTTTAAAAGAATTATAATATTCCATTATAATACATGCCACAACTTATTGATTCATTCCTCAATTGAGGGGCATCCCCTCCATTTCTAATTCTTCGCCTTGTGAAAAAAAACTGCAATATTTTTGTACATATAGGCTCTTTTCCTTTTTTATTTCTCTTTTGGAATACCTACCTAATAGAGAAATTGTTACGTCAAAGGATATGTATGATTTTATAACTCTTTTGCCCTAGTTCCAATTTGCTCCACAGAATGGTTGAATCAGTTCACAATTCTGACAACAATGCATGAACGTATCATTTTTCCTCCAACGTTTGTCATTTTCCTTTCTGGGTCCATTAGCCAATCAATCTATTAAGTATGAGGTTGTATCTCAGAATTGTTTTAATTTGCATTTCTACAATCAGTAGTGAATTAAAGCATTTTTTCCTTATGGCTATAAATAGTTTGATTAGTTCATCTGAAAACTTTTCATATCTTTTGATCATTTATCATTTGGAGAATGGTTCTTATTTTTAATGAATTTGACTCAGTTCCCTATATGTTTGAGAAACGAGACCATCAGAAAAACTTGTAATGCATAGGTTCTAAAACTGAGGTTGGAATGCTTTGTTTTGATCACTATTTCAGTAGAACTGATTTCCTTGCTAAAACTGGATTTTATTTTATATGTTTTAAAATGTGATTCTGAAAAGGGTCCCACAGGCTTCACCAAGATGCCCAGGGGTCAGGAAAAAAAACCCATAATGAAAACAAGCCCTGTTACAAAATAAGCACTGTGGTGGGTGTTATATCTTGGTGAGTTAAAATATGTCGACCACATTTCTCTTTACTTATTGGTACTGCAATTTGGGAAGGATACCAAGAGCTTGGAGGGGTGACCAGGCTGGTAATGTCTAGAGATTATGCCACATAAAGAATTGTTGAAGTAACTGGCCAGATTTACCCTTGTAAAAAGAAGACTCAGGGCCATGGGAGACTTAAACTAATTAAAGTACTGATCAATGGAAAAGGGGATGATGGTGATAAATTTTTTCCTTCAACCCCATTGGTGGCCTTCAGTAAGACAACTTTTGTGCAGATACTAATAGAGGGCTTTTCTGATCAGGTATGGGTCCTAAGAGCCTTTCCAGGTGCCAGTATTATGGGATTCAGCTCAAGGCTTGATCCCTACACACCTTTAATGTCTCCTCCAGCTAAACTTCCTCCTAAATCCTTCCCTTATATGGGATTGGCAGTATCTGATAACAACTTTAAAAGTGCCTCCCTTTGCCTAGGTTCAATAAATACTTGCTCATTATTGATGCCCTTGCCAAATGCATTTCTATTTTAACTGGAATTGGCTGAATCAAGTTAAGAATAGGGTCTTTGCATTTGGATTTTAGACCTAGGTTGCAGTAGGGAAGATGTGAAGAGATTTTTAGAAAAAATGCTAGTCCCTTTGCGATCTGGATCCAGAAAGAGAAGAATATAAATCAAAACATGCTATGCTCACTTCTTTTTTTCCTTTTTGTGGTTTTTCCATTTTGTTTTGATTTTTCTCTCCCAATGTGATTCATAGAGAAATGTGTACTTAAAAAGTTAATATACATATGTATAACTAGAAAAAATGAAACAACTAATAAAAATTTTAAAATACCCCCCCCAAAAAAAAAACACAAAAAAAGAAAATGCTAGTTCCACTGTCCTATGTCCTGGTTAGGCCATGCATGCCTAAGTGGTACCCAGTTTTGGGCTGCCCATTTTAATGTCTGGAGGAAGGTGACTAGGATGGCAAGGGAGGACTGGAGACCATATTCCATCAGGCTGAAAAAAAACTGATAATCTCTAACCAACTGATTAGCTTTAGGGGAACATGATAGATAGTCACAAGGACTTGACAGACTTACATGTAGAAGAGAGATTATAACATGTTCTTCTTTCATTTGTCTGCCCACTCCCACTGTCTTTATCTTTTCTCAGTTCCAGCTTTGCCTAGGGCCATGAGGGCAGCCCCCCTTAATTAAATGAGACACTCTGGGACTTTTACCTTCTTCCAGTACTCTAGGATCCAATTTAGGGCCTATGGGGTGACTCTGTGGGAAAGGAGTCAAGGCTTAAACCAGAAAGCTTCCCCCCCCCCCCAACTGACTTCAGATACTATCTATTCAAACCCACACCTGAGAAAGAATGCCCTTTGCATCATCCTTGACACATGATCATCCAAGCTTTGCTTGAGAGCTTAAGGAGAACGGTACTTCTCTGACCTGACCACATTTGGAAGTACCCACCCACAGTAGTTCCAGTTGTTAGGAAGTTTTTTTCCCTGATATCAACCCAAAATCTCCTTCTGAAAACTCTACCTACTCTTCCTAGCTCTATCCCACCCACACTCCCAAAATCATCCCCTACTCAAGAAGAACAAGTTCTAATCTCTCTTCTACATGAAAATCTTTTAAGTACTTGTAACTATCTCTCATGTTCCCTTAAAGCTAATCTATTGGCTAGACATTATCAGTTCTTTCAACTCAGCTTAATGGAGTATGGTCTCCAGTCCTCCTTTGCCATCCTAGTCACTTTCTTCTGGATTCTAAAATGAGCACCCAGAACTTGGACACTATACTGCAGGTGTGACCTAACCATCAGGACACAGGACAGTGGGACTAGCACTTTCCTTGTGCCAGCCACTGTACGTGGATGTTTAGCCTGGAGAAGAAAGGTCTTGAGGGAAGCATGATACATGCACTAGATTATTGATAAAGTCTCCTTTAGCTGCCAGTCCTATGTGAGTTCTATGATCAATCAGTCAACAGGCATTTATTAAGTACTAACAAAATCACGGAAACTGTGTTCTCCACCTTCTCAAAAAAAGGGAGACAAAAGGTGCAAAGAATCAATAAAAATCAACTTAATTGATAGAGCTGGGAATTTATGGTACTGATTCATTGACCTGTGAGTAGATCTAGTATGGAGAAATCAAATAGTATCAATCTTCCCATTCTAACTATAAATCAGTCAAAACACAAAAACAAATCACAGTTAAAAGGAGGTAGGTTTGATTCAGTCTTTTGGAATCAAAACCGGTCTTTGTCTTGACCAGAATTCTGATGCTGTTCATTGCTGTTGTCCTCTATGTTACCACGTTTTCATTGAGGTCACTGTTCCCTTGCTGCTGCTTACTTCCCTTTGCATGAATATATGTGTATCTTTCCAATGTAGAGGCTAGGAGCCCCTAGATTCATTTAATCAGTTTATAGAATGATGAGCCTTTGTTTGGGAAGCTTTGAAGACATCCTCCTGGGGAGCATGTTGACAGGCCCATTGGTACTTACTTGAGAGGACTGGACATATTTCCTGAGAATTAGGCAGTTATTAGAACTGCCCTAGGGTAAACTGGTTAATCTAGAACCACACTCAGCATCTGCTAGAAGATGAGTTTCATTAATGGAGGCAACAAAGATAAAAGGATGTAGAGTTGGAAGGGATCCATTGAATTCAATCATTTAAAAGACACTGCCTTTACCTAGAGACTTACAGCTATAAGAGTCAGAGAGGCAAGATTTAAACTAAAGTCTTCCTATTTCCAAGTCCACCAATCATCTATCCATTGAACCATTGAACTCCCAACTACAGCACCTAGGCTTCCATTATTTTGAGATGGACTCTTTTGGGAGGAACTACACTTTGTATTGGCCTATAAAAGGGAGCCTGCACATTCTGCCTCCTTTTTCCTTCCTGTTCAAAAAATAGACAACCAGCAAAGGAAACCAGAGATCCTAACACAAGGAAGCAAAGCTGACCTCAGAGTTATCACTGAGACTTGATGAGATCGAGACCATGACTCTAAATGGGTATATTCTATTCAAAAGAAACAGGACAGGAAAAAATTGAGAAGGGGCACTGTCTACCAAGAAACTGTGGTCAGGGGAGAGAACCATAGCAATGAAAGCAAAATCAGTATTTGTTGATCATATAGTAATGGAAAAAAAAACAAAAGGGATTTTGTCTTTGGAGACTATCTAAACAGAAATAAGACAGAGATGAAGAGTTCATGTAATGGATCATAAACCTGGAACAGAGACAGGATGTGGTAATGATGTGACTTTGGTTGGCTAGACACCTGCTAGAGTTTTTTTTGTAAGTCAAAAGCAGAGCCATCAACAACTTGTTGACTTCTTTTAAGCATAATTGAATACTCCAGTAGATCAACAAAAGAAAGAGCACTTAGTAAGAGCTTGCTATACCTCAAGTCCTGTGCTAAGCTTTGTGAATTCTAAACAACAAGAAGATAGGCCCTTGTTCTCAAGAAACTTACTCTAATTGTGGAAGACAACACATGTAGGAGATTCAAAAGGTGGAGGAAACAGGGAGGGAGGACTATGTTGGATCTGAATATCAAAAAAATATTTGATTCAGATTAATATCTGAATTAATAGGGAGGAATTGCTCGATGGAATGGAAATAATCAAAACTTGAGGAGAAGCAACTGTTCCCTGTGGTAGAGATGGAAAGGAAAGCCTAGCATAATCTAATATAGACCCTAATTTTTAGAAGACATATCTCAAAGCATTCAGAGGAAAGAGGTAGAATCACAGGGGATAAAATCATAATGGGGAAAGTCAGCCCAGGAGGGATTAGAAGTTCTCAAGAATGAAGAGAAATTGTTTAGATTATGAGGAAAAGCAGAAGTTTGCTAAAGAGACTGATATTAATGCTCAGGGAAATCATAAACCACCTTGTACAGTATTTTAAAATGTTTTCTATAGAGGAGAGTAGGTAACAAAATAGAATATAAGAATAAGCACGTAGATATTCTGACCGAAAACAAATGTGGTCTGCCAATTACAACTTGCTTTGGTATAACATCCAGCATAGTAATTACTTATCTACAACATTTTCTGGAGGATACTATAGGAACAAGGGATTCTGTTTTATTTTTCTTCCCCAGGAGAAGCAGCAGGATATAATGGGAAAAGCACTCACTTTTAGATCCTAGGATCTGAGTTCAATTTCCACCTTGTGACATTAGCTGTGTGACCTTAGGCAACACAGAGCATTGGTTGGAAGCTATAAAGAGTCATGTTTAGGTTTTAAGTGAGGGGGGAAAGCTTACTAATAATCAGAGCTATTCATAACTGAAATGTAATTCTTTGGTTATTTTTAAAATTCAATTTTATTTTCAAGTTCATATTCTTACCTCGCCTTTCCCCAACATTGAGAAATCAAGGAAAACAAAACTTGTTATCAACATGTAACAGCATGTTTCATCATTGTTTCTTCTGGAATTGTGACTGATCATTGTGTTGATCAGAGTTTCTAAGTCTTTCAAAGGTGTTTTTACAAAATTGTTATTGTATAAATTGTTCTTTCAGTTCTGTTTATTTTACTATATATCAGCTCATACAAATCTTTTTTTTAAACAATTCCATTCATCATTTTTAACAGTCTAAGAATATTCCATCAGATTGTGATTTTTTTTAAGGTGATGGGTACAACCTTCCCCATAACAAAAATGCTTACTAACAATTAGAGCTATTCAAAATTAAACGTCAATGCCTTTTAAAGTAATTGACATCCTCTTATTGGACATCTTCAAGGAGAGCCTACCTTATTAGTATGTTACAGTGGAGTTACATTTTATATTAGATTGGATTGCATAACCTCTGAGGTGACTTTCAATTCTAAAACTCTGTTTTATTATGCCAAATATATTTGATGTGAAGGTTTTTCTTCTGATTATAGATTTATTATTGTTCTTGCAAAATAATACAACTTATTTTGACAAAATTGTACATTTATCTTTTTCATTACTTTCATCACTTATTTGCTTAAGAATCTCCTCCCTTTCCTGCTTCCTGCCATAGTAGCCAAAGGTACCTCCTTTTATTATTATTTTTCTTAACTATGTGACATTTTATACTAAGGTTTAACATCCATTTAGAGTTTATTGTAAATAATATAAGATGTTGGTCTAAACCCTATTTCTGCCAAACTGCTTTCCAGTTTTCTTAGCACTTCGTGTTGAATAGGGAGTCCTGGTCCCAATTGTTGGTATTTGGGGGTGTAATGAGCATTTGGATACTAAATTTGTTTGCTTCTTCTTCCTGTTAACTTAGCCTCTTCCACTGATCAACTTTTATAACTTTTAGCCAGTATCTAATTGTTACAATGCAATGCTTTATAATACAGTCTAATATTGTCAACCCCCCTTCCTTCCTACTTTTGCAATCTCAGTCCTTGAGATTTTAACCTTTTGTTCTTTCAGATGAATTTTGTCTACTTCCATAAACTTGGTAGTTTTAAATGATGTGACATTAAATTCACGCATCAATTTAGGCAGTTGTGTCATCTCATGGATGACAGAGAGACAGCTGAAGGATTTCTGTGTGCCCAAAGAGAAATGAGAAACATTGTTTCATGAGATATCAATGCATCTTATATTATGGTGCTCATAAGTATTTTGTAAAAACAAAGAAACAAAACAAAACAAAACAAAAAAACCACAAAGATAATTGCACCATAGGCAATTCTCTTTTTTGGGAGAAGAGAGGATATTATATTTTGTGTCAATTTGTATCCTCAGTACCTAGCATAGTGCCTACCATATAATAAGTGCTTAATAAATGCTTATTGCTTGCCTTATAATCCAGCATTTATTCCAGAGAACAAATACGTAGAAAAATTCTAGCAAGACCTTGAAAAGACCTTCCAGATGAGGTCAACGTATGATTTACACTCAGAAATATCAATGCAAAGGTGAGCATAGGGCAGGATATGGAAAAAAAGTTGGAAAATATGATTCTCTTTTTGTATTATCAGAGTTGAGATGGACTCTAAAGCTCAGCTAACTCAACTTGCCACCCTTTTCAAGAATGCATTCCTAAAACACTCCTGAGATTTGGCCATCTAGTCTCTGTTCATAAAGGTTTCTAGCCTTTCTAGTAACAAAGAGATCAGCACTCTTTGAGCTAGTTCATTCCACTTTTATATAAGCTCTAAGTGCTAGGAAAGCCTTTTTTATACTAAGCTATTTTGTGTTGCCTCGTAATTTGGAGTCACATGTCTTAGATTTGCCCTCTACAGATAACAGTGAATTTTCCCCACTTAGAAAATGAAGGGATCAGACCAGATGATGTATAAAATTCCTTTCAGATCAAAATCCTATGAGCATAAATATCTCTTCTGTATGTCATTCCTTTATGTTGTAAGATAGTGATTATGACCCATAACTCATCCTTTCTTTAGGCTCACTATCCCCAGGTCCAGATCTTTCCCACAATTATTGAGAACTCTCTGTCCCAGCTCTGCCATGAAGAACAAAAGTTTTCTGTTACTTCCACGTGAGTCCCTTATAAATTCTCTTTTGAATCTCTAATTTCTCAAAAAAGCATATATTAAATACTATTTATAGGCACCAAAATTACATAGAGATGACCATTGAACCTACAGGAACTGATGTTATCAACAAGGAAGAAAGTGTAATGCGAGAAGAAGGCCTAGCACAGGAGGATATGTTTCAGAGACAATGAAAAGTCAATGAAGGAGACTGAAAAATCTTAAGAGTTTCGGTTGTGATTGAAGGTAATGGTGAATTCAAGTGGACAGTCATCCAGATTCATATAATCACAGAAGAAAGTGTCTAGTCATGAAGGAAAGAAACAGAAAGGAGCCATGTCACAGGAAAGAGAGAGAACCTGAGAGGAGGAGGAGGAGACGGTCAGCCATGACAAGAGGGGCAAAGTGTTCTGGAAAGACAAGGATTGAGAAATAGCCATCATTTTTTGCAATTAAGAGTCATTGGTAACCTTGGAGAGAGCAATTACAGTCATGCAGTGGGGAAAGCCAGACTGTAAGAGAAATGAGAGATCTGTGGGAGGTGGAAAAAGTAGAAATGCTAAGTGGAGATGCTTTTTTCCCCCAGAAGTCTGACTGGAAAAGGGAGGAGAAAGATGAATTGAACCTTCCACCCCCACAAGCTATCAAGTGAAGGGTGTTTTTGCTTTAGTTTAGTTCAGTTTTGAATGGATAAAGGAGACCCTTCAGGTAGTATGGAAGAAAATATGAAACATAATAGAGAGACAGGGGATAATAGGAGAAGATGTGGTCACAGACATTGGTAGAGGAATTAGCCTTGGTCAGGAGAAGAGGCAATTTTTCATTAGGAAACAATGAGGGAAGATTCAAAACAATTCTGAGGCTTGGGATAGGGAAGGAAGGCCTGTATTTTCTCAGTAAAGTTGGGGAGGAGGGATGGTACAGGAGGTTTGAAGAAAAGCAGTTTGAAACAGTATTTGAGTATGAGTGGAGAAGGTAGATAGTGGATTCCATCATATACTTACTACCCATGTGACTTTGGACAAGTCACTTCAACTCTCTGGACCTCATTTTATTCATCTGTAAAATGAGAGGTTAGATTAAATAGTCTCCCTAAGGTCTCTTTCAGCTCAACATCTATGAACCCTATGACGTTTTGCAGATACTCATCCCATTTTTGGATGGTACTCATGATTAGGAAGTTGGGGGGGTTTTTGCCCCTTGACATCCTTTCCTTTTAGTTCCCACTCCACCCTGCTCCTGATCCTGCCCTCTAGAGTCAAGCAGAATAAGTATAACTCCTTCCTCTTCCACATGACAGCTCTTCAAACATGTGAAGGAAGTCATCATGTACTTCCTGAGTCTTCTCTTCTTCAGATTAAACATGTCCAGGTCCTTGAACCAATCCTCATATAAGATGGACTCTTTTCCAGCCTGATTGCCTTTCCCTGGATATTCTCCAGGTTATCGATGAACAATTTCAACTGGAGTCTCAAGGACTCATCACATTGTATACAAAACACCAGGGAAGAGGGCAGTAGGGTGATCACCTCCTTATTCTTGGAATAACCCTAATGCCACTCATTTGGAGTGCATAGGCCACGCCAGCTGCCCAATGTTTTTTAGACAAATTTAACCAGATGTCCTTCTACCTGGAAGTGTGAAGCTGATTTCTTGAACTCAGGTGAACTCAAGACCTTCCATTTATTCTTAGTGAATTTCATTTTCTTAGCTCCAGCCCATTGGGATCATTTTAGATCTTGACTCATTCATCTAGTGGAATGGTTCCTAGCTCTCCCGTCCAACTAAGAGCCATCTCCACCAACTTTGTATGATCTGTAGATCCGATGGGCCATGTCTTTTATCTAAGTCATTAATCAAAATGCTAAACATCACGGTGCTTACCACAGACCCTTGGGACACTCATTCACTCAATCAACAAGCATTTATGATGCACCTATTATATGACAGGCACTGGATTAGATGCTATAAATATAAAACCGATAGTGAAATAGCTTCTGCCCTCAAAGAATGAACGTTGTATTGGGAGACAACATTGAAAGGTTCATGCAATATATAAGTGTATATGCATACATATATGTACATACATATATAGGTATATCCTATACCTATATATGTCCACGTACACATATACGTTGTATATGTACTTGTGAATATATATATATGTGTATAATCATTCATATATGTGTATATATATGTACATGTATATTTACACCTATATATATTCTAACATGCAAAGATGTATAGGTGAGAGAAGAGTTTTCTCAAGCATGAAGTTTGACTAGTGCAAATGAACAAATATGGGAAATGGGAGGTTGTGTGTGTTGGACAATAATAAGGTCAAATTGACCAGATTTTGTGGAGTGTGTGAAGAAAAGAATAGTATAAGAAGAACAGAAAAGTAAGGAAGGCCTGAGATGGGGAGGTGGACAAAACAAAGGGGTTTATAGCTGATTCTGGATTCAACAAGGATCTTACTTTGTAGGGAAGTTTGCCTGATGTGGAAGTCAGACCTCTGCTTGCTAACTATGTGAAAGACAGATTTTTTTTTTATTTAATAGCCTTTAATTTACAGGTTATATGCATGGGTAACTTTACAGCATTAACAATTGCCAAACCTTTTGTTCCAATTTTTCACCTCTTACCCCCCACCCCCTCCCCCAGATGGCAGGATGACCAGTAGATGTTAAATATATTAAAATATAAATTAGATACACAATACATGACCAAACCGTTATTTTGCTGTACAAAAGAATCAGACTCTGAAATATTGTACAATTGGCTTGTGAAGGAAATCAAAAATGCAGGTGGGCATAAATATAGGGATTGGGAATTCAATGTAATGGTTTTTAGTCATCACCCAGAGTTCTTTCTCTGGGCATAGCTGGTTCAGTTCATTACTGCTCCATTGGAAATGATTTGGTTGATCTCGTTGCTGAGGATGGCCTGGTCCATCAGAACTGGTCATCATATAGTATTGTTGTGGAAGTATATAATAATCTCCTGGTCCTGCTCCTTTCACTCAGCATCAGTTCGTGTAAGTCTCTCCAGGCCTTTCTGAAATCATCCTGTTGGTCATTTCTTACAGAACAGTAATATTCCATAATATTCATATACCACAATTTATTCAGCCATTCTCCAACTGATGGACATCCATTCAGTTTCCAGTTTCTAGCCACTACAAAAAGGGCTGCCACAAACATTCGTGCACATACAGGTCCCTTTCCCTTCTTTATAATCTCTTTGGGATATAAGCCCAGTAGTAACACTGCTGGATCAAAGGGTATGCACAGTTTGATAACTTTTTGAGCATAGTTCCAAACTACTCTCCAGAATGGTTGGATTCGTTCACAACTCCACCAACAATCCATCAATGTCCCAGTTTTCCCGCATCCCCTCCAACAATCATCATTATTTTTTCCTGTCATCTTAGCCAATCTGACAGGTGTGTAGTGGTATCTTAGAGTTGTCTTAATTTACATTTCTCTGATTAATAACGACTTGGAGCATCTGTGAAAGACAGATTAATGTCAGAGAAACCAATTGGGAGTCTCCTGACATTCTCCAGAGGTGATGAAGGCAAGAGCTGGGGTCATGGTGTCTGGGCGAATAAAGAAGGGAATGGGTGTGAGTGATAAACTGGACTTAGTAATGACAAGGCTGGCAACTGATTGGATATGTGAGCTGAGGGACAGTCAGGTGTCTAGAATAACACTAACATTGCAAGGTTGCAAACCTGGATAAGTGGATAAGCCCTTCTGATAATAGGGATGTTTGGAAATGGGAAGGATTTGGGGGCAAAGATAATGAGTTTTATTTTGATCATGGTGAGATTGAGATGCCTAATGGAGCATTGTCCAATAGCTATTTGATGATGTGAAACCCCTTAGATACTAAAGGAGGTAGCACAGAGCCTTGAGCCCAAGAGCCCTGAAAATAGCAGACCCCCATTCCCATCCCAAATACAAATCTAACTTGGATCTATCCCTGTCCCCATAGCCATAGTTCAGAGAAGCACCTTCTGGGAAGAAGGATTTACTATGCTCACCATCACCAATGAGAAACTAAGTCCAAGGTCTTGCCTTTTACCCCTGAAGAGTAGTAGGAGCTGACTTTCCTCCCCCAAAGTACTGGCTCCAATTCCAGTCTAGTCTCTGAAGCCATCATCCAGGGAATTAACCCTTTTGGAGAAGGGCCTAGCCAACCTCACCAACTGCCAACTAACTGTCACCCAGAGGCAGGTGCTATAGCCCCTGCCCCCTCGTTAGCCACAACTGAAGACCCAGAAAAGAAGGTTTTAACCACCAAAATCCTTGACATTGTCAAGTGGTACAGTGTCAGAAAGGGATATGGTTTTGAATCAGTGGAAATGACATCCAAGAAAATGCATGGCCATCTGCTGCTATCCCCTAGGGACCATAGGTCCTTTTCTTTTGATTCATAGCTGAAATCCCTTTTATGTGCTGTAATCTTTATTAGAATGTAAGTTCTTTGAGAATAGAGAGAATCTTGCTTTTCTACTTGCATCACCAGAGCTTAGCACAGTATATTTCAACGATTAAGGGTTATAAATGTCTTTTCATTCATTCCTTCTTTTGAATCCAGCTATTCATAGTAGTCCCTAAATCTATGTTTTTGCATTACCTTGAAGTCTTAATCTTTTCCACAAGAACAATCTGAGAAACCTTTCAGATTTCATGGCCTATTAGTTTAGTAACTCTGTCAAAGGAAATAAGGTTAGTTTAGCATGACATATTCATACCAGAGCTGTGCTGGCTCTTTAATCAGTGCTTTCTTATTTTAGATTTTCATTAATATTTTAAATTTCATTAAAAAGAGATGTCTTTATTTACTCAAATATTTACCCAGGAATTGGCCTATAGATGAAAGACTTTATTCCTTTCTCCTTCCCTTAAAAATTTGGTACATTTGCCCTTTGTCAGCCCCATGTTGCCTCTTTCTACCCTTTATGACCTTAGAAATATCACTACCAGTGACATTCCATCACATCTTCCATGTCTTTCAAAGCCTAAGGATGAAATTTTATCTAAGACTGATGATTTGAACTCTTCAAAGGCAACAAGGTGTTCATTTACTATTGCCTTTCTTCCTTATCTTAGGCATCTATTCCCTATCAGCCATTTTTTCTTCTTTCCATTCCTGTATAAAGTTCATTCTCTTTGATCTAGGAAATAAAAGCAAAAGAAGAGCTAAGCAGCAGGCTCCTTCCTTTCTCTCTCTCTCTCTCTCTCCTTAATATTATTTAATTTTTTCCTTTTATGTAAAGATAATTTTCAACATTGATCTTTGTAAGATTTTATGTTCCCCATTTTTCTTCCTTTTCCCCTTCTCTCACTCCCTCCCTAACACCAGAAGCAATCGATATAGGCTCTACATGTACAATCATGTTAAATATTAGTCATGTTGTAAAAGAAGACTAAGAACAAAAAGGAAAACCATGTGAAAGAAAAAACAAAAAACCAAAATAAAACGAAAATAATATGCTTTGATCTGCATCCAGACTCCATAGTTCTTTCTCCACATGTGAATGGCATTTTCCATCCAGAGTCTCTTGGAATTGTCTAGGATCATTGCATTGCTGAGAAAACCTCAGTCTGTCATGGTTGATCATCGCACAATGTTGCTGTTACTTTGTGCAATGTTATCCTGGTTCTGCTCACTTCACTCAGTATCAGTTCGTGTAAGTCTTTCCAGGGTTTTCTGAAATCCACCTGCTCATCATTTTTTCTAGCACATTAATATTTCATTATCTTCATATACCACAACTTGTTCAACCATTCCCCAACTGATGGGCATCCTCTCACTTTTTCATTCTTTGCCACCATAAAAAGAGCTTCTATAAATATTTTTGTACCTATAAGTACTTTTCCATTTTTATGGTCTCTTTGGAATATAGACTTAGTAATGGTATTGCTGGATCAAAGTTTTATGCCCCTTTGGGCACAGTCCCAACTTGATCTCTACCAACAATGCATTAGTGTTCTAATTTTTCCACATCTTCTCCAACATGTAATCATTTTCTTTTACTGTCATCTAAGCCAATCTGATGGGTATGAGGTAGTACCTCAGTCCTTCCTTTCTTGTCAAATACCCTTCAGGTTGTGGGCCTGCCCCTTTCTGACTCTTCTCTTTCCTTCATCATGACTCTTCTCAGCAGTTTCGACTCATTCTTAGATTTAACAGTCTTGACATTGCTTTTAAAGGGCCATACCACACCATTCAACCTCTGTCAACTCACCTTGGTCCCATTTTCTATGCTTTTTAAAAAAAAAAAAACTCAGTTATTTTAGGATCCATATAATACACACAGCCAATTCAGCTAGCCAGGAAACCAAATAGAGAAAAGGACTAGGAGATTTTAATGGACTGGAAACATAACATAAATCAGTAGTGTGTTGGAGCACCCCCACAAGGCCACAGATAGAGCGGCAAGATGTCTATAACAAGGTAAGTAATGGGCCCAATTTTTTCTGACAATTTTAGAATTTGTCTGTGTCTGATTCTAGGTTCCATTCTTTGGTAAGCACACTGCTAAACTGGACAGAATCAAAAAGAGGGCATCTGGTGTGGGGAAGGGCTTGGAGTTGAAGGAAGTGGGATAATTTTGCCTAGAAATGAGGAGACCAAGGTTGGCTATGAGAAATATCTTCATGTGGATACGAAATTAGAATTACCCTACTTGGCTTCAAGAAGCAGAGCAAGGAATAATTGGTAGATACTGCAGAGGAATCAATTTAAGGGAATACCTCCTAACAATTAGAGCGATTTAAAAGTTGAATAGACTACTTTGGGAGGTAATAAGCTACTCATTTACAAAGGTATTCTATCCAAGGCTAGAACACTTGTTGGTTATCGCAGAATTTTAGAACTGGATGAGGTCTTTGAGATTACCTAGTTCAATCTTACTTTATAGATGAGAAAAAGAGAGGCTTACAAGAGGCAGCGACTCTAAGGTCATGAAGCTAGGAAAGGAAAGAGCTTAACTCCAAGTCCAGTGACCTTTCAATTTAACAGAACCAGCATCTGCCAAGCACCTGCTCTGCCCCAAGTCCTGTGTTAGGAGCTTGGATATTCAAAGGAAACAATTATATTCTGATATAAGGGAAGAGAAAACACATGTATGGGCTAGACTACTATATATACTAAGTATTTTTTACAAATATTATATCATTTGATCCTCTCAGCAATCCTGGGAGACAGATGCTATCATGATCTACCAATTTACTGGTGAAGTGACTTACACAGAGTCACACAGCTCTTAAGTATCTGAGGGTGGATTTGACTTTAAGTCTTCCTAACTCCATGCCAACAACGATCAACTGCTACCTCTAATAGGAGACTATATATATAACATGTAGACAGAAAGGCAAATAGATTTCTACAAAACAGATACAAAAGGAATTTTGTGGTATTAGTAGTGCTATCTAAAGGGAGGGATTGGGGGAGCGATCAGGAAAGACCTCTTTTAATATGTGGCCCTTGAGCTAACCCTCAAAAGGGGCCGGAGATTCTGGGAAGCAGAGGTGAGGAGGAATTAAGATACCAATGGGAAAAAATGATGATATACAAGAATATCTGAAGTGGGCAGTCATGTGACTGGAACAAGGCATAGGCCAAATGAATTGTGAAAGAGCTTGAGAAGCCAGAGAATGGGTTTAGGACAGGTAAAGTATAGATGGAAAAATGAGAGCATCGAATATAGAGCTGGACAAGTGACCTGGCTAATAAATGGTAGAAGCAGTATTTGAACGAGCTCTCCTAATATCAAGGCCACTGGTCTCTCTCCACTGGCCCCTCAGTGCCTTGAAGAGAAAATAGAATCTTCTTTGACTTTCAAAGCCTTTTACAACCTAGCCCCAATCTTTTTTTTTCCACTCTCACTATATATTTCTCCCCTTCCAGCACTTTGTGATCCAGCCTTAGTCTCCATGCTGTTTCTCACTTATATTATCCATCTCCTATCTCCATGCCTTTGCATGCTACCCACTCCCCTTACACACACACACATTTAAATACCTTGAATGTGCTTACTCCCTTGTTACCTCTGTCTCATAGACTTCCGCTTTTCCTTCAAGACCCAAATCAAGCACCATTTCACCATCTTCTGAATGAATTTTTTCCTGATTGCCCAACTATAAGTATCCCCTTCAAGTCAACTTGTAGTGAATTATTTTGTATATTTTGTATATATTTTTATTTTTTAAATTTATTACTTTTATCTACTTTCTGTAGGTATATGTACTTTCTGTCTCCCTCGCTCAAGTGTAAGTCTCTTGAGAACAGAGAATGTCTTTCTTTTTGAACAGTATCTGGCACAAGCAGGTGCATAACAATTCCTTCTTTTAACCAGTTGATTGATATACTTTTAAGAAACGCTATCCTTTTCGTTTCTCAGAGATTCCCTCTGTCAAGAAGCCTCCCTAGACTGAGTCTATAGTACAGTGAAGAACATTGCTGGTGTTCAGGTCTGGAGCCATGGATTCTGTTCCCATATCTGTCACTAATTTTCTTTGTGACCTTAAGCAAGTCACTTCCCCTCTATCAGTCTTAGTTTCCTCAACTGTGAAATATAATGGTTGGAGTGTGATTTCAAAGATCTGTCCAACTTTTAATAAATTGAGGTAAAATGAGTTCTGGTCTCACACCCAAAACTAGTTGGCCTGGAGCCCTGTGCTTGCCTTTGTGTGACAGAAATATATTTATGCAGAAAGTCTATAGCTCCTCTTTACATATTTAACTTGGCTGTAGCCAGATAGTTTAGTTGGCTAAGGAGGCAGTTTGTCTTTGATAAATATCAGCAGAGGCTTATCCTGGGCCAGCTTTGCCAATTAGACATCAGGGGAGGGGGAAAGAGAATGAAGCTGGCTCAGAACAGTCCATACTGGCTGTTTGCAACCCAAGTCTAGACTAAAGTGAAAGGACAGAAGCTCACCAGTATCTCCAAGGACAACATGCTGCTTCACGATTCGAGCTGGGTGTTGAACTGGATTGCCATTTGCTCCGGAGTCAGAAAAGGTTGTAGAGTGTAAGCAATTAGCCTTGAATTTTGGAGTCTGGAAATCTGGGTTTGAATGCTGTAATTGCCAATTACCACCAGGTGTATTCCATTGGCCATGTCATTTTCCTGCTGTTTCCTTATCTGTAGAGCTGGGGAGAAGGTAAACTTTACCTATCAATCAACCAACCAACCTGAATTTACTATGGGCCTACTCCGGTGTCTGTGCCAGGCAGTCAGACAACAGAGACCTAAACTAAACAGTTCTTACCCTCAAGGAGCTAACGTTCTGTCAGATAATCTTGAAGGCCCCTAGCAGTTTTCAGTCATCTGAACATGTCGTTCCTGGCATTACACCTGGCAGCTTATGGGTGTTCCAAACTATTTATTTTCTACAAAATGGGGATAAGAATACTCATGGTCTGCTGAGTCCATAGGACTGCTGTGAGGAGCTATAGAAATAAAGGTACATGTAGTTCCCACTAAACCAGAAGGTAGATCAAAGTGCAACATTTGAATAGCTTTTGCTTGGGAAAAAAATTTTTGTGTAGGGATTTCCCAGTCCTTTTCTCTAATGAATGGAATCTTTTGATGCTTCCTTCTGAAGGTACTTAGTAGAGCTGCTTCCATGTTTCCAATGGGGAATCTCCTCCCAGCCTATGTTATTTAAGAAATTCAAGCAGGATGAAATATTTGGGGGAAAATAATTGCATGGGAGTCAGGAAGACTGGTTTATCGATTGGTTATGTGATCTTTGCAAAATCACTCCCTCTCTCTAAGCTTCAGTCCCTCATGTGTAAAATGAGCTGGGTAGACTAATAGTTTTCCTAATATTGAACCCAGCCCTGCATTCCTTGTATAAATTCTACTTGGTCATTCTGTATTATGCTGGTGATAAAGTGCTGTAATCTCTGCTAACATATTATTTAAGATTTTTGCATCAACATTCATTAGAGAAATTGTTCTATAATTTTCTTTCTATAATTTTGACCCCACCTGGTTTAGGAATCAGCACCATATTTATGTCATAAAAGGAATGTCCCCATTGCTGATTATTTTTTTCTTGTAGCTCTCTTAACATCTCCTCTAGGAATTTGGATGCTATAACAATTGGTGAATGTATGTTTAGTATTGATATTACTTCATTATCTATAGTACCTTTCAGCAAGGTGTGGTATCCTTCCTTATCTCTTTTAAATAGATCTATTTTTACTTGTGCTTTATCTGAGATCCGAATCACTACTCTTGCTTGTTTTTACGTCAGTTATAGTATAATAGATTCTGTTCCAGCCTTTTACCTTTACTTTGTATGTATCACCCTACTTTAAATGTATTTTTTATTTTAAAAAAATGTTGTAGGATTCTGGCTTTTAATCCAGTCTGCTATCTGGTTTTGTTTTATGGGACAGTTCATCCCATTTACATTCACAGTTAAGATTACTTTCTATTTCTCGCCATCTTATTTTCCCCAAATTATACTTTTCTATTTCCCTCTGATAGGTGTAAAATGATATCTCAAGTTTTTTTAAATTTGCATTTCTGAAATAATGATTCAGAGTATTTTTATATGACTATAAATAATTTTGATTTCTTCATCTGAATACTGCCTGTTTGTGTCTTTTGGCCATTTATCAACTGGGGAATGGTTCTCATTTTTATAGATTTATCAAAGTTCTTTATATATTTGAGACATATATATATATATATATATATATATATATATATATAAAGATCTTTTTCTGAGGATCTGTTTATACATTTCCCCCCTGTTTTCTGGTTTCCTTTTGATAGTGGTTACATTTGTTTCATTTATACAAACCCTTTTTAATTTAGTGTAACCAAAATTACCCATTTTACATTTCCCAATATGCTCTTTCTCTTGTTTGTTCATAAATTGGTCATCTATCAAAAAAAATATCAAAAATTGACCTAGTTATAAGGGGGAATATGAGAAAAATTAAAGAATATATAGATAATATGTTCTTCATTTTTTCTCATATTCCCCCTTATAACTAGGTCACATATCCATTTTGAACTTATCTTCACAAATGGTGCAAAATATTGGTCTACATCCAATTTTTGCCAAACTACTTTCCAGCTTTCTCAATAACCTTTACCAAATAATGATTTCTTATTCCCAAAACTAAGGTTGTACACTTGTCAAATACTGGATTGCTATTTTTGTTTGATGCTGTAGATTGTATATCTTCTCTGTCCCACTGATACACCTTTCTATTTCTTAGCCAGTACCAGATAATTCTAATTACTGCCTTATAATATAGTTTAAGAGCTGGTATTGCTAAACTTCCTTCTTTTACATGTTTTTTTCCCCATGAGTTCCTTTGATATTTGTTCTTCAAAATGAATTTTCTTATAATTTTTTCTAGCACTATAAAATAATTTTCTGGCAATTTAATTCAGATGACATTGAATAAATAGATTAATTTTGGTAAAATTTCCATTTTTATTATATTGGCTTTGCCTATTCATGAACAAAGAATATTTCTCCATTTATTTGAATCTGATTTTATTTATGTACAAAGTTTTTCTTATGGTTTTGTTCATATAGATCCAGAGTTTGTTTTAGTAGGCATATTCCCAGGTACATTAAACTGTCTAGAGTTATTTTTAAAGTGGTATCTCTATTTAGCTCTTCCTGCAGGATCTAGTTGGTAATATATAGGAATGTTGATGATTTATGTGGGTTTACTTTATATCCTGCTATTTTACTGAAATTATTAATTATTTCAATTAACTTTTTACTCCATTCTCTATAACATTCTAAGTATATCATTATATTATCTGCAAAAAGAGACAGTTTATTACCTTATTCTCTATTCTGATTCCTTATTTCTTCTGTGAGCCATAATAAGATTAAGCTTCAGATAATGCTTATTCCTCTTCCTTTTTTCCCTCTATTGTAATAGGTCTTTTGTGCCCCTTTATATGATCTACTTTGTCCATTTTACCACCCCTTTCCTCTTCTCCCAGTGCAATCATTTTTTCATCCCTTAATATATATATATATATATATATATATATATATATATATATATATATATATTTTATATCATCACATCAAGTCCATTCATATTCACACCCTTCATCCATGTATGCCTGCTCTAATTACCCCAATAATAGATACAGTTCTCAAGAGTTTCAGATATCATTTTCTCATCTAAGGATTTAAACAGTTTTAATCTTTAAATTACACACACATATATATTCCCTATTTACCTTTCAATCCTTGAGTTCTGTATTTGAAAATAAAATTTTCTATTTGGTTCTGGTTTGTTTTTTTTTCAATAGAAATGACTGAATGTCTATTACTTCATTGAAGATCTATCTCCTCTCCTAAAATATGATGCTTAGTCTCACTGTGTAGTTGATTCTTGATTGTAATCCCAGGTCCTTTGCTTTCTGGAATATGGGATTCCAGGCCCTCCTATCCTTTATTATAGAAGCTGACAGATTCTGGATAATCCTTACTGTTGCTCCTCTATACTTGAACTGTTTTTGGCTGGAAGGTAGCAGTATTTTCCCTTGAGATTATATTTCTGGAGTTTTGCAACAATGTTTCTTGGGGTTTTCCAGTTGTGATCTCTTTCCAGTGGTGACTGATGGATTCTTTCAATGACTATTTCACTTTCTGGTTCTAGTTTATCAGGAAAGTTTTCCTTGATGATCTTTTGAAAAATTCGACCAGGCTCTTTATGTGCTCATGGCCTTCAGAAAGACCAATAATTTGTAAATTGTCTTTCCTGGATCTATTTTCTAAGTTGACTTTGTTTCCAATGAGGTATTTTATATTTTCTTGTTATGGGCCAGAACTCTGTACTTAAAACAAGGAGTCTTACAAGGTGCTAATTCGGTGGGATTGATGAGACAAGAGTTATCTAGTTTAGCATGGTGCTTAATTGTTCTCTAGTTCATTTGATTGATTTAATCTCATAACAAATAATGGTTTTCTAGTGATATAATGGTTGGCTTATACTCAAAATAGAGCAGATAAAGCTGCTACAAACTTAGCCAGAGTCAGAGCCAGAGAAAGCCTTAGAAGGACTCGGAAAGAGACTCAGAAGGGCCAGACACAGACTTGGAAGGGACCCAGAGACACATTCATTCCATTGTCCATCTTTGTGGTGGCTGGAGGTTGAAGCACAGCCCTCAGACTTAGAAAGATTCATTCCTTCTTCATCAGCCTCATGGTGGCTAACCTGTCCTCTTGCTCCCCCGCAATGAGACTAAGGCCCATCTGATGGGCCTCAAGAAAGTTAAATGGGCCCCAGGTAAGGAGACAATAAAGGATTTGGACTTTAACACCTGGCTATTCTTGTGATGATTATTCTGCTAAAAATAAGGCTGCCTCAGGGACCTCCAGAAAACCAACAAGAACCTTACATTTTCTTATATTGTTTCCATTCTTATTCATTTGTTTGATGTATTCTTGATCTCATAGAGTCATGAACTTTCATTTGCCTGGTTCTAGTTTTTAATGTGTGGTTTTCTTCAGTTGGTTTTTTGTAATTTTTGTCATTTCATTCATTTTACTTTTGAAGGTGTTTTCTTCAGTGGATTTTGTTTTTTTTTGCTTTTGGCCAATTGCCTTTTTTAAGGAATTGATTTCTTCAGTAAAATTTTTTGCATTTGGCCAATTGTATTTTTGAAGGAATTATGTTCCTTAGTCAATTTTTATCATTCCTTTTTGAAACTGTTGACTCTGTCGCATAGCTCTCATTTATTTTCCTAATTTTTCTTCTACCTCTTTTATTTGCTTCTTAAAATCTTTTATCTGAGCTTCTAAGAAGCCTCTTTGGGTTTGAGACCAAGTCATTTCACTCTTTGAGATTTCCCCTGTGGGCATATTGACCTCAGCTGGTATTTTGGTCTTCCTTGTCACCATAATAGTTTTCTATGGATAAGGTTCCTTTCTATTTCTTGTTCATTTTCTTTCTTTTCCCCCCTATTTTGTGCTTTTTATGGTAGAATTCTGCTCCTGGGCAAAAGGGTATATTATCCCAAGCTTTCCATAGAGTTCTGAGCCTTGTCATTGAGCACAGGGGCCTCTTGTGTTGGGTGTATTGCTCACACGAGAAGGTAGCCCTACCTGCTCTCTTCAAGAAATAACTGGTTTCCTGGGTTGGTAAGTTGTCTTCTGAGCTGGAGCTGGAGGCTTTTTCACTATTATTTTCTGCTATTGAGCCAGGATTGAGGATCTCAGTTGCTAATCTGCTGTGATAAGACCCTCTCAATGGCTTTCCCATACACTATTTAAGCTGAAATGAGCACCTCTTTCACCCCAGTGAGACTGGCCTTTCTTGAAGTCCTTCCAATATATCTTTAGTTGGAGAATTGTTGCATTCTATCAGATTCTGTTCAGACCTTGGTTTCATGTCATTTTTGAGAGAACCTGGGAAAACTTGAGCAGCTCCCTACCTTTACTGTATGCAAAAAAGGAGGGGTAGCAATTCTGATCGCATATAAAGCAAAAGCAAAAATAGATCTAATTTTTAATTAGATAAAGAAGGAAACTACATCTTGTTAAAGGGTACAATAGATGATACTAAATGCACCAAGTGATAAAGCATCCAAATTCTTAGAGAAGTCAAGCCAGTTACAGGAAGTAGACAGCAAAACTATCCTAGCAAAAGACCTCACCCTCACCCTCTCAGAATTAGATAGATCTAACCACAAAATAAACAAAAAAGAAATTAAAGAGATTAGTAGAATCCTAGAAAACTTAGCTATGATAGACCTCTGGAGAAAACTAAATAGGGACAGAAAGAAATACAACATTTTCCCAGCAGTACATGTCAATTACATAAAAATGGACCATTGATTAGGTCCTCACAACCAAATGCAGAAAGGCAGATATTGAATATTGTAAATATTTACTTTTCAGACCACGATGCAATAAAAATTACATTCAATAAAAAGCAAGGGAAAGATAGACTAAAAACCAATTGAAAATTAAATAAATCTAATTCCAAAAAATGAGTAAGTCAAACAATAAATTATAGAAACAATCAATAATTTCATCCAAGAGAATGACAATAATAAGACAACATAACAAAACTATGAGATGGTAGTTTTTAGAAGAAATGGTAGTAGTCATGGTAGTTTTTAGAAGAAATTTTATATCTCTAAATAATTAATGAATAAAATAAAGAAAGAGGATTTCAATGAATTGAGCATACAACTAAAAAAGCTAGGAAAAATAATAAATTAACCCCCCCAATTAAATACCAAGTTAGAAATTCTGAAAATCAAAGGACAGATCAATAAAATCAAAACTATTGAACTAATTAATAAAATTAAGAATTAGTTTTATGAAAAAATCAATAAAATAGATAAATCTTTGGTTAATTTGATTAGAAAAAAGGAAAGAACAAAACAAATTACCAGCAATAAAAATGAAAAGGGTGATTATCAGTTAAGAAAAAATTAAACTAATATTTAAGAGCTAAATTATCCAATGTGTGCCAACAAATCTGACGAACTAGTTGAAATGGAGGAATGCTGACAAAAATAAAAACTGCCCAGATCAACAGAAGAGTAATTAAATTACTTAAACAGTCCCTTTTAATTTTTTTATTAAATCTGTTTATTTACAAAATATGTACGTGAGTCCCTTTCCCTTCTTTAAGATTTCTTTGGGATATAAGCCCTGTAGAAACACTGCTGGGTCAAAGGTATGCATAGTTTAATAACTTTTTGAGCATAGTTCCAAATTGCTCTCCAAAATGATTGAATCCGTTCACAGTTCTACCAATAATGTATCAGTGTTTCAGCTTTCTCACATCCCATCCAACGTTCCTCATTATCTTTTTCTGTCATCTTAGCCAATCTGAGAGGTGTGTAGTGGTATCTAAGAGGTGTCTTTTTTTCCGGATCATTTCTTTTTTAAAATATTTTATTTTATTTTATTAAAGCTTTTTATTTGCAAAACATATGCATGGGTACTTTTTCAACATTGACCTTTGGAAAGCCTTCTATTCCAAATTATCCCCTCCTTTCCCCCATCCCCTACCCTAAATGAAAGATAGTCCAATACATGTTATATATGTTAAAATATGTGTTAAATCCAATATATGTATAAATATGTATACACTTATGTTGCTGCACAAGAAAAATTGCATTAAGAAGGAAAAAAAGTGATAAAGAAAACAAAATTCAAGCAAACAACAGAAAGAGTGCAAATGCTATGCTGTGGTCCACACTCAGTTCCCATGATCCTCTCTCTGGGTGTAAATGACTCTCTTCATCATTGAATAATTGGACCTGATTTGAATCATCTAATTGTTGAAGAGATCCATGTCCATCAGAATTCATCGTCATATGGTCTTGTTGTGACCATGTATAATGTTCTCATGGTTCTGCTCATTTCACTTAGCATCAGGTTCATATAAGTCTTTCCAGGCTTCTCTAAAATCATCCTGCTGTTTGTTTCTTACAGAACAATAACATTCCATAAGATTCATAGACCATAGTTTATTCAGCCATTCTCCAAATAATGGGCATCCATTCAGTTTCCAATTACTTGCCACTACAAAATGGGCTGCCACAAACATTTTTGCACATGTGGGTCCTTTTCCTTCCTTTAAGATGTCTTTGGAATATAATCCCAGTAGAATCACTGCTGGGTCAAAGGGTATGCACAGTTTGATAACTTTTTGAGCATTGTTCCAAATTGCTCTCCAGAATGGTTGGATCCTTCACAGTTCCACCAACAATGTATCAGTATCCCAGTTTTCCCACATAACCTCCAACATTCGTCATTATCTTTTCCTGTCATCTTAGCCAATCTGAGAGGTATGTACTCATATCTCAGAGTTGTCTTAATTTGCATTTTTCTGATTAATAATGATTTGGAACACTTTTTTATATGAGTAGAAATAATTTCAATTTCTTCATCTGAAAATTGTCTGTTCATATTCTTTGATCAATTGGAGAATGGTTTGATTTCTTATAAATTAGAGTCAATTCTCTATATATTTTGGAAATGAGCCCTTTATCAGAACCTTTGACTGTAAAAATGTTTTCCCAGTTTATTGCTTCTTTTCTAATCTGCTCTGCATTGATTCTGTTTGCACAAAACTTTTTAACTTGATATGATCAAAATTTTCTATTTTGTGATCAAAAATGATCTCTAGTTCTTCTTTGGTCACAAATTCCTTCCTCCTCCACAAGTCTGAGAGTTAACTATCTTATGTTCTTCTAATTTGTTTTTAATATAATTCTTTATGTATAGATCATGAACCCATTTCAACCTAATCTTGGTATACGATGTTATGTGTGGGTCACTGTTTAGTTTCTTCCATATTAGTTTTCAATTTTTCCAACAGTTTTTGTCAAATAGTGAATTCTTATCTCAAAAGCTGGAGTCTTTGGGTTTGTCAAGTACTAGATTACTATAGTCATTGACTGTTTTGTTCTGTGAACATAACTGATTCCATTGATCAACTGCTCTTTTTCTTAGCCAGTACCAAATGGTTTTGATTATAGTATAGATTTAGATCTGGTGCAGCTAGGCCACCTTAATTTGTTTTTTTGTTTTTTGTTTTTTTTTTTTCATTAATTCCTTTGAAATTCTTGATCTTTTGTTCTTCCAGATGAATTTTGTTGTTATTTTTTCTAGGTCAGTAAAATAGTTTCATGGGAGTTTGCTTGATATAGCACTAAATAAATATAATAGGTAGTATTGCCATCTTTATTATATTCACTCAACCTATCCAAGAGCACTTGATATTCTTCCAGTTGCTTAGATCTGACTTTATTTGTGTGGAAAGTGTTTTGTACTTTTGCTCATATAGTTCCTGACCCTTCCTTAGCAGATAGATTCCCAAATATTTGATACTATTGGAGAGTTATTTTAAATGAAATTTCTCTTTGTATCTCTTGCTTTTGGATTTTTTAGTGATTTATAAAAATGCTGATGATTTATATGGATTTGTTTTGTATCCTGCAACTTTGCTAAAGTTGTGGATTATTTGTAATTGTTTTAGTTGATTCTCTAGGCTTCTTTAAGAATACCATCATATCTTCTGCAAAGAGAGATAATATTGTTTCCTCATTCCCTAATCTAATTCCTTTAATCTCTTTTTTTTCTCTTATTGTCAAAACTATAATTTCTTAGAACAAGCAACTAAACAACTCCCTAAGAAAAAATCCCCAGGACCAAATGGATTTACATGTGAATTCTATCAAACATTTAAAGAACAATTAGCCCCAATGCTATATAAATTATTTGATAAAATAGGGAATGAAGGAGTCCTACCAAATTCCTTCTATGATACAGACATGGTACTGATACCTAAACCAGGTAGGTTGAAAACAGAGAAAGAAAACTATAGACCAATCTCCCTAATGAATATTGATGCTAAAATCTTAAATAAAATGTTAGCAAAAAGACTACAGAAAATCATCCCCAGGATAATTCACCATGATCAAGTAGGATTTATACCAGGAATGCAGGGCTGGTTCAATATTAGGAAAACTATCAGCATAATTGGCCATATTAATAACCAAACTAACAAAAACCATATGATCATCTCAATAGATGCAGAAAAAGCATTTGATAAAATCCAACATCCATTCCTATTAAAAAACACTTGAGAGTATAGGAATAAATGGACTTTTCCTTAAAATAATCAGTAGTATCTATTTAAAACCAGCAGTAAGCATCATATGTAATGGGGACAAACTGTCACCATTCCCAATAAGATCAGGAGTGAAACAAGGTTGCCCACTATCACCGTTACTATTTAATATTGTATTAAAAATGCTAGCTATGGCAATAAGAGCTGAGAAAGATATTAAAGGAATAAGAATAGGCAATGAGGAAACCAAATTATCACTCTTTGCTGACGATATGATGGTATACTTAGAGAACCCCAGAGATTCTACTAAAAAGTTATTAGAAATAATCCACAATTTTAGCAAGGTTGCTGGTTATAAAATAAACCCACATAAGTCATCAGCATTCTTATATATCAGTAACAAATTCCAACAATCAGAGTTACAAAGAGAAATCCCATTTAAAGTAACTACTGATAGTATAAAATATTTAGGAATCTATCTGCCAAGGGAAAATCAGAAACTTTATGAGCAAAACTACAAAACACTTTCCACACAAATTAAGTCTGATCTAACTAACTGGAAAAATATTAAATGCTCTTGGATTGGGCAAGCAAATATAATAAAGATGACAATACTACCTAAACTAATCTATTTATTTAGCGCTATACCAATCAGACTTCCCAAAAACTATTTTGATGACCTAGAAAAAATAACAACAAAGTTCATATGGAAAAACAAAAGGTCAAGAATTTCAAGGGAATTAATGAAAAAAAATCAAATGAAGGTGGCCTAGCTGTACCAGATCTAAAATTATATTATAAGGCAGCAGTTACTAAAACTATCTGGTATTGGCTAAGAAATAGACTAGTTGATCAATGGAATAGGTTAGGTTCAAAGGACAAAACAGCCAATAACTTTAATTATCTAGTGTTTGACAAACCCAAAGACCCCAGTTTTTGGGATAAGAATCCATTATTTGACAAAAATTGCTGGGAAAATTGGAAATTAGTATGGCAGAAACTAGGCATTGACCCACAACACCGTACACCAAGATAAGGTCAAAATGGGTTCATGATCTAGGCATAAAGAACGAGATCACAAATAAATTGGAAGAGCATAGGATAGTTTACCTCTCAGACCTGTGGAAGAGGAAGGAATTTATGACCAAAGAAGAACTAGAGATCACTATTGACTACAAAATTGAAAATTTTGATTATATCAAATTGAAAAGTTTTTGTACAAACAAAACTAATGCAGGCAAGATTAGAAGGAAACAATAAACTGGGAAAACATTTTTACAGTCAAAGGTTCTGATAAAGGACTCATTTCTAAAATATATAGAGAATTGACTCTAATTTACAAGAAATCAAGCCATTCTCCAATTGATAAATGGTCAAAAGATATGAACAGACAATTTTCAGATGATGAAATTAAAACTATTACTACTCATATGAAAGAGTGTTCCAAATCACTATTGATCAGAGAAATGCAAATTAAGACAACTCTGAGATACCACTATACACCTGTCAGATTGGCCAGAATGACAGGGAAAGATAATGCAGAATGTTGGAGGGGATGTGGGAAAACAGGGACACTGATACATTGCTGGTGGAATTGTGAATACATCCAGCCATTCTGGAGAGCAATTTGTAACTATGCCCAAAAAGTTATCAAACTGTGCATACCCTTTGACCCAGCAGTGTCTCTACTGGGCTTATACCCCAAAGAGATACTAAAAAAGGGAAAGGGACCTATATGTGCCAAAATGTTTGTGGCAGCCCTGTTTGTAGTGGCCAGAAGCTGGAAAATGAATGGTATATGAATGTTATGGAATATTATTGTTCTGTAAGAAATGACCAGCAGGACGAATACAAAGAGGACTGGCAAGACCTACATGAACTGATGCTGAGCGAAATGAGCAGAACCAGGAAATCATTATATACCTCAACAACGATACTGTATGAGGATGTATTCTGATGGAAGTGGATTTCTTCAACAAAGACAAGATCTAACTTAGTTTCAATTGATCAAGGATGGACAGAAGCAGCTACACCCAAAGAAAGAACACTAGGAAATGAATGTAAACTGCTTGCATTTTTGTTCTTCTTCCCAGGTTATTTATACCTTCTAAATCCAATTCTCCCTGAGCAACAAGAAAACTGTTCGATTCTGCACACATATATTGTATCCAAGATCTACTGTAATCTATGTAACATGTATAGGACTGCTTGCCATCTTGGGGAGAGGGTGGAGGGAGGGAGGGGAAAAATCGGAACAGAAGTGAGTGCAAGGGATAATGTTGTAAAAAATTACCCTGGCATGGGTTCTGTCAATAAAAAGTTATTTAAAAAAAAACTATCATTTCTAATACAATATTGAATAGTAATGGTGATAGTGGGCAACATTGTTTTACCTCTGATCTTATTGGAAATGGTTCCAGTTTATCCCCATTACATATGATGCTTGCTGATGGTTTTAAATAGATGCTACTGACTGTTTTAAGGAAAACTCCATTTATTCCTATACTCTCTAGGGTTGTTAACAGGAATGGATGTTGGATTTTATCAAATGCTTTTTCTGAATCTATTGATATAATCATATGGTTTTTGTTAGTTTGGTTATTGATATAGTCAATTATGCTAGTAGTTTTCTTAATATTGAACCCAGCCCTGCCTTCCTGTATAAATCTTACTTGGTCATGGTGTATTATCCTGGGGATATTTTTCTGTAATCTCTTTGCTAATATTATATTTAAGATTTTTGCATCAATATTCATTAGGGAGATTGGTTTATAATTTTCTTTTTTCTGTTTTTGTCCTACCTGGTTTTAGATATTAGTACCATGTCTGTGTCATAAAAGGAATTTGATAGGACTCCTTTAATCCCTATTTTTTCAAATAGTTTATATAGCATTGGAGTTAATCGTTCTTTAAGTGTTCGGTAGAATTTTGGTAGAATTCCCATGTAAATCCATCTGGTGCTGGGGATCTTTCTCATTTGTTTACTCATTTGAAATTAAATTTAATTTAGCAGCTTTTTATAGTCACCTCTAGTCCTGAGGTGTGGGGCATGGTGCATTTCTTAGCTTTATTCAGGGCCCAATTATGGCAATTCTGCAATGCCCTCTCAAGCCACATCTATAACCCCCAAACTACACTCCATTGTAAATGCTCTTGCTCTCTGAGGACATTCCAGTGTCTTTAACCTTTAATTCTCCCTCTGGCCTGGAAATGAAACCAGGAAATCAGCTCTCCTGTAAGTGCCAGCAGTCCCCATCCCATTGGTTCTTTACTCACTGGGTATGTGCTGGTTCATTCTCTCTTTCAGCTGAAGCCTGCAACTGCTTCTTGGCAGCCCAATTGGATATGTCATCCTAGTCGCTCAGCAGAGAGGGTCCTTCAACATTACCCTCTTCAGATATTTAACCCTCCACACTGTCTGTAAGATGAGAATTACTATGGCTGGGGCCAAGGCCACCTCTCAAACCCGACTAGCCCCAGGGGTTGATGCTTGCTGTTTCAGAGGAACTAGCTTGGAGGTGTTTACACTTAAGCTAAGGCCAAGTCTCCTTCCTGGTATCTTTCTTTGGATCTTCACCAACTCTCTCTGAAGGACCACTGCTCTGCCCCAACTCTTGTTTATTTTTGTGGCTCTACGTTTGCCCTGAGGTACTACTTTGTCCTGTTTCTAGAGGAAATCTGGAGAGCTTGGAATCTTCTGCGTTATTAGGCCATCTTCTCAGAATCCTTTCCTCCATTTTATAGAGTAGGAAAGTAAGGCCCTGAAAGATGAAGAGATTTTTTTTCAAAGATACAAATTCATTTGACTCTAGGTCACTGATTGTCCTACTTGTTTTGTGTGGGTGTGTTAGTGTGGCTGTATGTGTAGCTATATAACTCTGCCTTACTTAAATTCAATTCAAAAGCAAATCAAGCTATCACCTTCATGATGTTATTGGTTCTCTTTAAGAACAAAGGAAGAGAAAAAATTAAGTCATCAGTGTCAGTCTCTCTTCTAGAATTATTAAATTGCAGTCTAAGTGATTGTTGACGACCAGGATGCAATAGGTTTCCCTGGCTTTTTTAAATTAAGGTCTTTCCCAGGTCTCCATTTGTCCAAGGCTACATCCAATGACTAAGGGTAAGGTAGAATTGAGACAAAAAATGATATAGTTTACCATCACAAAAGCATCAATCTGGATGGGAAAGACCATCAGTGTTTTTGTCTAGAACAGAAAATAATTGCTATTTACACTCATTCTAAGCCATCAAGAGGCTTGGGCAGGGCCTTATTATTGGCCATGCAATGAAAGCCTGAGTGATTTGGATTTAAAGACTAGTGAGTAATCCCATTTGAATCACAATGGGCTTTTGAAAAAGCTTGCCTGAGAATTATAATACGTGTAAATATATGTATCTATGTGGCTTTGCACTTTATTTCTGTGTATCTGTGTTGAGGCACGTTTATATGTATATCTCTGTGTGTTTGTGTATATGCCTGTGTATCTGCACCTGTGTATTGCATGTCTGTATATTTGTTGGTGCAGTATCTGTTTTTCTGTGTCTTTGTGCAGGTATATGGGTTCACATTTGTGTTGGCATATACGTGTGTATTTGTGTCTGTAAATTTGTGTATATGCAGGCTACATATCAGTATGTTAAGGGCCCTGACAGTGCAAGAACTACTCTCATTGTGCCAGATTATAACACATAACCTTAGAGAACCTGAGAAAGAGTTTAAAATTCAGGAAAACAGTACAATGTAGCAGTTCAGAACGATTTGAATAGTCAGACATGATGTTTACTTTCTTCTTGAAAGAGGAGCTACAGTGGAGTGCCCCAGGAATCTGTGCTTGGCCTTGGGCTGTTCACTATTGTTTTTTAATGAATCCAATAAAGGAGTGAATAGCATTCTTTGAAAACTTAAGCTCTGAATAATACCATAATGGATGACAGTTGTGATTCTCAAACATCTTGGTAGGCTGATTGCAGAGGTGTCAAACTTACACCCTTTGGGTCATATGAAGCCCAAGTCACTTTTAAAAATAAAATTATTTTTATTTTAATAGTATTTTCTTTTCCCCATACATGTAAAGGTAGATTTCAATATTCAACTTTGCAAAACCTTGTGTTCCAAGTTTTTCCCTCCTCTCCCTTCCCAAGACAAAAAACAATCTGATATCATGTGCAATTCTTCTAAACATATTTCCATATTCATCAAGTTGTGCAAAAATAATAGATCAAAATGGAAAAAAAAAGAGAAAGAAAAAAACAAACAAGCAAACAAAAACAAAAAAAAGTGAAAATATTATGTTATGATCCATACTCAGTTCCCACAGTTCTCTTTCTGGATGCAGATGGCTTTCTTTATCACAAAGTGTATTGAAACTGGCCTGAATCATCTTATTATTGAAAAGAGCCAACTCCATTATAGTTGGCCATCACATAATCTTGCTATTGCTATGTACAATGATCTCCTGGTTTTGCTCATTTCGCTTAGCATCAGTTCTCTCCAGGCCTTTCTGAAGTCATCCTGCTGATCATTTCTAATAGAACAATAATATTGCATTACATTTGTATACCGTAATTTATTCGGTCATTCCCCAACTGATGAGCATCCACTCAGTTTCCAGTTCCTTGCCACTACAAAAAGGGCTGCTACAAACATTTTTTGTACATGTGGGTCATTTTCCCTTTTTCATTATCTCTTTGAAATACAGACCTAGTAGAGACACTGGTATACCAAAGAGTGTGCACATTTTGATAGTGCTTTGGGCATAGTTTTAAATTGCTTGGATTAGTTGGATTAGTTCACAACTAATGGCTTGCATTTTTATAAATATGAGTCATTTCTTTATGTATTTTAGAAATGAGGCTTTTATCAGAAACATTGGTTGTAAAAATTTCCCCCTATTTTTCTGCTTCCTTTCTGATCTTGAATGAATTGGTTTTGTTTGTATAAAACCTTTTAAATTTCATGTAATCAAAATTATTCATTTTGCATTTCATAATGTTCTCTAATAATTCTTTCCTTCTCCACAGATCTGAGAGGTAGATTTTACCTTGCTCTCCTAATTTGCTTAGACTGTCACCTTTTTTGTCTAAATCATGAACCCATTTCCACCTTATCATAATATAGGGTGTTAGGTGTTGTTAAAAGCCTAGTTTCTGCCAGACAGTTTTTCAATTTTCTCAGCAATTTTTGTGAAATAGTTCTTATCCCAGAAGCTGGAATTTTCTGGTTTATCAAACACTAGATTACTGTTGTCATTAACTATTATGTCTTGTGAACTCAACTTATTCTACTCATCAATTCCTCTATTTCTTAGGCAATAAAAATGATTTTGATGACTGCTGCTTTATAATATAATTTTAGGTCTGGTACAGTTAGGCCACCTATCTTTGCTTTTTTTTTCATTAATTCCCTTGAAATTCTTGACCTTTTGTTCTTCCAGATGAATTTTGTTATTTTTTTTTTCATTTTATAAAGTAATTTCTTGGCAGTTTGATTGGTATAACACTGAAAAAGTAGATTAATCTAGGTAGAATTGTCATTTTTATTATATTAGCAAGGCCTACTCATGAGCACTTGATATTCTTCCAATTGTTTAGCTTGAACTTTATTTGTGTGAAAGTGTTCAATGCAGTTGTGTTCATGTAGTTCCTGATTTTCTCTTGGCAGATAGACCTCCAAATATGTTGTATTATCTGCAGTTATTTTAAATGAGATGTCTGTTTCTATCTCTAGCTACTGGGCTCTTTTGGTAACATATAGAATTATGTATCAACAAGTCACTCTTGAGTGAGAGGCCCAAACCAGATTAAAATGAATTTGGAAAGTGTTTAACAAGATAAATAAAAATATAGATATTATTATCTTTAAAAACTAAGGCAATCTGTAGCCCCGAGAGATAGTTACATATAGTTTAGTGGCCTCCATTTCCATGTGAGTTTGACACTGAGGCTAGATCATTGGGTTACATCTAATAACATGGAATATAATGAGTTCAAAAATCACCTTCACAAGTACAAGATGAAAAAAGATGTGACTAAATATGGGAAAATATATCTGGGGCTCCTAGTTTACTAAGCTAGAAGCTATGCATCAGTGAAAGCCAATGAGGAACCCTCAGAAAAGCACAACGTCTAAGAATGAGGAAGTGATAGTCTCACCATTCTCTGTCCTTTTCTCATCATATCTAGGACAAGGAGTTTGATTCTAAGTGCTCTGTTTTAGGAACGATGCTGATGGTGAAGGACCACAAGTTCCCTCCATATTAGAAACCGAGGATACTAAACCTGGAGAAGAGAAGATTGAAATGAAAGGCATAATCTCAAGTACTCTTTAGCTCCGGAGGATAGAACCTGGAATAATGGATGGAAGTTGTGAAGGAGCACATTTTTTGATTCGATGTGAGGAGGAAACACTTCTGCACATTTGAATTGTTCCACAGTGAAATGGGCTGTCTTGGGAGGTAACAGTCTCCCCTTCCTTTTATAATCTTTGAGTCAAGGCTGGATGACCTTTTGCTGTGCATCAATCAATCAATGAACCTTTATGAAGTGCTTGCCAGGCATGGTGTTAAATGCTGAAGATACAACAGAACAGCAAAATCCATCCCTGCCTTCAAAGAGTTTACATTTCAATGGAGGCATCTGTAAGTATATACAAGGCATGTATTGTTCATTGACACAGTGGGGGAGGTGGGGTAAGGGGCTGTGTTCTGGAAGAGATTGCCTTTCTGTTCCTATTGTGGCAGACCACCTTCTGTGTCTGGGCTTGGGTTACAATCTTCAGGATATCGACATGGATCCCCAAATTGAATAGGATTGAATGGCCACTATATGATCTTCGCGTACCTGGAAGAGTGGGGGTGCCAAAGGGTGAGGGCTGAAAGCCACTATGGAAGGCCTCCTGGGGGCTGGCCCCCACTCACTCTTCTATTCTGAGGTAGGTTGCCCCTTCACCTTGGCCTCTTGCCCAGTCCCCCCTCCGTAACCCATTTCTCTTGGCTGCCTATTGCTAAGGGCCACACCTCCCCAGCCGATCCCCTTGACCCTCTAATTGCCCCCCCCTTTGCTGCCCCACTAGGAGCTAATTATAGGTCTCGGCTCCAGCCTTTGAAGCCAGCCCACAGTTGTATTTTATTGCCTGGTGTTCTTCCTGGAACACTGGTCGCGGGAAATGTTTAACCCTAAAACCCATATTGAAGTCGTCTGATGAAACTCCCTGGGCAAAGACTTTCCAAAAAATAGCTTGGACAGCAATTCCTGGAGTGGGGTGAGTACTCATGTAAGCCTTTGCTGGAGGTGTCCTCGCTCATTCCGGCTGTCTTTCCCGGATCATTCAGGACGAAATCCCTACCAAAAACGTCTCACCTGCTCCTGCTCAGGCAGCATACCTGGGCAGAGCTCAGCCTGGGCCTAGCAGACCCTCTCTCCTGCTTCCCTTTGGCAAGGGAGAGAATCTTTTGGCTCCAAAACTCATCTTACTTCCTTTCTTTGGATTACAGCTCTACAAGTAGGAGACTGGTTTCCTATTCCAGTGGGGATGGAAATATTTCAGGGGAGTAGGGTGCCAGGGAATTTAAGAATCACTGTTTCCTGTTTGTGGCTTCATTGTTTCAGGCTGCTTTGTGGGAGGGGGTGTCAGATCAGTGAGGGCTCAGCCAACATCCAGCTGGGCCCAAGAGGGAAGGAGAGGGCTGAAATTCAGGCTCTGGAGGAAAGTCACAGTCGGGCAGGTGCTGAACAGAACTGGGCATGGCTCTGTGACTCTCCTAGGACCGTGGCATCTCTGCAACCCTGATGTATGCCATTGGGTACAGGAAGCAAAGAGAGCTCCAACACGCCTGCAGATTCTTGGCTGCAATCTGAGAAATGGGCAGTTGATTCCTAGGACATTTGTCGGGAGGAGAAAGGCAGGCTGGGGACTTTGAACAATTCCTCTCTCACTTAAATCCCATTCACTTTCATGGCATGGCATCGCCTCCCTGATGTCATGGGCCTCTGAGAGAATGAAGGACAAACAACAATAACCCTTGCCTCCAAGGGCTCCCTATTATATCCAAGCGTTATAGAATGATGACGTATCAGAGCTAAACAAATCTTAGAATAAGGAATGTCAGACCTGGAAAGGGAACTCAGAACAGCATGTGTGAGAACTGGAAGGGACTTTAGAACAGAGAAGGTCATAGATGGGAGAGATATTAGAACAGTATTTATTAGAATTAGAATGAATCCTAGAACCGAATAGGTGAAAACTAGAAAGAACCTCAGAACACAGAATGTCAGACCTAGGAGCAGACCTTAGAGCAGAGAATATATGAAAACTAGGGAAAAAAAAAAAAAAAAACTTTGAGCAGGAATATTACAACTGGGAGGGATTTTAGAAGAGACTGTGAGAACTACAAGGGACCTCCAAAAATGCAATGTCATAGGTGGAAGAGATCTTAGAATAGCTTTTGTTAGAGTTAGAAGAGACCAACTTGGAACACAGAATGTCAGCGCTGGGAGCATACTTAGAACAGAGGATATCAAGGCCGGAAGGAATCTTGTAGAACTTATAATGTCAGAATTGGACATGACCTGATATAGCAGAACTGAAAAGGAACTTAGAAAATTGAATATCAGAGGTGGGATGGACCTTTTAGAACTTCAGATGTTGGGGGCAGCTAGTTGGTACAGTGGATAGAGCATCAGTCCTGAAGTCAGAAGGACCTGAATTCAAATCTGGCCTCAGACACTTAACATTTCCTGACTGTGTGACCCTGGGCAAGTCACTTAACCCCAAGTGCCTCAGCAAAAAAAGAGAGAACTTCAGATGAAAGCCAGCTAAAACCTTAAAATGGAAGAGTCAAGGGAATGTACAGCATAGAATGACAAGTTGTAAAAGTCTTTAGAGGTCATCTAGATTCTAGAATTTAAGAATCTTATGTGGCACATGATAAGTGTTCCAGAAAAAAAATCTTTCTTAATTAAACCTTGACTTGGGAACATTTTCTCATAGGCAGAGATGGCAAGGTGCCTTCTAATTCTGCCCAGGGTAAAAGCGTTGTCAGTTTTGCCAGCTCCACTCCATTTGGCATCTCACTCCAAATGGCTGATCATTGTCAGTTTAAGATTAGAATGGAATTGCTTTAGTCTTCATGTGCTTCAAATATTGGACTTGATCTCAAGATATCATTTCATATCTTCCATTGTTTTCAAAAAAGATCATGTCCAAAGGACTATTTGAAGCTGAGGGGAGTCTGTCTACTTTATTCTTGCCCTCATTCAAAACATAAGTGACCTAATCCTAAAAGTGTCTATATTTCACTAAGATCTTCAAGTTCACTAAGTGAATTTTTTTTACAATATCCCTGAAATGCATGTGGCCCAAGTACGATTATGTTGACTTAACAGAGTAAACTGAGGCTCAACGGACGTGGCATATTGAAGGTCACCAAACTCTCAGTGGTCAGAGTTATGTTTTAGATCTCTTGTGAATTTTGGCCCTAACCAAAGGACATAGGGCTGGTGGTTTGGCTCCAGAAAACACAAACACACAAAACCCAATAGCTTTGTTTGACTTCAAGACGATACTGCCAATATGTTGTATGAGGACTCATTAGAGATCAACCATTATCTTGGGATGACATTTCTATTTGAACTCCTCCATTTCCCTTGAAGTGCTAGCTAACTACTGCTTAATGTGTATTTGATCTCCCTCTCACCTGACTGAGTGGTCTGGGCAACTGTTCAGAATGTTTGCATAAAAATGAAAACTAACTGGCCCTGGTTTTCTCTTCTGTAAAGTTAGGAGTTTGGACTAGAGAAACGACATGATATGGTAGTGAGAAGTGAACTCAAAAGACCTGGACTCTACTTCTTGTTCTTTCACTAACTACCTCCCTGGGTGTCAGTTTCCAAATCTGTAAAATGAGAGTGGTAGTTTGAGCTGGCCTCTGAGGTCCCTTTCCATCTGGCTCTACATTTAGGATATTCTGGGTAGACAAGTCACTTAGCTTCCTTGGGCATCAGTTTCCTCTTCTGTAAAGTGAGGAGGTTGGACTTAAGGGACTTAACCTGATATCCCCTCTGATTCTGAAGCCTATGATTTTAAATTCAACCTTCTTTCTACCATATCTTGCAATGATTCCTCCCATTATCTTTCTTAAGTCTAGTCTAATGTTTTTTATTGTAAATTAAGTCCATTTATTTTTCTTCTTCTTATCGGATAGAGTTAGACCGGTGTGAACATTAACCCTTCAATTCAGTCTGATATATTTTATTTCTTCAGGAATACCAGATTGTGAAACAAGACCCAGTAATCTCTTTGTTCAATTGTTTTCAGTCAGGTTCAATTCTTTGTGATTCTATTTGAGGTTTTCTTGGCAGAGATACTGGAGTGGCTTGCCATTTCCTACTTCAGTTCATTTACAGCTGAGGAAACTGGGACAAATAGGATTAAATGACTTGCCCAGGGTCACATATCTAGGAAGTGTCTAAGGCTGTATTTGAACTTAGGAAGAGGAGTCTTCTTAACTCCAGGCCCCACACTCTACCATTCTCTCATTATATATACACACACACACACACACACACACACACACACACACACACACATATATATATATATATATACATATTAGGTGGCATAGTGGAAGAGCACTGAACTTACAATTAGGAAGACTCATCTTCATGAATTCAAATCCTGCTTAACATCATACATCTAATAAGTATCTGAGGCTGGATTTGAACTTAGGAAGAGGTGCAGAGGCATCTTCTTAACTCCAGGCCCCACACTCTACTATATTCTCTCTCTCTCTCTCTCTCTCTCTCTCTCTCTCTCTCTCTCTCTCTCTCTCACACACACACACACACACACATATATATATATAATCTATGTATACACACATACTTTTGTATATAACAAGGGTCTCTTACACACACACATACATATAAATTAGGTGGCACAGTGGAAGAGCACTGAACTTACAATTAGGAAGACTCATCTTCAAAAATTCAAATCCAGCCTCAGATGCTTATTGGATGTGTGATGTTAAACAGGTCTTTCTACCCTGTTTGCTTGTTTCCTCATCTGCAAAATGAGTTGGGGAATGAAATGACAAACCATTAAAGTATCTCTGCCAAGAAAACTCCAAATGGGGTCATGAAGAGTTAAACATAACTGGATTCATCCGTATCTCAAATGTCTTTCTTTTATTTTAAAGTTCTTTTTTTTTTTTGCTCTATCCATCTTCCCTTCCCTACTGAACAACCCATCCTTGTCAATGAAGAATTAAAAAGAAATTGGGGGGGGGGTGGCAGAATGTGGAGGGAAGCCAACACGCTTGCAAATTCTCTATGAGAATTTACAGAACATTCTACATTCATAGACCCCCCCCCAACCCTACAAAGAAGTGCATTTCCTGCACTCCTCACCAGGGCCAAATTCAAACCTCAGAAATGCACAGTTAATGAGTTAGGCCTCCCAGGCTGTGAGTAAAGATTCCTAGGACCACTTTGTACATCACCAGGGTAAACAAACAAGGAGGTCAGAAATGTCAATTGTAACTTTTCCCACAAAAAGACAGGCCTCAAATTTCTGCAACATCACAAAATTCTCCACCCAATGGAGATTCAAGTGAGATGATGCATAAAAAGTGTCTTGTACTTGGTAATTGGTATTACTAGAAAATGACAAGTGATCATTATCACATTATAATATTAGTGTTTGAATAGTGATTCAAAGGTGAAAAAAACAAGGCTTTTGTTCTCAAAGTGCTTTAATGTCTATGGTGGGGAATGATGGGAAATTATTTATGTTGTCTACAGAGCAAAGATGAGGACATTTGTGAGGGAAATGGGCCTTGAAGATATAGTTTAGAGCAGGGGGTCCTCAAACTTTTTAAATAGGGGGCCAGTTCACTGTCCCTCAGACTGTTGGAGGGCCAGACTATAGTAAAAACAAAAACTTTGTTTTGTGGCCCTTTAAATAAAGAAACTTCATAGCCCTGGGGGAGGGGGATAATCGTCCTCACCTGCCCCATCTGGCCCGTGGGCTGTAGTTTGAGGACCCCTGGAAAGGATATCAGAGGGGAATAGAGTCAGAAGGTCTGGAGTCAAATTAGATGCCATAAGGGAAAGAGCCCTGGTTGTGGAGACAAAAAAACAAGGTTCAAACCCTGCCTCTGATGTTTGCGATTTCTTTTTTATGTTTAATATGGTAGAAATATATGTTAAATCCAATATATGCTTACATATTTATACAATTATCTTGCTGTACAAGAAAAGTCAAATAAAACCAGAAAAGAAGATGATGAAGAAAATAAAATGCAAGCAAACAACAACAAAAAGAGTGAGAATGCTATGTTGTGAACAACACTCAGTTTCCACAGTTCTCTCTTTGGGTGTAGATGGTTCTTTTGATCACAAGACCATTGGAACTGGTCTGAATCATCTCATTGTTGAAGAGAGCCATGTCTATCAGAACTGATCATTATATAGTCTTCTTGTTGCAGTGTATAATGATCTCCTGGTTTTACTCATTTCACTTAGTATAAGTTCATGTAAGTATCTCCAGGCCTCTCTGAAATCATCCTGCTGATCATTTCTTAGAAAACAATAATATTCCATAGCATTGATATACCACAATTTATTCAGCCATTCTCCAACTGATGGGCATCATTTTCTAGTTTCTTGTTTCACTACAAAAAGGGCTGCCACAAACATTATTGCACATTCAGGTCCCTTTTCCTCCTTTTTGGCCCAGTATAAACACAGCTGCATCAAAGTATTAGTGTCCTAGTTTTCCCACATCCCCTCTAACATTCGTCATGATTTTTTCCTGTCATTTTAGCCAATCTGAGAGGTATGTAGTGGTATCTCAGAGTTGTCTTAATTTGCATTACTCTGATCTGTAATGATTTAAAGCACCTTTTCATATGACTAGAAATGGTTTTAATTTCTTCATCTGAAAATTGCCTGTTCATATCCTTTGATCATTTAGCAATTGGATAATATCTTGAATTCTTATAAATTTGAGTCAATTCTGTATATATTTTAGAAATAAGGCCTTTATCAGAACCCTTGAATGTAAAAATCTTTCCCAAGTTTATTGCTTCCCTTCTAATCTTGTCTGCATTAGTTTTGTCTGTACAAAAACTTTTTAACTTAATATAATCAAAATGATCTATTTTATGATCCTTCCTTTTTTACAGATCTGAGAGGTAAAGTATCTTATGTTCTTCTAATTTGTTTATAAAATTCTTTGTCTAGATCATGAACCCATTTCGACCTTATCTTGGTATACAGTGTTAGGTGTGGGTCAATGCCTAGTTTCTGCCATACTAGTTTCCAATTTTCCCAGCAGTTTTTGTCAAATAGTGAATTCTTATCCCAAAAGCAAGGACCTTTGGGTTTGTCAAATACTAGATTACTATAGTCACTGACTATTTTGTCCTGTAAACCTAACCTATTCCACTGATCAACTATTATGGGCCAGAACTTGAAATAAAGGATTCTTACAAGGTGCTAAGTCAGTGGAATTGATAGAGACAATGGTTATTTAGCATGGTGCTTAACAGTTCTCTAGTTCAGTACATGTGCTTAGTATTTACTATAGTTCCACAAGATTCACACCTATGATAAGAGAGCATATAAGCTCAGACAAACTCAGCCAGAATCAGAACTGGAATCCGACAGAGACTGTGATGGTTGTTCTCCTATCTCCCCCACAGAAACCAAGACACATTCAGGAGGACCTCAAGAAGCTGCCAGAGGCAGAGAATACAAAGCAATGGTGGCAGGGACTCAAGCCCTGGCAACCAAGGAGAGAGATAGGCCTCCAAGAAAGCTAACCAGGCCCCACGCAAGGAGACAAGACTTTGAAGGAGACGGATTTGGACTTTAACAGCTGCCTGTACCTGTGGTGATTACTGAACTGAAAGGAAGGCTGCCTCCAGAGACCCCAAGAAAACCCAAAAGAGAACATTACATTTTTGTGCCTCAGCATGGGACCAAGAACCTTCATCTGTGATCCAGAAATTAGGGTAAGTACAAGAAGGAAACTTTGTAAAGGGCTAAAATAGTATTCCAGTTAAAATGGGACAAATGTTTAAAAAGGAGATTTCTCCACTGAAAGAAAAATTTGTCAAAAGCTTGGTGAAACTTATGAAAAACCAAGGTTTGATTGTAACTTGGGAGCAGATCACTGAACTTTTAGAAACAGTACAGTACACATCTCCTTGGTTCTCTAAGGAAAAAGAATTAGATCTAGAGGAGTAGAAATTAGTAGGAGAGCAATTATGTGAATACTACAATGATAATGCACCTGACCCAATTTCCAAAGAAACACTTTATACATATAATTTAATACAACTGGCTTTAGGAAATTATATAAGTTATAGAATAAGGAAAAAGAAGAAAGATCAGGAGGAGGAGGATCCAGACAAACTAGGTGAAAAGGATGAAGAATTAGACAAGAAAAGAGTTAACTACAATTCTGAGTGTGGTTCTTCACAGTAGAAGCCATTAGGGCATTCCACATCCCCTGACCTACTTCCCTCAATTAACCCTTCACGGGTGGAGGGAGAAGGAGGAAGGGGAGAAGCACTAATATAATCAGCACCACCTATGAAGCAGCCTATGACAAGATCACAAAAAGGCACTGGTTAAAGCTAAAAAAGGACAGGATATATCTGATTTAATAAATGCATACCCTGTGATTGAAGAGCTTGACTCTTCAAGTCAACAAAGGAGAAGATACACTCCTTTTGATCTGGAAAAAATTAAGGATTTGTAAAAGGGTTGTACTCTTTATAGGGCTACATCATCTTATGTCAAGATGTTACTAGAGAATTTGGCTTATGAAATCTTAACCCCTAGTGACTGGAAATCCATAGCAAGGATATGTTTCAAATCTGGACAAAACTTGTTGTGGCTTTTGGAGTATCATGAATTAAGTAGGATTCAAGCCCAATGCAATAAGCAAACTGGAGTTAATATTCCAATCACCTTTGACCAACTAGCAGGTGAAGGTCAGTATGCAGCCAATTCAGCACAGATTAATTACCCCATATCAGTGTATGAGCAAATTGCTACTGCTGTTATAAAAGCTTGGGGTTCCCTCCTAGGAAAAGATTGAGGGGAAGCCTTCACAAAAATAGAGCAAGGTCCCAATGAACTCTTTGCTGATTTTGTGGGATGTTTGCAAACAGCTGTCACAAGAACTACTGGAGAAAATACAGCTACAAGAATTATGATCAGATAATTGGCTAAGGAATATGCTAATGAGGTTTGCAGAAGAATTATGTGGGGACTACACAAGGATGCTCCTTTAGAGGAGATCATAAGACACTGTGCCACAGTGGCACAAACGCTTATTATACCCAGACTATGAAGAACATAGGAAGACAGGGTCCCTCATGGCAAGGGACTTCTAGAGAGACTCACCAATGCTTTCAATGTGGAAATCAGCGAATGAATTGTATGCAATCATGCTAGTTCTTACTTATCATCCAGGAGATTTAAATATGATATCTGATTAAACCTATTCAGTAGGTGAGGTACAAAGAATTGCCACAGCCAAATAAAATTTGCAGCTTCTAATATTTATCAGCTCTTTAAGGAATTTCAAGAGCAAGTGAGAAAGCATCCGGGTAAGATTTATATTTTGCATGTCCACTCACATAGTGGACTTTCAAGTCCTATTTTTCATGGAAATTCAAAGGCAGATAGCCTTCTAACTATGTTAAACTATGTATTTACTCCTTTTGTGTTTAAAAAAATCCCATCAATATGTGGGGAAGAGACATTTTACAACAGTTAGTATTACAATTGAGTACTTCAGCTTTTTAGGTAGGTCTGCTGTTAAAGGCCTGCCTGCACTCTCAGCTTTATTTCATATTCCTTTATTTCAGGAAGCCCAAGAATCTCATTCTAAATATCATCAGGCTGCTCGAGCTTTACGTTTACAATTTGGGATAACAAAAGAGGAAGCTAGGAGCATAGTAAAAGCCTGTATAGCTTGCCTTCCTTTTCAGGCTCCTACTGTCCCTCCAGGGAAAAACCCTTGTGGTTTGAGACCTAATGAAATTTGGCAAATGGATGTGACCCATTATAAATCTTTTGGTTGTCTGTCTTTTATCCACGTTGCAGTAGACACCTTTTCAGGATCCACTTTTGCAATTCCAAGAGCAAAAGAGACAGCCTGCATGGTCACTGAATTCCTCATACAAGCTTTTGCAATTATGGGTGTGCCACAAGCAATAAAAACAGATAATGGACCTTCATATACTTCTAAACATTTTGTACACTTTTATGCACAGTACAAGATTTTACACACCACTGGCATACCTCTTAATCCTCAAGGACAGGCAATAGTAGAGAGAAGAAAGAGAGACATCAAGATACTCCTCCAAAAACCAAAGAAAGGGGGAGCCACAGGTAACCCTAAGGAACTTCTAAATTTAGCTTTCTATACCATTAATTTTTTAATTTTTAATTTTAAAATGTCATATAGAGGTTGCATTGGCTCTGGCAGACAGATTTTATAACCTGCTGGAAGGGCAGTGTCTAGTGGGGGCAGCTCCACTATCTTTAGATAATGGCCAAGTGATGTGGACAGATCCAGAAAGTGGTAAATGGAAGGTACCAGATAAGTTAACTGCTTGGGGAAGAGAGTTTGCTTGTATCTGTATAGATGGAGAAGAAATGAAATGGGTGCCAACAAACCGTATTTGTCTTGTCCATGAGAGAGAGATAGAAAAAGAGAAAAAACCTCAAAACAAAGAAGAAGATCTAAGAGACATCTGAAACTGAATGAGCATGACTGATAATAAGACTGTTACAGAACTTTAAAACCAGCAGGAATCATTGGATTTCCTGACACATGAAGTAATGGACAATAGATTCCTTTTGGACTATTTCTAGGACATATGGACATGTATAAATCCTCATGTTGATTCATGTTATTTGTTACATCACTACTAGCCTGTGCTACTATGTGCTTAAGTAATTTATGTAATTATATATAATCCCTCCCATATTGATGGATTTATGTATACCTGTTTCAAATGAGACCTTTCAGAAACCCACTAATCTGATTTGATTTCCCATTTCCTTTGGTGTTTTCATCTCCCTTCCTGAGACATGATCAGGGAGGGCATGATCACCTCATTTATGGTGTTTTCACCCCTTGTTTGAGCAGTCAGGGAAGGCGTGATCACCTCTTTTTGTGGTTCTCACCTCCTTGAGAAGTCAGGGAGAGCATGACCCCCTATGATCTAAAAACAAAAGAAAGCAGGATGGGCCAGAACTTGAAATGAAGGATTCTTACAGGGTGCTAAGTCAGTGGAATTGATAGACACAATGGTTGTTTAGTATGGTGCTTAACAGCTCTCTAGTTCAGTACATGTACTTAGTACTTAATTTAGTTCCACAAGATCCACCTGTGATAAGAGAACATATAAGCTCAGGCAAACTCAGCCAGAATCAAAACTGGAAAACAGAGACCGTGGTGATGGTCCTCCTATCTCCCCCACAGAAACCAAGACACATTCAGGAGGCCCTCAAGAAACTGGCAGAGGCAGAGAATGCAAAAGACTGGTGGCAGGAGCTCAACTCTCAGAATCAAGGAGAGAGATATGTCTCTAAGAAAGCTAACCAGGCCCCAGGCAAGGAGACAAGACTTTGAAGGCGACAATAAAGGATTTGGATTTTAACCCCTGGCTGTACTTGTGATGATTACTGAACTGAAAGGAAGGCTGCTCCCAGAGACCCCAAGAACCCAAAAGAGAACATTACAATCAATTACTCTCTTTTTTAGTCAGTACCAAATGGTTTTGATGACTACTGCTTTATAATATAGTTTTAGATCTGGTACAACTAGATGCTTGCTATTTCTGTACTGTTAGTTCTATCTATCACTTCCCTCCTCCTGGACTTTACTTTCTTTCTCCCCAGAAATATACATAGGGTCCTATGATCTTTTGCAAGAAGGAAATCTTCCATTGCACACACATCCTTACCATATTGAGTCTAATCAGGTTATATTCATTTCTTCCAGGCCAGATAGAAACAGACAGATAGAAAGAGACAGAGGAAACAAATAGAATAGAAATAGAGGATTCTTTTTGAGATTATTATGAATCTCTATTATGTATAGTTTTCTTTTTCATGTGCATAAGAAATTCCAAGTATATAATTCCAAAGTTATCCTACTTGTCTCTATGTCCCTCTGCACTTCCTTTTGTTCTTTTCTGTGAATTTAAATATGTTTTAATGATCCTTTACTTTTTTGTGCCCAACTCTCTCATTTTAAAGGACAACTGAAGCCCAGGGAGAGAAAAGGATTTACTTAAATTTGATTCTTTTGGCTTCCTTGTCACGGTGTCACAGATATTCCATACTGTTCATCCACATAATTGGGAGTAGAGAAGGGGCAGAAATGCTCTCTTTTCTAATGAAAGAAAGAGATCCAGAGAAGGTAAGCAACTGATTTCAGGTGGTCCAGTCAATAAAGAGAATAACCTAGGCCCTTCCATCTAGCCCTGGCTGGACCCAATCAAGCAGTCTGATACTCAAGTACTCTCTGCCTCTTTTGTTCTTTTATAAATCTTCCACATTGTCTATCCGTTGCCCTGGAGACCTTCCTCTTTTACACACACTTCAAATATGTCAGCACACAAGTTCTGTCCATTCCTGCCTCTTGCTACCTTACTAAATGGCCAGTCCTTCTCTTTCTATCCTGGATCTTTTACCTTTTACCTTTTACCAAATGAGCTTTTACCTTATCTTGTCAGGGTTTAAGCTTTGATATCTATTCCCAGTCACTCTTGTTCATCATACCTATAAGAGGAAAAGAAAAAAAAAAGCAGCACAGTACTAGATTTTTGATTCCTTTTTCCATTCCAACTGTGTGCTTGCTCTCTCTGTCTCTCTCTGACTCTCTCTCTCTCTCTGACTCTGTCTATCTGTCTGTCTGTCTCTCTCTGTCTGTTGCTCTCTCTCTGTCTCTCTCTTTCTCTCTCTCTTTCTCTTTCTCTCTGTCTCTCTGTCTTTGTCTCTTTGCCTCTCTCTATTTCTCTATCTGTCTGCCTCTTTCTATGTCTATCTCTGTCTCTCTCGTTGTCTATCTCTCTGCCTGTCTCTGTCCTCTGTCTCTCTCTGTCTCTGTTCTCTCTGTCTCTAGATCTCTGTCTCTGTCTCTCTCTGTCTTGCTCTGTGTTTCTCTTTCTCTCTCTCTCTCTCTCTCTCTCTCTCTCTCTCTCTCTCTCTCTCTCTCTCTCTCTCTCTGTGTGTATGTGCATGCTCCCTGCTTCCACTGTGGGTTTGTGCTATGGACCCTGCATGGGTTGTTCAGGAGGACTAGCACCTCTTGTGTTAGAGTTGCTGAGCCTTTTTTAGGACTACTCATCCACCTTTGGTGTCCACCTCCAACTAACTCTTAGAACTCACATTGAAAAACATTAACATTCAGAGTCTCTGAACTCTGGAAAAAAATGCAGGAAATGGAACTCTAAACTTTAATGATATGCAAAGTAATATTACAGTAAAGCAAAATTAGAAAAATGATGCACAAAATTCCAGAAACTTTCAAGACCACAGAAGAATATTATAAAACAAACAAACAACAACAACAACAACAACAAAACCCAAACAAAAAACCTACCCCCATATTTCAAGAAATCAGAAAAGGAAATTTTACTAAAGAATTAAAATCAGAGGGTAAAAATACAAATAGAACCCTTAGGACACTATCAGAGAAACACCCCAGAGATAACCCAAATTTGACTGCCAAACTTTATAGCTCTAAAGACAAAGAAAAAAAATAGTGCAAAAAGCTAGGAGACGGATTACATACTGATTAACTTAGATTATGCAGTAACAAGGAGAGAGCAAAATATTGGAATGCATTATACTAAAAATACACAAGATACTTAAATGGTTATGAGAACTCATCGATGTGGATATTTTTTTCCCTGTGATAGGTAGTAAAAGCCGTATATGCCTTCTATACCTGCCTATGTAACTCCCCATAATTTTGCTATAAGGTTCTCTCTCATTATGCCAGGCACCGTCTTTGTGATTTGCTTTGACATTGTGAGAATATCAGTGGAGCATTTGGCCTTTCATCAGCTCTTCTCCGTTACTGCAAAATAGCTAAACCACTTTTTTCTAGTTAATACATTCTACATGATATCTTTATTCTCTTTGTTCCTCACAACTTAAAAAAAATGAACATATTGCTGTCTACTCATAACCAACACATACCTTTTGCTTGCTCTGTGGGTGAAACTCAATTTTAATTTTCAGTTATTTTCATGTTCTGCTACTTTACAAACCATACACCACAAGCATCAGAATTTGGTTATTTAAAAAGATGATTTCTCATTTCAGGGACAGGCTTGGAGTTATTTTTAAAGAAGCTCTGCATTTTTCCATATATTCTCTTCCTTTAATTTAATTCTTAACCCAACTCTTTTTTATTTTCTATGCTTATCAAGTTATATATATGATGTTATCCATCTATGTATAGACTGTGTATCTATAAACTGTACATTTAACTGGATGTTATAGTCTAGACAATATGCAGTTTTTTCATCTACTCTGTTTTCTTTCTGGATGGTTAGATCAAATACATTGATTTATACATCTTATCCAGGAAACTCTATAATGTTCTAAGAATTTATGACATTGTGAAATATTGTCTATTGACAGGAGCATCTGGATTACTTTACCATCTATAGGGAATACTTATTCAACTTGGACTCTGTGCTAGATCTCCTTTATGACAGCAGTAAACATCTTACATGAGTATGTATTTTCTTTGTGATATTGGGATTTTTTTTTAACAAAGGCACCTTGTAATTTTTTTTTTAGGAAATCTTGCATGATTCTGATAGATGTATGGCAGACACCTTGATATGAAAGTGCCTGTAGAGGAATCTTCTATTTTACCCAATCAAATGTTGTTTTAAAAATCAACCAAAAATAAACACAGAGGGAACTTGTATTCTGTAAATATTTTTGTCAGTTGTAAATATTTTGTTACTAATTTCCTCAGGGCATGTATAAATTATTCTCTTAATTTGGGAAACTGGATATAAAAATCAGGAAACTGTTGTTCTTTCAATCACATTTTGAGGGCTATTAATGGGGTCTGAGATTATGTTCACACTTTTGTTATCTTAGTCTTCTTCAAATAATCTTTGAATCAATTCCTTGATATCTTCACAATTATGTTTTTTACCAGCATGGATCTTTTGTATCTGTACTTGGTCAAATCCACATGTTTTCCCCATCTTTGTTCTCTTTTTTCCTCTTTCCTACTTGTAAGAACATGTCTAAACTGTGATATTAGTTTCAGTATGGTGACTCTGCTGGACTTTGATGGTGAAAAGCATTTATTATGCAATTTTCTCCAAATCTTTTCCATTTTTTCTGTTTTGTTTTTTTTTTTTTTGCCTTCTTCCATTTTCATTCTTAAATGCCCCTGGATAACTTGGATGGGTTTAATCTTTTGGCAAACCTCTTAAAAACTGTTTCTATCTTTTACTGTTTCTGTTTTATGAGACAATTTTACTCATCAGCCATCATTCTCCCAAAGTTATTTATATTTGTATCAAATGAGAGAATCTATAGAAAGTATTTTTCAGTCCCTAAAGTGACTTCTAAATGTTATTTCTTCTTAGATTCTAAATCTACCACCATGCCCTTGCCACACATCTCTTCATCTGGCAAATAAGTCATGTTTGCTGAATCAGGTACTTTTTAGAATCTTTTTGTGTCTCTCTTATGGCAGTGGATTTGGGGTGGAGAGAGGGCTTGAACTTCTGCTTTCGTCAATTAGGGGAACATACAATGTGGAAATTCTCTCCGTCAATGCAGATGGGCAACTCTATAGTTGCTGAGGGCTGTCTAAAAGAAAATAAAAAGGAGTGGGGGAATCCTATGATTTGAATTTGACCTGGGAGAGGAGTAGCAAGGAAAGATTGGAATCTGGTTGTTCTAAGTAATATATATCACAAGTATCTAATGGTCATTTCTCTTTCTCACCTTCTTTTCTTCTCTCACCATTCTCTTCTTTTCTTTCTTCTTGTTCTTGTTCTTCCTCTTCTTGTTGTTGTTGTTCTTCCTCTTCTTGCTCTTGTTCTTCTTCTTTTTCTTCTTCTACTACTACTACTTCTTTTTCCTGTTTTTGTTCTTTTTTCTTCTTCATCGTCTATCTCACTCTCTTTCTCTTTCTCCTCCTCACTGTTTCTTATTCTCTCTCCCTCTTCTTTTTATTTGAGGATTGATTTTGATAATGTAATAACTGTGAATGTGAATGGGTTGAAATATACAATGAAATAAGGTGACAGAATGGATTAGAACAAGGCTTCTTAACCCAGGAGCTATGAACTTTGAAAAAATTACAACTGTATCAAACATAATTTGTTTCCTTAGTGATACTCTGTATTTTATTTTGTGCAGTTAAAAATGTTTATGCACCATTATACTGAGACAGGATCCACAGACTTCACCAGTCTGTCAAAGAGTCCATGATGCCAAAACAAAACTAAACAAAAAAGAGTTAAGAACCCTTGAATTAAAAAGCTAAATCTGGCCATATGTTCTATAAAATAAATACACTTAGAATGCAGAGATTCATTCAGAGTGCAAATGAGGGATGGAAGTAGAATTTATCATTTTTTTCACTGAATGAAGAGCAGCAGGAGTGACAATCATGCTCTGACAAGGTAACAGTAAAAAAGCAATATATACAGATCATAGCAAAATGAAAATTGTCACCAATGTGAGAAATATGAACAAATGAAGACAAATGTTATTCTAAAGGATGAATAGGTTTGAAAAAAATTATAGAAGTAAATAATTATATTAATGAAAATTATTGCAATGAGGAAAATTTTGTGACATGTAGTCAAAAAGTCCTTAAGGGAAAATTCCTATTTCTAAATACCTACAAAGGAGAGAAGGATAACACAAATGAATTGAACATGAAACAAACAAACAACAACAAAAAAACCCCTAAAAAACAATCAATAAACCCTTCCCAAAAGAAGCACAAAGAAAGAAGTCCTGATAATAAAAGAGATGAGACACAAATCTGTTGAACTAATAAATAAAGCTAGAAGATGATTTTAGGTTAAATAAAATAAACAAATTGTTAGCAATTCAATTTAAAGTGAGAGAAATAGAAGACAACCGTATTACAAAAATAAATATAAAGTTAGAACTCATGACTGAAGAATTTTTTTAAAAGAAAAAAATTTATCAGAAGCTACTAGATTAAATTATTATTATTTTTAGATACAAGGCAATTTTGTTTTTCTACATTTAAAAATATTTATTCAAGACTAAATGCAAAATAAGAAAAAAACAAAATAGAAACAGAAAGACAGAAAAAAGAAAATTAAAAAAAATTGTCATGTGCCCAGAAGAACATCAGGGAGGATTCAATATATGTAATGATAAATTTCCATTTCAAGAAAACAAATATAATAGAAGACATTATATTTTACTATCCATCTTTTGTAGCTTCTTTGCGCATTATTCTTTTGTTCTCTACTATTTACTTTTAAAAGTCTTTCTCTCTCTAGGCTTGCAGAGATCTACATAAACTGATGCAAAGTGAAATGAGATCATTATATAGCCAATAAGACTACACAACGATCAATTCTGATGGATATGGCTCTCTTCAACACTTAGATGATTCAAACCAGTTCCATTTGTGCAGTAATGAAGAGAACCAGCTATACCCAGAGAGAAAACCATGGAAACAGAGTATGGAACACAACATAGCATTCTCACTCTGTTGTTATTTGCTTGCTTTTTTCTTCTCAGTTTTTCTTTTTCTTCCTTCTTGATCTGATTTTTCTTGTGCAACAAGATAGCTGTATAAATATGTATACACATATTGTATCTAACATGTATTTCAACATATTTAACATATATTGGACAACCTGCCAGATAGGGGAGGGAATGGGGGAAGAAGGGGGAAATTTGCAACAAGAGGTTATGCAAGGGGCAATGTTGGAAAAATTACCCATGTGTATGCTTTGTAAAAAAAAAAAAAAAAAAAGCTTTAATAAAAAAAAATTCTTTCTCTCCCCTTTCACCCTTGCCCATCATCTCCTTGAAGAAGGCTATAATTAAGCACAGGTATGTGTGTGTGCATGTTTGTATGGGTATACATACATGTGGGGGTTGAGTGTGAATATATACATATATGTATATCTACATTACATTCATATCTGCATGTAAAGAGCCAGGACTCTGGAGAAGTATACTTGAAACAAGATGTTAACTCAGAGGAATTGATGAGACAATGGTTATCTAGTTTACATATATATTTAGTACTTAATCTAAACACCCTTCTGTATTCTTATCTTATCCTATACTATCCTTTACTTCCCTCTTTATCCCTTTCCTTTTAATCTACACACCTTGTCCCACTGCTGTAGAACTATACATTCTTCTATACCTCACTTTATCCTATTACCTTCCCCCTTATTTCTTTATAGATTTTGAAGGGTGCTATGCCCTTCAGTATATTTAACCCATTCTTGATATGAGTAGGGTTTTAGAACTACTGGCCCTCCTCCCCTATCTGTCTAATGCCTCTGTGTTGTTTATTATTCTGCATTTCATTTGGATAGCATAATTACTATTTTTACTTTTTCCTAGACAATTTTGATTTTTAGAGTCATTATACTCCACTCTCCCCTAATCTTTCTTTTGAACTACCAATTATTGATGAAAACCTTAGACATATAGTTTATATTTCCACATCTAAAACAAACAGTTTGTATTTGTTGAGTCCCTTGAAATTAGTCTTTGATATTTGCTCATATATGCTAAATTTTCTATTGAGTTAAGATTTGGTTGAGACAAAAGTCATGAAAATCTCTAAGTTTCTTGAATGTTCATTTTTAAAAATTCAATATTATCCTTAGTTTTGTTGGATATGATACTTTTGGCCATAGGTGCTAGTTCTTTAGATTTTTTGATATATTAAGTCCAAGACCTGTCAGAGTTTTTTTTTTTTGTTTGTTTTTTTGTTTTTTTTTTGGTAACTGTTGATAGATCCTATATAATTCTAATTGTAGCTCTAGCATATTTGAATTGATTTTTTGTTTGTTTTTTGTAAAATTTTCTCTTTAATGTAGAGGCTTCAAAATTTAGCAATAATGTTCCTATGTATTTTTCTTGTTGGATATTTTTGAGGTGGTGATTGGTGGATTTTTTCTTTGTCTACTTTCCCCTCTTATTCTATCCACTTTAGGACAATTTTCTTTGATTATTTCTTGTCTTATTTGTGTAAAGGTTTTTTTTTTTTTGGTCACAGATTTCAGGTAGTCCAATTATTATTATGGTTTCTTTTCTTGGTCTATTCTCTATCTCTGTTGTTTTTCTTATAAGATGCTCGACATTCTCTTCTATTTTTTTATTCTTTTCGGTTTGTTTTGTTATTTCTTGATCTCTTAGCTTCACTGACTTCCCCTTGCCCAACTTTCTTCTTTGAGATTCTTGATCTTTTCTAGTTGACAGACATTCTTTTCATAATCTTATTTTTCTTGGATGGTGATTTTTTTCAGTTTTTCCTCAATTTCTCTCATTTGATTTTTAAAATCTTTTTGAGTTCTTTTACAAGTTCTTTCTGGGCAGTTAATTATTTAATGTTACTCTTTGGGGTAAGAAAGCCTTTTTTTTTTAACTTTTGTGTTCTCCACTGATGAACCCTAGTTTTCCCTATTCCCATAGTAAGTTTCTATGGTTGAGTTCTTTCTCCTTTGCCTACTCATTTTTTTTAAATGAGAATTTATTAGTATAACCACCTCTATTCCTGGAGTTTGGAGAATGCTGCTTCTGGCTTCATTTCAGCTCTCTTCTCTGACCTAGAATCCCAAACCAATAGCTCCACCTTCCTGCCAAGTGCCTGCAGCCAGCAGCTTTCCTGACTCACTGCTTCTGTGGTCACTGGGTATGCTGATTCCTTCTTGCTTAGGGCAGCGGCTCTGAAGAACAGTTAGACTGGTATTCCTTATCAGGAGAGGTTCCCTCAATCTTCCTGGACTCAGACCCCTGACCCATCAGGCTATCTGGGAGGTAAAAGTTACTGTAGTTCAAGATAAGGCTGAACCCAGCTAGCCCTAAGGCTCCCTGCTTGCTATTTCTAACTGAGCTAGCCCGGAAGTGTTTACACTTCATAGTAGTTAAACCTCGGTGAAGACCTTGGGGTCTTCTCAGGTTGTCCTAGGAGGACCCCAGTTCTGTCCCAAGTCTTATTTGTTTTTCACTGGTTTATTTTCACCCTGAGGTGCAATTTTGTTTTGTTTTTGGAGGAAATCTGGAGAGCTTGAAATTTTCTGACTCTATTCCACCCTTCTCAGAATCCTCCATACTAGACCAAATTATATGACAACAAAGTGGAAAATCTACATGAAATAGGTGAATATTTATTTTAAAAGATAAATGAAAAAAATAAGAAATTAAGACTCTAAACAACTCTATCTCAGAAAGAAAACCATAAATGAACACCCAAAGGGGAAGAACAAAAAACAAACAAACAAAAAAACTTGGGTACACATGGATTTACATGTGAATTACAGCTAATATTTAAAGAACAAAAAGCCCTTATGTTTCATAGAGTTTGAAAAGAAAACCAGGGTAAGAAAGTACTTTACCAGATTCCAACTGTGAGACAAACAATACTGTTACTCAATTCAAGGAGAGGTAAAACAATGGAAGGAAATAATCATATCAGTAATGAGTATTGGTGAAAGATAGAAAAATATATATGCACCACACATATGTATGTATTGAAAAAATGTAGTGACATGCTATACAACAACATACTAAAATCATTTATTATGACCAGTTTGGGATTTCTATCAGGAACGCCAAAAAAATAACATAACAAATCACAAAAATTATAAAGAAAATAAAAGTAATAAAAATCCTTAAGTACAGAAAATCCTTCTGCAAACAGAAAAATGACTGGCATTTAAAACACATTTTAGTATAATGCTGAGACAAAAGATCCTTTCTTTAATATGATTTAAAGTATCTGTTTGAAATCCAACTACAATGCTCTTTTTATAGAAATAAAGGAAAACAAATTTTGGCAAATACATTGAGACCATACACCAATATGGTGTTGTTCTGATTGGTGAATCAACTAGAGCAAAAACATGTGACCTGCCAACTATAGCTAGCTAATCCCAGACCCTAGACATGTTCCACATGTGTTCAACCACCTATCTTGATGCTTTGTGGGGTTCCTTTTCCTCTAAAACCACCTCATAAATTTCTAACTCTTGTTCTGGTAATTACAACAATACTTCCATTGCTTCTGGAATGGTTTGGCTGATTGACTGCTCTCTGGCTCCACTCATGATCCCGGTCACTTCTCACACCACTATAAATCATAAAGCATAGCACCCCTTCCATGATTCTACCCATTGAGATAGGCAGAAGCCACCTTTGGGTAAAAACAGAGGGAAAGGAAAAAAGTATTATTTGTTTTTCCAGAGAATGGTCACAGGCCACACCCAGGATCCTAGATCTAAAGTTGGAATGGATCTCAGAAGCCATCAAATCCAATCTGCTAATTTTACAGAATAGGAAACCAAAATCTAGGGAAAGGAAATAATTTTCCTAAAGTTCCTCTGCTAGTAAGAGTTTGGGCTAGGATATGAACCCAAGTACTGCTAACATCCAGTCCAGCACTTAGTTCATAACACCAGCATTTTTCAAACTTGTTGATCTCAGTACTCTTAAAATTATTGAGGTTTGGTTAGGGTTTTGGTTTATGTGGGTTATAAATATCAATATTTACTGTAATAGAAATTAAAGCTGACAAAATTTTAAAATATTTCTTTATTAATTTATAAATAACATTAATAATCCCAATACATATTAACATAAATAACATATTTTTATGAAAAAGAACTACATTTTCCAAAACAAGACAAAATGTACTGAGAAGAATGATATTGTTTTTAAAGTATTTCTGAACATCTCTTTAATGTCTGGCTTAATAGGAGACACCTGGATTCTCATGTCCACTTCTACATTCAATTTGTTGTGATATATTGTTTTGGTTGAAGTGTATGAAGAAAATCTGGTATGACACAGTTATGCAGTTGTAAAAGGGAGGCATATTTTAATAGGCAAATAACATTTTTGTATTATTATGAAAATTGTTTTGATTTCAAAGATCCCCTGAAAGAATCTTGGGGACCCTCAGAAATCCTCAGACTATACTTTGAGAACCTCTGCACTATTCCCACAGAATAAAGGATGGCTATCAATGCCCCTGTGGGTCAAGAAACACAATGTAATTCAAAGAGGAAAAAAGTCCTAAAAACGGGACCACAGAATACTTCAGAAAGGATGCCTTAGCTGAGCCTTTAAGGAAGTTAAGGATTCTGAAAGACTGAGATGGTGAGAAAGTGCTTTCCATATAGGAAAATGTGTCCTGGCAATATAATAGAGACAAGAAATGGAGTGAGAAGTTTCGGGAGCAGTAGGTAGTTCATTTTGGCCGGAACATAGAATACATTAAAAGAGAGGAGCTAGAAAGCTACTTGAGAGGAGCTTTTTTCATTTTTTCTTTGTATTCTCAGAAAATTGCATGGTGATTTATACAAAATACACAACATGTACATGTTTATTGAATTAAAGGGACTTGACCCTAATGGGTGACCCATCTTTCAAATGGTTATTAAAAAAACAATCTGAGAAGTCAGGATTTTATCTTGGGAGCAAAAGGTATTTAAGGAAGGTTGTTGATCAAAGGACTCCTGTGACTTAAGATTATTTTGGTCACTGCCTGAAGGCTTACTAACAAATCATAATTAAAAGGATTGAAAAATACTGGACATGGTAAGCACCAGATAAAAGAATGTAACATGAAGTTGGTAAGATTTTTAACAGTCAGAAAAATGTAGACATCATTCCTCAATCAGCTATAGAATATCATCTTTTGAGAACAGTAATCAAAAATTAATACAAAACTAGAAATGAGAAAAAGATTGAGCATGCAATTAAAACAACTCCAAACTGATCTATTTAAACAAGATGTTGATGAAAAAAGAGGGAGTAGAAATGGAGTAATGAATAACTATACAAAAGGGTTTTTTGAAGTGTGACTGATATAAATTAGTTCCTATAAAGAAGAGACCAAATGAACCTAGAAATTACCTCAGCCAGTAAACCAAGATAAGAAATAGTTGTGTGGGATATAACTGCTTTAGGATATCAGCTCATTTGAAAAACCTTATGGAGAAGGATGAAGAATAATGATGAGTACTACTAATTCAAAAAGGAATAAGAATCTATAGAAGGCAAATGGAAGTTTAAAGAAATCTTAGCATGAGACCTAACCAAGCAAATTTGTTCTGATACTATTAGAAAATGAAATTGTAAGGAAGACAACAAATAGTGAAAATGGAAAAGATGAGCCAAAATTTATATGATATTTTTCAATATCATGGACAATGGAGCCAGTTCTGTTTGGAATGTTGAAGATTAGTACTGAATATATCGACAAAGAAAATAGAAATGGCACTGAAGAAAACTCAGATGGGAAAAAGTTGGACTAGATCAAGTATACACAAAAGATGTTCTATGTTGAAAGCAATGAAATTTTGAGAGTAATAAGGAATTGATTTTAAAGTTTAACTGAATGAAATGAAAGGCTTGGGGGAAAATATTTTGGAAATCCCATTGGAGGGATTTAAATCCCTCCCCTGAAAAAAAAGAGTAACTAGAAGGCACAGTGGATAGAGTGCTGGGCCAGAAGTCAGGAAGAGTCATCTTTCTTAATTAAATATGGCCTCAGACACTTTCTAGCTGTGTAACCCTGGGCAAATCAATTAACTCTGACTCAGTTCCTCATCTGTAAAATGAGTTGGAAAAGGAAATGGCAAATCCCACCAGTATCTTTGGAAAAGAAACCTCAAATAGGATAGGAGTTGGGGAAGAAAGTCTGTGAGTCAAGCACTAAGCTCATTAAGGAATGAAAAATGTCCTGGAAGCAGCGGCATTAGATAGTAGTTACCAGAGTATTTATTGCATGACCATGTTGGATTGAACAAACTTCAGAGGAGAAGAGGTGACTGAGTGATAGCGATAGAGAGAGTCTGCATGTGGCAATGGAGAGCAAAAAGTATTATGCCTCTTTTCCCATGACTGGCAGTTCAAAGGATATGGATAAAGGTGCAAAAAATGCTGCAAAGGGTAGCCCAGATGTCACATCCTCAGGAAAGAGCTACATTTCAGTGGAAGCCAGATGTTTTGATTAAAAAAAGAGAAGTTTTAAAATGAAAATATGTCTGTTAACAGGGATTCTAGAGAGCATCAAGGAAGGGACAGGGAGTTCTGGGGTGGGACATCTGTAGGGTAGAACTAAGCAGGATGTGAATAAGGGAGAAGAAATCAGGGAATGAGGAGCAGAGTTTCTATAATAACAACTAGAGAATCATAGTCCCTGAGATAGGCAGGGTATGATGAGTGCAAATCATTGAAGTTCAGGCATATTATCAGTGACTGGAGAGCATTCTGTTGATGAAGTAAGTCAACAAACATTTATGAAGTGCTTACTATGTTCTAAGCACTAGGGATACAAATTCATATGTAATATAGCCAGTCAGCTGTAACATAGGCTGGAGGCATGCTGGCTTCTCAAGGCACCCATGCTGAGTTGGCGGGTTTACTATTCCACCTGTATTCTGGCTCCAAGATTGTCACGGCTCAAAAGGCCCTGTGGGCATCACCTACTCACTTGAAACTGAGGAGGATGAACAAAAAAGTCTACCCCCTCCCCTCTCTGCCACAGGTGAAAGAGGGTAGAGGGGAAGGAAAAGCAAAGCCCTTTACTTCTCTCCAGTTCAGTTCATAATGCCCAGGATATGAGTGAACTGTGATCTTCACCCTGTGGATGCAGCAGATAGTCACTGAAGAGAACATCAAAGAGTGGGGGAAAAAAGTAGCCAAAAAGAGGATGGAACTGAAAAACAAATAATTGGGCTCAGTCTGACTACTTTTAAACATATAGGCAACCAATCAAAGAAGGTTACCCAGACCCATGTGATAGGGGACTTGGAACTCTGTTACTTGAACTGGACATGTCTGGACCATCCTGGGCTACACATGGGCCTACTTGGGAAGATTGGAGTGAAGGAGCCACTGGCCAGGGGCCTAGATATGGGACTTCCACAAGACTCCCTCATCCTGTCCACCATTTCTAATATTGGCTTCCACATCCCTTAGTGTATCTGGGCTCTAACAACTGGAAGACTTCATGCCTCCTCCAAACATTCTTGGTCTGAACACATTGCAAACTTAAGGTCCCCAAGGCTATCTTCCATCAGAACACTGCTCTTTTTCTGTCTCCCAAGAGCATACTAGTCTGGATGCTATTCATTTTAGGTCCCCCTTGAGCATTCCTAGTTAGAGAGCTTGGAGATTTCAGGCCTATTTAATCTCTAATTGTCATCTCTGGCAGAATCTTTTCCCCAGTATCCCTATGATTCTGGCTTTCTTTTTGTATAGGTCTGGGCTGGTTAGAGGAGCTTATTGATATTTACCCTGGGATTTCTTGATCATTACTTTATCTGGCAATCTTTTTTTAAAAAGCTTGCTGGAGCATATGTAGGAGAAGAGACAATGAGTAGAGATAGTTTTATCAAGTCAAGGATAGAGAATCTATTAGGTATAAGACATATGAACCTCTGATTTCACTGGTGTTGGGAACTCCTGGGTGAGGAAATGCCCCCCAACCAATGCAATTCAGTAGCTCTGTTTCTCATATTCTTAGAAAGTTGTGTAGCCGAGTACTAAAAGGTACTCTGTCCCACAGTCTGTTTTAGAGAGGAATATCACTAGCTACACTCACATTAATTGCAATAACTAATCTATGTCCTAGAGAAAGCTTTGCATATATAGATAAGGGTTAATGAATGTGGAAGGCTGGTTTGTGTCAGTTCGGATTATCCATTTATTTTTTTTGTTTCATTGGATGGAGTATATTAATCAATAAAAGTTTTTAAAATGTAACTATTATTATTACATTTGGACTTAGGCCCAACTGCTTTTGGGAGCATATCCATTTCACCCACAGGACTGTATGTAGGTGTTGGGGACGGGCAAGGCTATTGACCCGTGATGTGTAATGCAAAGAAGTGCAAGATGTCCTTGAGCTGGATCACTATCTCACTTCTCCCCCTACTCACTTGGGTTATAGAATCATAGATTTTCAGCATTGAAAAAGACCTCAGTAGTCATAAACCTCGTTTTCATCTTTACCATTACTTCTAGTTCCTCCCCTCTATACCTTCTCTCCAGCTATATGGCTTCATTTTCTTCCCTTCCCGATTACAACCCTATAGTTCAATCTTATATTGTTCTCAACTCTTGAGTCACCTTTCCTTTGTCCTATTGGTTACGCATACCTTGCCAAACCCCAATGTTGGATTTCTCCCAGCACCTATCTTTTCCACTCCTACTCATGTGCTGCTCACTGATCCTGGAGAAGATCACACTGCTGTGTTGATGGGGTACACTGCCATTTCATACTATTTCATTTGTTTATTAAAATTTTTATTGTTACATGGTCAGGAAGAGATGCTTAGTATGCCTGATTTTTTGCATTTATTTATGTTTCTTAGGCCTTAAAACTAGTCAATTTTTGTAAAGATGAAATCAAAAGTCAAGAAATATGCATATTTTCCTAATCTAATTCAGGTTATTACCAAGGTTCCTTTAAAACTAACATTTTAAAACATCATGTCTTTAACTCCTTTTTCTGTTTATCTTTTTGTTAGATTTTTCTAGATCTGACAGGGGCACACTGAAGGGTCAAATTATTATCATTTTATTCTCTATTTCTCCTTGTAACTTGATTAACTTTTAATTTAATGAAATTACAAAAATAGAGCAATTTCATGCTCTCTTTAATATAGTGTATATATGTTAAACGTAAACATTCTTTCATTTTCCCTGGTACCTTTAAGCATAATAGAACTTTCTTATTTATAACTTTTAACAGTGTCTATTTTTACTAATTTTTGGTCTAAGATCATAGTTGCTACTACTACTTTTTTTTTTGATTCTGCTTTTTAATTCATTCTGCTAATTTTCCCCAATTTATAAGTAAATTCATTCTATTTATGTGTCTAAATATTATTATTAATAACATATTTTCTTCTATCATATCATCTTATGATTTTTTTCTTTCTTTCCTTCCTCCCCTTCCTCTTTACAAAAAAATAGAGAAAGAGAAGGAATCTAATCAGTATTAGTAATCTGTTATTGAAGTTTTCTATTCTTCCTCTTCCCTTCTTTTCACCAATCTTTGACCCTGATTTCTGGTTTGTGTACTTTACTTTTTCTTATAGCCTTTTATGACACACCTTCCAAAGCCAAAATTTGTTTTGCTTGTGATACTTCCCCCTCTCCTCCACCTTGGGTCAGATAAAAGTGAAAACTACTGAGATTCCTGCTGTCCTAACTCTTTCCCTTACCTTTATATACCTTTCTTTTCATGCAAATTAATGCATCCAGCCAAGAGATGAGCAACACCCTGAGGACAAATTAGACACACAGAGAAAAGGCAGTGGCTGAACTTTATGTTCAGCCTTCTTCAGGCCTAGTGTAGAGCTAACCTTAAAGGAAACTTCATGAACAGAAGAAAAGCAGAAAAGGACTCCTGGTGTTGAAGCAGACATGCATAATTCTTTGCTTCATATGTATACATCACACATAGGAGTCCTGTCTCTTATATTTGTTTTTGTTGTTATTTTTCAGTCATTTTTCAGTCACATTTGACATTTCATAACTCCATTTGGGATTTTCTTGGCAGAGATAATTGAATAATTTGCCATTTCCTTCTGTAGCTCATCTTACAGGGGAGGAAACAGAGGCAAACAGGGTAAAACAATTTGCCCAGGGTCACACAGCTACTAAGTGTCTGAGACCAGCTTTTAACTCGGGAAGAGAAGTCTTCCCCATTTAGACCCAGAGCTCACTCTTTTGCACCATCTAGCTGCTGTTCAATTCCATTTTCTGAGATTTAGATGTTTGTTAATTTGGGCACTTTATATTTTCAAAGAATAATGAATGATTGAAAAGGATTAGCTTATAAATGAAAAAGAAGTAGAATATAATGTCTGGGCTAGTTCTCTGGAGGCCTCAGGACATTCGGAGTCAGAATTTGATGCGGGGAAAGATTCCAATCTTTGATTCCCAACCCCCCTAGCTAATGTAAATTACCCTTTGACTCACAAATCCTGGTCCCTTTGAATTCCAATAGAAGATCCGGACCTGTCCCAGCCCCACCCGGATCTGAGCCAACTTTGGGGCTACACCTCAAAGCCCCTTGAGCTAAGTCTCCGACTTAAAAGGACCACACTGGGAACCCCTCTTGGCAGAGATTCCAAACATGGTCGCCATGTGAGGACCCTCTGTCCACTGGACCCTCTGTCCAGTGCCCTCCTTATCTCTACCTTTACCTATCTCCTAGTTCTAAACTCAGTAATAAACCTCTTTTATCAATCTAGCTCTCCGGGCCAATAAATGCTTTTATTGGGAATTCCGTGCCGCTACTAGACCTCAAATACTGCCGTATCCTTGCGCCGAATCCAAGGGGGTTGCAGGGGAACTCTGTTTGACTCTCTGTACCCCAAACCTGCCACTAGACCTTAACTAAACCCTAATTTCATTTAGGTACCCCAAATGTAGACCTCAACATGTGGTCTACACCCCTCAACATTTGGTTCCTGACCTCAACAAATTAATCAAAGTCCTTGGTCTTTAGGAGGAGAAGTGAAGAAGGCAGGCAAACTGCCACAAGGTTCATCAAAGATGGATTCTGGACTCTGGAGTCTGGAGCCTGAAGTCTTCCCTGCTGAGCACACTGCAGCAGAGAGACTCTGACTCTCTCCCTCAGTCCTCCAATCCTTGCCTACGATTACCTCACCACAACACATTCAGCAAGCCCCAATCTTGAGGAGAGCCCTCCCATCACCATATCATCTAAGTATATGTTTATAGAACCATTATTTCACATTGAATAGGTACTTAGCCTTAAGTACTCTGCTGTTCTGGTTTCATGTACATCTTTTCAAAGTTCCAGCCCTCTGCATTAGAAGTAAAACCAATTTAAAGAAAGTGAGACAAGACATCCAATGAGGCAAGATGGGCTTTCAATGCAAATGGAACAAGGGCAATAAACAGAGGAAAAAATGGGAAAAAAAGATTTGCAAAAGCCATTTTCAGCCACTTGTTTTCTCCATCAAAGACAATGGAAGCACCAAACTTAGACTCTACATGTGCTTATAGAAATTGTAAAAAAAGCAAACAGATAAAGAACTAGCAAACTATTCCAGTATCTCTGCCAAGAAAACCCCAAATGAGGTCATGAAGAACTGTATACAACTGAAATGATTGAACAAAAAGTAATGACCTATGTGCCTATTCTTCAATCCTCATAGAATGATTGAGTTGTTTGTTTGTTGTGTTGTTATTTGTCCTTTTTATTCTCAAAAAGGACCAATGGCATCAGGAAAGTGATATCTTGATTTGCAAGATTTAAATGAGGCAGGATTGTGCAAAGTCACTAGCTTTAGTCTGTCCTCCAGAGTCATTGAAATCCAATAGCAAAACATAGGTCAGGATGACTGGTGTCTGTGTGCAGGGAGACCTTGATCTTGTTAAGCTAAGGTCTTTCTTATGTCTCAGTTTGCCTGGGGCAACACCCATTCAGTAATTAAAGATTGACCCAGGCTCTGAGGCAAGTTCAAGGGTAGGAATATACCTGTCCATCAAAATAGAAGTAATCCCAGAAGTACAAAAGGTCAGAATCACTTTGTTAAAGTATATTGAGTTTACTCTTCTTTGTTCAGTCGTTGATACATTCCTTCTCTCAGGAGGGATGTACACAGGAGGAACAACAAGAAGCCTTTGGTTACATATCCTTTAGCAAGAGGTTAAAAACTTTGTTCCATCACTCTTAGAGTCAAAGTATATGCTTCAGTGAGACCACCCCTGTTACAAAAAGAACTGGCTTTAAGTTTTCGTTCCACAAGAGGTTTGGCAATTGTTAATGCTGTAAAATTACCCATGCATATATCCTGTAAATAAAAGGCTATTAAATAAAAAAATATATATATATATATATATATATATAATAAGTTTTCATTACAGTCTTTTTGTTTTTAATTTGTAACTCATTTGTACTTTAACTATAAATTTATTCTTTTGAATATATTTGTTTATTTTTTAGTATTTTAAAAATCCATTGATCCTCTTTTTTCTGTTTGTTTCTTGTAGATATAATTTGTTCTTATTGAAAAATGTGAATTTTCTTTTGAGGAGTATTTACTTCCTAGATATAATTCTATCTTTTTCATCATCAATCTCTTTCATAGAGTTATTATTTATTTATGTGAGTTATCTTTTGAACCACTTATTATTTAGGAAGTCATGAAGTTGATTTAGTTCTATCTCTTTTGTGTTCCCTATACTAATTACCATTTAACTTGTGAAACCTATCTGTTAAAGATAGGTTGAGCATTTCTGATTTTTTTCACATTTATTTATTGTTTCCCTATCCCCTAGAACACGGTCCACTTTTATTTTTGTTTTCTCAAATACTTTTAATTAATTTATACCATTCATTTTTTTAAAAAAAGCACCAAAACCTTGAGTTCCAAATTCTCTCCCTGCTTCCCTCCTCTCCCTCACCCATTGAGAAGGTAAACAATATGAAATAACTTATATATGTGCAATCATGCAAAACGTTATTTCCATACTATGAAACAGAGCATGAAAAATAAAAATGGAAAAAAGTATTCTTGAATTTATACTCAGAATTCATTGGTTCTCTTACTGTAAGTGGTTAGTCTTTTTCATCATGGATCTTTGGAATTGTCTTGATCAGATTAGCTAAGTCTTTTAATGTTTATTATTATCCCTACCATACTGTTCTTACTGTGACAACGTTCTTCTGCTTCTGCTTACTTCATTTTGTATCAATTCATATGTGTCTTCCCACTTTTTTTTTAAAAACCATCCTGCTCAGCACTTCTTATGCTCATCACAATCCTGTACAACAACTTGTTCAGCCATTCCTCAATTGATGGGCATCCTCTCAGTTTCTAATTCTTTGCTACCACAAAAAGAGCTGCTATAATATTTTTGTCATAAATAGGTTTTCCCACCATTTAAAAATTTTCTTTGGGATACAGACTCCACCAACAGTGGAGTAATGTCCCAATTTTCTCACATTCCTTTGGTCATCTGTCTTTTCCTTTTCTGCCATGTTAGCCAATCTGATAGGTGAAAGGTGATAGCTCACAGTTGCTTTAATTTGTGTTTATCTAATCAGTAATGATTTAGAGCAATATTTTCATGTTACTATTTATATCTTTGATTTCCTCTTCTTCTTCTGGATGCTATACTACTTGGTGCATATATGTTTAGTATTGATATTGCTTCATTATCTATGGTACCTTTAAGTAGGATGTAGTTTTCTTTCTTATCTCTTTTAATTAGATTTATTTTTTTGTTTTTGTTTTTGCTTGATCTGAAATCAGGATTGCTACACCTGCTTTTTTTTTTTAACTTTACCTAAAACATAACAGATTCTGCTCTAGACTTTTACCTTTACTCTAAATGTATCACTCTGCTTTAAATGAGTTTCCTGTACACAAAATATTGTAGGATTCTGGCTTTTAATCTAGTCTACTATCCACTTCCATTTTATGGGAGAGTTCATCCCATCACATTCACAGATATAATTACTAACTCTGTATTTCCTGCCATCTTGTTTACTCTCAGTTATATTTTTTCTTCCCTTTCCCCCTTTCCCTCCTCCCCAGTATTTTGTCACTGATCACCCCCTTCCTCAAACTGTCCTCCCCTTTTGCAGCCTCTCCCCCTTTCTTATACCTTTCCCCTTATACTTCTCTTCTCCCTTCTATTATCCTTCCCCCTTCCCCTCCTACTTCCCTATAGGGTAAAACAAGTTTCTCTGTGAAGCTAAATGTGGCTAATATTCTCTTTGAGCCAAATCTGATGAGAGTAAAATTCATGCAATGATCATTCTCCCTCCCCTCTTTTCCTCAATGGCAATAGGTCTTTTTTTGCCTCATGAGATGTAATTTACCCAATTTTAACTCCATTTTCCTCTTCTTCCAGTAGAATCACCTTTCCTCCTCTAATTAATTTTTAAAATCATCACAATAAAATCCAATTATACCTGCACCCTCTAAGTATACTTATAACAAATACAGACCTCAAGAGTTAAACATATCATCTTCCCATATAGGCATAGAAGCTTTTTAACTTTTAAAAGAAAGTTATTTTTTCTTTCTTTCTTTTTTAACCTTTTTATGCTTCTCTCGAGTTCTGTATTTGAAGACCAAATTTTATATTCAGCCCTGGTATTTTCATCACAAATAGATGAAATCACCTGTTTCATTGAATGTTCATCTTTTTTCCTTGAAAGATGATGTTCAATTTTGCTGGATAGTTGATTCTTGGCTGCAATCCAAGTTCCTTTGCCTTTCAGAATATCAGATTCCATGCCCTTCGATCTTTTAAAATGAAAGCTGATAGGTGCAGAGTAATTGTGATTGTGGCACCTTGATAATTGAATTGTTTCTTCTGGCTGCTTGCAATGTTTTCTCCTTGATTTGATAATTCTGAAATTTAGCTACTATGTTTATTGGAGTTTTTATTTTGGGGTCTCTTTCAGGAAGTGATCAGTGGATTCTTTCAATGGCTATTTTACCTCTGGTCTAGGACATCTGGGCAGTTTCCCTTGATGATTTCCTGAAAGATCACGTCTAGGCTCGTTTTTCATCATGGTTTCCAGGAAGTCCAATAATTCTTAGATTGTCTCTCCTAGATCTATTTTCCAGATTAGTTGTTTTTCCAATGACACATTTTATATTTTCTTCTCTTTAAATTTACTTTTTGGTTATATTTGATTAATTCTTGAAAACTCATTGAGTCATTCACTTCTATTTGTTCAATTCTAATTTTCAGTGAATTTTCTTCAGTTGACTTTTTTATCTCTTTTTGCATTTGGCCAATTGAGGTTTTGTTCATTGTGTTTTTTTTTAACATTTCATAAATTCTTTAAGTGAATTGGTTTCTTTTTCATGTCTATTTTATAAGGAGTTATATGATTTTCCATGTCATCAGATCTATGTTTTTTTGGGTCATTAGAAGGAATAATTTTTTATTGTAGTAAATTTATTTATTTTTAATATACATTGCTTTATGAATTATGTTGAGAGAGAAAAACCAAAGCAAAAGGAAAAACCATGAGAAAGAAAAAAAAACAGAAAAAAGAAGTGAAGATAGAATGTGTTGATTTACTTTCATTCTCAGAAGGAATTAGTTTGGTTCATTTATTTGTTTGTTTATGTATTTGTTCATTCATTCATTTATTTTTATTTGTTTAATTTTTTAAAATTTTATTAAAGCTTTTTTTATTTTTCAAATCATATACATGAATAATTTTTGACATTAACACTTGCAAAACCTTGTATTCCAATTCCCCCCTTTCCCACCTCTTCATTTAGAGGTAATCAAATATATGATAAACATGGTAGAAATATAGGTTAAATCCAATATATGCATAAATATCTATACAATTATTTTGCTGCACAAGAAAAATCAATTCAGATCAGAAAAAAATGAGAAAGAAAATAAAATACAAGCAAACAACAACAAAAAGAGTGAAAATACTATGTTGTAAACCATATTCATTCCCCTCAATACTCTCTCTGGGTGTAGATGGCTCTCTTCATCACAAGATTATGGAACTAGTTGCAATCATCTCTTTGTTGAAGAGAGCCATGGACATCAGAATTGATCTTTGTATAATCTTGCTCTTGCTGTGTACAATGATTTCTTGGTTCTGTTCATTTCATTTAGCATCAGTTCATGTAAGTCTCTCCAGGCCTCTCTGGAATCATTCTGCTGATCATTTCTTACAGAACAATAATATTCCCTGACATTCATATACCATATCATATTCAGCTATTCTCCAAATGATGGGCATCTACTCAGTTTCCAGTTTCTTGCCACTACAAAAAGGGCTGTCACAAATATTTTTGCACATATGCGTCCCTTTCCCCTCTTTTAAAATTTCTTTGGGATATAAGCCCAGTAGAAACACTGCTGGATCAAAGAGTATGCCAATTTGGTAACACTTTGGGCATAGTTCCAAATTGCTCTCCAGAATGGTTGGATCTATTCACAATTCCACCAACAATGTATTAGTGTCCCAGTTTTCCCACATCCCCTCCAATATTTGTCATTATCTTTTCCTGTTACTTTAGCCAATCTGACAGGTATGTAATAGTATCTCAGAGTTGTCTTAATTTGCATTTCTCTGATCAATAATGATTTAGAGCACCTTTCATATGACTAGAAATGGTTAATTTCTTCATCTGAAAATTGTCTGTTCATATCCTTTGATCAATTGGTGAATGGTTTGATTTTTTATAAATCCTCCTCCCTAGTATTTTGCTTCTGACCACCACTACCCTCAAGCAGCCCTCCTCTTTTATAGCCCCTCCCCCTTTCTTATACCTTTCTCCTATTTCTGTTTTCCCTTCTATTACTCTCCCCCTTTCTTTTTATCCTTCTCCTCCCACTTCTCTATAAGATGAAACAAGTTTCTCCGTGAAACCAAATATGTCTAATATTCTCTCTCTTTGAGCCAAATCTGATGAGAGTAAGATTCACACAATATTCATCACCCTCCTTTCTTTTCCTCAATTATAATAGGTCTTCTTTGCCTCTTCCTGAGATATAATTTCCCTTATTTTCCCTCCATTTCCCCCCATTTCCAGTATAAACCCCTTTCCACCTCTAGTTTCTTTTTATATGAAAGTAAAATCAAATTATACTTACACTCTCTATGTGTACAAATAACAGAGATATGGTTCTCAAGAGTTTTTTTTTTCCTTTGTTACCTTTTTATGCTTTTCTTGAATTCTATATTTGGAGGTCCAATTTTTTGTTCAGCTCCGTTGTTTTCATCAGAATAAACGAAATACCTGCATCATTGAATGTCCATCTTCTCCCTTGAATGATAATGAATTACTTCTTGGCTGCATTCCAAGTTCCTTTGCCTTTCAGAATATCAGATTCCAGACTCTTTGATTTTTTGAGGTGGAAGCTGCTAGGTCCTGGGTAATGCTGATTGTGGCTCCTCTGTATTTGAATTATTTTTTTATGGCTGCTTATTATATTTTTTTCCTTGTTTTGATAGTTTTGAAATTTAGCCATGATATTCCTTGGAGTTTTCATTTTTGGGTCTCTTTCAGGAGGTGATCAGTGAATTCTTTCAATTGCTGTTTTACTTTCTGATTCTAAGACATCAGGGCAATTTTCTTTGATTTCCTGAAAGATCATGTCTAAGTTCTTTTTGTCATCATGATTTTCAGGAACTCCAATAATCCTTAGATTTTCTTTCCTAGATCTATTTTCCAGGTCACTTGTTTCCAAGTAGATATTTTACATTTTCTTTTCTTTTCTTTTTTTTTCTTTTTTTTTTTTTTGTTTTGCTTGACTGATTCTTGATGCCTCATGAGTCATATATTTCCACTTGTTCTGTTCTGATTTTTAGTGAATTGTTTTCTTCATTTATCTTTTTTAGTTCTTTTTTTTTTGAATTTTTAATTGAGTTGTTTTGTTTCATAGATTTTTTTCCATTTCACAAATTCTGTTTTTCAGGGAGTTGTTTTCTTTTTCCATTTTGTCAAATCTATTTTGTAAGGAGTTATATGCTTTTCCCATTTCACTAAGTCTACTTTATAAGGAGTTTTCTTTAGTTAATTTCTGTTTCCTTTTACCAACCCTCTTGCAAAGTTCTCATTTCGTTTTCCCATTTTTCTCTAAGATCCTTATGAATTTCATCCAAGAGAGCCTTGTGAAATGGTGACCAATTTATATCACCCTTTGGGGCTTGATCTGGAGATAATCTGCTTTTAGTTACCTCAGAGTTTAAAATCTATTCTTCTCTTTTACCATAAAACTATCTATGGTCAGAGTTCATTTTGCTTTTTTGCTCTATTTTTTAAGTTGAGGTCTGCTTTTTAGGGCAAGGGGGAAATTGTCCAAGTTTCCTCTATAGGCAGCAGTGGCTGAATTGGGTCAGTGCTGACTGACTTCTGGTGCTGGGTAGGCGTGGCCAGGTCTCATGAAATTCTGGCATTTGGGGGTTCGCTATTTGCCATTTGTATTTGTCTTGGACATCTTATAACAAGTCTGTTCTATTAGCGTGCAACCAGGGCAGAATAGTGGGAGATGTTATAAGCCAGAACTTGAAACAAGGTGTTAAGTCAATAGAATTGATAGAAATAATGATTATTTTCACACCTTTGAGAGTTCACACATTAGTTCACAAGTTTGGGAGATTCACAAGTGTTCACAAGTCCAGGAGATTCACTAAGTTACACCTCCCATAATCCCACTCTCAGAGGAGGAATCAACCTTTGAGTTTACATCTCTAAAAGAGCATAAAAAGAGCTTCAGTCAGTCAGTCAGTCAGTTCGGAAGACTGCCAGGAGTCAGAGTTGAGCTAGAGGCAGAAGCTGGCAGAGGAAAAAGACTAGCAACAAGAGCTCTCGGAACCAAGGAAAGCTAACTAGGCTATTTTGAAGGAGACAATAAAGATTTGGAATTTAACTCCTGGCTGTATTTGAGGTGATTATTACTTGGAACTGAAATGAAGGCTGCCTCCAGAAAACCTCCCTCAAGAAACCTGTTCCCAGAGAGAACAATCATAATTTAGAGAAAAGAACACCACAACAGAATAGCCAATTCCTCCTGGTAGATTCTCCAGGGTTCAGAGCCCACACCACCTTGGGATTGTGTTCTGCCTATACTTGGAATCTGTGGTTGGCCTGCCGGCACTTGGCCCATCTCTCTCCATACCCAATTGAAACAGACCTTTTCTGGAGATCCTCAAAATTACCTTCTGCTGGTAATTTGTTACCTTCCCAATATTCGTGAGTTCTGTCACTCCAAAAGCAGTTCATAGGCTGAGTTTGCTGTTAGTCTGAGGGTTATGGGAAGCACTCAAAAAAAATCCATGTCTCCTCTCCACCATCTTGGCTCCACCCCAATTTATTTTCTATAGGAGTTTTCTTCAGATAATTTCTGTTTTTACTTTTTCATACCATCTTGTCAAGATCTCATTTCCTTTTCCCATTGTTCTTCTAACTCTCTTTTAAGATCCTTTTTGAATTCTTCCAAGAGAGCCTTATGAAATGGGGACCAACCCATATAACCCACTTCAGATAGCCCAGAAGATGGGGCTTCATCTGGAACTGATTTTCCTTTAGGATTCTCAAGATGTGAGGTCTACAGTTCTGATGGACCTGGCCATCCTCAGCAATGAGATCAACCAAATCATTTCCAATGGAGCAGTAATGAACTGAACCAGCTACACCCAGAGAAAGAACTCTGGGTGATGACTAAAAACCATTACATTGAATTCCCAATCCCTATATTTATGCCCACCTGCATTTTTTATTTCCTTCACAAGTTAATTGTACAATATTTCAGAGTCTGATTCTTTTTGTACAGCAAAATAACAGTTTGGTCATGTATACTTATTGTGTATCTAATTTATATTTTAATATATTTAACATCTACTGGTCATCCTGCCATCTGGGGGAGGGGGTGGGGGGGTAAGAGGTGAAAAATTGGAACAAGAGGTTTGGCAATTGTTAATGCTGTAAAGTTACTCATACATATAACCTGTAAATAAAAGGCTATTAAATAAAAAATATATATATATATAATGATATATAATGATAATGAAGAAAAAAAAAAAGATGTGAGGTCTGTTCTTCTGTTCTTCTCTTTCTCCATAAAAACTGTCTATGGTCAAAGTTCTTTTTCCTTTTTTGCTATTTTTTTAAAGGTTGAGTTCTACTCTTAAGGAAAATGGCATGACAGCTGCTTTAGTTTGGCCTTGGGCCAGTGCTGCTGACCAACTTCGGTGCTGGGTAGGTGTGGCCAGGTCCCATGTTCTGGGGTTCAGAGGCTCACAATTTGCCCTTTGTATTTTCTTTGTATTTCTTACACCTAATCTGTTGATCCACTGGCTTTTAACCAGGACAGAGTAGCCTAAGAACCTCACAGTAGATTCCCATGTGCTTGGATAACACAATGCCCTACCTCCTTGCACTGTGGTCTGGGCTCTGCAAGCCTATCCCCCTGCCCAATTGAAAAAGACCTTTTTTGAAGTACTTTCAAAGTATCTTCTTATGGACATATGTTGTACTCCAAATATTTGTAGGTTCTGTCACTACAAAACCAGTTCAGAGGCTTAATCTTCTGTCGATTTGAGGGAAGCATAGAGGAAGTCAGATACATATGTGCCTATACCATCTTGGGTTCACCCCCAATTTCTTCTTTTGAAAACTGCCTATTCATATCATTTGCCCATTTATGAAATGGGAAATGGGTATTACTTTTATAAATTTGGCTTAGTTCCATATATATTTGAGAGGTGAGATCTTTATCAGAGAAACTTGCGGTAAAAATCTTTCCCCAGTTTTGTTTTTCTTCTAATTTTAGCTCCATCATCTTTTTTTTTTAAAGTTTTTTTTTTATTTCGAACAATCAAAAGTTTCTATTTTACTTCTTATATTCTTTTTATCTCTCATTTGGTCATAAACTCTTCTCATATGCATAGACCTGACAGGTACATTTTCCCATGCTCCCTTAATTTATTTAGGATATCATTATTTATTTCTAAATCATCTATCCATTTTGTTGGTATATGGTATGAGATGTTGATTTATGTCCAGTTTCTTCAATTTGACTGATTCCAATTTTCCCAGAAATTTTTGTCAGTCTTTGTACAGACCTTAACTCTCTGAGGGAAGAATATTATAGTTGGTTATGCTTAATGTATTGTTATCTTTTTGTGCTTGTTTTTGTAGTTTTATTTGTAGTTCTATCTTTTGTTTTTCTAGTTCTATTAATTTTTCCTTTATGAATTTAGATGTGATGCCATTTAGGTTTTGTATGTTTAATATTGCTGTTATTTCACTGTCATTGTACTTCTAAACATATTGGGACTTCTATTTATTTCTCTTCACATGATGAATTTTTGTTTTTGGTTTTCTTGAAAATATGATTCCTACTTTTTTTGAATTACATGACGTATATTAAATTTTGTTCTACTCTCTCATTATTTCTTTATTGCTCATATGTTTAATGGAGGACTGGCCAGTAGTTACAGCCAAATCCTTATGAGTAAGTATAGTATTCTTTTTCTAAGATTATTCCCCATATGGGCTTATGAGAATGTGCAAATATATCCTAACATTTACTACAATGCAAAGAGAGAGGCTTTTAGAATGACTGCTGAGTTAGAACTGGGTATGCATGCATACAAAAAACATTAATTAATTAAATCAAGCTCCTACCTTCTTGGTAGCAATTAAGAGAAGATATGCTATTAGCTTCTAGTTTGAGAGGGAGTCTTTGGGCTCTTCAGGCCCAGCCCAATATGTGGTCTCTGAACATTTGTCCCAGTTGTTTTTATGTTTCTTTTGTGTTTTTTTCTATCTTGTTCTTAGATAAAAGTGTATTAGAGTTGAAATATGACCCTGTCAGCTTTGAAACATCAGAAAGATCACTAGGGGTTTAGGAACTGTTGTATATGAATGTAATGAAATATTGTGTCATAAGAAATGACAACAATGAGTATTCTGAGAAACCTGGGAAGACTTGTATGAACTGCTGGGAGTTAGGAAGGCCTGAGTTCAAATTCAGTCACAGACTAGTTGTGTGACTTTTGGCAAGTCACTTCAACCTGTTTGCCTCCATTCATCATCTATAAAATGAGCTGGAGAAGGAAATGGCAAAGTACTCTAGTATCTTTGCCATGAAAATCCCAAACAAGATCACAAAAACATGACTGAAAAATAATTGAACAACAGCAATGTGTTGAATTGGTGCTTATTTATTATAGTGAAGGTCTTCTAATTAGAGGGTTAGTAAAGTTGTAGGTGCAAAAATATACATCAGTAAAACATTTAAAAGTGTAGAAAAAAAGTTAATTGTAATCTTAGATCTAAAATGAGAATGAATCTTAAGACCATATAGTCCAACACCTCATTTTATGGTTTGGGGAAACTGAGGCCTAGGGAGGTGACATGACTTGTATATAGTCACCTGGGTTTATATAAACATTGGGGGTGGGATTTGAACCCATGTTCAAGGCTGACTCCAGAGTGAAGAGACACAAAGAAACAGGGGATCTAATTACAATTGAGATACAGTTAATATACACTTAAAGAAAGTATATACAAAGAAACTCAATTTCACAGAATTCTTTTTTTAGTGCACTGACATGTTGGGATTGTTATAAGCAATGAAATTTAATTTTTAAAAGATTATGACTATTAGCAATTTTTCCTCCTTCTTCCTTTTTTCATCCCCTTCTTCTTTTATGTTGTTCTGTTGATCCTGTTATTAGTTTTGCTAATACTTCTTACATGTTTATCTATCTGTCATCAAATGAGAACACTAAATGAACATTTAGCACAGGGACCAGTACATAATAGGTACTTGAAAAATGTTTGTCTTCTTTCTTCTATCTATCTATCTATTTCCTAATTGTTGGACAAAATGCTGATATTGCATATAAGATGTGGTGAAAAAGCTTTGGAGAAGAGAGTCAATTTTTCCTCTTTGGGTAGATGACATACATGTTGTCAGACACTTAAGGACTTACTCTAGAAATGTGGACAAAGGAGACAGCCTTTAACTGAAAACATGCAGGGAAGGCCAGCACTTTAATCTAGCTCTGCTTTCCAGTTTGCTTCCTAGACAATTTTGGGGATTCCCCCTTGGATGAGATTGGGGCCTCTTTCTTGGTGGAATTGAGATCTCATTTCCAATCTAAAGATTTCATTCATTCTTATATATTTTTCTATCTATTCTAATCTGTATGATTTCTCCAATTTCTATTTGATATCAACTTAGAAAAAATAGTTTTAGTCAATGTTTTTGACGGTCTTTGAAGTAATCAGCATTTAGTTGGAAAGGGTCAAGTTAGTGGGAATAAAATTAGAACAATTCACCTCCACCCTTTTAAGAGACAGGAGTAGAAAATAGTTTCTTTTTTATCTTTTTACTATTTAATTTTTTAATACCTTAATTTTCAATTTACCCCTAAACTAGCAGTATTTAGGATATCAGATAGCAGTACCTCTTCTCTTAGAAACTAGAGAATAGAGCAACTAGCCTCAGGGCTCACTTTCCTATTCCCCTCAAAGAAAAAAAAAATTCCTAGAGTCTCTTGGATATAGGAGGGCAAAATTCCAGAGAGACCTATCGATGCCTATGCACAAACCATGTGTCTATTTGTTTAGACTGTCCTTTGTGGACATATCTTCCCTTTCAGTGCACACAGCTAAGCATTTTATTCAAAATCTTTTTTCCTTCCACTCTTCTGTAATCTTAATTTAGGTAACCCTCTTTTTCTGGACTTTTTCCTACTGTTTTCCTATGTTTTCTCTTTATTTTGATTAATCTTCCCTTTATTATATTCCACATGCTATTCTTTAAATTATGGGCTACTCCTCTACTTGCTACTTCTTTATTCCACTGTGCAATTAAAAAAGATAGAACTTCTTAGGTACCAAATTGGAAACTTTTTCTCTGTTTCATTTCTATGATTTTAGATGCGTGTGACATGTAATTAAAAATTAGCTTGCTTTAAGCCCAGAAAGCAATGTACAATAGCTTTAGCAAGTTGATTTTTGATAAACATTTATTAGTTCTGTTACAATTGTTCTGAGCCCTCTCTTGGTACAATTCCTAACAGAGGTTGGGCTTTCTGCCAAATTTTACATTTATAGCTCTCTAATCTCAGGTCCCTGTGGTTAAAACAAAATTCACTTCACTGAAAATGTTTGGATAACAAAACAGCAGATTATATTTTAGCACCTGTATACTAAGAGCCTATATTTTCTTAGGACCTCAGTCTAGATCTTTTTCTTCAAGGTGTTTGTAGAGCCATTGACTCTTTTCCACATCTACTTTCTCTGATACTACTCAGTCTTCTTCCCTTTGTTTCTAAGAAATGTGCTGTAGTTTGCTCCAACCTCTTAATTTAAAACTGTTTAAATCTCTTCCATTGCATCTAAGATAGTTTCTTCATTTCAATTCTTTAGGGACGGCCTAATCTACAATGGCTTTGATTAATTTAAGGAGATGTACAGATCCTGTTCATACTCAATTCTGATTGTTTGATTTAATCAAGAAGTTCTTGCCTAATAAAGGTGTTTACTTTCAAATGGGTGAGATAGTCAATGAAATTCCACTCTTACAATGACCTCACCTCCTCCTTTTAATTTTTTTTTTCTGCTGAGTTCACTCTTAGGTCAATTCATAGAAGAAGTAAAAGTTAAAAGGAAATGTCATGTGTTAGAAGTCACTCTTTGTCCTTAAGTGAAGAGGTCCAGTCCTATGTCCTGCCTTTTCAAGTGATAACTCACTATCTCTAAGGCCAAGTTATCCGTGCTTCTGTGTCATATAATTTCATTTTCTTCCCTCTGACCCTCCCACATTAGCACTTTCAAAGCCAAAGTCAGCTCAGCACACTTGTGAGGGCCAGAAGCGAGATTCAAGAATTGAGGAAGAGGCTGTTATTTGCATTTTCTGGACTAACTGTCCATGATAAAGGGCACTGACAGCTGGGTCAGAGGTTTCATTGAACAGGGACATAGGGTCCTCATCTGCATGTGCTATTACCCTGAAGAGATGCTCCAGGAGGTCTGAAAATATGCCCTGATTGGGCTTTGGCATTAAGCCTTGGAGTTTTTGTATCTTGGATTGTTCAGAGGGTGCTCTCATCTAAAGCAGAGATGTAGATATGAATTCCTTCTTGCCGGGTGCCTCCACTTGCCGGCTGATAGACTTCAGAGAACTCCTTATTCCTATTGACTCTGCAAGTATTAGGGATACTTATTATCTATCTCTTTGCTCTGAGCTACTCCAGCTTGTTTGGCATCCAAATCTGCTCTTCCAGCCTTAACTTGAGGTTACAGATTCTATAGCTTCCTATAAGTTCTAGGAGGGTCTTCAACTCTGGTTCTGATCGTCTGGTAGACAATCTTGTCTGCCTGGGCTCAGTTCCTGCAGTTTAGCTCTCCTAGGCAACGAGAGATGCCATTTCAGATGGTTATCAGATTCATGTTGGGTGGTCTGGTGACTGGACATTTTCCCACATTCCCTGCAACATTTATCATTATTTTTTCCTCCCATCTTAGCCAATCTGAGAGGTGCGAGGTGGTACCTCAGAGTTGTCTTAATTTACATTCCTCTAACCAACAGTGATTTAGAGAATTTTTTCATAACACTAGAAATGGCTTTAATTTTATCCTTTATCAGAAATACTGGATGTAAAAATATTTATATTAGTGATTTAGAACAGTTTTTCATATGATTAGAAATGGTTTTAAATTTATCTGAAAATTGTCTGTTCATAACCTTTGATCATTTATCAATTGAGGAATGACTTGTTTTCTTATAAATTTAAGTCAGTTCTTTATATATTTTAGAAATAAGACCTTTATCAGAAATGTTGGCTGTAAAATAGTTTTTCCCCCAGCTTTCTGTTTCCCTTCTAATCTTGGATACGTGGGCTTTGCCAAATTCTCTTTCTTGTCATTCCTCACTATCAGTATTCTACATCATCTTTGCATATCTGAAAAGCAAAAGCCTCAAATGTCTCAAATGGAGTTCAGTGGTCTTTTCTTCCTCTCTTTCTCCTTTTGGGACATGGTACCATCTTCCAACCTCAGGACACAGGGCAGGATTCCCTTCTGAATTTCCAGACTTTTTATCTTCCTGTTTTTTTTATTTATTATTAAAGCTTTTTATTTTCAAAACATATACATGAATAATTTTTCAACACTGACCCTTGTAAAACCTTGTGTCCCAAATTTTCTCCCCTTCCTCTCACTCCCTCCCCTAGATGACAAGCAATCCAATATAATATGTCAAACATGTTTAAAAATATGTTAAATCCAATATGTCTACATGTTTATACAATTAACGTGTTGCACAAGAAAAATCAGAGCAAAAAGAAAAAAAAATGAGAGAAAATAAAATGAAGCAAATAACAACAAAAGGAGTGAAAATGCTATATTGTGATCCACCCTCAGTCCCCACAGTCCTCTCGCTGGGTGCAGATGGCTCTCTCCATCACAAGATCATTGGAAATGGCCTCAATCATCTCATTGTTGAAAAGAGCCACATCCGTATCTTCCTGGTTTTCAAATAGAAAACTACTTTTTTTTTTTTAATTTAAAGATAAGTTCAAGCCTCTACAAGCTTGGTTGCATTTATCTGCATATAAAAGGGCAAGAATGTGGCTTGACTGGTAAGGAGACAATGAATTTATCCCCTGGACTGAGCATCATCTTTGTGACTTTTTCCTTCTTCCTCCCCCATTGACTTGAGAGAATGAAAGAGGTTTGGAATTGAAAAATGGGGGAGCCCCAATTTCCAGAGCTAGAAGTTATTGATACTAGTGATTGTTAGTTGATAGGTAGATCTGACATGAATAAAGACCAGATATAGCCTTAAAAAACAAACAAACAGGAAATATATGAAATGTTTACCATGAGCTACAATGAAATCACTCACAGGAATCCCAACTCCTAGACAAAGAAGTTAAGTCCAAAGAAAAGACAAACAAGTCTGAGAACATGAGCCATTTAGGTGTTGCTATTATTCCTGTTTGTTTTAAAGAGCTTGGAACTTGAGTCTGAAGAGAGTCCTCAATGGCAAGACTCTGAATGGAACAAGGTAGATCATTCCATAAGGGGAATATCAAAAGCCAAAAAGAATATCCTTCCCCTACCCTGTCTCTCCACCCCCTCATCTCCCAGAAGGCTTTTACTACATTTTAATAGGGTCAGAAGCATATTTTAAAAAGTTTTATGACTTTGTGCTAAAAGAGCCTAGTAGACTACACTCCGCATATTGCAGTAGGAATTATTTGTACCAACTGTTCTTACTGTAACTGAATTCATATGTTCACCATCAGCTACAGGAGGAGCTAAGATAGTTGGTGTATCTTGGGGACATTCATTGTCAGCTTTTGACAATGGTGAATAGCCCCTTTCTAGAAGCTCCTTAAGACTGGCTGACTACAGTGACTCTTACCTTATAATCTTTAGGGGTGGGGGAAATATATCAGTAAGAGCCCAAGTTGGTGTATTTAAAAATAATGCCCAGCTCCTGAGAAGCCTGAAGGTGAACTAGATGCATCTTACTTCAGTAATCAAGAATCATTTGTGAGAATGGGACTTGGGAACTGGGCTTTTTGACACTTGGACACTATACATAGTATCTGTTTCATTTGTGCCTTTGTTGTGTTCCCTAGTGCCTAGCACACTGTAGATATAGAATAAATTTTTGTTGAATATAAGAAGTGTATGAATAAGGATGAGCCACTTAAATTTTCCTTGTCTCAGCTTCCTTACTTATAAAGTGATAAAATAATATTATATTATATATATAATATTAATTTAATTAAATTAATAAAATTATTCATAATAAATTATATTTATACTTTATAATAAAATTAACAATTAATTGTATATATATATATATATATATATAATCTTATTATAAAACATACCTGTTGTATTACCTTAGAGATTTGTCAGGATCAAACCAGATAATGTATGGTGAGGGGGTCAGAGCAGTAATCCCTAGTTCTAAGTACACAAGTGATAAATTCATGAGAGCTTTCTCTTAACCAAAAGGTAAATAAAGAGTTAAATATGCACCAAGAGTAGTAAATATGAAATAGATTTGTGAGAGTTATAGAGTTAGCAAGGAAAGAAATTTAGAAGAAGCCATTAAAGAAATATGCCATGAGGTTTGAGTATGTCATTAACTGGCAGGTTGAATCCATAGAAGAGTTTAGTAGACTAACCAACCAGTTAAGAGTAAGGGGAAAGATATCATTAAAGGGAAGACACCATGAGGACAGAGAGAGTACCTCATAGCTGCTTAGTCTTGAAAAGGACTTGGCAAAGATCTTCATCATAAGCATATCTTTTATAAAGGGCATATAACTTATACTTGGGGGTTTCTCAGGGAGGGGAAATAAAAATGGGAGACAAGGATGCATATTGACATATTGAGACTGCCTTGAAGATACTTACCAAGGAAGTGTGGGAAAGCTTGTGTTCCCATTATAGGTATCTATAAAATGCTAATGAAGGCATTTTGGGCACACTGTGGTTGTCTCAACCATGGTTAAGACATTCTGGGAAACTACGTTCCCAGGATGAGCATTTTAGCATTTCCTGGAAAAGGGAGAGAATAAACTGATTTCAGGATTCACATCAATGGGAATCAATTTATAAACATTTGCTCTACTCTACTCTTCTCCACTGCCAGCATCCAGATGATGCTGATGCCCTACTTCCTTTTACTTCCACTAATTTTTTCACTTGTCTTACCAATGTATTTTTAGCCATTTTTCTACACTTGCCTAGCCTTACCAAGAATTTGCCCCCTTTACATTTAATCTATGCAGATACAGACTGTTTGCATGTACTTTGTTCTCTGAAGAGAGGAAGGTCCTTCTGTGGCCTGGTATCTCTTTGAGAAGAGAAGGGAGAAGATGTGTTTGTGTGTCCATGTACCCCTTGTCTCTTCTCATCCAAAGGAGAGAGTGTGTTCTGGTCTTTCTGAAACACAGAGAGAATATGCACCTCTTTGTACCTTGGTTTCTAAACCATAGGAGGGGATGTAGTTTTTTGTGTCCTGTTATCTGAACACAAAGGAAGAAGATGTGCCCAGATACTTCCTTGGTCTCCTAGAGTAGAGTGATTGCTTCTGTTTGCGTACATGCCTGTTGTCTCAGAACTGTAGTAGGGAATGTATCCTTATCAGAAGATTGTGTCTGAACAAAGAAAAGGATGCATCCATATATGTATGTGTGCCTTAGTCTTTAAGAAAGGTGAAGTGCTCGGACATGTCTGCGATTTGGTGTCTCTGAACTAAGACAAGGAATGTACTAGAGTGTGCTCTTGGATCTCTGAAACTAGTTATGAGCAAGGGTCTTCTTCCTAAAGGTTATGGTTCAAAAGGATGTCGGTTTGAATCCTTTCTCCAATACCGACTTTTTTTGTACTCTTTGATAATGCTCTGCAAGAGTGGCAACTTCCACCAGTCTGGGTCTCATATGTCAGGTAAGGGGATTGGAGTACAGTAGAGAATTTCTAGAATCCCTTCTAAGTCACAAAGGTAGGTCCATATGGAAAGAAAACACTGAGTGGATTTGGCGTAGGGTGAGGTAGAAGAATAGCTAAATCTTCCAGGCACTCTTTTTACAATTCCTTTGGTCTCCCTTTGCATTTGGTGCTTTTACCTCCCTCTTGACCCCTCAGGCAGCAGACAGGAACCTTCCATAACTAACAAAAGCTACGAGAAAGCCAATGTAGCAAGTCAGTGCTTCCCATGAAAGGATCTTATTGGCTGCCTGGGGCTATGAAGAAGAATTATCATGACAACAGCACCCCTGATCACTCCAAAGGGCCCCCCCCCACCATCACCACCAACCCATAGGGAGCCCAGAGTCCAGTGGCAAACAGCCCCAGGCTGCATGGGTTCATCTCTTGGATCCTACCAAGGGAAATGAAGTGAGGAAGGACAAAAGGCCTGGTATATTTGAAGGCACATTCCTTCAAATTGGGAGGAGGTTGCACTGGACATTGTGCCACCAACAATACTTGGCGTCCACACCCTGCATCTGCTGCCTGCAATTCACTCAGGGCACCAATACCATCTTCATTACATATAGGGGTATAAACATGGCTTTGTTTTCATCTGGTGCCTTCTGGCCAAGAAACCCAAAATGGTCCCTTCACATTGACCCTTTCATCCCCCAGGTCCTCCTTAGAGGGCACTGAGGATCAGAGTAGACCAGCCTTGATCTAACATGACCTCTAGGTGAAAAACTAGCTTAGAGGCTAGTCCAACCTCCTCGTTTCACTAAAGAGGGAGCTGAGGTTTAAGGAAGGTAATTGACTTTTCTAAGATCATACAAGTACTAAGTAAATGAGGATCTATTTCAATTCAGGTCCTGACTCCAACTTCAATGTTCATTCCATTTCACCATGATTTTCATTCTGTAGGAAAATTGGGATTTAAAACCCAATTCCTCAAATTCTGAATTGAATATTTGTTCTACTCTAACATCTGACTATTCTAACTTCTACTCTATCCTGAGCTCCTTGCTTCCCACAGCTGCTAATGAAGAAAGTGATTTATAAGTCTTAAAATTTGATCTTGATGTGAGTTATTATGATTATTTGACGGACTCCAAGGAGGAAGATTCCATAACTGCCCATGGGAAATGGGTCATGTGAATTACTGAACCACATACCTTTCAATGTTTTTCTTTTATCCCTCTGGCAACAGCTGGGAGCATGTGGCCTAGTTCGTTGGCCAGCTGGTACCACCCCACTGACTGCCAATTACAGTTTAGCCAGAGATGGAAAATATTCTCCTTTTTGTATCTTCAACTACAATGTTGATGCTATTGGCCTCTTATTGACAGGAAGAAATACCCTGTGTTGGATCTCTGAATGTGTAGCTTAAAGTTCTCTACATGGACCAGCTCCCTCTTGTAACCAAAGGCTCCCGTTTCTGAGACAGCACCAAAAGTGAGGGGGTAGGATACAGACTGTGGGACAATAACATATTTTTTACACTCAAAGCTTTGGCTTACTTAGCACCAGGACCTAACTACTTAGAAACTTGACCTTTGGTTTTAATAGGGGAAATAGAAGATCAGACCCCTCCCTCCCTAATAACAATAATTTGGGAGGCTCTCTGTTGAGGAAACATCCTCTACCAATTCAATCAACAACTTCTCAGAAACGTATAGTCTCTGAGAGTTTTTTTGAAAGTTTAAAAACTTAGGTGACTTGCTTAGGGCCATACAGCCACTATGTGCCAGAGGCAAATATTAGTTTTAACTATGACAATGATAATTCACATTTCTATTTTTTTATGGGAAAGCATTGTGATGTATCAGAAAGCTATATCACCGGTTTGGGAGTATGGAGGCCTGGGTTTGAACCCACTTGTAAGAATATTTAATTTGCAAATATAGGGAAATTAACTTTAAATGAAAGTGGTCTAGCTGTACCAGATCTAAAATTATATTATAAAGCAGGAGTCATCAAAACCATTTGGTACTGGCTAAGAAATAGAATAGTCAATCAGTGGAATAAGTTAGGATCACAAGACAGAATAGTCAATGACTATAGTAATTTAATGATTGATAACTCAAAGACCCCAGCTTCTGGGATAAGAACTCACTATTTGACAAAAATGTCTGGGAAAAATTGGAAAATAATATGGTAGAAACTAGGCATTGGCCAACACCTAACACTCCATACTAAGATAAGATCAAAATGGATTCATGATTTAGACATAAAAAGTGGTATTATCAACAAATAAGAACAACAAAGGATATTTTAGATATATGAAGAAGGAAGAAATTTGTGGCCAAAGAAGAACTAGAGTACATTATGCAATGCCAAATAGATAATTTTGATTATATTAAGTTTAAAAGTTTTGTATAAACAAAACTAATACAGACAAGATTAGAAGGGAAACAATAAACTGGGAAAACATTTTAACATTTAAGGATTCTGATAAAGGCCTCATTTATAAAATATATAGAGAATTGACTCAAATTTATAAATTTATAAAACTTCAAGCCATTCTCCATTTGATAAATGGTCAAAGAATATGAACAGGCAATTCCAGATGAAAAAATCAGAACTATTTCTAGTCACATGAAACAATGCTTTAAATCAGACTTGGCAGAGAAATGCAAATTAAGACAACTCTGAGATACCACTGCACACTTCTCAGATTGACTAAGATAACAGGAAAAGATGATGAATGTTGAAGGGGATGTGGGAAAACTGGGACACTAATACATTGTTAGTGGAGTTGTGAACTGATCCAACCATTCTGGAGAGCAATGGGCGTACCCTTTGATTCAGCAGCACCTCCTCTGGGGCTGTATACTAAAAAGGGAAAAAGACCTACCTGTGCAAAAATGTTTGTGGCAGCCCTTTTTGTAGTGACAAGGAACTGGAAACTGAATGGATGCCCATCAGTTGGAGAATAGCTGAATAAGTTAGGATATATAAATGTTATGGAATGTTATTGTTTTATAAGAAATGATCAGGAAGATGATTTTAGAGAGTCTTGGAGAGACTTACATGAACTGATGCTGGATGATGTGAGAGTAGAACCAGGAGAACACTGTACACAGCAAAAGGAAATTATAAGATGATCATTTCTTTTTTTTATTATCACTTTATTTTGTTTTAATTTTTTTGGATTTCAGATAAGAAAAAACAAGTCATTAATTTAATGTTCTTTGTTTTTTTTTTATACATGACCAAACCATTATTTTGCTGTAAAAAAAGAATCAGATTCTGAAATATTGTACTATTAGCTTGTGAAGGAAATCAGAAATGCAGGTGGGCATAAATATAGGGATTGGGAATTCAATGTAATGGTTTTTAGTCATCACCCAGAGTTCTTTCTCTGGGTGTAGCTGGTTCAACTCATTACTGCTCCATTGGAAATGATTTGGTTGATCTCATTGCTGAGGATGGCCAGGTCCATCAGAACTGGTCATCATCTAGTATTGTTGTTGAAGTATATAATGATCTCCTGGTCCTGCTCGTTTCACTCAGCATCAGTTCGTGTAAGTCTCTCCAGGCCTTTCTGAAATCATCCTGTTGGTCATTTCTTACAGAACAATAATATTCCATAATATTCATATACCACAATTTATTCAGCCATTCTCCAAATGATCGGCATCCACTCAGTTTCCAGTTTCTAGCCACTACAAAGAGGGCTGCCACAAACATTCGTGCACATACAGGTCCCTTTCCCTTCTTTATGATCTCTTTGGGATATAAGCCCAGTAGTAACACTGCTGGATCAAAGGGTATGCACAGTTTGATAACTTTTTGAGCATAGTTCCAAACTACTCTCCAGAATGGTTGGATTCGTTCACAACTCCACCAACAATGCATCAATGTCCCAGTTTTCCCACATCCCCTCCAACAATAAGATGATCATTTCTAACAGACATGGCTCTCTTCAACCACAAGGTGATTCAGGCCAGTTTCAATTGTCTTTTGATGAAGAAAGCAATCTGCACCTAGAAGAGGGTACCTTAGGGACTGAGTGTGCATCATCACATAGTATTTTCACTTTTTTCATAGTTTGTTTGCATTTTGTTGTCTTTCTTGTCTTTTTCCTTTTTAATCTGATTTTTCTTGTACAGCATAACTGTGGGAATGTGTGGAAATACATATAGAAGAACTGAACATGAGAGAAGAAGAAAGTTCAGTGAAATACAGGATTTTCAATTATTTCTGATAGAGTTCAGAGATGAACAGAATACAAATACAAGACTCAAGAAAAGTATAAAAAAGTAAAAAGGGGAAGAAATAATGTTTTTAAAGGTTAAAATATTTACATCCTTACATAGCAAGATGATATGCATAACTCCTGAGGATTGTAGGGCAGTTAGAAGAGGTATACTTAGAGGCTGTAGGTATAAGTTGACTTTAATGTGATGATATAAAAAAGAAATTAGGAGTGGAAAAGGAATTGTACTGGAAGAAAAGTAAGGGTCTTTTGAGCACTGTTTGAATTTTAATGACTTAGGATTTGACTCCAAGAGGGAATAACATTTAATTTTTACTTTGGTACAAAAATTTATATCACTCTATAGGGAAGTCTGAGAAAAACGGGGAAAGGAAAGAAGCAGGCTGAGAGGGAAGAATATGAAAGGGAAAGGCATACAAAAGGGGCACATCATTTTCAGATAGTGATGCAATAAAATTTACATTCAATAAAAGGCCAGGGAAAGATAGGTAAAAATTAATTAGAAACTAAATAATCTAATCCTAAAGAATGAGTGGGTCAAATAATATGATAGAAACAATCAATAATTTCATCCAAGGGTATGACAACAACAGGACAACATACCAAAACTGGTGGGATGCAGTGAAGGCAGTTCTCATCATTAGATACTTATATGAATTAAATAGAGAAGGGGAAGATCAGTGAATTGGGCGTGCAACTAAAAAAGCTAGAAAAAGAACAAATTAAAAACCCTCAATCAAATACCAAACTTGAAATTCTAAAAATAAAAGGAGAGATCAATAAAGGTGAAAGTAAAAAAAAAAAACTATTGAATTAATAAATAAAAACTGAGTTTGTTTTATGAAAAAAACCCCCAACAAAACAGATATAATTTTAGTTAATTTGATTAGAAAAAGGAAAGAGGAAAATCAAATTGATAGTCACAAAAGTGAAAAAGGAAAACTATCCACCAATGAAGAGGAAATTAGAGCAATAATTAGAAGTTACTTTGTCCAACTTTATGCCAATAAGTTTAACAACCTAAGTGAAATGGAGGAATACCTACAAAAATATACATTGCCCAGATTAACAAGAAGAGGAAATAAATTACTTAAATAGTCCCATTTTAGAAAAAGAAATAGAACAAACTATTAATCAACTCCCTAAGAAAAAATCCCCAGGACCCGATGGATTTACATGTGAATTCTACCAAACATTTAAAGAACAATGAACTCTAATACTATATAAACTATTTGAAAAAATAGAGATTGAAGGATGCCTACCAAATTCCTTTTATGACACAGACATGGTACTGATACCTAAACCAGGTAGGATGAAAACAGAGAAAGAAAATTATAGACCAATCTCCCTAATGAATATTGATGCAAAAATCTTAAATAAAATATTAACTAAGAAATTACAGAAAATCATCCCCAGGATAATACACCATGACCAAGTAGTATTTATACCAGGAATGCAGGGCTGGTTCAACATTAGGAAAACTATTAGCATAACTGACTGCATCAATAACCAAATTAACAAAAACCATATCTGCATCTCAATAGATGCAGAAAAAAAAATTTGATAAAATTTAACTCCCATTCCTATTAAAAACACTAGAGAGTATAGGAATAAATGGACTTTCCCTTAAAACAGTCAATAGCATCTATTTAAAAGCATCAGCAAGCATCATATATAATGGGGATAAACTGGAATCATCCCCAATAAGATCAGGGGTGAAACAAGGTTGCCCACTATCACCATTACTATTCAATATTGCATTTAAAATGCTAGCTTTGGCAATAAGAGAAGAAAAAGAAATTGAAGGAATTAGAATAGGTCATCAGGAAACTAAATTATCACTCTTTGCAGATAATATGATGGTATACATAGAGAACCCTAGAGAATTAACTGAAAAACTCGTAGAAATAACCCACAAGTTTAGCAAAGTTGCAAGATGCAAAATAAATTCTCATCAGCATTCTTATACATCACTAACAAAATCCAACAGCAAGAGATACAAAGAGAAATTCCATTTAAAATAACTGTCAAAGGATAAAATATTTGGGAATCTATCTGCCAAAGGAAAGTCAGGAACTACATGAGCAAAACTACAAAACACTTTCCACGCAAATAAAGTCAGATCTAAGCAATTGGAAAAATGTCAAGTGTTCTTGGATAGGTCGAACAAATATAATAAAGATGACAATACTACCTAAACTAATCTATTTATTTAGTGCTATACCAGTCAAACTCCCAAGAAAGTATCTTACTCACCTAGAAAAAAATAACAACAAAATTCATCTGGAAGAACAAAAGCTCAAGAATTTCAAAGGAATTAATGAAGAGAAAAGCAAATGAAAGTGGCCTAGCTGTACCAGATTTAAAACTATATTATAAAGCAGTAGTCATCAAAACTATTTGGTACTGACTAAGAAATAGAGAAGTTGATCAATGGAATAGGTTAGGTTCCCAGAATAAAATAGCCAATGACTATAGCAATTTAGTATTTGACAAACCCAAAGACCCTAGCTTTTGGGATGAGAATTCACTATTTGACAAAAACTGCAGGGAAAATTGGAAACTAATATAGACCCCACCTAACATCATATACCAAGATAAGGTTGAAATGGGTTCATGATCTAGACATAAAGAATGATACTATAAACTGTCAGAATTCTTACAAGCTGTTAACTTATTAGAGTTGATAGAGAAAATAATTATCTAATTTAGCATGGTTCAGTATGATTGATCTGATCTTACAAGGAGATGTTATGGGCCCGAAGAAACAAGCTACTAAGTGGAGCTGATAGAAACAATGCTTGTGTTCACACCTTTGGAGAGCTCATATAAGCAAGAAGCTCTTAAGGCCAGAGAGCACTATGGGACAGACACAGAGCACTCTGGGAGATTAAGAGCCAGGAGCACTCTGGGAAGAAGCCCTCAAACCCACTCTCTGAAGTGGAGTCAGATTCTTTCCAACTTTCACCGTGGTGGCTGACCTCCTGCACTTCCCCCACTGAAACCAAGGCTGGTCTGAAAGGCTCTCCAGAAAGCTGCCCAGCCCCAGGCAAGGAGACAAGAGATTCATTCCATTTTTCACCTTTGTGCTGGCTGGAGGCTGAAGAAAGCAGAGTCAGAAGCAAAGGACAAAGCTGCAAGAGCTCTTAAAACCAAGGAGAGAGAGAGGCCTCTAAGAAAGCTAACCAGGCTTGGAAAGAGTTAAGAAATAAACATTTGCATTTTATCAGCTGGCTGCATTTGGGGTGATTATTGATTTTAACTGAAACTAAGGCTGCCTCCAGAAAACCTCCCCTGAGAAACCTGCTCCCAGAGAGAACTATTATTATTTTAAAGAAGAAAAACACCACAATAAACAAATTAGAAGAACATAGGATAGTTTGCTTCTCAGATCTGTGGAGGAGGAAGGAATTTGTGACCAAAGAAGAATTAGAGATCATTATTGATCACAAAATAGAAAATTTTGATTATATCAAGTTAAAAAGCTTTTGTACAAATAAAACAAATACAGACATTAGAAGGGAACAATAAACTGGGAAAACATTTTTTATATCCAAAGGTTCTGCTAAAGGCCTTATTTCTAAAATATATAGAGAATTACCTCAAATTTATAATAGTTCAAGCCATTCTCCAATTGATAAATGGTTAAAGGATATGAACAGACAACTTTCAAATGAAGAAATTGAACTATTTGTAGTCATATGAAAAGGTGCTCCAAATCACTACAGAAATTCAAATTAAGACAACTCTGAGATACCACTACACACCTCTAAGATTGGCCAAGATGACAAGAAAAAATAATGACGAATGTTGGAGGGGATGTGAGAAAACTGGGACACTGATACATTCTTGGTGGAACTATGAATGGATCCAACCGTTCTGGAGAGCAATTTGTAATCATGCTAAAAAAATAAAAAGTTATCAAATTGTGCATATCCTAAAGAGCTCTTAAAGAAGGGAAAGGGCCCCATGTGTGCAAAAATGTTTGTGGCAGCCCTCTTTGTAGTGACAAGAAACTAGAAATTGAGTGGATGCCCATCAATTGAAGAATATCTGAATAAATTATGGTATATGAATGCTATGGAATACTATTATTCTGTAAGATATGACCAGCAAGGTGATTTCAGACAGGCTTGGAGAGGCCTACATGAACTGATGTTAAGTGAAATGAGCAGAACCAGGAGACCATTATACACAGTAACAAGGCTATACAATGATCAATTCTGATGAGCGTTGCTCTCTTCAGCAATGAGATGATTCAAACCAGTTCCAATTGTTCAGTGATGAAGAGAGCCATCTACACCCAGAGAACTGTGGGAACAGAGTGTGGAACACAACATAGCATTCTCCCTCTCTCTGTTATTTGCTTGCATTTTGTTTTATTTCTCAGTTTTTCTTTATCTTCCTTCTTGATCTGATTTTTCTTGTTCAGCAAGATAACTGTATAAATGTGTATACATATATTGTATTTAACATGTGTTTTAATATATTTAACATGCATTGGGCTACTTATTAGCTGGGGGGTAAGGGGAAGGAGGGGAAAATTTGGAACAAAAGATTCTGCAAGAGTCAATGTTGAAAAACTTACCCATGTATATGTTTTGTAAATAAAAATTTTAATAAAAAACACTAAAAAAATTAAAATCCATTTCTGTAAAAAAAATAAAAAAGTAAAAATAAAAATGACAATTCTGCCGTACCAATAAAACTCCCAATGAATTATTTTACAGATCTAGAAAAAAATAATAACAAAGTTCATCTGAAAGTACAAAAGGCACAGAATTTCAAGGGAATTAATGAAAAAATGTAAATGAAGATGGCCAAGCTGTGCCAGATCTAAAACTATATTACAAAGCAGCAGTCATCAAAACCATTTGTTACTGGCTAAGAAATAGAGTAATCAATCAGTGGGATAGGTTAGGTACAAATGACAAAATAGTCAACAACTAAAGCAATCTAGTGTTTGACAAACCCAAAGATCCCAGCTTTTGGGATAAGCACTCACTATTTGATAAAAACTGCTGGAAAAATTGGAAACTAGTATGGAAGAATCTAGGCATTGACCCACACCTAAACACCATATATCAAGATAAGGTTGAAATGCGTTCATGATTTAGACATAAAGAATGATATTATAAACAAATGAGAAGAACATAGGATAGTTTCCCTCTCAGATCTGTGGAGAAGGAAGAAATTTGTGACCAAAGAAAAAATGGAACTCATTACTGAACACCAAATAGATAATTTTGATTGTATTAAGTTAAAACTTTTTTTGTACAAACAAACAAAACCAATGCAGACAAGATTATAAGGGAAGCAACAAATTGGGAAGACATTTTTACATTTAAGGATTCTGATAAAGGCCTCATTTCTAAAATATATAGAGAATTGATTAAATTTACAATACAAGCCATTCTCCAATTGATAAAGGACAATTTTCAGATGAAGAAATTGAAACCATTTCTAATTGTATGAAAAGTTGTTCCAAATCACTATTGATCAGAAAAATGCAAATTAAGATAACTCTGAGATAATACTACATACCTCTCAGATTGGCTAAGATGACAGGAAAAGATAATGACAAATGTTGGAGGGGATGTGGGAAAACTGGGACAATGATACATTGTTGGGGGAATTGTGAACAGATCCAGCTATTTTAGAGAGCAATTTGGAACTATGCTCAAAAAGTTATCAAACTGTGCATACCCTTTGATCCAGCAAAGGGTTATATCTGGGCTTATATCTGAAAGAGATCTTAAAGGAAGGAAATGGACCCACCTGTGCAAAAATGTTTGTGGCAGCCCATTGTGTAGTGGCAAGAAACTAGAAACTGGAAACTGAGTGGATGCCCATCTGTTGGAGAATGGTTGAATAAATTATGGTCTATGAATGTTATGGGATACTGTTATTCTATAAGAAATGATCAGCAGCATGATTTTAGAGAAACCTGGAGAGACTTATATGAACTGAGCTAAGTGAAATGAGCAGAACCAGGAGATCATTATACACGACAATAGCAATATTATAGGACCATCGATTCTAATGGGCGTGACTCTTTCCAACACTGATTGAGGCAAGTTCCAATGATCCTGTGATGAAGAGAGACATCTACATCCAGAGAGATGTGTGTGTGAATCACAACACAGCATTTTTACTCTTTATTGTTGTTTGCTGGCATTTTGTTTTCTTTCTCATTTTTCCCCTTTTGATATGATTTTTCTTGTGCAGCAAGATAATTGTATAAATATGTATACATATATTGGATTTAACATATATATTTTACCATGTTTAACATATATTGGATTACTTACCATCTGGAAGAGTTTTGGGGGAAAGGGATAGCAATTGGAACACAAGATTTTGCAAGGGTGAATGTTGAAAAATTATCCATGCATATGTTTTGAAAATTAAAAAGCTTTTAAAAAAAAGCTAGAAAAAGAACAAATTTTTAAACCCCAAATAAATACCAAATTAGAAATTATGAAAATCAAAGAAGAAATTAATAAAGTTGGAAGCAAAAATTTATTGACCTAATAAACAAAACTAAGAGTTGGTTTTATGAAAAAAATAACAAAATAGATAAGTATTTGGTTAATTTGATTACAAAAAGCAAAGAAGAAAACCAAATTACCTATCAAAAATGAAAAGGGTGAACTTACCACCAATAAAGAGGAAATTAAAGCAAAGATTTGGAGCTATTTTGCTCAATTGTATGCCGATAAATCTGACAATCTAAGTGAAATAGATGAAAACTTCCAAACATACAGATTGCCCACATGAAAACATGAGGAAATAAATTACTTAAATAGTCCCATTTTAGAAAAATAAATTGAACAATCATTAATGAACTCCCCAAATAAAAATCCTCAGGGTTAGAAGGATTTACAAGTGCATTCTTTTAAAGAGCAATTAATTCTAAAACTATATAAACTATTTGGAAAAATAGGGGAAGAAGGAGTCCTACCAAATTACTTTTATGCCACAGATATAGTGTTGATACCTAAACCAAGAATGGGCAAAAAAGAAAAAGTAAATTATAGACCAATTTCCCTAATTAATATTGATTAGGATGAAATGAAAACAATATTACCACTTTTTACAGATGATATGATGGTATCTGCAATTTTTCTGAATGTTTATTTTTTCTTTCAAAATCATGGATAATTTTTCTGGATATGATATTTTTGGCCACAGCCCTAGTTTTTTTGATTGCCAGTAGATGTGATTCCAAGGCCTACAGTCTTTTATTGTGATTGCTAATAAGTCCTGTACAATGTTAATTGTAGCTTTAGCATATTTTTTTCTTGTTTCTTGCAAAATGTTCTCTTTGATTAGGGGTTTTTGAAATTTGACAATAATATTCCTGTTATATTTTCCATAACAAATCTTGTTGAGGTGGTGATCTGTGGATTTTTTCAATTTCTACTTTTCTCTCATGTTCTGTCACTTCAGGACAATTTTCTTGGATAATTTTTTGCATTATTGTATCAATATTCTTTTTTTTGGTCACAACTTTTAGGCAGTCCAATTATTCTTATATTTTTCTCTTCTTGATCTGTTCTCCAAATCTGTGGTTTTGCTTAAAGTTGCATCATATTCACTTCTATTTTTTCATTCTTTATAATCTGTGTTGTTATTTCTTGGTTTTTCATAGCTTCACTGGATTTCCCTTGCCCAATTCTAAATTCCAAAGAGTTATTTTCATTTTTGAGACTCTTTATCTCCTTTTCTAGTTCTAGAAACTAGAAACTAGTTTCTAGTTGACTATTTTTATCATGTTGTTTTTCTAGTATGGCTTTTTTTTTATAGTTTTTAGTTTTTCTTCAATGTCTCTCATTTGACTTTTGAATTTGTTTTTTGAGTTCTTCTCTATATTCCCTCTGGGCAGGGAGCCATTTCACATTAGTCTTTGGGGTAGAAGGTTTTTTTTTTTTTAATTCAGTGTCCTCTGAAGATGAACCCTGGTCTTCCCTATTCCCATAGTAGGTTTCTGGGGTAGGGTAGGATTCAAGCTTCACTTAAGCTCTGCCCTCTGTCCTGGAATCCCAAATCAAGAGTTTTGCCCTCTAGCAAGTACCCAAAGCCAGTAGCATCCTTCTTCTGTCTCTGCACTCAATAGAGGTACTGGTTCCCTCTCATCCAAAGCCGTGTCTCTGTAGCACAACTGGGCCTGGTGTTCCTTATCAGCAGAGTTTTCCTCAGTCTTTCAGAACTCAAACCTTGACTTTACAAACAATCCAAGAGTACTGTTTCTGTCGTTCCTGCTGTTCAGTCAAACTCATCTAGCCCCAGAGTTCCCCATTTGATGTTTCTGCAGCTAGCCAGGAGGTGTTTATGCTTCCCACAGGTTAATCTCAGTCCAGGATCTTTCTTCAGATCTTCTCAGGTTGTACCTGGGGAAGGATCCTGTTCTGCCCCAAGTCTTCTTGATTTTTTTCACCAGTCTATGTTTGCCCTTAAGTGCAAATTGATTCTATTGGTGGGGGAAGTCTGAAGAGCTTGAAATTTATCAACCTGTTCCACCATCTTCCCAGAATCCTCCTCCATTCATTTATTTTTAAATTTTGAATTCAACTTTTCTCCTTCTTTTCCACTGACTGAGAAGGCAAGCAGTATACTATCATAACTAAAAGCATAATCATTCAGAACAAATTTCCTTATTAGACATTTTCCAAAAAAATCAAGAAAAAGAAAAAAGTGAGGAAATTATACTTTAATTTGCACTCAGAAGTCATCAGTTCTCTCTTTGGAGGTGAATAGGATTTTTCATCATGGATTCTTTAGAATTGTCTTGGATCAAAGTAGCTAAGTCTGCTTATAAAAATAATTGATCATTCTTATAACATTGCTGTTACTGTGCACAATGATCTCCCAGTTCTTCTCACTTCACTTTGTATTAGTTCATGTAGGTTTTGCCATATGTTTATTTCCCACAGCACAATAGTACTCCATCACTATCAAATGCCACAATTTGTTCAGTTGTTCCCCAATTGATAAGCATACCCTTGATTTTTAAACCTTTCTCCACACAATAAGAGCTACTACAAATATTTTTTGTACATATAGACCCTTTTCCTTTGATATCTCTGGGATGCAAACCTGGTATTTCTGGGTCAAAGGGTATACACAGTTTTATGGCCCTTTGGATCTAGTTCTAAATTGTTCTTTGGACTGGTTAAACTAGTTGAATTCTGTCAACATTTCATTAGTATGCCTATTTTCCCCTCATCCCCTCCAGCACTAGTCGTATCTGACAGGTATGAGGTGATACCTCAGAGTTGTTTTAATTTTTCTTTCTCTAATCAATAGTGATTTAGAGCATTTTTTTCCATATGGCTCTAGGTAACTTTGATTTCTTCTTTTAAAAACCACCTGTTTATGTCCTTTAACCAATTATCAATTGGGTAATGGCTCTTAGTTTTATAAAGTTGACTTCCTTTAATATTCAGTATGTATTTGGAAAGGAGGTCTTTATCAGAGAAACTTGCTGTAAAAACTCTTGATATTTTATTTCATTGTCTAATGGTATCTTTTAGCAAAATATAGTTTCTCTGATTATCCCCTTTAATTAGGTCTAATTTTGCTTTTGCTTTGTTTGACATCATGATTTTACTCTTGATTTTCTAAAAGTTTAGCCGAAGCATATTAGATTATGCTTCAACCCTCTATTTTAACTGTGTGTTTTTCTATTTCAAATGTGTTTCTTCTAAACATCATATTGTTGGATTGTTGTTTCTAATTCATTCTATTTGCTTCCATTTTATGAGTGAGCTTATCTCATTCACATTCACAGTTATGATGACTATGTTTCCCCTTCATTCCAACTTTTTCTATTTCTTTCGTTCTCTTTTTAGTCTTTTCCTCCTCAAAAGTGTATTTTGTTTTTAACCATTGCTGCCCTCTCTTTTTATCATCTCTGCTCCCTCCTCTTTTCTGTTATTTACTCTCCTTCCTATTTCTCTGGAATAAGTTACATTTCTATATACACATACCCTTTGATCCATTATCATGTCATCTTTGAACAAATTCTAATGAGATATAGATCAAAGAATTGCCCCCATAATTTTTCCTTCCACTTCAAAAGCTCTCCATTGAGCACTTCTTTTACGTGAGAAAATTTACCCCATTCTCTCTCTCCTTTCCAAACTCTTTCCCCATGAATTCACTCTTTTTCACCCCTCCATTTTTCAGAAATCATTCCAACACGATCAACTCATATCCAAACTCTCTGTCTTTGTAAACTCCTTTTAACTTTACTAATAATGAGAAAGTTCTTAGGAATTATATGTCCCATATTCCCATATAAGAATGTAAACAATTTAATTTTGTTGAGTCTCTTATGATTACTTTTTCATTTAAATATTTCTTTTGACTCTTTGAATGTCAGGTTTTCTATTCAGCTCTGGTCTTTTCATCAGGAACTCTCAGAAGTCCTCTATTTCATTAAATATTCATTTAATGATGGCTTTTACTCAATATTGCTGAGTAGTTATTCTTGGTTGCAATCCTAACTCCTTTGTGTTCCAGAATAGCATATTCCAAGTCCTTTGCTCCTTTAATGTGGAGTCCACTAAATTTTGTGTGATCTTAATTGCGGCCCCACAATATCTGAATTGTTTCTTTCTAGCTCTTTAACCTGGGAGTTTTGGAATTTGGTATAATGTTCCTAGGAGTTTTCATTTTGGAATCCCTTTCAGGATGTTATCAGTGAATTATTTCAATTTCTATTTTACCCTCTGAGTCTAAGATATTGGGTAGTTTTCCTTTATAATTTTGTGAAAAATGATTCCTAGACTGATTATTCTTGGCCATGATTTTTGATCATGACTTTCAGGTAGTGCAATAATTTTTAAATAACATTTTATTTTTCCAAATACGTGCAGAGGTAGTTTTTAACATTCACCTTTGCAAAATCTTGTGCTCCAAATTTTTTTTTCACTCTCACCCTCCCCAGAACAGCAAGCTACAATATAGGTTAAACATGTGCAGTTCTTCTAAACATATTTCCATATTTATCATGCTGCTCAAGAAAAATTAAAAGTGACAAAAAATCATGAGAAAGAAAACAATAAAATTTGAAAATGATATGCTATGATCCACATTCAGTCTCCATAGTCCTCTCTCTGAATGTGGATGACATTTTCCATCACAAGTTTATTGTAATTTAGTGCAATAATTCTTAAACAATGTCACTTCGATCTATTTTCTGGGACAGTTGTTTTTCCAATGAGATATTTCACATTTTCTTATATTTTTTCATTCTTTTAACTTTATTAAGTGATTTCTTGATGTCTCATAGAATCATTACCTTCCACTTTCTCAATTCTAATTTTTAAGTATTTCTTTTCTTTAGTGAACTTTTGCACTTCTTTTTTTCTATTTGGGCAATTCTTTTTTAAGGTGTTAGTTTTGCACCTTTAAAAAACAATCTGTTAATTCGCTTTTAATAATTTTCTTGCTTCTCTTTCACTTTTTCCTTAACTTTTCCTCTGTCACTCTTATCTTTTTTTAAAAAAAAATCTCTTCCAGGAATTCTTGTTAGGCTTCATTTCAATTAGCATTTCTCTTTGAGGCCTTGTTCGTAGTTGTTTTCACATTATAGTTTTCTTTTTGAGTTTAAATCTTGGTCTTCATACAACAGTAATTTTTAATCTGGCATCTGTGAATTTGATTAAAATATTTTTATAACTATTTAGATTTATTTTACTTTGTAATTCTGTGTATTTTATTTGTGCATTTAAAGAAAAAGTTATTCTGAGGAGCTGTCCATTAGCTTTTTACCAAACTGCCCAAGGGATTTTATGAACTTTAAAAGGCTAAAAACTCTTGGTCTAATGCTTATGATAGAAATAATTTGATTAGGTTTCTTATCACTTATTTCAAGAGGAATGAGAATGACTCAACTAAGCAAATAACATAAATACATACTCTTAAAATATATATAGTGAATTATGAAAATCAGAATATAAGGGGAAAGAGCATTTTCCAGTGATTTGGTCATGGTCTGAAAGAGGAGAGGTAGGAAGAGAGCTGGGATCAGATTGTTCCATGTAATGTAAACTATACCTACTTAATGTTAGTGTTCTTTCCTCCTTTTTCTTGTTTTCTTTAAAGGAGGCAGGGTAAGGAGAAGATCAAAGAGAAGAGATTTGATAGAGATAAACAAACCTAACAGCAACAATAAAGAGAATGAACTTTAATAATAATAATAATATAGAAATGGCAGCATTAATGAGCTCAGAAGGTAAGTCCCCCAAATTTATTGATCATAATAAATACTGATTTATTGATTCTAAGTGAACAAAAAATTAATCAGGCTTAAATTGAGACATTTGAATTTCCCTTCATTTTGAACAAATTTTTTTCTTATTCAAATTTTTTTTAAAAAGCAGGACTGATCACACCTGAGACAGTGGTAAAAAGAAATAGGCTAAGAGACACAATTGTGAGAAACGATATTGTATTTAAAGATGTACTTGATAAAAATGAGTCAATATCTATTATGCTTAATGGTAAAGTATATAACAACTTGAAAGAAAAGCTAAAGAAATTATAGGAAAATTTAAACAGGACAGGAAAATTATGGAAATGCTTCTTTCAAACATGGACAAGTCAAACAGAAAGAAAATTGAGACATGAAATAATAATAATGATAATTTCTTTGGTTGTTTTAGGCATTTATGGCTCTTTGTGACCCCCTTTGGGGTTTTCTTGGCAAAGATGCTAGAGTGCTTTTCCATTTCCTTCTCCAGTTCATTTTACAGAAAGTGAGGTAAACAGAGTGAAATGATTTACCCAGAGTCACACAGTTACTAAATGTCTGAAGCCAGATTTCAAATCAGGAAGATAAGTATTCCTTATTGTAAGCCCAATGCTCTTTCCATTGTCTCACCCAGCTGACCCTACTGAAAACACTAACATTATTAACATTTATTTAGTATTTAGTATGAAATCTAGATTTCATAGGGGAGAGAGGGAAAAAAAGAATAAAGTAAAAAGTACACAGCAAGAAAAAAGAAAAACTTCAAGGCAGCAAAGAAAAGATGGGCAATTCTGAACACAATTTGAAATATTTATAGACTTACTTGAAAGGGATATTTGTTGCTTTATATTTTGAATACCTCTATGTTGTTTTCTTTCCCTTTTTTCTATTTTGTATTTAAATTTTAAATAAATAAATACATTTAAAAAGAAAAAATATATGGTACCTACTATGTGCTAGAACTGCAGTAAGCTTTTTAAATTATCTCAAATGAGTTAAAATATGAAAAAGAATATTTGAAAAATTAGATATTAAATAGAAATCTTAAGGAGTAGCTACATTTTTAAAGTATTGTTCTGTATCTCTACAAAAATTAGCAGTATGCTAGAAAACAGTACTTGGGGGAAAAAAAGAACAGTTATGCATGTCTTTTATTAATGTATTTTATTTCATTAAATTTTTTAATTATATTAAAATTCTTAACATTTACTTTTAAAAATGTTGATTTCCAACTTCTTTTCTTCCCTCACACTCCTGCCCCACCCGTTGAGAAAGCAAGCAATATGATAATAATGATGTGAAGTCAAACCATATCTTTTAACAAACATAACTCAATAATTGCAGTAATCACTAAGGGATCTATATGGAAAACATTTATGTTTAAAAGGAGAAAAATAATATAACCTAACAAATGAGGGGGCAAAAGACTCAATTCTATAAAAAATATAATATAATACATAAATATAATAAAAATAGTAGACATGAACATGACACATTATTTAGCAATAAAAGAAAAACTTTAAATAAACATGCAATTAAATGAAACCAGCAAAAAGAAACCCTGAAAATTATTGTTTTTTTGTTTATTAAACAAAATGACAAACAATAACTACTGAGTTGATGAAACTGATGTTTAAAGAAATCTATAGAATTGGGAAAAAGAGAAGTAAAGGATTGTAATGAATATAGAGGGGAAGAATTGGGTTCAAGTCTTACCTCTAAAATATAATGACTGTGTGACCTCACATGAGTTATTTAAGTTCTCAGTACCTTAGGCAAGTTTTCAAGACTGTAAGGTTCAGAAAAGGTGCAAACCTGAATTAAGGGAGGAAGTTTTGTCACATGGGAATACTATTCTTATTCTTAAAATGGGTAAAGTATTACCTTATCTTAACTCTCAGATATATACAGAGAAAGAGTAGGAGGGAAGGAGGAGAAGGGGGTACAGGGGAAGAGAGTGGGGGAGGAGAGGGAAGGTGGGGAGGAAGAGAACAGAGAGAAGGAGAGGGAAAGGGGGATGGAGGAAGAAGGAGAGAGGGAGGGAAAGACAGGGAGAGAGAGACAGAGATAGAGACAGAGAGACAGAAAAAGAGGAGCCAAATAATTATCTAAATCGAAAATGAGAATAAAAAATTTGCAACTGATGGAAAGGAAGAAATTATTAGAAACTATTATTCCCAATCATGTACCTCAAATCTTTGAAAATTTAAACAAAATGGATACTTATTTATAAAAAACAAAATATTCTAATCAAAGCCAGAGAACAGAGTAACAAATTTCAGTTTGCAAATTATTTTCCAAAGGAAAAAAGGTCCAGACAGATTTACAAATAAATTCCATTAAAAAATTAAGACCAATAACCAATAACCAATTTAACCAATAAATTAAATTCTTTTCTTAGAAATCAACAAAGAAACTTACCACCACCTTCTATGAGTCAAACATAGTCCTGGTATCCAAATCTAACAATAATAAATCAGAAAAAAGAAAATTATGGTCAATTATTGAAGCAAGAGAAAATTTAATTTTAAAATTTAAATTTTTTATTTAATTTTAATTTTAAAATAAAATTTAAATAAAATACTAGCAAAGAGCCTACACATACATACATATAGTACATGTGTATCTACACACATGTACACACATATACAGAGATGTATGTATATATAAACTATATACATATGTATATATACACATACATATAAGGAGAGAGAGAAGGAGAAAAAACATTTATTAATGACCTATGTGCCAGGCACCATGGGAAGTACTTTACAAATATCTCATTTAATCCTCAAAACAATCTGAGGTTGATACTATTATTATTCTTATTTTACAATTGAGGAAACTAAGACAGATAACAATTAAGTGACTTGTCCAGAGTCTCACAATTACTAGGTGTCTAAGACCATATTTGAACTCAGATGTTTCTAACTCCAGAGCTCTATTCATTGTACCACTTAGCTTCTTCATGTATATTCACATATCTATATCTACACACACACACACACACACACACATATGGATAGATAGCTTTAAATACCTACATATATGCACACACACATATAATATGAATTTATTTTCCCTGGCATCATCATGGATATAATTAACAGTGTAAAGATGGTTCAATATTAGAAAATAATAAATTGAATAATCATATTACAAGGTTAAAATGGCATGATTATTTCAGTAGATGTAGAAAAAAACCTTTGACAAAAATATATGTTAAAAAAACCCACTGAAATAAATGTATAAAAATGACATGTCTTCAGTGTGATCATTAGCATATAATAAAAAAGATGCCAAAATTTATAATAGAGAAATACTAGTAGCTTCCCAAGACAAGAAATGGGAATCCATGGTTTTCCCTATTATTTAAAATAGGGACAAAATGTTTTCTTTAGCATTAGATAGGAAACAAAAGAAAAGTCCAAAGGAAGTAAAAATTATCTCTATTTGCTGACATTATAATGGTTTACTTAGAGAATATCATGGATTACAAAAACAAAACCTTAAAATGGCCTAGAATAAATAATAGCTACAGCAAAGTAATAGATTATAAAATGGGAACACACACAACCACATATGAGTTTTATTGTATATTACCAATAACCTTTTGAGGGAAAAATAGAGATTTCATTCAAAATTAACAAGCAATGCATAAAATATTTGATTTTTAATCTAATAAGATACATAAGATTTATGTAATACAACTACCAAATGCTCTTTACAGAAATATAAGCATAAATATTTAGAAAGGCATTCATTGTTTATAGTTGAGCTGTTTTAATATTAATAATAATAATCATTCTGCTAAATTAATTTACAGATTTAATTCTGCACTAATCAAACTATTGAAAGATAATTTATGGAATTCAAAAACATGATTGTGAAATTAATTTACAGTAGTTAAAGTTCTACAGTCTCCAGGGGAAAAAAAATTAAAAACAAAGTTGGACTAAAAAGACTAAAAGAACTTCCAGATCTAAAACTACATTATAAAGTAGTAATCATAAAACTTATTTGGTTACAAAAGAGAAAAGCACTTCAGAGGAATAAGTCCTGGCAGCACATGAACCCAGTAGACCTACTTCCAATAAATCCAAAAAACATAAACTAGTAAGGAAAGTATTTACTATATAAGTAGTACAAGAACTACTGGGAAAATTGGAAAGCACATTGTTAGAAATGAGGTTTAGAACAACAATTTAAGCCACATATCACAATAGAATACAAATGTATTGCTACCTCAAGAAAAAAGTCTTATGTTTAAAAAAATAATAAAGGAGACTGGAATGAGGTATCTGTTAGATCTTTGTTTAGTAGAAGAATTTTCTTTTTTAAAATTAATTTTTGTTGATATCTTTTTTATACTACTTATGTTTCCCAACAAATAAAGAACCAGTCTTCATGACAAAGAATAAAATAGAGAAAAAATAAAAGTTAATTTAAACTAACCAAATCATGAAGTATTCCTTGCCCAAAGTGCCTCCACTATGCAAAGAAGTAGCGGAGAAGTGTCTTCTCATATCTTTTTGGGGAGAAGAGTCAAGTGTGATCATTATGATAGCATCAAGTCTGATAGTTTTATTATTTCTGTTCACACTATTTATGTTGTATTCATTGTGTATTTTATTTTGCATCAGTTCATATAAATTTCCAAGGGAAGAATTCTTTTCTTTCAAATTAAAATTTTGTTTCGTTTTCATAGAATTTTATTTTTTCCAAATACAAATAGTTTCACCATTGTAAAACCTTGTGCTCCAAATTTTTCTTCCTCTTTTCCTCTTTCCCAAGACAGCAAGCAATTTGATGTAGGTTAAACATGTGCAATTCTTCTAAACATTTCCATATTTATCATGCTGTACAAGAAACATCAGATCATAAGGGTTCAAACATGAGACAGAAAGAAAAACAAACAAACAACAACAAAAAGATCAAAATACTATGCTTTGATCCACATTTAATCTCCACAGTTCTCTCCCTGCCTGTGGATGGTACTTTCCATTAGAAGTCTATTGGAATACTCCTGAATCACCTCATTATTGAAAAGGGCCAAGTTAATTACATTGATTATCACATAATTTTGTTGTTATTGAGTACGATGTTTTCTTCACTCACTTCACTCAGCATCAGTTCATGTAAGTCTCTCCAGGCTGTTCTGAAATCAATGTACTCATCATTTCTTATAGAATAATAATATTCCATTACATTCATAAACCATAACTTGTTCAGACATTCTGCAGATGACAGGCATCCACTCAATTTCCGATTTTTTGCCACTAAAAAAAGGGTTGCTACAAAACATTTTTGCATGTGTGGGCTTTTTTTTCCCTCTCATGATTTCCTTGGTGTTGGTGTTCTTTTTCCAAAACACGGCCAGGTGAAAAGAGTTCAGATCTTTTACTGTGTCCTTCAATATAGCCCAGTTAGCTCAGGCCTATCTCTCTGCTTGGTTCCAAGAGCTCCGCCCGAATGTCTCCAAATCTAAAGGTTTGTCCTTCCAATTCCAGCCAGCACCAAGGTAAAAGATATGATGAATCTTTCTTGCCTGGAAGATAGGGCTTGTAGGCTTCCTCCCAGAGTGCTCCTCTCTGACTCCTGGGAATGCTCCCAAGTAACTCTCTCTCAAGCTCTAAGAGCTTCCTGTATATATATGATCTCCCAAAGGTTAACTCCTCCTTCTGGAGAGAGAGGGATTCTGGGTTATCTCCCAGAGTGCTCTCTGGCCCTAAGGGAGGTGTGAATTCGGATATCTCATACTAAGCCATACTCCCAAACGTGTGAACTCCATTGAGTACTTAGATACTTATGAGTTCTCTAAAGGTGTGAACACAAGCATCGTTTCTATAAGTTGTACTTAGTACCTTGTTTCAAGTTCTGGCCCAAAATATCTCCTTCTGAGATCAAATCAATCATATTGAACCATGCTAAATTAGATAATTATTGTCTCTATCAACTCTAATGGCTTAACACTTTGTAAAGATTCCAACACCTTGGGATACAAGATCTAGTATAGACCCTGCTAAATCAAAGGGCATGCACAGTTTGATAGCATTTTGGGCATAGTTCAAGGGGAAAATTCTAAAAGAAACTAAGGATAAAATTATTTATATGAGGAAAACAGATTTTTATTATACAAAATTCAAAAACTATTGCACAAACATAACAAATGCAAAGAGAATAAAAAGATAAACTATGAATTGGAAAAATTCATTAGATATCTCTACTAAGAAGTTTATTTTATATAGAGTTAATGAAAATATTTGTGACCAAAAGGCATGTCAGAATAGATGTGGCAAAAAAAAAAAACATGAATAATGTTTACTTTTTTAGTATTTTTTTTTAAATTTTCAACTTAAATAAAAAAATGAGAAAAAAAATCACATGTACAGTTGACCATAACAGAGGATTCAATATAAAATATATATATATATATATATATATATATATATATATTTCCATTTCAAAAAAACCTTTACAATAAACACTACACATTGTTTTCAAAGCTGCCAGCCTTTCTTTGCTTCCTTGTTGGTTTTCTTTTGTCCTTTGCTAAAAATTTTTACTGTATTTTTGTCCCTCCTTCACTCTAAAGAAAGCTACAATTAAGAAAGTATAAATACATGAACATACACATATGTATTTAGATATCTATAAACATACACGTAAATACATATATATACTCACTCGTTCACATTTCTGTAAAACAATGCAATGCTTATTTCTTTCCATCATCTGTTTCTTTGAATGTGGATTGCATCTTTCTCCACTAGTGCAATTCTTTCCATGTTTTTCCTAAATCAAACAACTCAACATTTCCCAAACCACAGCAATGTTCCAACTCAATCACATCCTATCTGAGAGATTGTATGTGAAAGTTTTTTTTTCAACTTTCCTGCATTGCTGCTATTCTTGGCTACATAGGTTTTATTTTTAAAAGATAATTTTAATTTGAAATAATAAAAAGTATCCTTTTTTGCACTCTTCCTTGTAATATAGTATAAGGTCTGATACAGTTCAATCAACTTCTTTTTTTCTTTTAAAGCTTTTTATTTTCAAAACATATGCAGAGATAGTTTTGAAAATTTACCCTTGTAAAACCTTGTGTTCCAAACTTTTCTCCCTCCCTTTCCTCAACCCCCTCCTCTAGAAGCAAGTAATGCAATTCATGTTAAACATGTGCAATTCTTCTACACATATTTCCTCAATTATCATGCTGCACAAGAAAAATCAGATGCAAAAAATAAGAAAGAAAACAAAATGCAAGCAAACAATAAAAAAAGGGAAAATATAAAGTTGTGATCCACACTCAGTCCCCATAATCCTGTTTCTGGATGCTGATGGCTCTCTCCATCAACAAGACCACTTGAACTGATCTAAATCACCTTGTTGAAAAAAGCCATGTTCATCAGAACTGTTCATCATATAATCTTGTTGCTGTTTACAATGTTGTTTTGGCTCTACTAATTTCAAGTAGCATCAGTTCATGTAAGGTTCTCCAGGCTTTTCTGAAGTCATCCTGCTGATCACTTCTTATAGAACACTAATATTCTATTACATTCATATACTATAACTTATTCAGCTATTCTCCAACTAGTGGAAATCCATTCAGTTTTCAGTTCCTTAGCACTACAAAAAGGGCTGCTACAAACTTTTTTGAACATGTGGGGTCCTTTCTCCTTTTTTATCATCATTGCTGGATCAAATGGTATGCATAGTTCGATAGTCCTTTAGGTATAGTTCCTTTTTTTTAAATAGCCTTTTATTTACAAGTTATATGTATGGGTAACTTTACAGCATTAACAATTGCCAAACCTCTTGTTCCAATTTTTCACCTCTTACCCCCCACCCCCTCCCCCAGGGCAGGATGACCAGTAGATGTTAAATATATTAAAATATAAATTAGATACACAATAAGTATACATGACCAAAACGTTATTTTGCTGTACAAAAAGAATCAGACTCTGAAATATTGTACAATTAGCTTGTGAAGGAAATCAAAAATGCAGGTGTGCATAAATATAGGGATTGGGAATTCAATGTAATGGTTTTTAGTCATCTCCCAGAGTTCTTTTTCTGGGTATAGCTAGTTCAGTTCATTACTGCTCCATTAGAAATGATTTGGTTGATCTCGTTGCTGAGGATGGCCAGGTCCATCAGAACTGGTCATCATATAGTATTGTTGTTGAAGTATATAATGATCTCCTGGTCCTGCTCATTTCACTCAGCATCAGTTCGTGTAAGTCTCTCCAGGCCTTTCTGAAATCATCCTGTTGGTCATTTCTTACAGAACAGTAATATTCCATAATTTTCATATACCACAATTTATTCAGCCATTCTCCAACTGATGGACATCCATTCAGTTTCCAGTTTCTAGCCACTACAAAAAGGGCTGCCACAAACATTCGTGCACATACAGGTCCCTTTCCCTTCTTTATAATCTCTTTGGGATATAATCCCAGTAGTAACACTGCTGGATCAAAGGGTATGCACAGTTTGATAACTTTTTGAGCATAGTTCCAAACTACTCTCCAAAATGGTTGGATTCGTTCACAACTCCACCAACAATGCATCAATGTCCCAGTTTTCCCACATCCCCTCCAACAATCATCATTATTTTTTCCTGTCATCTTAGCCAATCTGACAGGTGTGTAGTGGTATCTTAGAGTTGTCTTAATTTGCATTTCTCTGATTAATAATGACTTGGAGCATCTTTTCATATGACTAGAAATAGTTTCAATTTCTTCATCTGAGAATTGTCTGTTCATATCCTTTGACCATTTTTCAATTGGAGAATGGCTTGATTTTTTATAAATTAGAGTTAATTCTCTATATATTTTGGAAATGAGGCCTTTATCAGAACCTTTGACTGTAAAAATATTTTCCCAGTTTATTGCTTCCCTTCTAATCTTGTCTGCATTAGTTTTGTTTGTACAAAAACTTTTCAGTTTGGTATAATCGAAATTTTCTATTTTGTGATCAGTAATGATCTCTAGTTCTGCTTTGGTCATAAAGACCTTCCCCTTCCACAGGTCTGAGAGGTAAACTATCCTGTGTTCCTCTAATTTATTTATAATCTCATTCTTTATGCCTAGGTCATGAATCCATTTTGACCTTATCTTGGTGTACGGTGTTAAGTGTGGATCAATGCCTAGTTTCTGCCATATTAGTTTCCAATTTTCCCAGCAACTTTTGTCAAACAGTAAGTTCTTATCCCAAAAGCTGGGGTCTTTGGGTTTGTCAAAGACTAGGTTGCTATAGTTGTTGACTGTTTTGTCCCTTGAACCTAACCTATTCCACTGATCAACTAATCTGTTCCTTAGCCAATACCAAATGGTTTTGGTAACTGCTGCTCTATAATATAATTTTAGATCTGGTACAGCTAAGCCACCTTCATTTGATTTTTTTTTCATTAATTCCCTTGAAATTCTTGACCTTTTGTTTTTCCATATGAATTTTGTTGTTATTTTTTCTAGGTCATTAAAATTAGGCATAGTTCCATATAGCTCTCCAGAATGATTGGATCAGTTCACATCTCTACCAAAAATGTATCAGTGTCCCAGTTTTCCCCTATCCCTCCAACATTCATCGTGATCTTTTCCTGTCATCTTAGCCACTCTGAGAAGTGTGTAGTGGTATCTCAGCGTTGTCTCAATTTGCATTTCTCTGACCAAGAGTAATTTAGAGCATTTTCTCATATAACTAGAAATAGTTTTAATTTCTTCATCTGAAAATTGTTTGTTCATATTCTTTGACCATTTAGCAATTGAAGAATGCCTTGTCTTCTTATAAATCCCAGAAGGTTTTGCTTCTGACTACCACCTCCCTCAATCTGCCCTCCTCTTTTATAGCTTCTTCCCCCTTCTAGTTCTCTTCTGCCTTCTATTACCTCCCCCTTTTATTTAATCTTTCTTTTCTTACTTTCCTATAGGATGAGACAAGTTTCTATATTAAACTAAATCTGTCTGATATTCTGTCTTTGAGCCAAATCCAATGAGATTAACATTCACACAATGCTCATCCCCCTCCCTTCTTTCCCTCAACTGTAATAGATCTTTTCTGCCTCTTCATGTGATATAATTTAAACTATTTTATCTCTCCTTCCCTCTTCTTCCAGTACAATCCCTTCCCTCCAGAATATCATATTCCAGGCCCTTCAATCCTTTAAAGTGGAAGATACCAGATCCTGGGTAATCTTGATTGTGACTCCTTGACATTTGTATTATTTGTTTTTGTCTGCTTCCAGTATTCCTTGATCAGATAATTCATGAATTTAGCTACAATATTTCTTGAAGTTTTCATTTTTGGTTCTCTTTCAGGAAGTGATCAGTAGATTCTTTCAAGGGCTGTAGTTCTAGGACCATCTAGACATCAGGGCAGTTTTCCTTGATGATTTCTTGAAAGATCTCGTCTTCTGTAAGAAACTAACCAAAAAAATGATTTCAGAGAGCCCTGGAGAGACTTAAATCAACTGATGCCGAGTAAAGTGAGTAGAACCAGGAGAACATTGTACATTCCAACAGCAAGTGTATACAATGATTAATCCTGAGGGATGGGGCTCTCTTCAACAATGAAGTGATTCAGGCCAGTTCCAATGGTCTTGTGATGAAGAAAACTATCAGCACCCAGAGAGAGGACTGTGGGGACTAGGTGTAGATCCCAACATACTATTTTCAATTTTTTGTTGTAGTTTGCTTGTATTTTTTTGTCTTTCTCATTTTTCCTTTTTGATCTGATTTTTCTTGTGTAGCATGATAATTCTGGAAATATGTATAGAAGAATTGCACATGTTTAGCATCTATTGGATTACTTACCATCTAGGGGAGTGGTTAAGGGGGATGAGAGGGAAAAAAATTGAATACAATGTTTTACAAGGATGAATGTTAAAATGTTTCTATGTATATGTTTTGAAATTTTAAAAAACATTTTAGTTAAAAAAAGAAAGACGTTGTCTAGGCTCTTTCTTTCATCATGGTTTTCAGCCTCTCCTAGATCTTCCCGGGACAGTTGTTTTTCCAATTAGGTATTTTACATTTTCTTTTATTTTTTTTTTTTGTTTTGTTTGACTAATTATCGATGTCTCATTGAGTCACTTGCTTCTGTTTGTTCAATTCTAATTTTTGTGAATTATTTTCTTCATTTAGCTTTTTTAATCTCCTTTTGCATTTGGACAACTGAACTTTTCAATGAGCTGTTTTTTCCATTGGATTTTTTTTTCTATTTCAGAAATTGTTTTTCAAGGAATTGTTTTCTTTTTCCATTTTGCCAAAACTAGTCTTGAAGGAATAACTTTGTTCAGATAATTTCTGTGTTTTGTTTTCCAGAGCTCTCATTTCCTTTTCCCAATTTTCTTCTAGCTCTCTTCTGAGATCCTTTTTGAGGCGAAACCAAGATGGCAGAGTAAAATCAGAAAGTTGCTGGAGCATTCCTATTTCCCTCAAAAACCCCATGAAACCAAGCCTCAGAATAGAGTCTGATGGAATGAAACCACTCTGCAGCTCAAGATAGACTGGAAAAACTTCAAGAAGGGTCAGTCTCACTAGGGTGAAAAGGGTGTTCAGCCCAGTTCAGATAGGTTGTGGGAAAGCTGGTGAGTGAGTCTTAATCATAACAAGTCAGTAACTAAGACTCTCAGTCTTGGCTCAGTAGAGAAACAAATCAGTGGGGCAGCTTCCAGTCCCAGTTCAGAAGGCAAACTCTAGGAAACCAGGCTGTTTCCTGAAAAGAGCAGGCAAAGCTACTGCTTGCAATCACAAGAAGCCCCTGTGCTTAAAGCCAAGGCTCAGAGCTGCACGGGAAGCTTTGGACAGCTCCTATACTCTAGGAGCAAAATTTGACCTTAAAAGTAAAAAAGAGGAAATACTAAAAGAACAGGAAAGAAAACGATGAGGAAACATAAAAGAATCTTGACTGTAGAAAGCTATTATGGTGACAGAACAGAACAAAACACAAAATGTGTACAGAATGTGCATAGAGGAAATCTCAAAGAATGATATGAGTTGGTCTCATGCCCAGAGGCTTCTTTGGAAGTGCTCATAAAAAACCTTAAAAAATAAATAAGGGAAGTAGAAAAAAATAAGAAAGGAAATGAGAGTAATGTATGAGAGAGTCAACAGTTTGGAAAAGGAAGGGAAAAAATTGTCTGAAGAAAACAGCTCCTTAAAAATAGAGTTAACGAAATGGAACAAAAAAAGATACAAAAGCTAACTGAAGAAAATCACACATTAAAATCCAGAACAGGGGCAAATGGAAGCTTATGACTTTGTGAGACAATAAGAATTAGTCACACAAACTAAAAAGAAGGAAAAATTGGAAGAAAATATGAAATATATGATTGGAAAAACATAGATCCAGCAGAGACAATTTAAGAATTATTGGCCTACCTGAAGACCATTATCAAAAAAAAAAAAAAAAAAAAAGAGCCTGGATAGCATTCTACAAGACATCATTATGGAAAATTGTCTTAATATTCTAGAAACAGCAGAGGAAATACTAATAGAATACATCGATCATTTCAGAAAAAGAGATCTCAGAACAAAAACTCCAAGGAACATTGTTTTGAAATGCCAAAACAACAATCTCAAAGAAAAAAATACTACAAGCTGCCAGACAAATTCAATTATTCAAAAATTCAGACAATTCAAATATTAAGGAGCAACAGTCAAGATTACACACCATCTGGCAGCTTGCACAATAAAAGATCATAGGGCCTGGAATATCATCTTTCAGAAATCCCAGGACCTGGGTTTACAACCAAGAATTAACTACCCAATGAGATTCAGCATCATCTTTCAGGAAAAGCAAAGGAGCTTCAATGAAGTGAGAGATTTTCAATCATTTCTATTTAAAAAAAACCAGAACTAAATAGAATCTACAATCACAGGACTCAAGAGAAACATAGAAAAGTAAACAGGGGGAAAATATATATTATTTAAAGCTTAAATTGTTTACATCCCTAGATGGAAAAAATATCTGTAATTCTTGAGAACTGTGTTTGTCACTGGGGGCAGAATGGGACATCACATGGACTGAGGGTGTGGTTGTGAATGGACTCTGATATGATGACATCAAAGAAAAAGAAATTAAGGAATGGAAAAAGAGGAAAGGGGAGTTATAATGGAAAGATTAGTTGATATGAAGAGATTCAAAAGGCCTATTACAATCCAGAGAAAGAAGGGAGGGGAATGAGCATTGCCTGATACTTGATCTCATCAGTTTTGGTTCTAAGAGGAAATATTTTTTTTAAAAAATGTTTATTAAAGCTTTTTATTTTCACAACATATGTATGAATAGTTTTTCAACACTGACCCTTACAAAACCTTGTGTTCTAAATTTCTCCCCTACCCCTACCTCCTCCCCTAGATGGCAAGTAATCCAATATATGTTAAACATGTTAAAATTGTATAATAAATCCAACATATGTATACATATTTATACAAATATCTTTCTGCACAAGAAAAATCAAATCAAAAAGGAAAAAAGAACAAGAAAAAAATAAAATGCCAACAAACAATATCAAAAAGAATGAGAATGCTATGTTGTGATCCACCCTCAGTTCCCACAGTTCTCTCTCTGGGTGTAGATGGCTCTCTTTATCACAAGATCATTGGAACTGGCCTGAATCATCTAATTGTTGAAAAGAGCAACACCCATCAGAATTGATCTTGGTATAATCTTCTTGTTGCCATGTACAATGATCTCCTGCTTCTGCTCATTTCACTTAGCATCAGTTCATATAATTATCTCCAGGCCCCTCTGAATTCATCTGGCTGGTCATTTCTTATAGAACAATGATATTTCTTAACTTTCCTGTACTATAACTTATTCAGCCATTCTCCAACTGATGGACATCCGCTCAGGTTCCAGTTTCTTGCCACTACAAAAAGAGCTGGATCAAAGGATATGCACAGTTTGATAGACCTTTGGACATAGTTCTAAATTTGCTCTCCAGAATGGTTGGATCACTTCACAACTCCACCAACAATGTATTAATATCCCAGTTTTCTCACATCCCCTCCAACATTCATCATTATCTTTTCCTATCATCTTAGCCAATCTATCAGGTGTGTAATGGTACCTTGGAGTTGTCTTAGTTTGCATTTCTCTGATCAATAGTAATTTAGAGCACTTTTTCATATGACTAGAAATGGTTTCAATTTCTTCATCTGAAAATTATCTGTTCATATCCTTTGACCATTTATCCACTGGAGAATAGCTTGAGTTCTTATAAATTTGAGTCAATTCTCCATATATTTTAGAAATGAGGCCTTTATAAGAACCCTTGAATGTAAAAAATTTTCCAAGTTTATTGCTTCTTTTATGATGGAATAACATAATCATTCAATTAATTATAGAAATTTGTCTAACTCTATAAAGAAGTAGGAGGAGAAAGAGAAAAAGAAAAGGGAGAAACAGGATAGAAGAAAGGGCAGAAACATTAGGGGAAAAGACAAGAGAAGGGGATAAGGGTTGATAGAAGATAAGGTAGTGGATGGAGTGCATTAAAAACATTACTAAGAGAAGGAGGAGGGTGATTGGTGATAAGTTAGTAGGTAAAAAAAATGTAAGGGAAGGGGGGAGGGGTAGTAGAAGATAAGGAAGTGGGTGACATTGGTAAAAAAAAAAAAAAACACAAGATTGAGGACAGGGTGGAAAGAGAGAAATAAAGTATAAACAGGGAAGAAAATAGGATGAAGGGGAATACAGAACTGGTAATCATAATTATGGATATGAATGGAACAAACTCTCCCCTAAAAAGGAAGTGAATAGCCGAGTAGAAAAAAAGCCAGAATCCTACAATATGTTGTCCACAAAAAACATATTTGAGACAGAAAGACACATACAAAGTAAAGGTAAAAGTCTAGAAAAGAATTTATTATACTTCAGCTGAAGTAAAAAAAAAAAAAGTAGGGGTAGCAATTTTGATCTCAGATAAAGCAAAAGTAAAAATTGATCTTATTAAAAGAGATAAGGAAGAACTTTTGTTCTTTTGTACATCTTGATAAAAGGTAACATAAATAATGAAGTAGCAGTGATACAAAATGTGTATGCACCAAGTGATAGAGCACGCAAATTCTTAGAGAAGATTTTAAGTCAATTACAGGAAGAAATGGATACAAAACTATTCTAGTGGAGAACCTCAAACTTCCCCTCTCAGAATCAGGCAATTCTAACCACAAAATAAACAAGAAAAAAACTGGGGTGGTTAATAGGATCCCAGAAAATCTAGCTGTGATAGAGAAAATTGATTAGGGACAGAAAGGAATATACCTTTTTCTGGATAGTACAGAGCACCTACACAAACATTGGCCATATATCAGGGGAAAAAAACCTTACAATCAAATGCAGAAAGTCAGAAATAGTAAAAGTTTCTTTTTCAGACCACAATGCAAAAAATATATTCAATCAATGGCCAGAGAAAGATAGACTAAAAATCAATTGAAAATTAAATAACCTAATTCTAAAAAAATGAGTTGGTCAAACAAAAATCACAGAAAAATTTCATAATTTCATTCAAGAGAATGACAATAATGAGACAACATACCAAAACCTATGGGAAGCAGGCAAAGTCTTAAGGGGGAATTTATATCTCTAAATAGCTAAATGAATGAAATAGAGAAAGAGTAGAGCAATGAATTAGGCATGCATCTAAAAAAGCAAGAAAAAAATTAAAAATCCCCAATTAAATACCAAACTAGAAATTCTGAAACTCAAAGGAGAGATTAATAAAATAGAAACTAAGAAAACTATTGAACTAATAAATATAACTAAGTGTTGGTTTTATGAAAAAATCAATAACATAGATAAGCATTTGTTCAATTTGATCAGAAAAAGGAAAGAGAAAAACCAAATCACCAGCATTAAAAATTGTTAGAATCCTAGTGATAACTCAATGGAGTTGATAGAAACAATGCTTACACCTTTAAGAGTTGACACATTAGAAGTCACACATTAGAGCTCACACCTTTAAGAGAGTTTACACATTAGAGATCACACATTGGAGTTCACAAGTACGGAAGATTCACAAAGTTAACTTTGTGAATTCACACTTCCCATAATCCCACTCTCAGAGGAAGAGTCAACCTTTGAGTTTACACCTCTAAAAGAACATAAAAGAGCTGAGTTAGTGAAGTGAGCCAGTTTTGGAGATTGACAAGCTAGAGACTGCAGTCAGGTAGAACGAAGGATTTGGAGTAGAACCAAGATTCAGAGAGAGCTGGAGGCTGAAGCTGGCAGACAAGCTGCCTGAGCTCTTGGAACCAAGGAAGGAGATCGGCCTCTAAGAAAACTAAGAAGAGACAATAAAAGATTGGATTTTAACTCCTGGCTGTATTTGAGGTGATTATTACTCTGAACTGAAACTAAGGCTGCCTCCAGAAAACCTCCCTGAGAAATCTGCTTCCCAGAGAGAACCACTATAATTTAGAAAAGAACAAGAACACCACAAAAAATGAAAAGGGTGAACTTACCACCAATGAAAAAAATTTAAAGCAATAATTGTTGCTTTATTTTGCCCAAGCATATGGGAGCAAGTCTGACAATCTAACTCAAATGGATGAATATTTATAAAATTGCCCAGGTTAACAGAAGAGGAAATAAAGTACTTAAATAGCCCCATTTTAGAAAAAGAAATTGAACAATCTATTAATCAACTCCATAAGAAAAAAATCCCCAGGCCAGATGGATTCATAAGTGAATTCTACCCAATATTTAAAGAACAATTAATTCCAATGCTATGTCAACTCTTTGGGAAAAAACATGTACTACTTATTACGTACTGCCAAATTCCTTCTGTGATACAGATATGGTACTAAAATCTAAAACAGTAGAGCCAAAACAGAGAAAGAAAATTACAGACCAATCTCCCTAATGAATATTGATGCAAAAATTTTAAATAAAATATTGGCAAAGAGACTACAGCAACTTATCAGCAGGATAATACACTATAACCGAGTAGGATATATATACCAGGAATGCAGGGCCAGTTCAATATCAGGAAAACTATTACCATCATTGACTATATCAATAATAAAACCAACATGCGATAGTCTTAATAGATGCAGAAAAAGCTTTTGACAAAATACAGCATTCATTCCTATTAAAAACACTGGGGAACATAGGGATAAAGGGAGCTTTCCTTAAAATAATAAGCAGTATGTATCTAAAACCTACAGTAACCATTATTTGTAATGGGGAAAAGCTGGATCCATTCCCTATAAGATCAGGGGTGAAAACAAGGATGGCCATCATCAGCACTATTATTCAACATTGTACTAGAGATGCTGGCTTTAGTTGTAAGAAAAGAAAAAGAAATTAAATTAATTAGAATAGACAATAAGGAAATAAAACTATCACTCTTTGCAGATGATAGGATAATATACTTAGAGAATCCCAGAAAATCATCCAAATACCTAATGGAAACAATTCCCAGCTTTAGCAAAGTTGTGGGATATAAAATAAACTCACACATATCATCAGCATTTCTATATATTACTTACAAACCCATCAAACAAAAGAGAAAAAAAATTCCATTTAAAATTACTGTGGACAAAATAAAATACTTGGGGATCTACCTGCCAAGACAAACCCAAGAATTATATGAACACAATTACAAAACATTTCTCACACAAATAAAGTCAGATCTAAACAATTGAAAAAAAATCAATTGTTCATGGCTAAGTTGAGCTAATGTAATAAAAATGACAATTCTGCCTAAATTGGTCTAATTATTCAGTGCCATACCAAACTGTCAAAACATTATTTTGTAGAAATAGGAAAAATAATAACAGAATTCATCTGGAAGAACAAAATGTCAAGAATATCAAAGTAATTAATGAAAAAAAAAGTCAAAGGCAAGTAGTTTTGCAGTACCAAACCTAAAACTATATTATAAAGCAACAGTCATCAAAACCATTTGGCACTGGCTAAGAAATAGAGTGATGAATCAGTGAAATAGATTAGATATATATGACCCAATAATGGAGGCCTATAATTATCTGGTATTTGACATACCCTCAAACTCCAGCTTCTGGAATTAGAATTCAGCATTTGGCAAAAAATTCTAGGAAAACTGGAAAATAACATGACAGAAACCCAATATAGAGCTGCATCTCATACCCCATACCAAAATAAGGTCAAAATGGATCCATGATTTGGGCATAAATGATGATACCATAAAAAAAATTAGGAAAACAAGAGGTAATTTACCTCTCAGAGCTTTGGAGAAAGGAGGAATTTGTGATCAAAAAATTAGAGAACATTATAAAAGGTAAACTGGACAACTTTATTATATCAAACTAAAAATGTTTTTGCACAAACAGGACTAACACTCAATATGCTCCAAGAGACTAATATACAAGGGAGCCACACCACATTTAAAAAAAATACCACCACATAAAGGCAGCCTACTCTCAAATTAATACAATGCTTAATTGTGGCCTTGTAGGATAGATGATGAAATACTTCCTCCTCGTAGAAAGATGAGAGACTACAGGTGTGTAATGTTGCATATACCATCAGTATAGTTTGGGTGGCAAGTAGCTTTGCTTAACTTATTCTTTGTTTCAGGTAAGGTCAAGGCCAGAGGCTATTGGCAAGAGATTTTGCTCTGAACAATAGAAAATAATGATAATAGACACTATCACAGTAAAGATACAAAGGAACGCTTCTGGATTTTTAGAAGCACAGATTTTGCTTCATTGAGCGATAGATGATTTATTCTGAGTGTGAATTTTTGGTGTGATTTTCTTGTATGAATTTATTGGATTTATTTCTGTTTCTGTTTTTCCTACTTGAATGTGAAGCCCCTTATCTAATTTTCCTTTGATATATCCACATAGAGTACAATATTCTGTATACTATAAGTATATAATCAATGGATGTAACTGACTAAAGAAATCACTTTAAAAAACCTAAAACTAAAATCTGAGTAAATTATATCTACAGCACTTCAGTCCTCACCCTTCTGCTCTAGAAAATGGACATCATAAAATCTGTTCTACTTACTTCCTCAGATCGTTATAGAAAAGTGTTTTATGGTTGATACTTTCTAACTTTGTTACCAAGGGCAAGTTTCATCACTTCTTTGGATCTCAGTACCTTCATCTTCATCATTACTTACATTTATTTGTCTGAACTTCTGAGTTGCCAAATACTATAGATGTTATTACTCTATTTCACAGACAAGAAGATAGAAGCTCAGAGTGATTGTGATTAACTCATGAAATGTAACTGGAGTCAGAGTAGCTTTAAATCAAGACCTCTCCTGATTTTAGTTTTAGTTGCAGCTCTCTTTCTACTGTTATATTACTTCTGCCATGAAAAGAGCTGGGTGGACTAAATGAGCACAAATATCTCTCCAGTTCTCCATTTCTAGTTCCATGTTTAAATATCACTTCCAGCTCTAGTCACATGATTTCCCCTGCCTTATTTCACAATGAGGCTCAAATGGAATGATGGATAGGAAGTACTTTTAAAATCTGAAATCGCTCTTGAAATGTCAGCTTTATTATTTAAATAGAGAGTCGAACTTAAGGAATAGAATTCTAAGCTTGAAGCCATGTAGACCTAGAGTCAAATATTGACACCCACATTCATTAACTGGAGTGGATAGATTCCTTGGCCTAGCGTCAGGAAGTCCTGAGTTCTAATTTGACCTCAAATACTTACTAGCTATGTGACCCTGGACTGGTCACTTAACTTCTGTGTTGCTTCAGTATCCCCATCTATAAAATGGGGCTAATAGCACCAATCTACCCTTTAATTTATAGCATCTCATTATTTCCTGGCCTTGTTGTGAGGATCAAACGAGATAATTAATGTAGAACTCTTTGACAACTCTAATGTGCTCTATTATCTAATGCAAGCTATTAACTATGTGACTCCAGGTAAGACAATTAACCTGTACTTGTCTCAGACAACGTTCTAGGCCTTAACTACTAAATCAGCAAAGGATCCATGCATCTTTCTTTTGATGTAGGGCTGTGATTATAGCAGTGAATAGAATTTCCTGTGAAAAAAACTCCCTCTGCCAACAAAAACCAGCACCTGAAAGGTTTAGAAAGACTTTCCCATAGCCACATAAGTGATGTCATAAAACATACTTGAACCTCAGTTTTCCTGATCCTGAGGCCATCTCTCTAATCCTTGCTGACCCTCACTGATATATTATTTATACTGAATAATACCTATAAATCCTATCAAATACCAAACTCCTACTCCTTTTCTTTGGGTAGTTTAGTGAGCACAACTCTAGGCTTAGGAAGACCCGAGTCTGGAGTCTACCAGTGACACTTAGAAATTAAATATCTATAACACAATCTCTCTTATTTTCAGTTTTTTCTTCTTCAAAATGTCACAGGATTTTCTTAATTTAAGAAAAGTCAAAGGTCAAACATTCCCACCCCACCCCCTTCCATGGCCCACAATTCACTAGCCTGCCCAGACTAGATTAAAATGTAGCTGGGAAATAATGAACAAAATAAAAAAAGTGTAAGAAAACATAGACAATACATTTTAAAACCAGTCAATTTGTGGCTCAAAGGGATCCTCATATATAGCTTAATGACCTGAATATCTATTTGACTTTGATGAAATACACACTTAGATTCCTCACTTGAGCAGATGAAGACAGGTTTTCGCATGACAAGTCCCACAGGGTGTTAGTTTTACACTTCCTTTTCTTCCCTTTATAAATTGGCACTGTCTCTGTTATCAAACCATTCATTTAATCATTCAATCATTCATTCATACATTTGTTATTTTATTTGTGCTACAGTCTCTTAATTATCATGAGCTGGGAAGGCAGACACTTAGATTGTCAGTACGGGCAGAGGGCAAATGGGCTACTCCCAAACTGTCTCCCTGTCCTCAAGTTCAAAGCTGCAATACAGTTCCTCCTTTGGGTAAAGGCCTGGTATTACCCAGTGTCCCCTGTTAGCATCCAATAAGGTAATATTTCTCTAGTGCTTTGCAAACCTTAAGACACAATATAAATGTGAGTAGTTGTTATTGCTGTTATCATCTATCTTGTTCTTGTCTTTGTTCAATGGAGTTCCAAAGCAAAGCACCCGGGACAAAATGCCTCTTGCTTTTTGTCTGGAATGTTCACTCCTCTATGGGCCAGGGCTCGGGGGGGGGGGGGGAATGACTGCTTTTAGTAACTGACCAAATGTTCTGAGCCAAAGTCTGCAGTGGCTGCTGCTGCTTCCTGATTTCCTTCTCCATAAGAATGCCATAGTCAATGGAATTCTGGCCTTAGAGTCAGGAAGGCCACAGGTTTGAGTCCTGTCTCAAACCAATCTTAGCCTGGCAAGTCTCTTCCCTTCTCAGCTCCTGGGGAGGGGCTGCAGAAAAAGTGGTCATCTGCCTTAGTAAAAAGAGTTTCTTTATCAGGGAGTACTATAGCACTGAAATCATTGGTCCATTCTCTCTTATTGTTGGCAGTTATTATTTATTGTATCCTTGGTTGTTATAATATTCATTATGTTTGTTACAATCATTATTTGTTTTTATTTTATTTGTTACAATTATTATTATGTTTCTTATGACCACTATTATTTATATCTATCACTGATGAGTACCAAGGAAAAATCCAAAGAACTAACCCACTTAGCTATCAGAAGAACCAGGAACACAATGCCTAGAGGAATGTTAATGGAAAAAAGAACAAATTTATTATTAATATTATTCTTTATACCATTATATAGTTATTACTACTATTATTCTACTTGTTGTAACTACTATTTGATTTATTATCGCTATTACTTATATCAGTATTTATATTATTATGTTTTAGTAATGTAATAATATAATATATAAAATAAATCTGAACATATTATGTAAATACATAGAATGAAACAAATATAGTACAGTAATGTATAAAATATAAAATAAATATATATGAACAATCTATCAATTATAAAATATTGTATAAAATAATATATATAATACATACAAATATAAATATGTAATATATAAAAGGAAATTAATATAATACAAACTATGATATATAAGATAAGTATAATATATAAACATAATAGAATATAATACCACAAATATGATATAAATATTTTAGGAATAAATTTAATATTTAGTATTATTTAGCTCTCCTCGTCTTCCTGGTCCTGCTGCTACTCCTGCTGGTATTACTCCTATTCCTCTTCTCCTACTTGGAGGCCAAATCTGTGATTTCCTTGAGGAAGCTTAGAGTCTTACTTAGGTTTTGTTCTTCTTTCCATTAACATTCCTCTAGGCATTGTGTTCCTGGTTCTTCTGATAGCTGAATGGGTTAGTTCCTTGGACTTTTCCTTGTTACTCATCATATGTGGACCGTCCCTACATCTGTCTGTGAGTTTCCTGAGTTCCAGATCAGTACCTTTGCCTACTTGTTGCTCCTGGAATAACATGCACTACCTATGTTCTAAATCCAAAGAAAAGGGGAGATGTTGGAATCTTTACAAACTGTTAAGCCATTGGAGTTGATAGAGACAATAATTATCTAATTTAGCATGGTTCAATATGATTGATTTGATCTTAGAAAGAGATATTTTGGGCCAGAACTTGAAACAAGGTACTAAGTACAACTGATAGAAACGATGCTTGTGTTCACACCTTTAGAGAGCTCATAAGTATCTAAGTAAGTAAGTAAGTAAGACTCTAAGCTTACTTACTATAAACAAAACAAAATGACAGAAGATTCTGACTCCCTGTAGATTCAAGGAGATGCCTTTTCAGCCAGTGGTTGGACTGAGGTTTTAGTGAATGTCTGAATTACTGGCATATATTGGTCCTTCTAACTCTAAGGAGAGCACAGCAGAGGTTATTTCATAATGGAGTTTGGGGCCCAGTAGTTTCACCTCTGAGGGTGCTTTTCCCACTAATACAAATCTGAACCCTTCTATGCCTTGCATACAATGTTTTTCAGCTGCTATGGCCCCAACATATCATGCTTTAGTCGGGAAGAGCTATCCCAAGCATAACTAAACTCTTCCTCCAATGAGAGAAATTAAGTTGTTACTTATATTATAACTTTTGATCTAGAAGAAACCTCAATGATCTTTCAGCTACTTCTGGGGATAAGTGCATCCTCTGGAAAGTAGCAAGTGCACATTCATTGCAGGGAGACAGATACAGTCTCACCCCAGGAAGGCACCTTATGGAGTTCCTTGTAATCAATCATCTTCATCTTCACAATCTTCATCTTCTCCCATTTATCTGGATGTGCCCTCCAGTGCATGTTATTCAAAGAGCAACAAGTAGGCAAAGGTACTGAACTGGAACTCAGGAAATTCACAGACAGATGTAGGGACGGTCCACATATGATGAGTACCAAGGAAAAATCCAAGGAACTAACCCATTCAGCTATCAGAAGAACCAGGAACACAATGCCTAGAGGAATGTTAATGGAAATAACAAAACCTATCAAAACTATATTCTGTGAAATTATACTTCACTCAAAGAAGAGCTAGTTATGATAAGATACCATCCCCATCCCCATCACTACTTTGCATAGATGGGGAGGACTATGGGTATGGAACATGTCATACAATGTCAGTTCTTTGGGATATGTTAATTTTATCGAACAGCTTTTTTTTTCTTGATAAGGGATGGCTTTCCAGGAAGAGGGAGAGGGAAAGAATTTAGGGGGAAATATGAATGCTATGAAAAACACAATACATCAATAATAATTCTTTTTAAAAGACATCATTGAATTCTTTTTGTAGTGACATGAAATTGGAAACTGAGTGGATGCCCATCATTTGGAGAATGGCTGAATAAATTGTGGTATATGAATGTTATATATGTAACATGTACATACATACAATATATGTTAAGAAATGGCCAACTGCATGATTTTAGAGAGGCCTGGAAAGACTTACACGGACTCATGCTGAGTGAAATGAGCAGGAAATTAGGAGCAGCAAAAATACACAGCAACAGCAAGATCATAAGATGATCAATTCTGACAGAATGGTTATTTTCCATGAGATGATTCAGGCTAATTCTAATGGTTTTGTGATGAAGAGAGCCATCTGCACCCAGAGAGAGGACTGTGGGGACTGAATGTGGATCACAGCATAGTATTTTCACTTTTTGTTGTTGTTTGCTTGCATTTTGTTTTCTTTTTCAACTTTTTCTGTTTTGATCTGATTTTTCTTGTGCAGCACAATAATTGTATTATTATACATGTTTATACATGTATACATGTATATTATTATACATGTATTATACAATTATACATGTTTAACATATATTGGATTATTTGATTCTAGGGGAAAGGGTTGGGGGAAAGGAGGGAAAAATTTGGAATCCAAGGTTTTGCAGGGGTGAATACTCAAAATTATTTATGAATGTGTTTTGAAAATAAGAAACTTTAATTTAAAAAACATATTATTGAATTCCACCTCTCCATATTGAAGATGAAGAAATTGAGATTCAACAAGGGGTGGCAATTTTCCTAATGTCATATACAAATAAGGAACAAACCCAAGTTTTGTTTCCTAACTCCAAATTCAGTTCTTTTCCCACTACCATATTGGGTATGGAAGCTCATAATATGGGAGCTCATAAGTAAGTTAGAAGAAGAATAAAAGGTAATAATAACAGCTATCATTTATACCATGCTTTAGAGTTTGTAAAAAAAAACTCTTATCATTTAATGACCAAAGCATTCCTGAGAAGTAGACACTTTTATTATCTCATTTTCTAGATGAAGAAACTGGCTGACAGATGTTAGGTGGATTTGAGAAAAAAGACCTGGATTTGAGAATCTTTGGTAAGGCACTGGCCCATGTCTGTAACCTGCTGGGTTCATTTGTAAGATAAGGAAGTTGAAATTGATGGCCTCTAAGGTCCCTCTTGGCTCTAGATCTAGGATCTTATGTATGATCTTGGGCAAGTTCCTTTCCCTCCCTGGGCTTCATTGTCCTTATCTGAAAAGTGAGCAAGGATATTCGCCTTTAGATTTATGAAGCAATAATAATCTCATGGGTCTGATGCAATCCACAAATAAAAGAACATCAGAGGACACAGAGCCTAAGAAAAGAGGGGGAAGCCTTACCCATTTGTCATCTTTTCAAGATGGGGAGTGGGGAGGAGGAAAGAGTCAGTATACCTGAGTACTCTTGAAGAAGACAAGAGTTGGATCTTGCCTTTAGGAAGCCAATTGGATTGAAGGGCAGACCCTGGCTGGCTTTGGGTTTTAGGAAGTGACCAGTGCTATTGGATCGTAGCCTACTCTTCCCCAGGTTTGATGTCAGGCCAAGCAGGATGGAAGATGCTGGCTGGCTCCAGATGTTGCTGTGGGACACAGTTGGTGTTCGATCAATATTTGCAATGATGACAGAGATCAACCATGCAAATGAGCAATGGTGTGACAGGCCAGAGCTTAAGAGAAAAGCAAATGAAACTATCAGCCTAGAAAAAGTTCTCCCTGCTTTGAGTCTCTTATTTTTTCAGGCTGTTACTTTGCCTCAGCCTCTTAAGCTTGTCTCTTTTAGCTTCTCCCATTCTCGGTTCTAGCTCTGACAGGTTCATTCTCCATTTTGAATTCTCTCCCATCCCTGATATTCTGTGTTCTATGGTTCCTCCCAGCTCTGATATTTTGTATTCTATATTTTGAGCTTCTTTTCAATTCTAACTTGGTTTGAACTTCCCCTTCAAGAGCTCTGACATTTCATGCTTTAAGACCCCTCCCAACTCTGACATTTCCTGTTCGAAAGGCCCTCCCAGCTTGGACATTCTGTGTCCTAAGGGTTCTCTTAGCTCTAAGCTCTATTCTCCATCTTAAGTTTTCATCCTATCATTTTAATTTCTGAATGTCTCCTTCATCTCTTACATTACATATATTACATTATATATCCAATATTTTAAAGTTCCAAACTCTAAAATTTTATGTGTAAGAACCATACTCTTTCTGCCTTTGAATATGTTGTATTCTATGATCTATGATCTATTCCAGTTCTAAGTCTAAAGCTCTGAACCCTTCCACGTGCCTAATCCCATGTTCAGTAACAAACTCAGGGAGACAGGACACAAGCTGGTCTAGTCATTAAGAAACTAATAGCAATAATAACAGGTAAATATGACATTTTAAGGTTTACAAGGTGCTTTACAGACATCACCTCATTTCATTCACAACAACCTTGGGAATTTGGTATTGTCATTATTACTATTTTACTGATCAGGAAACTGAGGAAGACAGAAGGAAAGTGATTTGCCAAGGGTCACGCAGCTAGTAAGTGTTTGAAGTTGGATGTGAATTCTGTTATTTCTGAGGCAAATGGGTAACCACAAAGTGCATAGAGTACGGGGCCTGAAGTCAGAAAGACCAGGGTTTATTTATACCCTACCCCAGACATATACTATCCATGCAACCCTGAGCAAATCACTTAAACTCAATTTGCCTCATTTTGCTCTTCTATAAAATGGGAGTAATAATAGCACCTACCTTCCAGGATTTTGTGGAGATCAAGTGTGATAATAATTGTAAAGTGTTTTACACCATGTCTGGCACACAATAGGCGCCACATAAATATTAGGTATTATTATGCTTATATCCAGCCTCAGATACTTACTAGTTTTGTGACCCTGGGCAAGTCACTAAACCTCTGTTTGTCTCAGTTTCCCCATCTGCATAATGTGGATAAAATTAACAACTACTTCCCAAGCCTGTTGTGAGGATCAAATGAAATAATAATTCAAAGTACTTAGCACAGAGTCTGACACATAATTGGTGCTTAATAAATACTTGTTTCTTTCCTTCTTGACTTTATTGTCCAGTATTGATGGTCTAATCAATTTAATGATTTGAGCAAGAAATATTGTACGATGAGTAAACAGAAATTAGGAACTGAAGGCAGAGGTTGGTATTACTTTGGCCTCTTGACTCAATAGCTGTGGGTTCTAGTATAGGCCTCTTGAAGATGCAATGGAAAGAATGATGGATGTTGGAGTCTGAAAACCTTAATGTTGACTGTGGGCAGGCTGCTTCCCCAGGGTATCCTGAAGAAAGTGCTTGGTAAACTTGGAGATGATAGGTTAAAGACAGTTGTGACTAGTCAGGGAAAGCTTGTTGGAGGAGGGTTAAATTCTGAACATGGTGCTTGTTCCCCAAGTGACCTAGAGAATACCATTTAATTTCCCTAGGCTGCACATTTATCACGTGTAAAGTAAGGTGAGGTAGATTGGATGGCCTCAGAGAGCCTTTCTTTCTTTCCCTAGCCCTGTGAACCTTGCCAGTAGAGAAAAGGACTCGCCTGGTTTCAGTAATATCCCAAAGCAATCCGTTTTCAGAGCCATAATAAATCAATAATTGCAGAGCAAAAGAAAGCTGTGATCTCTTCAACTTAGATTTTGATAGGGTTTAGAATTGAGAATTGGAATGGACTTAGGCAATCACAGGTCTACAGATTTAGAAGAAATGTTAGTCTTGTGCAATCCCCACATTTTCTGGAGAATTCAGCAGATGCCTAGACCAAGGATTTGCTTAATTTCACTCAAGGAAGATGTGGCAGAGCCAGCTTCCAACCCAAGCCCTCTGACTCCAAATTCAAGACTTTTTTTTTAACAACACAACATTTCTACCACATATACTGTGGTGTATAGTCAAGAGATTGGAGCTTGCAAAATTGGAAGGTCAAAGATGTTTCCCCCCTTAGTTTCTTTGAGTCAGAAAGCCTTAGATGAAAGTGCCTCCTCTCACCTTGTGGGAAGACTTATTTGGCTTTCTTTAGACATGATTAACTTGGACCTTATCACAGACTGCTGGAAATGTTTTCAGCCACATGGCCTTCCCTCCTCTCCATTTCTTCCCATTGAAATGCTCATTTCTTTCTGTGCCAAATTCAAATTCCACTGTGGCCTTTTCTAGCTCGAGTCATCTCTGTTTCTTGTAGCCCTTACTATGTTCTGATTTGCACTGGAGTATTTTTTTGTGTGTGCCTTTGCCCCTTGGCCTGAGAGGACCAGATCTAATTTATCTTGATTTGTTTCATTGTAAGCAACAAGAGAGGGCTATTTGCTTAATATATGTTTAATGCTTGTTTACTTAATGAATGAAGAAAGGAATGGTATAGTAGGGCATTAGTTTCTCAAAGTCATGGCCTCTGAAGAAATTGAAATATATAGGTAGACTTACAACCTCATGAAATGTCAGAGCTGGGAGGAATATTAAAACAGAGAATATCAGAGGCAAAGCAATAAACATTTATTAAGCACTTACTGCATGCCAGGAGCTGTACTAAGTGCTACAGATACAAATATAAGCAAAAAGAAAAATGGCTCCTGCCCTCAAGGAATTTACATTCCAATGGGTGAAGACAACACATGAAAATTAACTAAACATTTTTAATGCCAGTGCAAAATCTCCTGCGGCCAGGAGAGAAATAAAGCATGGCCTGGGCCCCAAAGTGAGGACCACCAAAGGAACTCACCAATAGAAGAAGGGAGCTGGGATGGTAAAGGGAGGTTCCAGAGAGGGGCTCAGTACCACGAATATTCATTGATAAACATCACATATACAATGATCCCAATGGGAAACATAACACAAATAGTAACTGACCTTTTGCATAGTATATCTCACATTGACAATAATCCCTAATGAACTTGTCTGTTAGCAAGCAAATATTTATTAAGCACCTACTATGTGTCACACACTAATAGTGACCTCTATGTAGTATGTAACAAAGAAAATAATGCCAAGGGGACAAGAGATCAAGTGATTATTATAGTTTGCCTAGATAAGAGCAAGTCATTTAAAGAAATCTCTCGTGTAATTCTTTTCTTAAAATAGTTTTTGTTGAATATATTCCTTTTTGCATTATATATATTTCCCACTGTATCCCTCCCCACCCCCAAACCCTTCCAGATAGCTATTCCTTATAATAAAGTATAAAGGTGGAAACAAAAAAGTTCTGCAAAACTAAAATAACATCTAAAAAATCTGATGTAATATGTATACCACACCCATATTCCTTCAATTTCTCAGAGCAGGGTGTGTGGGGAATAGAGGGAGGTTTCTTCTCACATCTTTTTTTCTAGGGCCAAGCTTGGTTATTATAATTCCACAGCATTCAATTCCTTTTTTATAAAGCTTTTTATTTTCAAAACACATGCATAGATAGTTTTCAGCATTCGCTCTTGCAAAACCTTGTGTTCCAATTTTTTTTCTCTTCCTTCCCCCGCTTCCCTTAGACGGCAAGTGATCCAATACATGTTAAACATGTGCAATTTTTCTATACGTATTTCGACAATTATCATGCTGCACAAGAAAAATCAGATCAGAAAGCAAAAAAGAGAAAGAAAATAAAATGTAAGTAAATAACAACAAAAATGTGAAAATACCATGTTGTGATCCACACTCAGTTTCCCCAGTCCTTTCTCTGTGTGCAGATGGCTCTCTTCATCACATAACCATTGGGACTGGTCTGAATCATCTTGTACAGCATTCAATTTCAATTGTTTTGTTGTTGTTGTTGTTTCCATTGACATTATGTATGCTGTTCTCCTGGTTTTGATTAATTCACTTTACATGAATTCTTATAAGTCTTCATATGTTTCTCTCTATTCTTTAGATCCATCATTTTTGAAAGTGCAATGATATTTCATTACATTCATGACATGATTTGTTTAGCCATTCCCCAAGTGAAGTGAATACACCTAGCAGATAAAACTCTAGCTCAGAGTGTATGAACATTTCAAGCATTTTCTTGACATAATTCTAGATTGTTTTCTTCAATGGATGTACCATTCATGACTCCATCAATACATCAGTATGCCTATCTTTCCACAAACTCTCCAACACTGACTTCCCATCTTTTGTTATCTTTGCCAAATTTCTGGGTAAGAGGTGAACCCTCAGAGTTATTTTGCTTTGCATTTTTCTTATTATTAGTTATCTAGATTATTCTTTCATGTGGTTGTTCTTAATTTGCAATTCTTCTGAGAAATGATTGTTCATTTCATTTTAATTGCTTATCAATTAGAGAATAGATTTTGGTCTTATATATTAATTAGTTGTCTACGTATTTTGGATAGCAGGTCCTTAACAGAGACATTTGACACACATTATTTTTCCCAGTCAACTGCTTTCCATTTTATCCTAGTGCTGCTACTTTTGTTCATGTAAACTATTTTCGACTTAATTTAATCAAATTTAACAATTTAATCATTTGCACTGTCGTTACTTTCATACCCTGCTGACAGCTCTGACAGATAAAACTATCTATGTCTTCTAATGTTTTATTGTATAGTCTTTTTCATTAATTTCATGCATTAATATCCATTTTGAATTTAGCACAGAACATGTAAAATGTTGATGTCAACCTAATTTCCACCAGAATGCTTTTAAATTTTCCCAACATTTCTTACCAAATAGTTCTTTCTTGGGTAATTTCTATTTTGAGTTTTCTGAACAAGGGATTTTTTGGTTCTATAATTTATTATTTTTCTGTTTATGGTGTGTTCCTTTTTTTAATTAAAAAAATTATGTCAAATGCTTTGGATGCTTGCTGTTTTATAATATACTGAGAAGTCTGGAAGTCCTATTCTCCCTTCCTTCCACATTTCCTCCCATTATTTCCTTTGATATTCTAGAAACTTTGTACTCCAAATTACTTGTGCTATTTTTCTCCCTAATTCTTTATAGTATCCCCTTGATGGTTAGATTAATATAGAATTAAGTCAATATGCAAACTTTGGTAGAATTATCATTTTATTAATTATTATATATCTTATCATTGATTATTTGTAACAATGAAAATGGAATCTTCTTCCAACCATATAAACTGTTTCTTTCTTTAAGGAGCATTTTATAATCATATCTGTATAGATATCCAGTGTCTTTCAGTAGACTGACTCTCAGGTATTTTATTCATTTTGTAGTTATTTTGAATGGAACCTCCCTTTCTAGCATTGCTTCCTGGCTTTTGTTGTTCAGATATAGCAATGCTATTGATTTTTTGGTGAGTTAATGTTGTAGCCTTCAACTTATAATGTTAACAAACCATCATGTGAAGAGAGCCATCTACACCCATAGAGAGAACCATGGGAACAGAGTGTGGAACACAACATAGCATTCTCACTCTCTCTGTTGTTATTTGCTTGCATTTTTTCTCAGTTTTTTTTGTCTTCCTTCTTGATCTGATTTTTCTTGCTCAACCAGATAACTGTATAAATTTATATACACATATTGGATCTAACACGTATTTCAATATATTTAACATGTATTGGACTACCTGCCAGATAGGGGAAGGGGTGAGGGGAAGAAGAGGAAAATTTGCAACAAAAGGTTATGCAAGGGTCAATGTTGGAAACATTATTTATGCATATGCTTTGTAAATAAAAAACTTTAATAAAAATAATAAACAAATAAATAAATAAACCATCATGTCATCAGAAAATAGCTAAAGCTTTGTTTCCTCTTTTCCTGTTTATACCCTTAATTTCTTTCTCTTTTCTGCTTGCTATTGTTAACATTTATAGACCTATAACAAATGAAAGTGGAGATAGGAGGCACCTTTACTTGTATTTATTAGGAAAGTATCTAGTGTGTCCTCATTATTTTTTCATATTAAAAAAAGTCCCTCCTATGCCTGTGCTTTGTGTGGAGTTTTTAGGATAAAGAACTATTTTGCTGGAAGGTTTTTTCTTCTTTATCTACTGATAAAATCATATGGTTTGAGACGTTTTATTTTTAATAGGTAGCTAGGAAACATAATAAATAGAACACTGGGTCTGGAGTCAAGAAATCTTGAGTTCAAATCCTACCATAAAGACTTATGAGCTGTATGATCCTAGGCAAATCACTTAGCCCCTATTTCCCTCCATTTATACCATCACTGGTATAAATTGAAGCTTGATTGTGGTACATAATTTTTTTAGTACTCTTCCTGTAGAAAAGGTGAGGAGATGCGGGCTAAACTTTAATTAGATGGATTTGAAACAGGGTCAATGGCAAGGTTAAAAAGAGTCATCTTTAATGATCTAATGTCATTTTGGCATGATAGCTCTAGTGGAGTACCCTGCAGAATGGAGGGAGCAGAATTTCTGTTTGACCCTATGCTATCACACTGAATGAGTCAGGATAGAGAAAGAGCTTGGTCAACCTGAATATGGGGCAGAACCTACAAAGAAGAAACTCATTAGGGCTTAGTGACAAGTCTTAGACATGAGCTCAAAATATTGACAAGTGTAGTACCTGGAAGATATAATTAGACAGTATTTGTTTTGAAAAATATCTGGAGGTTTTAGTAGGTTTCAAGTTCAATATTCATCAGTGGATGAATGATGCGGCAACCAAAAATTCTAATGTGACCTTGACCTATATCAATAGAGACATAGGTAACAAGAAGAAAGATGTAATAAAGTCCCTATACTTAAGTGTTTTGAGTGCCACTGTTCAAGTGGCTTGAAAAGCTTGAGTACAGAAGTGGTAAAACCAACACGTTGAAAAACCAGAGCTCTTTGTCATGTGAAAATAGGTTGAAGGTATGGGATTTGTTTAGTCTACAGAGAAGACTTGTGTTAGAACTAGAAAACTATGTTCATATATTTGTCAGGCTCTTGTTTGAAACAGGCTCTGGTTTGAAAGACCCCCAAAAGAAGAACCGAGTGCTAGGGGGTGGGGAGTGGCAAAGAGATAAATTTAGGCCAGATGAAGTCAGGAAGTTTTTAAGAGTTAAAACTATCCCAAAGTGGAATAAGTTGCTTCAAGAAGCGATGGGTGGGTTCTTCTTCACTGGAGGTCTTCAGAGGTTGGAAATAATTTGCCAATATATTAGAATGAGGATTCTTTGGGGGCACAGGTTAGCTTAAATGTCAACTGAAATCCCTTCCAACTCTAGATTTGTTATTTATAACGGACAGTAATTGCTGAGGGAAATGACCCATGGAAGCAATGACCTCTGAGGATTATATCATCCCTGAGAGATTTGTCTCATTTTATGCCACTGGAACAGAGTTTGAATTCCTGAGAGGTTACATCCAACCCCAGTGAATCCCAAGCAGGGTGTGAGTTAGAGCCTAGAACCCCTGACACAGCATACAGAGCATTTCCCTGTTAGTGACATTCTTGACCCACTATGGCATATCACAAATCTGGTGTTTCCTGGCCAGAGTTCTACCCCACAATGGACTACCTAAGGAGGCTTGAAATGCATATGATCTTTATTTTTTTCATTTTATTATTTTTTTTTATTATAATAACTTTTTATTGACAGAACCCATGCCAGGGTAATTTTTTTTACATTATCCCTTGCACTCACTTCTGTTCCAATTTTTCCCCTCTCTCCCTCCACCCCCTCCCCTAGATGGCAAGCAGTCCTATATATGTTAAATATGTCGCAGGCATACGATCTTTAAAAGGATTATATTCAGGGTATAGTGGATATGTCATGTAAACAGAAATCCCTGAAAGATTGCCGTCCAGAGTGATCCCCGCATGTGCCTGTCATGCATAAAATGATTTCTGAGGCTGTGTTGCAAACACAAGGACTTGCTGAGGATTGTGTCTCATGTGGTGAGATTGTGGTGGGTATACTCCATAGGCAATGAGCTTTAAGGAGGTAGGGTTCACACAGTGTTACCTCAATGCAATAAGTCACATAGACAGGCCCCCCTTTCAAGAGATGTAGGTCACATACAATGGGGGGGGCCCTCATGGAGAGATATGTCCCAGAGGAATACTCCCATCTATGCTGATTTCACCCCAGTGATCTCTGAAGTGACTGCACCCACAAATAGGAAACATTGAAGTATTATTTCACCCATGCAACGATATCTCTCCTTCTCTTGATAACACATTCAGTGATTTTTCTTTAGTGGAAGTTGCATTCCTGTTCCCACCAAGAAAATTTCTTAAGTTTCCGCTAAACAACTGGATAAGTGGATCAGACAGGATTAAGCCTCCAACTTCAATCTGAGACATAGACTGACCAAATAAAGGTTGCAACACATCTAGAGTGAAAGCAGCAACAGAGGGGAAAAAGGAGAAAGAAAGAAGGAAAAAAAGGAAGGAAAGAAAGAAAGAGAGAGAGAGAGAGAAAGAGATTAGAGGGAGGAAGGAAGGAGGGAGGGAGGGAGGAGGGAAAGAAGGAAAGAGGGAGGGAAAAGAGAGAAAAAAGTAAAGAAGGGAAGTTGAGGGAATAGAAGAGAAACAAAGTGGGCTTTGGCCTAGCATTTATTTCTGTGCCAAGATACAGTAGAACAGAGCGTCCCCTTGGCAAACCTGCTGAAACTGATTTCAGGCCAAACGGTTCCATTCCAATGACCTTTAGCTATCTGACTGTGTCTGCCCGCACAGATCAAGCGAATAAATAAATAAATAAATATTTTAAAATACCAAAAGAAAGGAGGTGGGAAAAATCCATTAATGGGAACTGATCAAAGTTCTCATCCAAAGCCAGGATCCGGGGGCAGAAAACTCTTATGGTTCCAATCTTTAGCCCCTACAGCTAACTTGACTAAGGAGGAGGAAGCTGGCACAGGCCACTCAGGAGGTGGCCCTGGAGAAAGGAGGCGGGTGTCTGGCAATGAGATCCAGCCAGGGGTGTTTCTGGTGTCTGCCCAGAAAATGAAGGTCTTGACAAGCAAGGAAAGGGGGTTGAGAGGTCAGAGTGAATGCCTAGTTGATTTTACTGAATAGAGGGGGGCAGCTCAAAATCAGGGAGATCTCCAATCAGACTGAAACTCACCCCTGCAATTAGCAGAGGATGACGAGAACAAGAGTTTTTCACAGAGTTTAGAGTTATAAACTCAACCTGACCCACTCATTGGGTAGAAGGTAGCAGAGGGAATGATTGGGGCATCCTGGGAATAAGGAATACTCTTCAAAATCGCAGTATCTTAGAGGTGGAAGGTAAGCTATATTGTCTGACATCTACCAGAGCATGAATTTCTCACTACAAAATACACCAAGTGATTATCCAGTGTCGGTTTAAACCATTCCAACTAGAGAGAACCCACTTCTCTCCGGCCTGGAGCACTTTCCACTTTGTGACAACTCTAGTAATTGGGATAACTCTGATATCAAGTCTCCCAGAAACTCCTACTCGCTAATCTTCATTTAATTGCCTGAGGTCAAATAGAATAAGCTGAAATCAGTCTTTCACTGGTGGGGTTGAGTGGATAGTGAGACAGACCAGGATTGTTGGGGTTCAAATTCTGCCTTTAAATTCTGCTTACTAAGTGGATGAATAAATGAGTTAGTATTATGTCATAGAAAGGGAGAGATAGAATGGGGTACATTATCTCACATAAAAGAGATGTGAAAGAGCCTTTACAGTGAGGGGAAGATAGAGGAGGTTGAGGGGAACACATAAATGTGCATCTCGTAGGAACTGTATCAATAACAGCGAATAATATCCATACCCTATCTTTCCATATAAGAAAGTAGGAGAGGAAAGGGATCAGAAAAGTGATCATTTTAGAAGTGGATTAGAGAAAATAAAAGTCAGAAACAAAACACTTTTGAGAAGGGACGAGGTGAAGGGAGAAAGACTAAGATAAAGGGGGGAAATAGGATGGAGGGGAAAATACAGGAATGATTACTGTAAAAAATACATCAAGTTTCTCTGATTAAGACCTCATTGCTGAAATTTGCAGAAATAAAAGCCATTCCTCAGTTGACAAGTTGTCAGGAGGTATGAATAGTTTTCTGATGAGGTAGTCAAGTCTGTTTACAATCCATATTAAAGAATGCTCTATATCACTGCTGACTGGAGATATGCAGGTTAAAGCCGCTCTGAATTGCCACCCCATACCTATCAGATTGGCTGGTATGACAGAAAAGCAAGGTCTTCCCTATTTCCATAGTAAGTTTCTATATCTGAGTTCTTTCTTCTTTGCTTACTCTCTTTTCAAATGAGAACTATTAGTGTAAACACCTCTAATCCTGGGATGGGGGGGACTGGTGTCTTTAGCTTCACTTCAGCTTTCCCCTCTGACCTGGAACCTCAAATCAAAAGTTCCATCCTCCTGCAAGTAGCAGCATCCCTGTCCCACTGCTTCTGCACTCACCAGGTGTACTGGTTCTTTTTTGCCCAGGGCCAGGTCTCAGCAACACAGATGAGTCTGGGATTCCTAATTAGCCGGTGTTCCCTCAGTCTTTCTGAACTCAAACCCCTGACCCCCAAGCTGTCTAGAAGGTGAAAGTTCCTGTGGTTCAGGCGGAGGGTCCCTCCTAACCCAGCTGATCCAGAGCTTTTGACTGGCAATTTCTGTGGAGTTAGCCTGAAGGTCTTTATGCTTCACAGTAGTTAAACCCCTAGCGTCTTTCTTCAGGTCTTTTTAGGTTGTATTAGGAGGACCCTTGTTCTGCCCCAGTCTTATCTGTTTTTTACTAGTGAACATAGGTTCACCCTGAGGTGCAATTTTGTTTTATTTATAGGGAAGATCTGGAGAGCTTGGAATTTTCTGACCTACTCCACCATCTTCCTAGACTCCTTCCCCATCATTCATTTTTTTTAAATTTTGAGTTCCAACTTTTCTCCCTTCATTCTCCTCCCCCTTCACCGAGAAGGCAAACAATTTGATATAGGTTATACATGTGCAATCATGCAATACATATTTCCTTATTAGCCATGTTATGAAAGAAAACACAGACCCAAAACTTCCCAAATCCCAAACAAATCAGAGAAATGAAGTAAAAAAAAATGTTTCTTTCAATCTCAGTAAATCACAGCTTACAATATTGTAGATAAGTTTGTGTGCCATGCCAGAGAATAGAGGCAGGTAGAGAAGGAGTACTGAATGAGCACATTACAGATTAGCCTTATCCATTATTAATTCATAAAGTCATTTCTTTGTTGGGCTTTCTGTGGTGACAGTTCAAATATCTCTGCCTCTGGCTCACAATTCCTTTTTTGGTGGAGGGGTGATTAATGGGCCTTAGAGAAACTCTCTTGTTTGACCCAGAAAAAATATATGTACATTTTGTACGCATGTATAAGTATGTGTGTCTACATATGTGAGTATATATATGCTGATACCCATACACACATGTACATGCACATACACATATATACATAAATACATCTATATATATCTATATATAATATATGTACATGGTATGAGTATATGTGTATCTGCCTTGGATACCAAACCCTTATCAGAGATATTTGATGCAGACTTTCCCCCCTCCCCCATTTGACCATATCCCTTCTTATCCTAGGTGCATTACTTTTTTTGTTTAGATGATTTATATTGCCATGTAATGAAACTTCTCTATTTTATCTTTTGTAATTTCCTCTATCCCTTGTTTTGTTAAGAGCACATCTCCTCATGGAGCTAAGATGCCAGATTAGAAGCAGCCATCTCATTGCACTCTCTTAACATTCCCTTCCAAACAAGTTTAAAATAACCCCTCAAATCAAACTTTGGAATAGCAAATTCAATGAAAGATAAGGGTGAAATATTTTTCCTGCCTACAAAAACAGATAGGCAGAGGAAGTCTGTGAAACTGTGGTGCAGACTTATCTAGAGTGCATATATGTGGTAGCAGCAATAGCAATAGCAATAGCAGTAACTTGGGGAGCTCTTGGTCCAGAGACAGTAAGGGGATTGGAAAACTAGTCACAAAGAGATTATAGAAACCCTTTGTTTTCACTGGGCACAGCTGGTGTTGATTGGCAACTCTATTGTCTATACATAGTTCTGTGTCATATATTGATGGCAAGGAAGAGCACTAGTGGTTGCTCAAAAGGGACCCAGGGGCCTTGGTCACAGTTCAGGGTCAGCAGGACTTTTTGTACTTGCACCAGTAAAGGCATTCTGGTTACAGTTTCAGAGTCAAGAAGAATTCTAGAGCTTGTAGCTGCAAGGGACCAGGGCCTCTTCTTGGGTAAAGACTATAATTTTTTATATTATAAAATATATATACCAGGACCAGGAGAGTAGTGACTATACCTCTCTCAGCTTCACATCACTGTAGAAGCATTAAAATCTTTCAGATTCCCAAAATACTGAAAAGGGTAGCATAAAAAATCTTAAAGCTTAGGACAATGCCTTTTTACTCTCAGGTAAGGAGAGCCAAACTTTACCATAAAGTTCAAATTCAAGAAATAGACTACAAAAATGAAAGAATAATGACAATGGCAATGACAACAATAATAATAACAACAAAGAACTTGACCATAAAAAAGCTATTATGATGGTAGGGAAGACAAAGACATAAATTCAGAAAAAAATGATGTGAAAATAGCTTCACAAAAGTCTCAAAGAAAAATGCTAATCAGACAAAAAATTAACAAGAAATTTTGGTAGAGTTAAAGAAAGAGATGAGTGGAAGAGAAAAAAATTGGGGAAAAAATGAGAGTAATGTAAGAATATCATGAACAAAGAAGGAACAGTTTTGCAAAAGAAATTTGGAGGAGTACTGAATGAGCACATTAGGCAAATAATACTTTAAAATACTGGTCCAATGGTAAAAAGGGACATAAAAAATCACTGAAGAAAAGAACTTTTTAAAAAGCAGAACTGGCCCGATGAAAAAGGAGGTATCAAATCTCAATGAAGAAAATAATTCTTTAAAAATTGGAATTGGGCAAGCGGAAGCTAATTACTCCATAAGATGTAAAAAAAAAACAAAAACAATAGAATAGAACAAAGTAAAAAAATTGAAGAAAATGTGAAATAACTAATTGGAAAAACAGCTGACCTGGAAAATAGATTGAGGGGAGAAATTTAAGAATTACTGGACTACCTGAAAACTGTGATTAAAAAAGAACTGAAACATCATTTTCCAAGAAATTATCAAAGAAAACTAACCTGATATTTTAGAACTAGAGGATAAAATCAAAATTGAAATAATCCACTGATCAGATCCTGAAAGAGAACCCAAAATGAAAACTCCCCAAAATAATATAGGCAGAGTCCAGAGCTCCAAGGCATTATTACAAACAGCTACGGAAAATTTGCTAAAAAGGTACCACAGACAATGAAGTGTTATCAAAAAAATTTTACAGTAAGTTTCTCAGAAAAAGGCTGCATTTCTCAAACATATACTGACTATAAAAGTGAGTCAGATTTATATAAATAAAAGCCATTCCCCAACCAATAAATGGCCAAGTGATATAAACAAACTGTTTTAGAAGACGAAATCAAGGTTATCTAGTCATATAAAATGAAACAAATCACTATTGATTAGAGAGAAAGGCAAATTGAAACAACTCTGAAGTGCCATCTCACACCTATCAGATATGACCAATGCTGGAAGAATGAGGGGGAAATAGGTATATTAATGAAATGTTGGTAGATTAGTCAACTGGTCTAAACAGTCTAAGAGAACAATTTTTAGCATGATATTTTCAGCCATGTTGTCAAACACCTTCAATGAGGACAACTATGAAATGAAAGTCAGCTACCACACTGATGGTCTATTCTTCAACTTGAAAAGGCTACAAGCCAAAACTAAAGTAGAGGGAGTGTTGGTGCATGATTTTCTGTTTGCAGATGATTGTGCATCAATGAAGCTTTTGAAGCTGAGGTGCACTAAAGTAGAAATTCATTCTCCATTACTTGGGCCTAACAATCAACACCAAGAAAACACAGGTCCTCTATCAACCAGGACCACACCATCCATATGTGGAACCATCAGTTACAGCAAATAGTGAAGTTTTGAATGAATAAGTTCTCTTATCTCAGAAGGGATGGTCACATTGATAATGAGGTTGACACATGCATTGCCAGAGCTAGCTCAGAGTTTGGGAGGAAGGTCTACCTACAGAGCCATTGTGCTAACCATTTCTGTATGCCTGGAAAACCTGGACAGTGCCATGCCAGGAAACTGAATTGACTTCATTTGAATCTTCTTAGGAAGATTCTGAAGATCACATGACACAGAGCTCCTTTTTAGAACTAAACTGCCAAGCATTCCAACTCTACTGCAGAGAGAACAACTCAATTGAGCTGGCCACATTATTCAAATGCCAAATCTGTGCTTGCCAAAAAGATTATTTCGTGTATCCTGATAGTGATGGAGTACTATTGTGCTGTGGGAAATGACAAGAGATGGTTTCAGAAGAAAAGGTGGCATGACCTATATGGCAAACACTCCCAAGGGAGTCAGAAAAAGTGATACAAAGACACTCTCAAAGTCTCTCTTAAGAACTTTACAATTGATTGTATGACATAGGATATATTGGCACAGGACTGCCCAACATGGCGTGTCCTCATCGGAAAAGGTATCATGCTCTATTACCAAAACAGAATTGAATTAGCTCAGAAGAAATGTGAAATGTGCAAATTTAGAGAAACCATCTTAAATGTTAATAGAGACTATTTGTTTTCAATTTGTGGCAGAGCATTCCGAGCTCATACTGGTCTGATCAACCACAGTCGGATACAATGTAACTTAACTCTAATGTAATGATGTCATTTTTGTCCTTTTTGAAAAAGAGGACAACAACCAACCAAACAGAGAACGATTTAGAACTAGGTCCAAAGGGTATAAAAGTGTGCATACCCTTTGACCCATCAATAACAGCATACATCCCAGAGAGATCAAAGGAAAAGGTGAAGGATTTATATGTACAAAAATATTCTCAGCAGCCCTTTTTATGTGAGCAAAGAATTGAAAATCAAGGGAATGTTTATCAATTGGGGAACAGCTGAAGAAATTGTGGCATCTGATAGTGATGGAGTACTATTGTGCTGTGGGAAATGACAAGAGATGGTTTCAGAAGAAAAGGTGGCATGACCTATATGAACTAATTAGAAGTGAAGTGAGAAGAACTGGGAGATCATTGTGCACAGCAATGTAATGATGATCACCTGTGAACTTGGCTACTCTAATCAACATAATGATCCAAGATACTCCTGATGAAAAAATACTATCCATCTCCACAGAGAGAACTGATAAATTCTGAGTGCAAATAGAAGTGCAATTTTCTTATTTTCTTTATTTTTCTTGAGTTTTTTTTTTAATACAGCTACTATAGAAATATATTTTGCATGATTTCACATGTATCATATTATTTGGCTTATCAGTGGATGGGACATGTGGTAAGAGGGATGGAGAGAATTTAGAACTGAAAATTTAAAAAGAAAAGAATATTTAAAATAAATAATATTTAAAAAAAGATTTAGCAACAACACAAAAAAGAGTGTCTCTCCCCTACTAATAGTTGTGAAAGGTACATGAGTTGCTTCTCTTCAGTTTTTTAATGGTATGATCTTTAATATTGTCCCATATCAATTTAGAATGCATTGTAGAATATAGTATAAAATGTTTGTCTAAACTTAATTTCTATCATCCTGCTTTTCATTTTTCCCATCACTTTAAAAAAATCTAATGTTCAATGTTCTCCTACATAAAATATGTTTTCTGGTTAATCGAACATTGGTGTATTAAGTTTCATTGTTTCTGATTCTTCTTTGTCAAGTTGGTTGCATTGATCTATTTCTTTGTTAACTAATCTCAAATGTTTTTGATGCCTACTGTTTTATGATACAATTTTAGATCTAGTAGCACTGTTCCCCAATTTAACTTCTATTCATTATTTTCCTTGATATTTCAATCTTTTTCTTTTTCAAATAACTTTTATTATTATTTTTATCAAGTTCTATAAAGGATCCCTTTATTAATTTAATTGTTATATCATTAAAGCTACATTAACTTTGGTAGTATTGTAATTATTATATCAGCATTGCCTAGTCAAATGCACTAGATTTTTCCAACTATTTAAATTGTTCTTTATTTCTTTAAAAAAATTTTGTTGGGGCAGTTAGTTGGTATAGTGGATAGAGCCCCAGCCCTGAAATCAGGAGGACCTGAGTTCAAATCTGGTCTCAGACACTTAGCACTTCCTGGCTGTGTGACCCTGGGTAAATCATTTTAACCGCAATTAGACAAAAAAAAGTTTATTCTTTAAAAAGTATTTTGTATTTGAAGCTATATAAGTACCATGTTTGTGCATTTTTCATTGTTCAGAATGGGATTTCCCTTTCTTTAATAGCTTCTTGTATTTTGCTATTATTATATAGATTTCGAAGTGTTCATTTTGTAGCCTAACACTTTGATGAAGCTATTATCTCATTTAGTATCTTTGCTGATTCCTTAAGTTTGTAAAGTAAACCATCAATGCATCAACAAATATGAATAACTTTACCACTTTTTACTCATCTTTATTGTAGCCATTATTTTATATTACTGCCCAAATAAAGTAGGAAGAGTAAATCTTACTTTACTCCCATATTTATTGGAAAAGCTTCTAGTGTATCCGTGTCATGCTTAGTTTAGATTTTAGATTGGTATTTTTATGATTTTATAAAAATTCCTCCATGCCTATACTTTGCAAGAATTTTTCATTAGCATTTATAGGTGTTGCATTTTTGTAAAATACTTTTTATCCACTTATTAACATAATCACGTTTTTGGAATTTTTTGTTTTGTTCTTTGTATCATTAATTCTGTGGATTATTTTCCTAATGTTGAACTCTACTTGCATCCCTGTTATAAATTGGACTTGATAATGATGAATGATTTCTAGGATTAATTGCTGTACTCTATTTGACTATTTACTATTTTATTTTTATTTACTATTTTAAAATCTTTACATCTTAATAATATTACTCTATTCTCTTAGCTTTATTCTTTCTTGATTTAAGAATTGGGACTATATTTGTCTCTTACTGAGAGACTCAATATTTCTCAACTTTTGAGAATAATTTGTGTAGCACTGGCAGCAATTGTTCTTTAACAGTGAGAATTAAAAATCCATTAGGATGAGAAGCTTGTTTTCCCCTTTTATACTGAGTTCTAGTTCTTTGAGATTGTATTATTTCAAATCTCTCTTTATTCTTCTCTTAGTTTGGGTATTTTAAATTTTGAAAGGTAGTTTAAAAATATTTTGTGTTCTCAGTTTTATTACTAGTAAGTTCTGATAATTATTTTTGCTAGTTTTGTTGTAATTTCACCATGTTCATTTACTATTTAAAGAATTTCAATTTTCTGCCCTCTTTTTAACCAGATTGCCTAAGGTTTATTAATTGTATTAGTCTTTTCAAAGAACCTGCTTTTTATTTTGTTTTATTCATCATTTCTATAATTTTTGTTCCAATTTTATGGATTTCTCCTCCAATTTCTTATATCCTCTTTTTTATGCTTAATTTAGTTTTGTTTCTTTGTTGGCTTTCTAATTTTAAAAAATACATAGTTCACTAATCCTTTCTTTTTCTATTTTGTTAATATATATTTATAGGGATATGAGTTCTCCTCTGAGTACTGATTTAGTTTCATCCCAGAAATATTACTGTGTTATTTTACCATTATCCTTTTCTTTTGCAAAATTACTAATTGTTCCTTTGATTTGTTCTTTGACCACTTGTTATTTAAGAACGCATTGCTAAGTCTCCATTTGAGTCTTTGTCTTATGTTTGACTTCCCTGAACTGATTATTATTTTTACTCTGTTGTTATCTATAAAAGACATGTTTACTATTTTAGCTTTTCTACATTTGTTTGTAATCTCAGTCTTCTAATACTCGGTCAATTTTTGTGAAAGTTGCATATAGTGCTGAAAACATATTCTTTAGTAGTCTCATTTTGTAGGTGCCTTTAGTTTTTAGCTTAGTTTTCCCAGAAATTTATTCAATTCAATATTTTTAGTTTTGCTTATCTTTGTTTGATTTTTCCAAAACTGGAAGAGTGACATTAAAATCTCCTGCTCCTATTGTATGATTGTCCACTTCTTATATTTTAATAATTTTATTCTGTGAATTTATATGCATCTGAAGCAAATTTAACATAGATATTTCTTTTTTGTCTCTTTCCTTTCTTTTTTTTTTTTTTTTTTTTGGTTGAGGCAATTGGGGATAAGTGACTTGTCCAGGGTTATACAACTAGAAAGTATTAGGTGTCTGAGGCCAGACTTGAACTCAGGTTCTCCTGACTTCAGGGCTGGTTCTCTCTCCACTGTGCCATCTAACTGCCCCTTTTGTCTCTTTTCTTTAACATAATGCAATTTTCTGTTTATACCATAATTTTTCTTTTGCTTATACTTATATCAGAATTGCAACTCATGCATGTTTTTTTATTCACATAATGAAAAGCAAATTTTTCCATGTGTTTTTAAATATTTCATTGATGCAACCCTATTGTTAGCCCAGTTCTTTACTAAAAGAAATCTTTCCTTGTACCAAATAAGCATAATAAAGCAAAACAAATCTATAATGGCCAAAGCTGAAAAACGTATATCTCATTCTGTACATAGTCCACCACTGAGTGGAAGGAGCCATTCCCCTTCTCAAAAGAAGTTGGGAATTAAGATCCAGAAAAATGTAACATAAAGGAACATGGTCTTAACATCATATGTGTTGTGTTACAGAGGTCTAACTCAGACCTATAGAATGGATCTCTTTGTGTGAGAGGATGGTGATAATACAAGGAGACTGAGAGGCAGTTGCTGTTCTCTGACCTCTCTCCTGTTCCCTCTACCTCCAATTTATCTCATTCCCAGTCCGCAATATCTGTGTCAGTAAAGGCTCCTTTACAACTCCTTCAGATGTTATGATCCACAGCTGTGGAGGCTTTCAGGGAATTGGCCTGCCCCTTCACTTAGGCAAGGTCCTTAACACATATGGAAGCCCCTACTTTGCAATTTCTCTCCTCTAAAGTGTAGGGATTATGCATTTCTATCTTATTTTAAGATAAAAATCTTATTAAGATATTATTATATCTTATATCTCTTCTGTCCTTTGCCAGTAAACTCTTTGAAAAGGTTAAAAGGTTATCAACAATAGTTGTCTCCACTTTCTCTCGACTCTCTTCTTAACTCCTTTCAATCCAAACCTCACTATTCCACTGAAACTTCTCTCTCCAAAATAACCAGTGAATTCTTAGTTTCTAAGTCAAATGACTTTTCTCAGTCCTCATTCTCCTTGACCTCTCTATAGCCTCTGACACTGAATTCCTCTCTCCTCCCTGATACTCTCCTCTCTCTAGGCTTTTAGGACACTCTTTTCTCCTAGTTATCCTTCTACCTATCCAATTGCTTTTGTCTCCTTTGCTGTACTCCCATCCAGCTTCTGCCCTCTAAATCCTAGGTGTTCCACACAGTTCTGCTCTGACACTTTTTTTCTTCCACTATACTCTTCCTCCTCTTCCTCCTCCTCCTCCTCCTCCACCTTCTTTTCCTTCTCCTCCTCTTCCTCCTCCTCCTCCTCCTCCTCCTCCTCCTCCTCCTATAGCACTTATTATGTGCCAGGCATATTTATCTCATTTGATTCTCATGACAAAACTAAGAAGTAGGTGCTATTATTATTTCCACTTTATAGATGAGGTAACTGAGGCAGAGGTTACACAGGTCAGAAGTATATGAAGCTGAATTCAAACTCAATTTTCCTAGCTTCAGAATTCTATTGTCCCACCTAGATGCCTAATATACTATAGTACTTCACTTGAGGGTGACATCAGCTCCCATAGATTTCATTACCATCTCTATGCTAATAATTCTCAAATCTATCCTGCCCAAACTTTTCTGCTGACGTCCAGTTTCCCATCTCCAAAGGCCTTTTAGGCATCTCAAACCAGATGTCCAACAGACACCTTAAACTCATTAACCCTTGAACTCTCTCTCTTCTATTCCTTATTACTGTGGAAGACAATACCATCCTCCCATCCTTCAGGCTCACAACTTTGCGGTTACATAGCTAATAAGTGCCTGAGGCTGGATTTGAACTTTCTGAGGTCAAGTCCAGTGCTCTTTCTACTGTACCACCTCAGGTCCAGCCTGGGGCCAATTTATTCTATGGTGTTCCACATGTATATATCATATCATAAGTTGTTTGTGGTGGAAGGTTCCATTGTGGAAACCTCCCTATCTCTCCCTCTCCCATATTTAAGCTATTGCTAAGACCTGCCAAATTCACCTTTCTAACATCTCTCAAATATTCCCCTTTTGGTATTGGCCTCACCCTGTTGCAAATCCTCATCATGTCACATCTGGACTATTACAATAGCTATTGTGGGAGAGGGGATGTCAACCTCAGGTTTCTCCCTAGTCCAATCCATGCTCCATTCAGCCATCAAAGTAATTTCCCTAAAGCACAGGTCCTACCTATCACACTCACCCCCTACCACCACACACATTCAATAAACTTTAGTGGATCCCTGCTGCCTACTGGAGCAAATACAAAAAAGCTTCCATTGGGTTTTGTTGGTAAAATATGTAAAGACTAATGCTTCATGTGGGTTCATTTTCTATTCCCTTATTTTGTTGCAGTTATTGTGTTGGTTTTATTGTGTTGGTTTTACGTGATACTTAGGACTCTCTAGAAGGACTGGCTGCAAAAGGAATTCTTTTTTTCCCCTTGTCTATGCCCATTCTTGAAATTTCTTTTTCTCACCTCATTGCTATAGCCAGCATGTCTAGAACTATATGAAGCAATAGCATGACAATGGAAATCCTTGCCTTACCTCTCATATTTCTTACTTACATATTATGTTGGCTATTTATTTTAAATATATTCTATTTACCAGGTAGGGGCTGTGAGGTGGTGCTGCACCAGGCCTAGAGCCAGGAAGACTGGAGTCCAGATCTGGCTTCAGAAATATACTACACCCTGGACAAGTCACATAACCCTGTTTGTCTCAGTTTTCTCATCTATAAAATGAACTAGAGAATGAAATAGCAAACCAGTCCAGTATTTTGCCCAAGAAAACCTCAGATGGGGACACGGAGAATTGAATTTTATTAATATACTATACTGAACATAACTAATCAATTGACCATTTCACAAAAGTTACCATGATAAGGAAAAAAAACTTTTATTCCTAGGCTCTTGATGGTTTCCATTGAAATGGCATTGAGTTTTGTTAAAAAAAAAAAAAAAAAAAAAAACAACTTTTAATGCATTTTTCCATTAAGGGATTTCACTAGACACTTCCCATTCTTCATTGTATATTATGTATTCATTGAATCATAGCCACTTCAATTTTTTCCTACTCTCATTCTCTTTTTTAATCTCACTGTTGATATATCTACTTAGAAAAAAAATTAGGTTTATACTCCATCTTTTTCTATTTTTCTTCTGTTATACGTGATACTGTAGTACTCTCTCTGCACATACTTTCACTCCTTTCATTTTCTGTCATCTATTTTGTGCTGTTCAGACCAGCTAGGCCTCTAGATTGGATCTCTTCAATGAACCCAATGATTATTGGGTTGAAGGAGAAGAATAGCAGTGTGGCTTGGTCTTTTCTATTTGGAAACTCCATGATAGGATGAATGTAGCAAGGTTTATAACCTCCCTTATCAAAGGGAAACCAGAACAGAGTTATACTTATGGGTCTTTCCACCCATTCAGATTATTCACTTTCTTCATCATGGATTTGTGTGTGTGTGTGTGTGTGTGTGTGTGTGTGTGTGTGTATCTAATGCTCTCCCTCTGTTAAGGGATATATAGGTCAGATCAGATTGGGTCACAGTTGAGAAGGGGTGGGACAGAAGCCAAAATAGGCAAGCTTGATATTTATTATGCTGGATGAAAGATGGAATGGAGATATGTAGAAATATTCACTGTTTTTCTCAAGGTTTTACAATGTAGGAATCATTCTTCCAACTTCCTTCATTTGATAGATCAGGAAACTAAAGACTATTAAGAAAAATGTCCAAGTTTCCAAGATCATATAACCAGTAAGTGACAGAACTTGGACTCAAGTCCAGCCAACCCACTGCCTAATGGTGGGATCCTATTATCATTGCCTAGGTTTTCTTTTGCTTCGTGGAGGACGGAGGCTAGGGAATCTTTGTCCATATCCCCTTCCTACTTTTGCCTCTACCTACTTCAACATCTTTCTCCTTTTCTGTCCTTTGGGACCCCTCCCAGGGATTTAGAAGGTGAGATCTCCCCAGCTCACCACTGAGAGCCCAAATGGAAAAGCAGTACAGCTCACAATAGTTTGAGTGGCCATGTGGGGGAGATTTCATTTATATTTAGAATTGTTCTAACCACAAAATTAATAGAAGAATAAATAAAGATGGACGAGAAGAGATTAGAGCTCACAATTTGGTACAAAGAATGTTTCTGGTTTGTTTGCTTTCAGATTTTGAAATTTTGCCCATCTTACTTAAGTAGTACCCCCTTTTCTCTGTTGCCATGGATGCAGCGAAGTGGCAATGCTTCCAAAAACCTTAGCCCAAGTAACCATTCTTTCCCCATCTCTCCCAACAACAATGGGGCTGGAGTCCAAAGCAATGAGGCTCCCAAAGAGAAATTGGAGGTAAATTACAACTGTTTTATCTGGCTACCAGTGTAATCATTGGAGATGGCTAAAGACTAAGGACAAAAGACCAGAAGAAGTTTGCCTGGCTTTTGTTTGGGCTTTTGAAAATGGTTGTAGAGATTGAACCAATCTTCAAAGAAGGGGAGGATACTAGAACAGAGAATATCAGAGCTGGGAGAAATTTTAGAACACAGCATATCACTACTGAGATAAATGTTAGAACATAGAATGACAGAGCTGGGAGGGTGTTAGGAAAGAGAGCAGGAAACAAGCATTTACTAAATGCTTACTATATGCCAGGAACTATGCTAAGTGCTTTCCAGATTTTATCATTTTGAGCCTTACAACAACCCTGAGAGTTGGGTGCTCTTATTATCCCCATTTTATAGATCAAAGAAATGAGGCTGAGAGAGCTTAAGAGACTTCCTGGACTCAGGTCATCCTGACTCCAGGCCCAGTACTTTGTGCACTAGAATCCATTCCACTTAGTAGCCTTAGAACAAGGTACCTCCCTAAAGCAATGGGACCTTAGAAAAAGAATGTCAGAGCTGAGAGAAATTGTAGAATGTCAACCAGAATATCAGATTTAGAAGAAAACATAGAGAGCATTTAGTACCACCCACAGCCTCGTAATACAGATGAAGGAACCCAAGGCCCATTAATGTAAATGCCAGCTTTCTGGAATCTCAGTTCCTGCTATCAGTTAACCTCCTTACATCAGTGCTAACCCTTCACAAGAGACTAATGATTGTTCTCATTTTAGAGAATTTTTAAAATCAGGGGTTCTTGACTTGTGTTCCAGAGATCCATGATCTGTGGACATGGACAGGGCAAAGAAAATCACATTTTTATTTTAGTATAATTGATTTCTATTGTAATACCATGTCTTTCATTTTGTTTATTTAATCCAGATTCTGAGAAAGCGTCTTTTGACCTCATCATTCTGCCACAGGAATCCAGGAAACAAAAAGATGAAGAATCCCTGATTTGGACACAGTAATGAAATGTTATTTATGTTTTGAGATAATCCTTTACATGGGCCTAGAGATGGGAGAACTGTCATACAAATGACTTTGAGAGACAGGTATGAATGAGTGACAATGTGTGATTGTGTAACTAATTTGTGAAGCTGATAAATTCTTAAGTATTAATTGTATCATTTGGGATGAGTTGCTTTACTTTTCCTTGGCCTCAGTTTCCTCCTCTATAAAACGAAGGATTTGAGCTAGTTAACATCTCAAGTCCCTTCTAATTCTCAAAGCCTGTAACTCAGTTATGAATAATTAATGTTGAAAAAGATAGGGTTATCATATGTGAAGTGTGCTTGTGAAAGAGTGTTGCCAGATGTAAATGCCTTTAAGGGACTCCATGGTGACTTACAAGACATTGTAACAGATACGGTAGGCTCCTGGGTTCAATATCCCACATGAATACTCTGTGGGACAATACAATATTCCACAAATAATTAATGTCCAATTACTACTTCATATGTGTATGGGACTTGGAAAATTTCATTTCAACCCTTTTTATTTCATTATAATACAATAAGTAATATAAAATAAACAAATAAAATATCATAAAACAAAAATAAATACTGGAAATTAGGCGGGTGACAAATAATAAGTAAAATAATAAATAAAGCATTTTATTTCAACCCTTTGAATAGCCCTGGAAATTTTCAAAGAATATCAGAATTTCATGAGTTCTCAGAGATCATCTAGTCCAATCTACAATTTACCAGGATTTTCTCTTTTAATATCCCCTTAAAAATCATAGTGATGAAAAAACTCCTGAGGCAGTCCATTCCAATTTTGGATTTCTGAGAAGTTATTCTTTATGATGTTGTTTAGTCCTTGATTTAGCTTCCTGTGATCTGTTTGGATCCATCTACAACTAATATATTCATGAGCCCTGTTTTGTACTGGATCTTTTCCTGGTCTACCAGAATTTAATATATGACATCTTAATAAGATCAAAGGACAAGGTATCACCTATGAGTACTACAATAAATCTTGAGTCTTAAGAATCAATGACAAGGACAATTTCACAGGGAACTAAGAAGATCTCTATGAACTGATGCAGGGAGAAGTGTGCAGAATAGAAAGAACAACTTTTTACAATAACAACGTGAGAAAAAAGAACTTTGAAAAACTTTAAAATTGATTAATACAAAGAAAAAGCCTGAGTCTGAAATACTGAAAGTACTGCCTATCCCGTACCAGACAGATGATAGACTTCAAATGTAGACTGAGACATAAACTTTTGGATGTAGCCAAGGTAGGAATATGTTCTGCTGAAGTATGCTTACTTGTTTTAATTTTCGCTTTTTAATTGTTTAATTGTGGGAAACAATGTGAAGGAGAGATAACTAATGCTCATAAAACAAAGATGTATTTTAGAGGACATTGGCTAACACAAAATACAAGGGAGAAAGAAAGGAATTAAAATAGGCCACAAATATTCCTATCACCTATTTTCCAAAATTAGCTACTTTTGAGCTTCTCCATTGTACATCTCCATTCTTGGAATGGTAGAGACTGGATGAATTGCTGTGGCTCAAAAGCTCCCATGCATAATGGCCAGTTTTCCAATGTTGGGTCTTTTCACACTTAGCTAGCCTGTTTCTTCAGACAACAGACTATATCACTGAGCTTGTATTGGAAAGATTTATGGCTTAGGGAAATCTACTGAAGCTTATACTATATGGTCATAGCCCAGAACCACCTTCACATCATGGTGAAAAATCAGACTAGGACAGCAATGGAGGAACAATCACCCCAATGACCTACATTTTTAAAGCATTTTTATAACATTACTGTTATAAGAGAGAGATGAGATAAGTACTATTGTTCCCATTTTACAGAGAAGGAAGACGAGACTCAGAAGTATTCAAGAAATTAAATATTTTATTAAGTGTCTACTGAGAAGTAGCAAGATATAGTAGCTACAGAATTGGCCACAGAACCAGGAAGAAATAGGGTTAAGTCATGCCTCTCGCATATTTCTTAAGTGACCCTAGACAGTCACTTAATTTCCCAAGTAACTGATAACTCTCCAAGACTATGAATTGCAGAGAAGTTAACTACTTATAGTGATAAAGAGAAATTTTTTTCCCTAGGGAGTTCCCTGTGCTATTGAAATCACAGTTCCAAGGCCTTATCACCTACCAGGTGAGCACAGGGATGCTCAGGGATACAAGAATAGGTATGACATTGATGCTGTTCTCAAGAAACTTTTAATGTAATGGCGAGGAGAGGCAGGAATGCAAACAATTACAATATAAGAGAAAGGATTCCAAGGAGAAAGCCAGGCTAATGCTAGGAGATATAAATGTTCAAAAAGTACAAGAGGAGGGAATTTTTTAAAAGTATATGAACATAGTTTAACAGAAATTCTTCTGAAAAAGATCTAAAGTTTTAGTGGACCACCAACTTATTCTCAGTCAGTTGTGACATAGAAAATAAGAGAGCTAATAGAAATAAAGAAATAATAGTCCCACAGCCCAGATGATATCTGGACCACTGTGTTCAGTTCTCACACCATATTTTGGGAAAGGTAATGACAAGTTGTATAGCTTCTAGAGAAGGAAAATCAAAATATTGAGAGGGAGTATCTTTTAGGAGAACCTGGAGTAAGCTTCCTGTCAGTAAGGATGTTCAATATAGAAGTTGGATGACCATTTGGTGGGTTATAAAGAGAATTACTGCTTAGGTTTGGGTTAGATTACAAGTCCCCTGAAGTGCCTTCCAACTCTAGGATTCTAAGCTTCTAGGATTCATGAAATTCACCAAAGAAAAGATAACAGATTTTACCATTTGAGTATTTTCCATTTTGGAATCCTTACTACGTTTCAATTTCTTTAGCTATACAATATGAACTTTGGATTAGATGTTTTCTAAAGTCCCTTCTACCATTGGTATTCTATGTTCCATGTTTTAAAGGTCCCTTTCAGCTTGAGCATCCTATGTTCTAAGAACCCTGCTAGTTCTAAACTTCAATATTCTAAAGGACTTTGCAGCTCTTATATTCTATAGTTTATGTTCTATCTGAAGAGATTGTGAAATATTCAATTGAATGGGGTGTTGTTGCCAGTGTAACTGTAGCCTAGAGATTGGGAATAGACACACACACACACACATACACACACACACACACACACACACACACAGGAATCTATGATTATAAATAACTCTATTAAAAAAAAACCTTTAACCCTTCATTCAACACCTAATCATTTGCTGAGTACTTACTATGGGTAAAGTAGTTGATAACTCATAAAAGTTGAAAGGAATATCTCTCACCTACTAGCTCCTTAAACATCTGAAATGTTCTTACTAGTTTAATACTTGGGACAGTCCTTCCCACTTCAGAACCAAAAAAATGACTCTGTGTTTAAGCACTCAGTGTATCAATTCTCAGGCCTCCATCAATGTATTTACTTTTATCAAAAAGTCAAAGATCTTACTAGTTAAACCAAATCAAAACCAAAACAAATAAAGTGATAAGAAAAACTTCCCCCTCCACCTTGTGAACACATAGGGTACATTTCCCCACAGTTTGCTGTTCCAGTAGTAGGGAATACATGTGTTTAGAAAACATATATAAAAGGGCACATTTCAAAGCTCAATGTGGCCACATGGAGAGGGAGTACATGCATTGATACAGAGGGACTCATGTCTAATGCTTCAGAACTGTTAATGTTATCATGCCGCCCTCTGCTGGGATTTGGTGTGCTATCTCTATTGTGGGTATAATATCTCTCCACTGGTATCATATCTCTGTTCATCTTATATATATCAAGCTGTTTTTCCTTACCCTCTAGTGAATTTCAGCTATCAATCTTTCTTGGGAGCAGTTAGTCAAGTGTGTTGGCTGAAAAGCCTCTCCCTGACAGGGAGAGCTGGAGCTCTCTTGTTGCATAACCAAAATCTGCAGCTAGTGGAACCTAGAAGATGTCTGGGCCTGAAAATTTCTTTTCTTTCCACTGCATGCGTCTGGAACTGATTTAAAATCCATTGTCCTGGACAACTATCTGATTTAAGATTAGGAAATTCATTGCAACTCCTGTAACTGGTATATGTCCCTGTTGACGATATTGAATTCTATAAACTCCTTTCAGTGCCTTAAGTAAAAATAGTAACAACAACAAACAAATGAAAATTTATAGATGTTTTGTGGACACTGGAATTCTGAGGCTATCCTTAATCCCAAGGTTCTCTTCACTCAGTAAGCTAACCAAAATACCTGAGGATATATTTGGAACACAAAATTGTGACAGCACCATGGAATAAGTACTCATTTATTCATTCAATAAACATTAATTAAGCCCTACTGTGTATGTGCTAGGGATACAAAGATAAAACAAAAGATACCTTGTCTTCTTTTTCTTTTTTTTTTCCTCCCAAGGAAGAAAACAAACAGACAAACAAGCATAAACCTGGGCAAGCAAATGCAAAATGATTTCGGAGGGGTCAAATGAAAAGGGGACACTAACAACTAGAAGATGAGCCTTGAAGAAAACAAGGGGTTCTAGAATGTGTAAGTCGGGACTGAGAGCATTCCAGGTATGGAGGAAGAGCCTGTGCAGAGTGATGGAGGTGGGTGAATGTCATATCTCAGAAATATATAGAGCACAAATCAGTTTGGTTGGGGATTCATAGAACAAAACAAAAAAAGTCCCTGCTATCAAGGAACTTCTATAATACCAAAAAAATTCACCTCATACATAAATGAATATATAAAAATAAGTACATACAAAGAAATGGGGGAGGCCCTAGGAGATAGGAGCACCAGGAAAGCAAGGCTTCATGTAAAAGGTGGTATTTGTGCTGAACCTTGAAGGAAGGAAGTTAGAGATTCTGAGAGACAGAAGCAACAATGGAGGACATTTCAGTCACTGGAGACCACCAATGCAAAGAAATAAAGATGGGAAATGTAATGTGTGTGATGAACAGTAAGAAACCCTGTTTGGATAGATTGAGAGTATATAAAAGGAAAGAATATTCAACAAGCTAGAAAGGGAGTCTGGATTCAAATTGTACTAAATAATGGAGTCTGTTTTTTATTCTAAAGACAAGAGGAATCTGTCAAAATTTCTTGAACAGGAGAATGATATGGTCAGAATGGTACTTTGGTCATGTCATTTTAGTAGCTGTGTGGAGGACAAATTGAAGCTAAGAAAGATCAAAGAAAAAGAAAGCAATTACTGTAGAAGGCTATTTATTTAATAGTCTAGGACTGGGTGAAAGATGATGAGTACCTAAATTAGAGTGATAATCTTTGTGACTAGAGAAAAGAAAAGGGATGCAAGAAATATTGTATTGGTTGAACCAGATCTCCTGATTGTAAATTTAGTATGCTTTATTTCTCTTATTTTTAATTATTAAAAGGGAAATGGTAGTTTTTAGAGGGGCTGATGCAGACTGAAATAAATGGAAGGAGAACAATTTATATAATTACTATGAAAGCAGCTCTAAATGGGCAAGGCAAGATTATTCCCCTCCAGTCTCCTAGTTGTTATCCCATTCTTTCTTAGGCATATCTACTTAGTCACAAAACTTCCTGGCTTTTCTGCAAAACCAAGCTATCACTCTAGATATCCCCAAAACACAGAGTTCTGTACAGAATGAGTGTTTAATAAAGGTTTGTTGACTGATTAAATTACAATTGTGGTTATATTTCAAAGGAGTGATTATTCTATTCTTTTGTAAAGAAGAAATTATTCTAAGAACGGTTTCAGAGAAATCTGAGAAGGTTTTTATGAACTGATATAGAGAGAAATGAGCAGAACCAGGAGAATAATTTATAAAATGGCAATATTGTAGAGGCATACACCTTTGAAGGACTTAAGAACTCTGATCAATACAATTAAACCACAACAATCTCAGAGGACTCATGATAAAACAAGCTATTTACCTCCTAATAGAGAGTTGATGGATTCAGGATGCAAACTGAAGCATGTATGTTTGGGTATGTATGTATGTATGTATATAAATATATACATAATTATTTATTTATTTGTATATGCAGTAATGTTTAATTTTCTTGGGGGTACCATTGCTAGATAATGGAGTAAAAGTAAAAAATGTGAATGTTGATATATTGAGTTTGGTTCCTACAGCCACTAGAAACTGTAATCTTCGATTGTATATTCCTGAAAATTCACTTTTCTACAAATAATTCTTTATACCAAAATATTAATTCTGACAATGTACACTTTTCCTAATAGAGAAACCATGAAATAACCCATAAGATGGAGTGCACAAAATAAAATTGGTGACATGAAAAACATTTTTTCTTGGTAGCAATTATCTAAAATTCTGATTATGGTTCCTTAATATTTGAATTCTTTCTAACTGCTTACAGTATTTTCTCCTTAATCTCATAATTCTGGAATGTAGCTACAATATTCCTTGGAGTTTTTATTTTGGAGTCTCTTTCAGAAGTTGATTGATGGATTCTTTCAATGACTATTTTATGCTCTGGAAATAGGATATCAGGGCAGTTTTTTCTGATGATTTCTTGAAAGATATTGTCTAGACTCTTTTTGTCAACGTGAGTTTCAGGCAGTGCAATAATTCTTAGGTTGTCTCTCCTGGATCTATTTTCCAGGTCAGTTGTTTTTCCAATGAGGTATTTTACATTTTCTTCTATTTTTTTCATTTTTTGTAAAATTTTGTTAGACTGATTCTTGATTTCTCATTGAGTCATTTACTTCCATTTTTCCAATCCTAATTTTTATTTTCTAAAGCTTTTTTATTTTGCCAAATGCATGCAAACATAATCTTCAACATTCCCTTTGCAAAACATCGTGTTCCAACTTTTTTCCCTCTCTCTCTTCCCATCCTCTCCCATAGACAGCAAGCAATCCAATGTAGGTTAAATATGTGTAATTCTTCTAAACATATTTCTATATTCATCATGGTGCACAAGAAAAATCAGGTCAAAAGGTGAAAGAAAAAATTACTAGAAAGAAGCAAACAAACACATAAAAATGAGGTGAAAATACTATGCTTTGATCCATATTCACTATCCATAGCTCTCTCTAAATGCAGGTGACTCTTTCCATCACAGGTCTATTGGAATTACCTTGAATCTCATCATTGAAAAGAGCCACTTCCATCAGAATTGATCATCACATAACCTTGTTGTTGTGGACAATGTTCTCTTGCTTCTATTCACTACTCAGCATCAGTTCATGTAAGTTGTTCCAACTTTTTCTGTAATAAGCCTTCTTGTCATTTCTTATAGAGCATTAATATTCATTCATTACCTTCATATAACATAACTTATTTAACCATTCCTCAACTGATGGGTAGTCATTTAGTTTCCAGTTCCTTGCCACTACAAAAGGAGCTGCTACAAATATTTTTGCACATATTGGTCCTTCTCCTTCTTTTGTGATAGCTTTGGGATACAGACCCAGTAGAGAAACTGCTGAACCAAAGGGCATGCACAATTTGACAGCCCTTTGGGTACAGTTCGAAATTATTCTTCAGAATGATTGGATCAATTCCCAACCCCAACAATAAATCATTAGTATTCCAGTTTTCCCACATCCCTTCCAGCATTTATCATTATCTTTTTCTGTCATTTTACCCAATATGAAAGGTATGAATTTATATCTCAGAACTGCTTTAATTAAGTTTGCATTTCTCTAATCCCTAGTGATTTAGAGAATTTTTTCATATGACAAAAAAATGATTTTAATTTAATCATTTGAAAATTGTCTGTTCATATCCTTTGACCATTTATCAATTGGAGAATGGCTTCCATTCTTTTTAATTTCAGTCAATTCTCTATATTTTAGAAATGACACTTTATCAGAAATTCTGGATGTAAAACATTCCCCCCAAACTTCTGTTTCCCTACTAATCTTGACTGCATTTGTCTTATTTGTACAAATACATTTTAATTTAATGTAATCAAAACTATCCATTTTTATTTAATAATGTTCTCTAGTTCTTTGGCTATAAATTCCTTCTTTCTCCACAGATCTGAGAGGTAGACTGTCCCTCCAGTTCTAATTTTAGTGAATTTTTTTTTTCAGTTCGCTTTTTTATCTCCTTTTGCATTTGGCCAATTGTATTTTTAAAGGATTTTTTTTGTTTGGTAAATGTTTTTTGTTTTTTTTTTCATTTTTTCAATTTTATTTTTAAGAAGTTTTTTTCAGTATATTTTTCCATTTCTCATTTAAATTTAAATTTAGATTGTTTTATTTTTTTAAATTTATTTTTAAGAAGTTGGTTTTTTAGTTAATTTCTTTGCCTCCTTTTCTTGAGGTGTTGGCTTTCCCAAAAAGCTTTCAATAATTTTCCTGCAATGCTATCATTTCTTTTCCCTATTTTTCTTCTATTTCTCTTTTAAGATCCTTTTTGAACTCTTCCAAGGAAGCCTTTTGGTTGTTTTTTTACAATCCAATCCAATTCAATAAACATTTATTAAGGACATAAGTAAATATGATATATATATATATATATATATATATATTTATATATTATACTTATATATATTTATATATAAGCATATATATATAATATGATATATAACACTGTTCTAGTTGGTAAATATACTGAGACTGGATAAAAAAACAATCTCTGTTCTCAAAAAGTCTTTTTTAGTGTATTTTATTTAATTTTTTAGTTTTTTGAATTATCTTTTTTATTCTTTCTTTTGTTCCAAATTTATTTTATTTGAAGAAACAGAATAAGTAAAAACAAAAACAAAAAAGCAATATAAAACAGAAGGCAACATTTTCAGTATGCCCAGCAGAACATCAGGGAGGATTCAAAATATATACCAATATGGAAGTGTGAACGGATCCAGCCATTCTGGAGAGCAATTTGGAACTATGTTCAAAAAGTTATCAAACTGTGCATACCCTTTGACCAGAAGTGTTTCTATTGGGCCTATATCCCAAAGAGATCTTAAAGGAAGGAAAGGGACCCATTTATGCAAAATTGTTTGTGGCAGTCCTTTTTGTAGTGTCTAGAAACTGGAAACTGAGTGGATGCCCATCAGTTGGATAATGGCTTAATAAGTTATAGTATATGAATGTTATGGAATATTATTGTGCTATAAGAAATGGTCAAGAAGATGATTTTAGAGAGGCCTGGAGAGACTTACATGAACTTATGCTAAGTGAAATGAGCAGAACCAGAAGATCATTGTACATGGCAACATCAATATTTAACGACAATCAATTCTGATGAATGTGATTCTTTCCAGCTTAACAAGATGATTGATGCCAGTTCCAGTGATCTTGTGATGAAGAGAGCCATCTACATCCAGAAAGGGGACTGTGGGAAATTAATGTGGATCACAGCATAACATTTTCACTCTTTTTGTTGTTCCCTTGCATTTTGTTTTCTTACTCATTTACTTTCTTTTTTCTATCTGATTTTTCTTGTGCAGCAAGAGAATTGTACAAATATGTTTATATATATTGGATCTAACATATATTTTAACATGTTTAACATATATTAGATTGCTTGCCATCTGGGGGAGAGGGTGGGGGAAAGGAGGAGAAAATCTGAAACAAGGCTATGCAAAGGTAAATGTTGTCAAATTATCTGTGGATATATTTTGAAAATAAAAAAGCTTTAAAAATTAAAAAAAAAATATATATATATATATATATATATATACCAACAAATACCAATTTAAGAAAGTAGATATGTGTATATATATATATATATTAATAGAATAAATTATATTCATGAGTGTCCATCTTTTCTTTACTTCCCTGGGAAGTAAAGAAAATCGTTCTTTACTTCTCTGTTGCACACCTTATTTATTTTATTCTTTTCCCCCCTTTCATCCCCTCACCCCCAAACAGCTATAGTTAAGAAAGGAGATATAAATATATATGTAGATATCTACATATATATGTAGATATCTACATATATACATACACACATACTTACTTTTCATGTCCCACCAACCCCAAGCACAAACTACAATTAAGAAAAGATATATGTATGTATACATATGTAGATATGTCCATACATATACACATGTACATGCACGCACACACATACACATACTCCACATACATATATGTCTTTCCTTTCCCTGCGGATTATTTCATTAAATTCTGCTACATAACTTGGTTGACTATTACTTAACCTCCTCCCACCCAGAGAGCCCTCCTTTTTTGCTCATCCTTTGCTTCCCCATCCACCTATCCCTTCCTCCTTATTTCTTTATAGATTTTGGAGGGTGTTGTATCCATCATGGAATATATGTAGTGTTGCCTATTGAACCCACTTCCTATGTGAATAGGTTTTCAGAACTAAGAGCCCTCCTCCCCTCCTCTAATGCCTCTGTGTCTATTTTTTCTTCTGCACCTCATTTGTATAAAATGATTACAATTTTTACCTTTAGTTTTGTCAGTCTTTCTTTTGAAATTATTCCATTGTTGATGTAAATCTTAAACATAAAGTGTACATTTTCCACGCAAACAAAAGTAAACAGTTTGTCCATGTTGACTTCCTTAAAACTGCTCTTTGATATTGGCCCTTCTATGGTAAATTCTCTATTAAGTTCAGGTTTGGAGGATAGAAAGTCCTGAAAATTTACAAGTTCTTTGAATGTCCATTTTTCCTCGATAAAAAGTATAGATAATTTTTCTGAATGTGCTATTTTTGTTTGCAGACCTAGTTCTTTTGCTTATCTATAGTAATGCTTCCAAGACTGCTGTCTATTATTGAAGCTGCTGATAAGTCTTTTACAAATCTAATTGTAGCTCCAGCATATTTGAATTGTTTTTTCTTGTTTCTCACAAAATTTTCTCTTTGATATGTAGGTTTTGAAATTTGGCAATAATATTCCTATATCAGGGAATGAAGGAGTACTACCAAATTCCTTTTATGACACAAACATGGTACTGATACTTAAACCAGATAGGTTGAAAACAGAGAAAGAAAATTATAGACCAAAATCCCTAATGATTATTGATGCTAAAATCTTAAAGAAGATATTAGCAAAAAGACTACAGAAAATCATCCCCAGGATAATACACCATGATCGAGGAGAATTTATACCAGGAATGCAGGGCTGGTTCAATATTAGGAAAACTATAAGCATAATTGATCATATTAATAGCCAAGTTAACAAAAAACATATGATCATCTCAATAGATGCAGAAAAAGCATTTGATAAAATCCAACATTCACTCCTATAAAAAAAAAAAAAACACTCGAGAGTATAGGAATAAATGGAGTTTCATCTATTTAAAGCCATCAGTAAGCATCATATGTAATGGGAATAAACTGGAATGATTCCCAATAAGATCAGGAGTGAAATAAGGATGCCCACTATCACCATTACTATTCAATATTATATTAGAAATGCTAGCTTTGGCAATAAGAGTTGAGAAAAAGATGAAAGGAATTAGAGTAGGTAACGAGGAAACCAAATTATCACGCTTTGCTGATGTTATGTCAGTATATTTAGAGAACCCCAGATATGCTACTAAAAAGTTATTAGAAACAATCCACACCTTTAGCAAAGTTGCAGGATACAAAATAAACCCACATAAGTCATCAGCATTCTTATATATCACTAACAAAATCCAACAGCTAGAGTTACAAAGAGAAATTCCATTTAAAGTACTACCAATTTAAAGTACTACCAAATACCAAAATATTTAGGAATCTATCTTCCAAGGGAAAATCAGAAACTATATGAGCAAAACTACAAAACACTTTCCACACACATAAAGTTGGAGTTAAACAATTGGAAAAATATTAAGTGCTCTTCGATAGGCTGAGCAAATATAATAAAGATGACAATACTACCTAAACTAATCTATTTATTTAGCGCTATACCAATCAGACTCCCAAAAAACTATTTTAATGACCTAGAAAACATAACAACGAAGTTCATATGGAAAAACAAAAGGTCAAGAATTTCAAGGGAATTATTGAAAAAAAATCAAATGAAGGTGGCTTAGCTGTACCAGATCTAAAATTATATTATAAAGCAGCAGTTACCAAAACCATTTGGTATTGACTAAGAAATAGACTAGTTGATCAGTGGAATAGGTTAGGTTCAAAGGACAAAAGAGCCAATAACTTTAATAATCTAGTGTTTGACAAACCCAAAGACCCCAGTTTTTGGGATAAGAATGCATTATTTGACAAAAATTGCTGGGAAAATTGGAAATTAGTATGGCAGAAACTAGGCATTGACCCACACTTAACACCGTACAACAAGATAAGGTCAAAATGGGTTCATGACCTAGGCATAAAGAACGAGATTTAAACAAATTAGAAGAACATAGGATAGTTTACTTCTCAGACCTGTGGAAAGAGGAAGGAATTTATGACCAAAGAAGAACTAGAGATCATTATTGATCACAAAGTAGAAAATTTTGATTATATCAAATTGAAAAGTTTTTGTACAAACAAAACCAATGCAGACAAGATCAGAAGGGAAGCAATAAACTGGGAAAACATTTTTACAGTCAAAGGTTCTGATAAAGGCCTCATTTCCAAAATATATAGAGAATAGACTCTAATTTATAAGAAATCAAGCCATTCTCCAATTGATAAATGGTAAAAGGATATGAACAGACAATTCTCAGATGAAGAAATTGAATCTATTTCCAGCCATATGAAAAGATGCTCCAAGTCATTATTAATCAGAGAAATGCAAATTAAGCCAACTCTGAGATACCACTACACACTTGTCAGATTGACTAGAATGACAGAAAAAGATAATGCTGAATGTTGGAGGGGATGTGGGAAAACTGGGACGCTGATACATTGTTGGTGGAATTGTGAATATATCCAGCCATTCTGGAGAGCAATTTGGAACTATGCTCAAAAAGTTATCAAACTGTGCATACCCTTTGATCCAGCAGTGTTACTCCTGGGCTTATATCCCAGAGAGATTTTAAAGAAGGGAAAGAGACCTGTATGTGCAAGAATGTTTGTGGCAGCCCTCTCTGTAGTGGCCAGAAACTGGAAACTTAGTGGATGCCCATCAATTGGAGAATGGCTGAATAAATTGTGGTACATGAATATTATCTAATATTATTGTTCTAGAAGAAATGACCAGCAGGATGATTTCAGAAAGGCCTGGAAAGATTTACATGAACTGATGCTGAGTGAAATGAGCAGAACCAGGAGATCATTATATACTTCAACAACAATACTATATGAGGATTGATTCTGATGGACGTGGCCCTCTTCAACAATGAGATGAACCAAATCAATTCCAAAAGAGCAGTAATGAACTGAACCAGCTATACCCAGTGAAAGAAATCTGGGAGATGACTATGAACCACTACATAGAATTCCCAATCTTTCTATTTTTGTTTGCCTGCATTCTTGATTTTCTTCACAGGCTAATTGTACACTATTTCAAAGTCCGATTCTTTTTGTACAGCAAAATAACTGTTTGGGCATGTATACCTATATTGTATTTAACTTATACTTTAACATATTTAATATGTATTGGTCAACCTGCCATTTGGGGGAAGGGGGTGGGGAGAAGGAAGGGAAAGTTGGAACAAAGGGTTTTGCAATTGTCAATGCTGAAAAATTACCCATGTATATATCTTGTAAATAAAAAGTTATAATAAATAAATAAATAAACCTTTAATACAAAAAAGAAAGTATCAATAACATAAAAAATAATAATATTCCTATGTGTTTTCTACAAAGGATGTCTTTGAGATAGTGATTGATGGATTTTTTTTTCTGTTTTTACTTTCCCCTCAGGTTCTATCACTCCAGGACATTTTTCTAGTGTTATTTCCTGCATTATTGTGTCGAGATTCTCTTTTTGATCACAATTTTCTGGAAATCAAATTATTCTTGTATTTTTTCTTCTTGATCTGTTCTCCAGATCTATTGTTTTGCTTCTAAGATGTTCCGCATTCTCTTCTATTTTCTCATTATAATCTGTTTTGATCTTGATCTCTCATACCTTCACTGGCTATCCCTTGCCTGATTTTAATTTTAATATTTTTTGCTCATTTTTTTGTTTTTTATTTTTATTTCTTTATTTTAACACACATTGCTTTATGACTCCTGGTGGAAGTTAAATATTAGAGCAAAAGGGAAAACACAAAAGAGAGATTTAAAAAAACAGAAAAAAGAAATGAACATCACATGTGTTGATTTACATTCAGTCTCTTTAGTTCTTTTTCTGGATACAGATAGTATTTTCTGTCTAAAGTGCATTGGAATTGCTTTGAATCATGAATCACTGAGAAGAACCAAGTCTTTCATAGTTGGACATCACAAAGTCTTGTTGTAATTTTGCATAATATATTGCTGGTTCTGCTTGTTTCACTCAGCATTAGTTTGTTTAAATCTTTCCAGGTCTTTCTATAATCAGCTTATTCATTATTTTTATAGAATAATAATATTCTGTTATCTTCATGTACAACTTGTTCAGCCATTCCCCAATTGATGGGCATTGACTAATTTTTTTAATTCTTTGCTACCACAAAAAGAGCTGCTACAAACATTTTTGCACATGTGAGTCCTTTCCCCTCCTTTATGATTTCCTTGAGATACAGACCCAGTAATGGCACAGCTGGATCAAACGGTATGCACAGTTTTGTGGCCTTTTAGTCATAGTTCCAGACTGCACTCCAGAATGCTTGGATCATTTTGCAACTCTACCAAAAATGAATTAGTTTCCCAGTTTTTCCACATTCCCTCCAACATTTATCATTATCTATTCATGTCATCTTAGCCAGTTGGAGAGGTGTGAAGTGGTATTTGAGAATTGTTTTAATTTGAATTTCTCTACTCAATAATGATTTAGAGTATTTTTTCATATGACTATAGATGGCTTTAATTTCATGATCTAAAATTTGTCCATATCCTTTGACCATTTATCAATTGAGGAATGACTTGAAATCTTATAAATTTGACTTATATATTTTTGAAATGAGACATTTATCAGAAATACTAGTTTAATTTCCCCTAAGAACTGTGTTATTGTCATTCTCTTGAATGAAATTATGGGTTCTTTCTGTGATTTGTTGTTTAACCACTCATTCTTTAGAATTAGATTATTTAATTTCCAATTGGTCTATCTTTCTCTTTCCCTTTATTGAATATAATTTTAATGCATTGTGGTATGAAAAGGAAACCTTTACTATTTCTGTCTTTCTGCATTTGATTGTGAGGTTTTTGTGCCCTAATATATGATCAATTTTTTTTTGTGTGTAATATATTGCTGAGAAAAAAGTATATTCCTTTCTATCCCTATTCAATTTTCTCCAGGCTTCTGTCATATCTAAATTTTCTAGGATTCTATTAACTTCCCTAATTTTTTATTTATTTTGTGGTTAGATTTGTCTGATTCTGAGAGAGGAAGTTTGAGCTTTCCCAGTAGAATAGTTTTGTGTAATGTTCAGGCTTGCTTTCTGGAGGTCCTTCAGACAGGCCATAGTCTCAGCAGGATAAACACCACAAGAGTGGTCAGGAACAGAGTCCAAAATTTTTATTGTCTCCTTTGGTCTCCCAGTCTGAACCAGTCTCCCCCATAGTGCAGGAGGCAGGAGAGCCACATGAGGCTGACAAAGATGGAATGTCCCTCTTCCAGTCTTTGTTGGCCCTTATATACCTTATTATAATTATATTATTACAGCATACTGATTATGTGTGAACTTAGAGAACCATTACATCACCATGTTAAGTACTAAGTATATATGTGATCTAGAGAACAATCATTTCATCTATTCCACTGAGTTAACACCTTGTTTCAAATATACTTTCACATATACTTGTTTCAAGTATACTTCTCCAATGTTCAGCCTTCTACAATTTTGCTGTCTATTTCTTCCTGTAACTGGCTTAAAATCTTCTCTAGGAATTTGCGTGCTGTCAGTGCAAGCAGGTCCAATGTAATTGCCAGGTGATGAGGAGAGATCCAGAAAGTGGTGAATGGAAAGGACTAGAGAGGTTAACAGACAGTCTCTGTCTTGAAGTCTCCCTGAGTCCGGGAGCTTGTGCTCTAGCCTCCAGTCTTACCCAAGTCTTTTCCAGTCCCCCTCTAGGTCTGACTCTGGCCTCTTAAATACTCTATTACAATTAAATCCATTCATCATACTGAGTATAAGCCAATCATTATATCACTAGGAAACCATTATTTGTCGTAAGATTAATTCAATCATACTGAACTAGAGAACTATTAATCACCATGCTAAACTAGATAACCACTGTCTTATCAATTCCACTTAGTTAACACCTTGTAAAATCCTGGTTTCAGAGTTCTGGCCCATTACAGCCTGCTTTCACCACTTGGTGCATCCACATTTAGTATCTTTACTACTTCATTATTTATGTTACCCTTTATCAAGATGTGCTTTCTTTCCTTCTCTCTTTTAACAAGGTCTATTTTTACCTTTGCTTTATCTGAGATCACAATTGCTACCCCTCTTTTTTTATACTTCAGCCGAAGCATAATAAATTCTGTTCCAGCTTTTTATCTTTACTTACATCTTTACTTTCATCTTTTACATCTTTACAGATGTGTCTCTCTGTGTCAAATATGTCTCTTGTAAACAACAAATTATAGGATCCTGTTTTTAAATTCACTCTGCTATTTGCTTCCATTTTATGGGACAATTCATTCCATTCATATTCACAGTATGATTACCAATTAATGCATTTCCCTCTAGCCTATTTTCTTCCCTGTATATACTTTTATTCTCTCTTTTCACCCTGTCCTCAATCTTTTGTTTTTTTTTTACTCAACCCACCTACTACCTTATCTTCTATCAACCTTTCCCCCCTTCTCTTACCTTTCCCCTAGTGTTTCTGCGCTCCCTTCTATCCTGTCCCTCCTTTTTCTTTTCATCTTTCTCCTCCTACTTCATTATAGGGTTAGATAAATTTCTGTACCCAACTGAGTGATTGTTATTCCCTCTTAGAACCAAAACTAATGAGATCAGGCTTCAGACAATGATGATCCCCTTCTCTTCTTTCCCTAGATTGTAATAGGTCTTTTGCATGTCTTCATATCAACTAATCTTCCCATTATGCCTCCCCTTTCCTCTTTTTCCAGTACAGACCATTTTCCACCCCTAAATGTCTTTTTCTTTGATGTCATCGTATCAGAATCCATTTAGAACGACACCTTCAGTCCATGTGATGCCCCCCCTTTATCTGCCCTTAGTGACAAACACAGTTCTCAGGAGTTACAGATATTTTTTTCCATCTAGAGATGTAAACAATTTAAGCTTTAAATAATATATATTTCCCCCCTGTTTACTTTTCTATGTTTCTCTTGAGTCCTGTGATTGTAGATTCTATTTAGTTCTTTTTTTTAATAGAAATTATTGAAAATCTTTCACTTCATTGAAGCTCCTTTGCTTTTCCTGAAAGATGATGCTGAATCTCATTGGGTAGTTAATTCTTGGTTGTAAACCCAGGTCCTGGGCTTTCTGAAAGATGATATTCCAGGCCCTCTGATCCTTTATTGTGCAAGCTGCCAGATGGTGTGTAATCTTGACTGTTGCTCCTTAATATTTGAATTGTTTTTGTCTGGCAGCTTGTATTTTTTCTTTGAGATTGTTGTTTTGGCGTTTTGAAACAATGTTCCTTGGAGTTTTTGTTCTGAGATCTCTTTCTGAAATGATCAATGGATTCTATCAGTATTTCCTCCTCTGTTTCTAGAATATTAGGACAATTTTCCGTAATGATCTCTTGTAGAATGCTATCCAGGCTCTTTTTTTTTTTCATAATGGCCTTCAGGTAGGCCAATAATTCTGAAATTGTCTCTGCTGGATCTATGTTTTTCCAATCAGATATTTCATATTTTCTTCCATTTTTTTCCTTCTTTTTAGTTTGTGTGACTAATTCTTGTTGTCTCACAAAGTCATTAGCTTCCATTTGCCCCTGTTCTGGCTTTTAATGTGTGATTTTCTTCAGTTAGCTTTTGTATCTTTTTTTGTTTCATTTGGTTAACTCTATTTTTAAGGAGCTGTTTTCTTCAGACAATTTTGTCCCTTCCTTTTCCAAACTGTTGACTCTCTCATACATTACTCTCATTTCCTTTCTTATTTTTTTCTACTTCCCTTATTTGTTTTTTAAGGTTTTTTATGAGCACTTCCAAAGAAGCCTCTGGGCATGAGACCAACTCATATCATTCTTTGAGATTTCCTCTATGCACATTCTGTACACATTTTGTTTTTTGTTCTGTTCTGTCACCATAATAGCTTTCTACAGTCAAGATTCCTTTATGTTTCCTCATTGTTTTCTTTCCTGTTCTTTTGGTATTTCCTCTTTTTTACTTTTAAGGTCAAATTTTGCTCCTAGAGTATAGGAGCTGTCTGAAGCTTCCCGTGCAGCTCTGAGCCTTGGCTTTAAGCACAGGGGCCTCTTGTGATTGCAAGCAGTAGCTTTGCCTGCTCTTTTCAGGAAACAGCCTGGTTTCCTAGAGTTTGCCTTCTGAACTGGAACTGGAAGCTGCCCCACTGATTTGTTTCTCTACTGAGCCAAGACTGAGAGTATTAGTTACTGACTTGTTATGATTAAGACTCACTCACCAGCTTTCCCACAACCTATCTGAACTGGGCTGAACACTCTTTTCACCCTAGTGAGACTGACCCTTCTTGAAGTTTTTCCAGTCTATCTTGAGCTGCAGAGTGGTTTCATTCCATCAGACTCTATTATGAGGCTTGGTTTCATGGGGTTTTTGAGGGAAATAGGAATGCTCCAGCAACTTTCTGATTTTACTCTGCCATCTTGGTTTCACCTCAAAAATGATCTCAGAAGAGAGCTAGAAGAAAATTGGGAAAAGGAAATGAGAGTTCTGGAAAACAAAACACAGAAATTATCTGAACAAAGTTATTCCTTCAAGACTAGTTTTGGCAAAATGGAAAAAGAAAACAATTCCTTGAAAAACAATTTCTGAAATAGAAAAAAAAATCCAATGGAAAAAAAATAGCTCATTGAAAAGTTCAGTTGTCCAAATGCAAAAGATTAAAAAAGCTAAATGAAGAAAATAATTCACAAAAATTAGTATTGAACAAACAGAAGCAAGTGACTCAATGAGACATCGATAATCAGTCAAACAAAACAAAACAAAACAAAAAATAGAAGAAAATGTAAAATACCTAGTTGGAAACACAACTGACCTGGGAAGATCCAGGAGAGGCTGAAAACCATGATGAAAGAAAAAACCTAGACAACGTCTTTCTTTTTTTTAACTAAAGTTTTTTTTTATTTCAAAACATATACATAGAAAAATTTTAACATTCATCCTTGTAAAACATTGTATTCACACATTGTATTCAAAGTCTTCCTTGTGCAATCTCTTAGCAAAGGGGATCAATGGATTCTTTCAATGAGTATTTCCCCTTCTATCTCTAGAAGATCCAGGCAATTTTCCTTAATGAGCTCTTGTAGAATACTATCCAGGCTCTTTTTTTAGTCATGGCCTTCAGGTAAATCAATAATTTTAAAATTGTCTCTCCTGGATCTATTTTTCAAGTTGGCTGTTTTTCCAATGAGGCATTTCACATTTTCTTCCACTTTTTTCATTCTTTTTAGTTTGTTTGACTGATTTTTGGTGTCTCACAAAGTCATTGACTTCAATTTGCCCTGTTCTAGTTTTTAATGTGTGATTTTCTTCAGTAACTTTTGTATATCTTTTTCCATTTAGCTTATTCTACTGTATAAGGAATTGTTTTCTTCAGACATTTTTTCTTTCCTTTTCCAAGCTGTTGCCTCTCATGCATACCTCTCATTTCCTTTCTCATTTTTTCTTCTACCTCTCTTATTTGCCTTTTAAAGTCTTTTGTGAGCATTTTCAAGAAGCCTCTTTGATCTTGAGAGCAATTTATATCACTCTCTGAGATTTCCTTCTGTGGACATTCTGTCCTCATCTGAGTTTGTATTTTGGTGTGCCCTGTCATTATAGTAGCTTTCTATAGTCAAAGTTCTTTTCTGTTTCTCACTCATTTTCTCTCCTTTTCTTTTGGTATTTCCTCTTTTTTAACTTTTAAAGTAAAATTTTGTTCCCGGGGTATAGGAGGCACTGTCCCAAGCTTCCTGTGCAGCTCTGAGCCTTGGCTTGGAGCACAGGGACCTCTTGTGTTTGCACGCAGTAACTTTGCCTGTTCTTTTCAGGAAACAGTCTGGTTTCCCAGAGTTTGCCTTCTGAACTTGGACTGGAAGCTGCCCCACTGATTTGCTCCTCTACTGAGCCAGGACTGATAGTTTTAGTTGCTAATTAGCTGTGATTAAGACCCTCTCACTGGTTTCCCCAGATCTATCTGAACTGGGCTAAACACTCTTCACCCCAATGAGACTGAACTTTCTTGAAGTTTTTCCAGTCTACCTTGAGCTGGAGAGTGGTTTCATTTGATCAGAGTCTGTTCAGAGACTTGGTTTCATGTGGTTTTCAAGAGAAACTGCAAGAGCTAGAGCAGCTTCCTGACTTTACTCTGCAATCTTGGCTCCACCCCTGGAAGTTGTAACCTGATTCAAATTTTCAAAGAGTTATTTTCATTTTTGAGATTTGGTACCTCCTTTTCTAACTTGTTACCTTTTTTCTATAATCTTGCTTTTCTTGGATGGTCTAAATTTTTTCTTTAGTTCTCCAATTTTTTTTCATTTGATTTTTTAATATTTTTTTGAGTTCTATAAATTCTGGGCAGGGATCCATTTCACATTACTTTTTGGGGTAGAAGTTTTTTGTTTTTTTTTTTTTTTTTACTAAAGTGTCTTCTGAAGATGAATCTCAGTCTTCCCTATTCCCTAATATGTTTCAATGGTAGGGTTCTTTCTTCTTTGCCAGTTTATTTTTTAATAAGAGGTATTATTGTAAGCACCTTGAGTAATGGGGTGGGGAGATGGTGCCTCAAGATTCTCTTCAGCTCTCCTCTATGACCAGGAACCCCAAACCAAGAACTCCATTCTCCAGCAAGTACCCATAGCCAACCATGGCCCTGCCCTGCTGCTTCTGCAATCACCAGGTGCTGATTCCTTTTTGCCCAAGGCCACATCTCAGCAGCACAAGTTGGCCTAGTGTTCCCAATCAGCTGAGGTTCACTTTGTCTTCCCAGACTCAAACCCCCTCCAGACAGTCCAGGAGGTGAAAGTCTCTGTGGTTCCTGGGGAGGCTCCAGCCATATCCAGCTAGTCTGAGAAATCCCCACTTGATGTTTCTGCAGAGCTAGCCAGAGGTGTTTGCACTTCAAACAGGTTACTCCTGGCCTAGGGTCTTTCTTCAGATCTTGTCAGATTCTATCAAGAGGACCCCTCTTCTGCCCCAAGTCTTCTTGATTTTTCACTAATCTACGTTTGCCCTGAGGCACAAATTTGTTCTATTTGTGGGGACATCAGGAGAGCTTGAAATTTACCAACCGACTCCACCATCTTCCCAGAATTCTCCCAAGATGTCTTTTGAATTGGAGAACAGTTCATATCCTCCTTTGAGGCTTCACCTGAAGGCATTTGCCTTGCCTGTTTTCTTCTGGGTTTTGTGTTCTGATCTTCCTTGTCTCCATATTAGCTCGCTCTCTCTCTCTCTCTCTCTCTCTCTCTCTCTTTTTTTTTTTTTTTTCTGTTTTGCTCATTTTTAAAAGTTGAGATCTGCTTGTCCCCAGAACTTTCCCTACAGTGTGACAGGGTCTTCTCACTGACTGCACTGGGGCCTGTGCTGCAGACTTCCCTGCTGCACTGAATGGCCAGGCCAAGTTCTGCCTGGTATGCTGGGGGTTCACAGATTAACAATTTGCCTTCTGTGGTTGTGTTAGGGGTTTTACAGCTAGTGTGCTGATCTATTGGCCTTATGAACCAGTACAGAGCAGCCAACACTGCTTGATTTTGGCAAAGATCCTCCCACTAGATTTCCTGAATCTGGCCTCCCTGCTCTGCATCTGTCTGCTCTGGGCCTGCTCTGGGTTGTGTTCCCCTCTGCTCAATTGAGACAGACCTTTCCTGAAGTCATTCCAAGATATTTTAAGCTGGAAAATTATTACTCTTCAAATATTTGTGGGTTCTGTGACTCTACAATGCATTCAGAGGCTTGATCTAATGTTGATTCTAAGCAAAGCCTGGAAAGCTCAGGCATTGTACTGTCTACTCTCTACCATCTTGGCTTTTTCCTCTGCTACCATCTCAATTAAAAACACTGATTTTAGACATTTTTCATTCTTTCAAAGCATATAAAATCTACAGTATCATAAATACTTTACAGAAAATAAGTCTTAAAAGGAACACATTTTTTAACTTGGATCTTACCTTCCTCTGTGTTAGATGATGGTATGTGGGTATACTACACTGCTATAAATCTCTTTGCCTTGGTCACCATGTACAAACCAAGGGAAAGGTTGCTGGAACTTTAGTCGCTTGTGTCAGGAGACACCAAGATTGTGAAGGTTTGACATCTCTTGACACTATTCTTCACTGCTAGTAGATCCTGCTGGAGATTATGAAGGAAACACAGGCTTGAAATAACTCATTTGTGACATCTGCCTGGACCGTCTGACATCCTTAAAGGTATCAGAATATGGGAGGATGGTAGAGATGAGTCAGTGTTTAATCTTGAGACTTCAAAGGATATCGAGGCTGTCTCTGGCCAGCCATACTTAAGCTTGGAAACTTATAAGTGGCATAATCTTTTTTTTTTTATTATCAAAGCTTTTTATTCACAAAGCATATGCATGGATGATTTTTTCAACATTGACCCCTGCATAACCCTCTGCCACAAATTTTCCCCTTCTTCCCCCCATCCCCTCCCCGACCAGCAGGCAGTCCAATGCAATAAGTGACACAATCTTGGGAGCTTATGCATATGTGTTGTATTGTGCATAGTTGGTGAATGTATGTCATTGCCAATGTGAAAGTGAAAGTGAAAGTGAGGCTACTAAAACTCACACTAATTCATGGTGTCCAGAAAGTTAATGGGGAATATTGAGGACTGACTATAATTGTCTTATCTTTGGGCCATGTGACTAATGGTTTTGCTTGACTTTATATGGTTTTTTAAACAGCTTTATTTTTCTTTTGTTTTCGGTGTGGGGGGTGGAGAATATCAAGTGGGAAAGAGAGAAGGCAGATTTTTGCTACATGAAAACGAATTAATATTTTTCAAAAGAAATAATTTCAAGAGAATGGAATATTTAACTTGTGAAAGTGGGTAGTTGGGGGTTTATGTAAGTAGTCTGGTGAAGATGGTGATGAACGAAAGTGATAAATGAAGAGCATTCTTACCCACTTTCTAAACACCCCAAGGGATGGAAAAATATAGGCAACTCTCCTTCCTTCTTCAGTGAGTCTCCTCTTAATTTACAATACTGAATGACTCAGATAGTATGACTTTAAAGTGTGGGGATCCTTTTAAAATGGTATTTTGGGGACAGCTAGGTAGCACTGCAGTGGATAGAGGACCAGTCCTGAAGTCAGGAACACCTGAGTTCAAATCTGATCTCAGACACTTAATACTTCCTAGCTGTGTGACCCTCCCTGGGCAAGTCACTTAAGCCTAACAGCCTCAGCAAAAACAAACAAACAAAAAACAAAATAAAATCGTATTTTGCATTTGTCATTGCCAGTCAATACCACCACCCCTTTCTCCCTGACCTACTTCTCATGAGGCCTTTATAGCCTCCATGAAGTCAAAAAGATTCAGGTGAGGTCTAGGATAATCTCAGATGCTAGTGCTCTCCTGCTGCCCAAATTTGTACTTCTTTGTAAAAACTTTGTATTGACTTCTCTGTGTACATTTATTCCCTCATAAATGATACGATAGAAGGATAGAAGATATACTCTTTGAGGGTATAGTCTGCCTTGTATTTTTATCTCCATTGCTATGCATGCTTGCTACTTATTAAACAGAATGGAACAGAACAGAATAAGCTCCTTCACAATAGGGCCCACTCCTTTGCTGCTCTTTCAGGCCTAGTCATCTAGTTGTATTCTGCATCTGGTTGATTGCAGAATTTGGGAAAAATTTTCCCTCCTTCCAGGAGCTTTTTGCTGGCCTCTAAATAATTCTTGCCTCTTTCCATCTGTAAACCTCTTCCCTTCAGGAAGCCATATAAGACTTCTTCTCTTGCAGGGACACAAGGCCACTCTTTGGTCTTTGGACACTGTTAGTTGCAACCTTTCTCTTCTGTCCTCAATCTACCCTTACTAGCTCCCGTCCCTCTCAGTAGAAGATTGGATCATGCTTTTAAATAAGGATGTCCCTATGTCATGCCTTTTTATATCCCTGAAATGTTCATTTTACCTGAGGCCCTGGTTAACAAGAATTTTAGCAAGCAGATCAAGGATTGGCCCTCCCCACTCTCTTGGGGAATCTGGTTTCTAATGATCACCATTAGTATGCAAACTAGAACAAGAAGACTCACAAGAGGATGAGGATGAAGCAAAATTAGAGTCTTAAGTTTACTGTCCATGTGACCATACGGAAATCATTTCACCACTCTGGGCCTCATTTTCCTCATTTATAAAATGAGGAGATCGGACTAAATTTAAGTTTTTAAGGTCTCATCCAGCTGGAGATCTAGGATACCATAAAGCTACGTGGAGAGTCCTGTCAGAAATTTAAGTTATATCTTCAAGAAGGAGCCAGCAATAGCTGGCAAAAGGCCAAGATTTTGGGACAATGGACATGGGAAGCTTAGAAGCTATGGCAGCCCAAGACTAAGTTTGCTTGTAAACAAGGCAAGACAACAGACTCTGGAAGCATGACCAGAGTTTCCCCAAATTCAGTGTTTGGAGATCTGAGCTTGGAGTGGAAGAAGAGAGAAGAGGAGCAATGTATTGTAGATTCATGTTGTTTATTCAGCTGAACAGCCAGGAACTCAAAGGTTTTGAAAACATCACCTGATGGCGAGCTAGAGAAATGTTTCCCAGGTTTCCTATTTGGTAAATTCCCTGACTCTTCATATGGAGTAAAAGATGCATTCCTTCCTCTAACCTTGAAAAGCTTGAGAGATTGAAGGATGACTTCTGGGGATACATTTGCTTGAAATGCTCCGTGAAAGTAACTCTTTACGTTTTTCAGTGCAATTTTTTGTTCTAATAAACCATGTTGCAACTGAAAAGTTGACTGTCTGGGCAATATCAATTTAGAGTTAGAAAATTTTCCCAGCTAAGTGGGGTGGGTTGAGCCATTGCTCAAATAGTTTAATAATCCTGAATCTTATTTTATATCATATCCTAGATTCATTATGAACTCAATCAGCTAAGTTTACTTTCTTGTCCAATTTTATTGAGGAGAGCTGCTTAGTGGGGTCAGCCAGCCTCTGGATATACATAAAGAGAATCTATTGCACATGTGTCAAAGAGATCTTGAGGGGACCCCAGGGCTGGTGGCTGGAACAGGCTGCCATCTGGTGGGGAAATTATGAACTACATGCATTTGCTGGTCAATGGGAAAATAAATGTCCATTGTAGTTAGTCTGTAGTTGAAGGTGGTGGTGAGGAAAGTGAACCCTTCCTCTACAGTGATTTTCCCCCTCCTTGATAGCGTGGGGCCTGGGTGGTATATACAACCGATGGATATATCAGATGAAGCCCAAGGTGCTTCAATACCTGCTCCAATCCACAGCAACTTGTATCTAGTATTTACCAACTTGCCAAATAAGCAGGAATGGGGTTTGATGGGAGAGTGCAGGGGACATTTTAGGGATTCTCTTTATTCTTTCACTTCTTCCCTGCTGTGTGCAGTCAAGCCAAGATCAACTTTATCCTACATACATAAAAAATATGCTTGCCCCTGCTTGTCCCCTCAGTGTACTCTTAACTCTATTTCAGAGCCAAACTCCTAAAAAAAGGCCATTTACACTCATGACCTCTAATTCCTCCCATCTCACTTAGTGCTGTTTCATACTGAACTACAATAATTCTTTCCAAGGTTTTTTGTTAAAGTCAATGGCCTGTCCCCCTTCCCTCAAGATTCATCCTCCTTGATGTCTCTAGATTGTCTGATACTATCACATTTCTCTTCTTGATACTAACTCATATAGATTTTTATGACAGCATTTTCTCTTGGTTCTACTTGTACCTGACTGTTTCTTCTCAATCTCCTTTACTAGGTCTTCAGCCATGTGTCCTATGCGAGGTTAGGTTATACCCCAGGCTTCTGTCATTAGCTCCCATGGGTTCAATTACTGCCTCTATGCATACAACTTCTATACATATCTCTCTACTGAGCTCAAGCTCTCTATCAGCAACTGCTTGATAAAAATCACCATCTGGATGTCACATAAATATATCAAATTCAATGGTCCAAAATGAAATTTGTTCGCTTTTCCATGAAGTCTCCTTCTCCTAATTTCTAGAATTCTGTAACCAGCACAGTAATTCTCCAAGACACCCAATCCTGGAGTCATTCTTGACTCAACCTTATCCAAATTACTCTCTCTATATTCTGACAATTCACTGGGATATCTGGTGTTTCCCCTTGGTAGAAATTGATGAATTGAATTAAGACAGCATGGAGTAGTGAATAGAATGATGGATAGGGAATCAAAACTATCTGAGTTCAAATCCTACCTGATTCTCATCAGTTATGTGACCCTGGGCAAGTCACTTCACCCCTGTATATTTCAGGTTCCCTATCTATATAATGAAGCGAGTAGACTCAATAGACTTCTAGGTTCCCTTCCAGCTCTATATCAATAACCTTATGAATTAGATTGTTTCTTGTACTTTTTTAAATATGAAATTAACACTCTGACTTATTAAAAATTTATCATATCCTCTGTTTATTTGGTTTTTAAAATTTGAGAGGAGTGAGAGAATGCTAATGGATCATAGATTCACTATAGTCCAAAATAAGGTTTTATATTGTTTCCTATGTTTATTGTGTTTATTATTTGATAGTCAAAAATGCATTAATAAGCTGTAGTGGCCAGTTAGTACTTATATTTATGATGATGATAAAAACATAACTTTAGAAAGATAATTAATTAAAATATTATTTGATTTTGTATTTCTTTTCTTTCTCTCCTTTTTTTTTTTTAAAAACAAGAGCACAGCCATTCTATAAAGTGAGACCATTTCATCAGTATTTGGATGCATGTCTGTGCATTTTAAGGACTATATCCTCCTCTGATGCTAAAGTGTGGTATGGATCTGTCCCAGGCCTCTCAAAGGCTACTTCATGAAACAAAGGTCCTGGAAGGCTATAGCAAGTCACTCTGCCTCAATTTCTCCAACTGTAAAATGGGAATAACAATAGCAGCTACTTCCCAGGATTTTTATAAGGACCAAATGAGATCATATTTGTAAAGCACTTAGCACTGTGCTTGGCACACAGAAAGCACCTAATATGATTAGTTTTTTCTTCTCTTTTAGGAAGCTGGAAAGTGTTTTAAGTGTGGACGTGTAAAGGGCTGAACATCTGGTGTCCAATGAACAGTTTAGTTAAGTTTGGAGAGTCTTGCCCTCATGTTAGCCCAGGATAATGCATTTTGAACTACAGCAGTTTTCAAAGGTATTATGTTATTATAAAAGTAATAATATTAATAACTAGCACATTAATAGTACCCTCTATCTACCAGACACTGCTAAGATAAGTACTTTTTTTAAAGAGTATTTCATTTGATCTTCTCTTCAAAAAATACCGTGGGAGATAGGTGCTATTTTATTGGTAAGGAAACTGGGACAAAGTGACTTGTCACACAGCTAATAAAGAGCCTGAGGTTGGATTCTAACAAGTCTTACTGACTCCACACCTGAGCACCACCACCTGCCTGCCCAAGTTAGGCTCAGGAATCTGTATCTTTGGAGGCCATAGTCTCATTAACAAAATAGCAGATAGTAAATAAAAATGATGGAGAAAGGCCTATATTCTGGAAGCATTTAGATGGCTCAGTGGATACAGTACTAGGCCTGTTGTCAGGATGATCTGAAATCAAATCTGGCCTTATATATTGCTTGCGTGACTATGGACAAGTCATTTAATCTCTGTTGCCCTCAGTTTCCTCACCTTTCAAATGGGAATAATAATAGCAACTGCCTCTCAGGACTATTGTGAGGATCAAATGAAATAATGCTTCTAAAGAGCTTAGCAAAAATACTTGCACATAGTAGGTGCTTAATAAATGCTAGTTCCTTTCCCTTTCCTGTCATTATCAAAAAATAAGCAAGGGATGAAATAAGAAAGAATCACATTCTTATAATGCTCCAAAAAGTATTTTCATGCTCATTATATATTTTTTTAAAATAAGATTTTATTGATTTTTATCATGTTCATTTTATGTATGTCTTTTTCCCCGATCAGAGACACATTTTTTTTTCCTAATAGGAGTTCTTAACCTTTGGGGTGGAGTGTTCTGGACCCATTTAGCAGTCTGGTAAAGCCCATAGAGCCCTTCTCAGTTCTTAAATGCATAAAAGAAAATACATGAGATAACAAAGGGAATCCATATTTTGAAATGTGATTATCAAAATATTGATGTACCTGAGGTTCAGAACCTCTGCTTTGTAATAAAGAATAAAATAAAGAGGGGAGTCAAGAAAAGAGTGATAGATACAATGAAAAGCCTAGCATTCTGTATTGTGCTCCCCAACTACATTTCTCAACTCTGCAAAGAAAGAGGGATGGGCTGGGGATTGTGGAGATACAGGGAGAGGTGTCTTCTTTTTTTCCCCCTTTTCATTTAGAAACAGAACAAGGAAAAAAAGAAAAACAAAAAAGGAATATAAAACAAATAAAACAAAACAAAAGAGAACATTGTCATGTGCCCAGAAGAACATCAGGGAAGATTCAAAAAATATAACAACAAATACCAGTTCGAGAAAGTATGTATATATATATATATATATATATATATATGTACAAAAATTTATATTCCTGCATGTGTCCTTCTTTTCTTTACTTCCTTGTAAATAGTTCTTTTGTTCTTTGCTGTGCACCTTTTTTACTTTATTCTTTTTCTCCTTTCATTCCCCCACCACTCTAAAACAGGCTATAGTTAAAGATCTATTTATATAACATATGTAGATATATACATACACACATATCTCCATACATGCATACACACACATATCTTTCATATCCCTGTTGAACTTGGCTTTAATCCTGCTCCTAATTTGTCTTGCTACTACTTAACCTCCCCTCACCCATGGATCCCTCCCTTGCCTTCTTCCCTCACCCTTTGCTTTCCTGTCCTCCTCCCTTATTTCTTTATAGATTTTGGAGGGTGCTATACTCTTCATTGGATATATGTAGTGTTGCCTATTTAATGCATTCCCGATGTGAGGACGTTTTCAGAACAACCAGCCTTCCTTTCCACCTCTCATGGCTCTGTGTCAGTTCTTCCTCTGCACCTCATTTGTATAACACCATTACTATTTTTGCCTTAACTCTGCCCCAATCTTTCTTTTGAACTGTTGTACTGTTGATGTCAGTCTTAAACATATACTATAAATTTCTCATGTAAATAAAACCTATTTATCCATGTTGAGTTCCTTGAAATTGAGCTTTAATATTGGCTCTTACATGTCAAATTTTCTATTAAGCTCAGGTTAGGTTGATAGAAAGTCCTGAAAAACCTGCAAATTCTTTGAATGTCCATTTTTTTTTCTCATTCAATATTTTGGACAGTTTTGCTGGATATAATATTTTTGGTCACAAGCTTAGTTCTTTTGATTGTCAGTAGATATGATTCCAGGACCTGTGGTCTTTTATTGTGGCTGCTGATAAGTCCCATACTATTCTAACTATAGCTCTAGCATATTTGAATTATTTTTTTTCTTGTTTCTTACAAAATGTTCCTTTTGATCTGGGGATTTCAAAACTTAGCAATAATGTTCCTATGTATTTTTCACAAAGAATCTTGTTGATCAGTGGATTTTTTCTTTTTCTAATTTCCTCTCATGTTCTATCACTCCAGGGCAATTTTCTTGGATTATTTCTTGCATTATTATGTCAAGGTCCTTTTTTTGATCACAACTTTCAGGCAGTACAATTATTTTTATATTTTCTCTTCTTGATCTGTTTTCCAGATTTGTCATTTTTCTTATATTTCACATTGTGTTCTATTTTTTTCAATCTTTATAATCTGTTTTGTTATTTCTTGGTCTCTGATGGCTTCACTGGCTTCCCCTTGCCCAATTCTATTTTTTCAAAGAGTTATTTTGTCTTTGAGACTCTATCTCCTCTTCTAGCTGCTTAACTTTTTTTCATAAACTTCTTGTTTTTCTTGGATGATTTTTAGTTTTAGTTTTTCCTCAATGTCTCTCATTTGATTTTTAAATTCTTTCTTGAGTTCTGTAAATTCTTTCTGGGCAGGGATCCATTTTACATTACTTTTTGGGGTAGAAATTTGTTTACTTCAGTGTCTTCCTCTGAAGATAAACCCCAGTTTTCCCTGTTCCCATAATATGTTTCAATGATGGGGTTCTTTCTTTTTTGCTGGTTCATTTTATATTTCATTATATTCATGAAGGCCCTTCTTTTTTTACTTCCTTGTAAATTGTTCTTTTATTTTCTGCTGTGTATCTTTTTTAGTTTATTCTTTACCCCCCTTACATCCCCCTACTACACCCAAGCAAGCTACAGTTAAGAAAATATGTATTTATGTATACATATATATAGATATATACATACACATACATACACACAAACTCCTCCACCACCACCACCCCACACACATATCTTTCCCATTTCTGCCAACTCCTTGCTATAATTCTGATCCTTAAGTTGCCTTGCCATTACTTAACCTCCCCTGTCCATGGATCCGTCTCTTGGCTTTTTCCCAAACCCTTTGCTTCCCCCTGTGCCTATCCCTCCCCTTTTATTTTTTTTTTTATAGATTTTGGAGGGTGCTATACCCTTCATGATATATATGTGGTATTTCCTAATTAGCCCATTCCTGGTGTGAATAGGTTTTCAGAACTATGAGTCCTCCTCCCCCCCTCTAAATGACTTTATGTCTATTTTTCCTCTGCACCTCATTAATATAACAATTACTGTTTTTACCTTAACTCTGCCCAATCTTTGTTTTAAGCTACTCTATTGTTGATGTCAATCTTAAATATATGGTATACATTTCCTGTATAAAAAAAAGCAAACCAAATTGTCCATATTGAGTTCTTGGAAATTGATCTTTGATATTCACTCTTATATGTTAAATCTTGTTAAGTTCTTAAGTTCAGGTTTGGTTGATAGAAAGTCCTAAAAATCTGCAAGTTCATTGCATGTTCTTTTTTTTTTTCATTCAATATTGGATTATAGATAGTTTTGGTAGATATATGCTTTAAGAGCATCCTGATCATCATCTCTTTTTTCCCCTCTTTTTTCTATTTTTATTTATGCTTTAAAAATTAATTTATTAAAAACAATTAAAAAACAGAAAAGAAATACTAAAAAACAACAACAAAAAAAGAAAATAAAAGAAAACATTGTCATGTGCCCAGCAGAACATCAGGGAGAATTCAAAATATATAACAACAAATTGCCAGTTCAAGAAAGTATAAATAAATGTATGTAAGTATATTAATAGAAGAAATTATATTCATGAATGTCCTTCTTTTCTTTACTTTTTTGTAAATTGTTCTTTTGTTTTCTGCTGTGTACCTTTTTACTTTATTCTTTTTCTCCCTTACATCCCCTTACCACACCCAAGCAAGCTACAGTTAAGAAAATATATATTTTTTTGTGTATATATATATATATATATACACATATACATACAAACATACACACACACCTCCACCCCATACACACACACACACACACACACACACACACACACACACACATATATCTTTCCTATTTCTGCTGACTCTTTGGTATAATTCTGATCCTTAAGTTGCCTTGCCATTACTTAATCTCCCCTGCACACAGATCTGTCTCTTGTTTTCTTCTCGAACCCTTTACTTCCCCATGTGCCTATTCTTCCCTCTTTACTTTTTTATAGATTTAGGAAGGTGCTATACCCTTCATGATATATATGTAGTATTGCCTATTTAACCCATTCCTGGTGTGAGTGAGTTTTCATAACTATAAGCCCTCCTCCCCTTCTAAATGCCTCTGTGTCTGTTTCTCCTCTGCACCTCATTAATATAACAATTACTGTTTTTACTTTAACTCTGCCCCAATCTTTCTTTTGAGCTACCCTATTGTTGATGTCAATCTTAAATATACGGTTTACATTTCCTGTGTAAAAAAAACCAACCAAGTTGTCCATATTGAGTTCCTGGAAATTGATCTTTGATATTGGCTCTTATATGTTAAATTTTGTTAAGTTCTTAAGTTCAGGTTTGGTTGATAGAAAATCCTAAAAATCTGCAAGTTCATTGCATGTCTTTTCTTTCTCATTCAATATTATAGATAGTTTTGGTGATATATTTTTGGCTGCAGAATTAGTTCTTTTGATTGTCAGTAGATATGATTCTAGGACCTGTGGTCTTTTATTGTGATTGCTGATAAGTCCTGTACATTTCTAATTGTAGCTACAGCATATTTGACTTGTTTTTTTCTTGTTTCTTACAAAATTTTCTCTTTAATCTGAGGGTTTCAAAATTTGTCAATAATGTTCCTATTTGTTTTCCAAAAAATATCTCCTTGAGTCCATAATCATGGATTTTTTCTATTTCTTCTTTCCACTCATGTTCTGTTACTCCAGGAAAATTTTCTTGGATTATTTCTTGCATTATTTTGTCAAGGTTCTTTTTTGGGTCACAACTTTCAGGCAGATAATTATTATTATATTTTCTCTTCTTGATCTGTTCTCTAGATCTGTTGTTTTTCTTATAAGATTTTTCACATTATAGTCTATCTTTTCGTTTTTTAGAATCTGTTTTGTTCTTTCTTGGTCTCTCATAATTTCATTGACTTCCCCTCACCCAATTCTAATTTTATAAGAATTATTTTCATCTTTGAAATTCTGTATCTCCTTTTCTAGTTGGTTAACTTTTTCCCATAATTTTCTTGTCTTGGATGATTTAAAAAAAATTTTTTTTAGTTTTTCCTCAATGTCTCTCATTTGATTTCTAAATTTTTTTTAGTTCTTCTATAAATTCTTTCTTGGAAGAAAGCCAATTCACATCATTTTGGGGAGTAGAAGCTTTTTTTTTACTTCAGTGTCCTCCTCTGAAGATGAACCCCAGTCTTCCCTATTCCCACAGTAAGTTTCAGTGGTGAGATTCTTTCTTCTTTGCCAGTTCATTTTTTAAATAAGAGTGTAAGCACCTCTAATCCAAACCAAAAGCTCCCTAATCCTGCAAGTGCTGGTAACCAGTAGTGTCCCTGCTCCACTGCCTCTGCATTCTACTGGTTTCTTAGCATCTCTGTAGCACTGCTGGGCCTGAAGTTCCTGATCATCTGAGGTTCCCTCAGTCTTCCAGGACTCAGACTCTGACTCCTTAGGCTCTTTTTTATAAATTTGACTGAGAAATGAGGTCTTTATCAGAAAATTTGTTTCATTTTTTCTGAATTACTGTATTGTTACTGTATTTCCCCCATTTATTCTATTTTCTCTCCCCTTTCACCCTATCCCTTTTCAAAAGTGTTTTGCTTCTGACTATCCTCTCCCCTGATCTTCCCTCCCTTCTCTCAATTCCCCTTTTTTTATTCCCTTCTCCTCCTATTTTCTGGTAGAGTAAGACAGATTTCTATACCAAATTGAGTGTGTATTTTATTCCCTTTTTGAGACAATTCTAATGAGAATAAGGTTCATTCACTCCCTTTTATCTCCCTACTCTTCCCCTCTACTGTAAAAGATTTTTTGCCTCTTTTGAGGTAATTTAACCCAATCTACTTTTTCCTTTCCTTTTCCCTTTCTCAGAATATATTCCTTTCTCACCCCTTAATTTTGTTTTTTAAAGGTATTATGCTTTTATCTTCAAATCACACCTATCCTCTGTCTATATGTACTCCTAACTGCCCTAATAATGAGAAAATTCTCTTGAGTTACAAGTATTAGCTTCCCACTTAGAACAGTTTCAACTTATTAAGTTCCTTATAATTTCCCTTTCCTGTTTACCTTTTATGCTTTTCTTGGATCTTCTATTTAAAAACATCAAATTGTCTATTCAGCTCTGGTCTTTCCATCAAGAATGCTTGAAAGTCCTCTATTTCTTCGGATGTTCAGTTTTGCTAGATAGATGATTTTTGTTGTAATCCTATCTCTTTTGTTTTCTGGAATATCATATTCCAAGTTTTCTGATTCATTATTGTAGAAACTGCAAAATCTCATGTTTTCTCACTTATGGCTCCATAAGACTTGATTTTTTTTTCTTTTTGGCTGCATGTAATATCTTCTCCTTAACCGGGGAGCTCTGAAATTTGGCTATAATATTCCTGGGACTTTGTACTTTGGGATCTCTTTTTAGAGGTAATTGGAGGCTTCTTTCCATTTCTGATTTACCTTCTGGTTCTAGAATATCAGAACAATTTTCCTTGATAATTTCTTGAAAGATGATGTCTAGGCTCTGTTTTTGGTCATGTCTTTCAGGTACTTCAATAATTTTTATATTATCTCTCCAGGATCTATTTTCCACATCAGTTTTTTTTTTCCAATAAGATATTTTACAGTCTTCTATTTTTTCATTATTTTGATTTTATTGTATTATTTCTTGATTTCTCATGGAGCTTCCATTTGCTCAATTCTAATTTTTAAGGAATTTTTTTTTCATTGAGAATTTGTACCTTCTTTTCTATTTGTCCAATTCTGCTTTTTAAGGCATTCTTCTTCTAAATTGTTTTTTTTCGGGGGGGGAATATCTCCTTTACCATTTGGCCTTCCCTGTTTTTAAGGTGTTTTTTTTCAGTATTTTTTTGTGTCTCTTTTGCCAAGCTATTGCTAGTTTTTTGTGTTTTTCTTGCATCACTTTCAGTTCTCTTCCCATTTTTTCTTTTACCTCTCTTACTAGATTTTCAGAATCTTTTTTGAGCTCTTCCAAGGCTTGAGACCAATTCTTTTTTTTTTTTTTTTTTTTTTTTTTTTTTTTTTTTTTTTTGAGGCTTTGATATGGGAGCTCTTTCTCTGGGTGTATGTTGATTTTCCTTGTCACCACAGTAACATTCTGGGGTCAGAATTTTTTCTGTTGTTTGCTCATTCTCCCAGCCTATTACATGACATTTAATGCTTTATTAAAGTAGGGCTCTGAATTTGAAATTATGCCCAAAGGGTTTTCAAACTATGCATACACTTTGATCCAGCAGTATCTCTACTGGGCTTACATTCCCAAAGAGATCTTAAAGAAAAGAAAGGGATCCACATGTGCAAAAGTGTTTGTGGCAGCCCTTTTTGTAGTGCCAAGAAACTGGAAACTGAGGGCATGCCCATCAATTGGAGAATGGCTGAATAAATTGTGGTATATGAATGTTATGGAATATTACTGTTCTGTAACAAATGATCAGCAGGATGATTTCATGGAGGCCGGGAGAGACTTACATGAACTGATGCTAAGTTAAATGAGAAGAACCAGGAGGTCACTGTACACAGCAACAACAAGATTATACAATGATCAATTCAGGTCTCAATGATTATGATTCAGGCCTGTTCCAATGATCTTGTAATGATGATAACCATCTACAACCAGAGAGACAACTGTGGGAACTGAGTGTAGATCACAACACAGCATTTCACTCTTTGTGTTGTGGTTTCCTTGAATTTTTTTTTTCATTTTTTTGATCTGATTTTTCTTGTGCAGCAAGATAATTGTATAAGTATGTATGCCTATTTTGGATTTAACATATATTTTTCCATGTCTAACATATATTGGATTACATGCCATCTAGGAGAGGGGTGGCAGAAAGAGAGGGGAAATTAGAACCCAAGGTTTTTCAAGAGTCAATGTTGAAAAAATTGTCCTTGCAAATGTTTTGAAAATAAAAACTTTAATAAAAAAATAAAAATAAAGTAGCATTCTGTTTCCAGGGTAGAGGATTCACTTTCCTAAGCTTCAGGGGTTTTTTTTTTGCAATTTTTTAAAGAACTATTTCTAGGGACTGTTAAGTTTTCAATTCTTCCAAGGTAGTATGATCTAAGGAGAAATGTTTATTCCTCTCCTGGCATGTGCTCTGTGAATGTCCACCAACGCTCTTTTCTGCCCTAGAACTGTGATGAGGGTTTCTACTCTATGATGGCCATAACCTCTGGTATAATAGTGGTCCTCTTCACCCTGGGACTGTCACCCCTTGCAGCGACCTGAATCTGAGTATGGACTAAGTATCAGAATCTTGCCTCAGTGCTAGTAAAGAGACATCTGTAATTTCTTTCTGATCAGTTGTTCAACCCTCTTAACCATTTGTGGGCTGAGAGCTCTGGAAGCCACCACTGTTGTTGCTGATTCAATCACTCAGAGATCTGTCCCTGGTTTGCTGGGACTGGGGTTATCCTGATACAGTCTGTGCTGAACTGTGCTCCACTCTCACTGTGGTACAACAGATCTTTTCTGACAACATTCTAAGTTATCTTGGGCTGGAAAATTGTTTCATCCAGTCTTTTTGTGAGTTCTGTCTCTCTAGAATGTATTCGTAATCATTATTTAAAGCTACTTAGAGAACTTTTGGGGAGAGCTCAGGGGAGTTCCTGACTTTGCTATCTTTGTTCTGCCTCTTGAAGCAGCTATCTCAAGAGTTCTGTTCCCAATACTGACTCCAACTCAGAGGCTTTTACCTGCCCTGCTTTATTGACTTGGGATGATTTGCCCCTCCTAAGGCAAGCTTGTGGCCCTCTGCTCCTGGAAGCTCATCATATTAGTGCTGGAATTGGCACAGATTCCAGATTGGCTTTAGTCTGCCTGCAGCTTAGATTTTTGCTACTCAAAGGATCAAGTAACCTCAGTCACTCCAGTTGCAAAGATTATAGGTGTGGCCCACCACACCCAGCTATATGCTGAGGTTCTTGAAGGTCATCAGTGGAAAGCAAGCTCTGACAGGCTCTACTAAGCTGAAGAAATTTCAAGGATAGTCCTGACAATAGACTGTGTCTGCCACTTTAGGACCAGTGTAGCAAAGTACAGAGAAGCTCATCATCATTATTGGATGATGCATTCTTTGGCCATGGTAACCAATGAAACAGAGCAAAAATACAATTTTCACAGGGATACTGTTAATAGGAAAGGGGACAAAAATGCTAAGATTCCCATAGTTTGGGAACCACTTATGAATAATATTTTAATTGAGAGTATTTAAAATACGGTATTTTTGCTCAGTGACTTGGTAACTGAGCAAATGAATTGGTAACTGCTGGAGAACTTAACTCCAATAATATTGATATTCTTGCTATAAATGAAATGAGAAGATGAAACAAGCTGAAAATAAATGGAAATATGACTTCCTGCTTTTCTTCAGGGAAAAGAATAAGAATATTCATAGTTAGCTTAATGGGTCACCCAAAGGCAATAAGAAGCACCATTTTACTTGGTTATGGCACCTTACACTGCTCATAATGAGTAGAAGGGCCATGAGGAAGACAATTGTAACCAGTATAGCAGGCTCAGAGAGCCTGAAAGGAAGTAGTATATTCTACTATTTTTTATATTAAAAAATTAGAAAGGTAGGAAGGGAGAAGGTTGTGAAGGACTTTAAATACAACACAAAGGGCTTCCTATTTGATCTTGAGAATAATTGGAGCCACTGGAGCTGTTTAAACATGGGGAATGCGCAAATACTCCTATGTTTGGAGTTTCATTGTTGTTATTGTTTAGTTATTTTTCAGTCACATCCAACATTTCATGTCCCCATTTGGGATTTTCTTGGCAAAGATAAATGGAGTAATTTGCTATGTCCTTCTCCAGATAATTTTACAGATGAGGAAACTGAGGCAAATAGCGTTAGGTGACTTGCCCAAGATCACACAGCTTGTAAATGTCTGAGACCAGATTTGAACTCAGGAAGAGGATTCTTGCTGACTTCAGGCCTGACATTCTATCCACTGTACCATTTTGCTGTCCCATATGGAGATGATGGAGAAGACAAGAAGGTCAGAAGCACATAGAGAGGTTAGCCTGGGCAAAAAGAGTCATCTCATCATCAAAGACTGGACTGAAGGAGGAAGTTGCAAAGAGCAATATTAGAGGTATGTGAGATGATGATAAGGTAAGAAAGAGCTGCCTCCAAATGGCTTCAGTGGACTATGAGGTAAAATCCTTAGCAAAGAGGATGGGAATAGAAAGTGGTACAAAAAGTTTGAGGAGAGAAGAAAAAGTTCATAATAGTCACTGTAATGCGTGTAAAGAAAAAACAATTAGAAGAAAGATTAGAGATGAAACGACATCATATGCAATTACAACATCACCAATTTGGCCTTTTTAAGCAGATTTGACTTGTTGGCTGGAATAAAGAGGAAATAGACAAAGGCTCAGATGCTGATTGCCACTATTTTTAAAAAGAAAAGTGTAATCAAGGTGGAAATAATCATCATGATGAAGTCAAAAGAACCTAGAAACCACTACAGTTGCTGTGAACTGTACAGAAATGTAAAGAAATGTCTTAGGTGGTAACAATTTTCCTAAGAGTTAAGGCTGAGTGGACACTCAAAGATGTAACAGGGCATCCTTCTCACATATGGCTCTGACTAGATACCTTGTAGAGTCCCTTATAATTCCGGCATACTATGACTCTTTCTCTATTGGTAGAGTTACCACAAGAAGGTTGCTGGTGAGACATAGTCTAATCAAACTAAGGCTAGAAAAAGAGGAAGCAGATATCTATTTCAAGGGGCTTTTTTCAAATATCAAATTATAGGGCTGATCTTTATTTGATATATGTATAGATGCATATTATATATGACACACACACCTTTTAATCATAATACATGTTCTATCTGACTATACTTTTTCAAAATATATTTAGTATTTTATTTTTCCGTAGTTACATATAAAACAATTTTAACATTCATTTTTAAAACTCTGAGTTTTGAATTCTCCCTCTTCCCCCATTGAGAAGGCGAGCAATTCAATATAGGTTATACATAAATAGTCATGCAAAATATTTCCATAATAATCATGTTGTAAAAGGCCAAAAAACCCTTAAGAAAAATAAAGTAAAAATATACATCAATCTGTACTCAGACATCACCAATTCTTTTTCTGGGGGTGTGTTAGCATTTTTTGTCATAAGTCCTTCAAAGTTGTCTTGGAACATTGTACTGCTGAGAATCATCTTACAATAATGCTGGTAGTTTGCACACAGTAGATCTCACTTTGCATCAATTCATGGAAGTTTTTCCAGGTTTTTTCTGAGGGTATCCTGCTCATCATTTCTTATAGAAAAATAGTATTTCATCATAATCACATGCCACATTTTGTTCATTTATTGACCAATTGATGGGCAGATCCTCAAGTTTCAATTTTTGGCCCCCAGAAAAAAAACTGCTATAAATATTTTTTGTACATATAGATACTTTTCCTTTTTGTTGTTTATCTCTTTTGGTATACAGACCTACTAGTGGTATTTCTGGGTCAAATGATATGCAGGTTTTATAGTCCTTTGTGCATAGCTCCAAATTGTTCTACAAAATGGTTCAATCAGCTCAACTCTACTTCCAATGCATTAATGTCTCATTTTCCCCACAATTCCTCCACCATTTATCATTTTCTTTTACTATTCTACTAGCCAATCTAATAGGTATGTGTTAGTACCTAGGGATTTTTCTTTGCATTTCCCCAGCCAATAGTGAGTTAGAGCATTTTTCCATATGACTATAGATACTTTTGATCACCAAAAGGTTGATTTTTCTAACAGGACAACTGAACAAAGGTGCTGAGATCTTTAGAATTAGTATAACAACAGCAACAACAACAAAAATAACAATATAAGAACAGCTAGCATTTGTGGAGTGCTTTTGATCTGTTATCTCATTTGATCCTCACAACAATCCCTAAGAAGCAAGTGCTTTTGTTATCCCCATCATGCAGCTGAGGAAACTGAGGCAGACTAAGATAAGGTGATTTGCCCAGGGTCATGTAGCTAGTAAATGACTGAGGCAGAATTTGAACTCTAGTTTTCCCTAGTCCAGGATTTCAAGCCAAAATCCCCGATTTGAATTGCGGTTCTTGTACTTACTATTTGTAACATTGGGCAAGTCGCTTATTCTTTATACATCAGAGTTATTTCATCTACAAAATGAGAAGGTTGAAATCACTTCCAGCTGTGCTATTCTGTGATCCCAGACCAGATAGCTGTTCCCTGGGGATGATTTAGTTTCAGATTCTATAGATGCAGGGGGTTTGATCAGGTCACTGCTCAAGGTCCTTCCAAAATCTAGGTTTCCATGGATTTTTGTTCTGAATTATTTAGGGCTGAAGGCCCAAGGAATCTGGATCACAGCATCTTCTCTTGAATTGTGTTTATAGCAAGTATGTGGGGCTTCCAAACATCTGCTGACTTCTTACATACAGGAACAATGGCCACTTTTGGTTTTGGTTTAATAATATTTTATTTGTCAAAAAAAGCAAAATGTTTTGCTTCCACCCTCCTATCCCCATGTACACGCATACATTTTTCCTATGCTCTCCAAGTCTGAGCAGGAAACACAAAGTTTTCAGGGCTGACTCATCCCTTCCTCAGGAGCACCTCATCCATCATCTCAGCAGACTGACTCTGATCACTCTTTTCAGAATCATTGATCGTGAGCTTCCCTCTCTTCCATTCTTCCCAATAATCTGGCCAAGTAACCCCCAACCCAAGTGAAAGAGACCCCAGTAAGAAGCAGAATAGTAAGGTGGAAGGTGCCATGTATTTGGATCCACTTGTTTATCTTCTTTGCTCTGCCAATTCTGAGGAGTCTCAATGTTTTCATCTATAAAATGGGAATATTAATCCCAATTTCTTTCTACAGTGCTTAAAGTTGTATAGCGCTTTTTTTGAAGGTTTAGTTTATTTTTAATTAATAGCTTTTTCTTTTCAAAATATATGCACAGATAGTTTTCAGCATTCACCTCTGCAAAACCTTGTGTTGCAATTGTTTTCTCCACCCTTCCCCCCACCCCTCCCCTAGATGGCAAGTAATCCAATATATGTTAAATGCGTGCAATTCTCCTATACATATTTCCAGTTATCATGCTGCACAAGAAAAATCAGATCAAAAAGGAAAAAAAAAGAGAAAGAAAAAAAAGCAAACAAACAACAAAAAAGTGAACATACTATGTGGTGATCCACATTCAGCCCCATATTTCTCTTTTGAGATGCAGATATAGAGCTCTTTTTTCATGGTAAGCCCTTCCAAACAGCAGTAGAGGCCCTGCAATCTTCATTCTACAGAAGAGGAAGTTGAAGCTCAGAAAGGTCAAGTGACTGACTTGTTTATTGGGATTCAATTAGTAAGAGCCAGGTCTTTAGCCCAGGTTCTCTGATTTCAAATCTAGACACCTGAGTGCCTCAAAATACCTAACTCATAGGACTATTGGATGGCAAACAATTTTAATTTTATTATCTAAGATGAGGAAATTGAGTCACACAGAGAGGATATGACATTAATATAGGCGGTACCAAAAGTCTTCGTACGATTTTAAGCAGATTTCGTCTTAGCTAGGCTTAAACCTGCACAAAGACTTTTAGGACAACTTAAATCAATGTCACAATGTAAGTTAATGGTGGATCCAGGACTAGAATCCAAAGTTACTGACTTTCAATCTAGTACTCTTCCTATTTTGATACCCTGTGCTTTCCTAGAAAGGAACATGATGAAGTTGAAAGCATAGGGATTTTTGAGTCAGAGGCCATGGTTTCAAAACATGGCTTTGATGTTTACTAGCTGTATACCTTGAGCACACCCATTAAATTCTCTGTGACTGTTTCCTCATTATTAAAATGGCAGTAAAGATAACTGCTGTACTTCTTTCACAATGCTATTGAAAGGGATGTGTTAAATGAGTCTTGTAAAGCATGTAACCTGAGTACCCTAAAATTGCATTCATATCTTTAACAGACTTGCCTTACTTATACTGGTGGCTGATGCTTTCTTTATATTCTATGAAAACCCTCAAATGCCAGGTGGAATTGATGCAAAGCTATATTCTGCCACAGGCTGCCTTTGTCATCATTCTGAATGCCGTGTGAGGAAAAATCAAGCTTTTTCTCTGAAAATGAGATTTTCTCATTTTCTCTGAAAATGAAAATTTCTTCTTCTATAAAATGAGCACAGTAGCAATAAATACTTGTCAATTGGAATGTAATTGAAAAAATAAATTAAAAGGCTAGCTGGAGAAATAGGAACTTCCGTTATAACTAGTATAATTGATTCTTTAAGCCGGGATAAAAAATTTTACATTTATTTAATTAAATGTTTTTTTTTTCTTTTGGTTCCAAAATGGGGGAAAAGTTGGTTGCTATTGTTTTTCTATTCTGTTTCTGCTGAAAATGCCCATTTGACCTTTGAGTCAGATAAGCTTCCCATAATCTTTCACTTTGTGAAATCTGCAAATTTGCCAGGCATTGCCAGGAATGAAGAGTATTTGCCTGGGACTTATTTACAGAGGTGTGGTGGGTGGAGTTAGGTGGAGAAGTTCAAGTTAAATTTAGGGGCCAAAGGACAGGTTTTGTGACAGTTGAGTATTAAATAGTTTGAGTCACATAAGCAGGAATTTGGGTGCAGGGAGAGGCAGGAGTAAGGAAGTAGGGAGGGAGATATTCTTAAACAACAATCATTTCCAATAGAACCCCATTGAAAAAGATTAAATGAAGTAACCCTCACCCCTAAAATAAAAATAAAAAAAACACCTTAAGCTTTACAAAGCACTTTTCTCTCAATCTTATGAAGTAAGGAGTGCAAAGATGAGGAAACTGAGGCCCATTGATAAGAATAAGAACTGCATCTGTGTTTTCATTGATATAAGAAATTCCTAGCTGGGAAAACTCTCTCTGTCAATGCAGGCAGATGTCTTTTTTGCATTTTATAATCCTAGAGATTCCCCTGGATCAGGGAGAGGTTAAATGATTTACCCAGGGTCACCCAGCCAGAAACATAACTGATTTCAAGGCCATCTCTCTAACGACAATTAAAAAAAACCAAAACAACCCCAAAATGTTTTCAAAAGCCATATGATAGAATGCTCCAAGTCAATAACAAAAAATAGAATTAGAACAATCAAAACAACCCAGATGTTTTGATTCACATCTGGGAAATTGGCAAAGATGTCAAAAGATAGGAAAAGTCCATGCTGGAAGAGAACAGGTATTTTTTCTTAGTGAAAAGAAGTTCACATTTACAAACAACAACTTTGAAAAGCAAGTATAAATAAGAATTCCCATTTCTATAAGGTTTAAGTTTCCTGAAGCATTCTCTTCACAGTTGTCCTATAGAATGAGAATTGCAAATAAGTTTATCCCCATTCTACAGATGAGGAATCAGAGACTCAGAGACATTAGATTTCTTGCCTATAATCACAAAGATATTCATTGTCAGAACCAGGACTCCAACCCAGTGCTGTTTCAAGGTTCAGTACTTATCCTCTTGATCCTCATGGCCTCTCTAAATGAGGGAGTGGGTGAGAATTCAGGGTGAGCTCCTCACAGAGTACCCTAGAGGAAGCAATGAAGCCAGGCCAAGCTTCGAGTTGCATGAGAGTCAGTATGCCAGTCAGGAAACATAAATCAGACTGTTTCAGGACCAGGTACCAATGGGGTCTGCTCTCTGGAAGGTGCTACCTTCCAAGAGACTACTTTCTAGGCAGAGCTCCACCCCTGGAAAGGGGCAGTCTGCCCTAGTCTTAGACATATGCCCCATGAGGAGTACCAAGATTTTCATGTTTTATCTTGCTCTTTCATATCTCCAGAGCATTTTATATCTTCAGGAGAAACAACAGACTCAACAAGACTCAAGAATGTAACATTCTGCCACCCTCCAGAGTTCTCAATTTGGTTCCTGGTGGTAGAAGGGAGTCCTATTCCATTGTGACAAAAAGCCACTCTAGATCATCATCCAAGGAACTGATAAAATGTTAAGTAGTGCAGGGCTCGGAAGGGATAGAACCTGTGGCACTCTGTAATAGACTGCTAGTATACAACATGGTACAGAGGGTAAAAGCCCTGGGTTCAAATTTCATCTCTGATACATATTGCCTTTGTGACCTTAAATATGTTGTTTCATTTCTACTGCCTCAGTTTCTTTATCTGCCAAGGAAGGGGGGGCAGAGGTCCCTTCCAGCTCCAGATCTAGAAGCCCATGTGTGACCCTGAAAAAGTCCTTTGCTCTCTATGGTCTCAATTTCCCTCTATATAAAATGAGTGGGTTGGACTTGATGGCTTCTGAAGCTCTTTCCTGTTGCCAACCTATGACCCTTTGAATGATCCTGGGCAAGTTCCTTCCTTTCTCTTCTGTAAAATGAGGAGGTGGGACTGAGTGGCATCTGAGGTCCTTGCCATTTCTGGATCTCGGGTCTAGAATCTAGTTATTTCCAGTCCTTAATCAAAATTAAGTTTTCAACAAGGTACAAATTCACCCCACAGTTCTATCATCCATCTCAGATTCCATCCGTCTTGTCTACCCGAGACTTTGGGAAATGCTTTATTGAATTCAAAATGTATAATATTCCTGATATTCCCATTAAATATGTTACAACGAACCTATCGTCTCATTTATGGGAGTCTTCATTGCAAGACAATGCCGATCCCAAGAAATCTCTGCCTGACTCTCCCATGTGTTTCTTGCCCTTGTTATCCCAAATCCATCCTTCCCAGGGGATCTACTTGGACCCACTAAGGGTCTTCTGCTAACTATTCTCACTATGCAGAGCTACTAATGAAACATATTAGGCTCTCCAGAGCACTGGGACTCTTGATGTCACTCTTCCTTGTTGTCCTTGATGTCACTCTTCCTGCCACCTTCAGGGTTCACTCACTGCCCTTTAGATGCCCCACAACTTTATGGTATCCCATGACTCACAACCATCCAGTTTTTTCTATTTTTTTTTTCTTTTGTGAAGCAATTGGGGTTAAGTGACTTGCCCAGGATCACACAGTTAGGAAATGTTAAGTGTCTGAGGTTGGATTTGTACTCGGGTCCTTCTGACTTCAAGATAGGTGCTCTATCCATTGCACCATCTAGCTGCCCTCCCCCACAACCATCCAATTTCACAGAAGGATGTTGATATTAATATGATGAGCTGTTGTTTCAGAGAAAGTACTCTCCCAATTATTTGTTGAATTACATATTGAAATCTAAACAAGAGACACTGCCACTTGTTTAGTTTTTCTTTGTGTGGATCATTACGCCCAATTCTTTTTGGATGATTATAAGTCTGAGAAAGCAGGCTCTACAGTGTTCCAGGACATTGTAATCAGCCCAATTATCATTCACAAACACATAAGACATAGTGGGGATTCCTTCAGTGTATGGGTTGGATTCTGTGGTTGCTGAGGTCCCTCCCAAAACTCCAGTTCTGTGATTCTGTGGGACCAGTGTTCACTTTAGAATATTGTTCGTAAATCAATGCATTCAAGCAGGCCACCCTAGGGGGAAAGGAATGGAGTTTCATTTGGTATGATCCACTCTTAGTCAACCCATATTGGCTCCCAGTGACCACCACATCCATTTGTACTTACTCATGAATCATGAATCATTTTATCTCTTCTCCCAAAGAAAACTATCAAGCTTATTGGATCATAGGAGCCACTTTTAAAAGAGCAATCAGGCTTCATCTGCTTAATTGTGGTGGAACAGGATGAATAGGTTATTGGGAGGCAGATTTCAGTTCAACATAATGAAAAGCTTTGTTCAAATTAGAGCTGACCAACAATAGAATGGCTCACCTTGAATAATAATACTAGAGTGCCCTGTTCCTGGAAATATTCATGCAAAGAGTGAATGACCATTTTTATTGGATGTTGGATAAATAATTCATGGCCTAGGCAGGAACCATAGTCCTGCAGTTCTATGAATATGTGGCTCCTTTTATGAAGATCAGGACACTTATTGAGAGGCACAATGATACCATGGAAAAAGCTCTGGTCTTGGAATAAAAAATTTTGGGTCTCAGTCTTGACTTTCATTCACTACCTGCATGATTTAGGACTCGAACAACTTATGTTCTAACAACTCTAAAAGCTTTAGCTCATGCTCTAAATTAAAGAGGTGATATGATATGTCCTAGAGCTGAAATCAGGAAGAACCAAGTTTAATTCCCAACATTTGCTAGTCATGTGACCATGGACAAATCACTAACCCTCTCTCAGTTTTAGTGTCCTTATCTGTAAAATGAAGATGATATCTCTAATATTTACTTCACAAGGTTGTTGTGAAGCTCAAATGTGGCCATGTATGTTACACACTTTGTTAATTTTAAAAAGCTATATATATGATATATAACTAATGGTAGTTATTTTTGTTCCATGTTGCAAAGTTCATCCCCAGTTCTGACATTCCCTGTTCTAATCCCACTCCCAGCTCTGACATTGTCTAAAGTTCCTCCCTGCTTTGACATTCATTGGACTAAGGTCTCATTTAGCTCCGACAGTCTCTGCTCTAAGTTCACCTCTCCCCATCATTTCAGCTCTTAGTCTCTGTTCCATGATCACTCAGCACTAACAATGTTCTAAAGTCCCTCTCAATCTGGCATTGTCTGTTCTAAGGTTCCTGTGAGCTCTGCTATTCTCTGTGCTAAAGTTCCATTTAATTCTGCCAGTCTCTTTTTGAAGGTGCCTTTTAGCTCCAACAGTCTCTGTTCTAAGTCCCTCTTTGCCATATTTTCTGTTCTATGAAGACCATAACTATACTTTATACTAATACTATAACGATAACATTCTGAGATCCCTTCCAATTTGGAAATTCCATGCATTTTAAAAATAAAATAATAATTCAATAATATCAACAAGCAGACCCCACAGAAAATATTAGAAAGAAGGGACCCTATTTAGACAAAGGCTGAAACTTGAGAATGTTATAATTTCTTTCTATTCTGTCTCCACCCCCAAGAAAAAGACAACTTCCTGTTTATTGGGGAGGGAGGAGGGGAAGAGGCTTATTTCAAAGGTTCAAAGGAGGCCTCGGACCCCAAAGCATTCTTATAAAAGAACATCTCAGTCATTTAAGTGCAGATGAATTGAGAGACATGTGGGTTATATTTCCTTTAAAATACACATGGCTTTTAACAACTCCAGGGAACAGGGCTTCAGGCAAAACAGACCTTGGCTTAGTGTGAACCCCAAACATTTGAGAAAGTAGATCAAGATGTTCTACAAACACCAGAGGTGGCCTGGGGCATCTGTCCCTAATGAATTTTGTGTAATTGGTATTAGTGATAATAATAGCAACATTTTCCAAGTAGCTGCCATCCCAGAAGCCCCAGAGCCCTTTACAAGGCACCCCAAGAAGCTCTGCTTTCCCCTTCATATCATAGGGCACCTTCATGCTCCCAGTCACTGCCCAGATGGCCCAACATAATTCTTTCTAAGACAACAAGAGCTTTCCCTATGTAGGCTCCATTACTGAATGGGAGAAGGCCCCGTGCCCGCAAGGGGTTGGATGGGGGGAGGAGTCAATGGCAGTGATAGCTTCTTGTTCTAGTATCAGATTCTAAATGCTAGGGTTTCTACTACACTGCAAGTAGGGGAGGGACCACTGAGAAGGAAGCCAACAGAACAGGGATCTGAGTCAGTAATAAATGGGATACTAAAGCATCTTTCCACATAAACCACTAGATTTGGAGATGGGGAAGGAAAAGGGAAAAGAATAAGCATTTTTAAAGTGCCTACTATGTGCCAGGCATTGTGCTAAGAGTTTTCCTAATATGATATCATTTCATCCTCACAAGAACTCTGGGAAGTCGGTACTCTTATTATCCTCATTTTACAGGTGAGGAAACTGAAATTAAGTGACCTTTACAGTTTTATATGACTAGTAAGAATCTGAAGCTGGATTTGAACTCTGGTCTTTCCAACTTCGGATCCAGCATTCTATCCACCAAGCCACCTAATTGCCAGAAAGATAGGGACAGAGAGAGACCCAGAGGAGAGAGCAGAAAAAAAGAGATAGAGAGAGAAATGGAAACAAAGACAAATAGAACTAGAGAAGATATAGACAAAGCTATGGAGAGAGATATAGAAAGAGGGAGGGAGAGAGAAAGGAAGAGATGGAGATAGAGGCAGGGACAGAGAGAGACAAGTTTAAATTCCATTTGTGACACTAGATATGTGATTCAACCTGCATATGTTCCGTGACTTACTTTTTTAAGTCGTAGTGTTTCCATTGGTTTCCTCACCTATAAACTTTAAGGGTTAGACTGGTTGAGCTCTCAGGACTGAGACTACAATTCTCTGACTCACATGTATTTTGCCTTTCTTTCTTCCATGTGAAGTGATTACAATTAAATGACTTGCCTAGGGTCACAAAGTCAGGAAGTAAGTGACTGAGGCTGGATTTGAACTCAGGTCCTCCCCACTTCAGGTCCAGTGCTCTATCCACTGCACCATCTAGCTGCCCACTCACAAATATTTTGTATATAAAGGACTGAAGTCTGATTGCTTACGAAGCAGCTTTCATCTGTTTTCTAATTCTGTTCATTAATGAACCTACCTATATAATTCTAATTATCCAACTGCATGGTGGCCTTTGGTCACTGAGCACTAATGCACAAGTCACTATTTGAACTCAATCTCCTGATTCTGAGTTCATTTCCTAATTGAGTCCTAATGCAGGAAATGGAATAGCAGGTCCATTGGGCAACTGATTGTTTTGACCCACAATCAAAAATGAGTACAGATCATTGAAAAGGAGGTGGGTAGTAAGCCTCCAAGAAATAGTCCAACCAAAGTTCTGCTTTGGGTCCCTCTGAGGCAAGTTTGTAAAAGAAGTTGGCTGGGCAGTGCCTTCCAACAGAAGGTAAAATAAGACTAATGCCAACCAGTGTCTTTTATGAAAAGTTATGCACAAATTGGAAACTAGTATGGCAGAAACCAGGCATTGACTAGCACCTAACACCCTATACCAAAATAAGGTTGAAATGGGTTCATGATTTAGACATAAAGGGTGGTACTATAAGCAAATTAGGAGAATAAGGGATAGTCTACCTCTCAGACTAGCTTATCAGATTTGTGAAGAAGAAAGGAAGGAATTTATGGCCAAAGAAGAACAAGAGGACATTATGGAATACAAAATGTATAATTTTGAGTATATGAAATTTAAAAGATTTTGTACAAACAAAACCAATGCAGCCAAAATTTTAAGAGAAGCAGAAAACAGAGGAAAAATTTCACATCCAACAGTTCTGATAAAGGCTTTATTTCCATATAGAGAATTGACTCAAATTTATAAGAATATGAGCCATTTTCCAGTTGACAAATGATTAAAGGACATGGACAATTTTTATATGAAGAAATTAGAGCCATTTATAGTTATATGAAAAAATGCTCCAAATCACTATTGATTAGAGAAATACAAATTAAGACAATTTTGAGATACTTCACACCTCTCACATTGGCTAAGATGATAGAAAAAGATAATGATAAACTTTGGAGAGGAGGTGGGAAAACTGGGATACTAATACATTGTTGGTGGAATTGTGAACTGATCCAACCATTCTGGAGAGTAATTTGAAACTCTGCCTAAAGGGCTATCAAACTGGGCATATTCTTGGATCCAGCAGTGTCTCTACTGGTCTTGTATCCCAAAGAAATCATAAAAAAGGCAAAAGGACTGACATGTGCAAAAAATGTTTGTGGCCGCCCTTTTTGTAGTGGCAACTGGAACTTAATGGATGCCCATCAATTGGAGAATGGCTGAATAAATTATGGTATATGAATGTTATGGAATATTATTGTTCCATAAGAAACAATCACCAGGATTATTTCAGAGAAGCCTGGAGAGACTTAATGAACTGCTGCTAAGTGAAGTGAGAAGTACCAAGAGAATACTGAATAATGTTATGTACAGCAACAAGATTATGTGATGATCAACTTTGATGAACTTGGTTCTTTTCTACAATGAAGTGAATCAGGCCAATTCCAATAGATTCTGTGGAGAGAGCCATCTGCATCCAGAGAGAGGACTGTGGGGACTGAATGTGGAATACAACTCTCAGTATTTTTATCTTTGTTGCTGCTGCTGTTTGCTTGTTTGCTTTTTTTCTCTCTCATTTTTTTCCATTTTGATCTGATTTTTCTTGTGCAGCATGATAGTGGAACTATGTTTAGAAGATTTGAACTTGTTTAACTTGTATTTACTTGCTGTCTACGGGAGAGGGGAGGTGAGGAGGGAGGGAAAAATGTGGAACACAAGGATTTGTTAGGGTTAATGTTGAAAACTATCTTTGCATGTATTTTGAAAAAGAAAAAAACACATAAAAAAGAACAAAAAAAGAAATATTAAAAAAAATTATACTGATCATCCCAGCTGTCTCCCTTCCCCTGCTATCTCCAGCTAAAGGGGAAAAAGTCATCAAGTTACAGAATTCTGAAAAAATAAATCTTGACTTTTTCTGCCAGGTGTGTGCCAGCTTCCTCCTGCAGACTGTTCCTGTGAGTTCTTCTCTCCAGAGTCAGCCTTTCCCAATCCTGTGTGGACTGAATTGGGAGAGAAGGGGGAATTTCGAAAATCACCGAACCTCACCATTTCCTTATGTTTAAAATGCAGTTAATAACATCTGCATCATCTGCCTCCAATGGTGTCAAGTGGTAGTCAAGGGATAAAAAAGTGGGCACAGATGTGAAAGATATTTCTTTGGGAAAATCAAAAGGACTTGCTAACTCCTTGGAAATGGGGCTGGGGTGCATGCAATGGAAAGAGAAATAAATGCCTGTTAGGCAAGCCTCCCCCACCTTCTTGGAGTCATTAGCTTTCTGGAAAGTATAAGGGGTGATGAGTTACTATTTCACATTTTAGGTATTTGTCAGTGGGTTCTTATGCATTTCTCGTCCCAGAAATTTATATAGCACCTGCTGTGTGTGAAGCACTGTACTAAGTACTTTACAAATATCTCATGTGATCTCCACAACAACCCCGGGAGATGAAGGTCAGAGTAAAGTGAACTTTTAGGGTGTGAAGTGGTTTCTGGAACACAATAGAGAAAGTCCAGGAAAGTCGGGAGTGCAGCCTGGAGAGAAATGAAGATCTAGGATTCTCAGGAAATACAGTACAATAGTATTCCATCACAATCATATACCACAACTTATTTGTCCATTCCCCAAATTGGTTTGAATAGAAAGAGGAACAACTAGAGGAAGGAAAAAAAAGGTCCCCAAAGAACTGGAAACAAAGGAGATGTCCATCAATTGGGAAAAGGCTAAATAAATTGTGACAGAATATCACCAAGTCATAAAAAACACAAATATAAAGATTGCAGAGAAGCATGGGAACATCTATGAATTGATACAGAGAGAAGTCAACAGAACAAAGAAACTAATATATCCAATGACAACAGCAAGGTAAATCCAAAGAACAAAAAAAATGGAAATGAACAGGCTTGACTCTGATATTTATTTATCTTCGAGCAAGTCATTTCAACTTCCTAAGTCTCAGTGGTCTTTTTTTTGTAAAAATGAAAATAAGAATGCCAGTTATATCTACCTCACTCCATGGCTGTAAAGCTCAAATGGAATAATGTATGCACAACATTGTGTAAACATGAAAGCATTATTTATCATTCAATTATTATTTCAGGCATGGGAGACTGTGCAAAAGCACACGGGCAGGCAAAGTGATGCAGAGTTTAGGGAATGGCAAGTAGCCCAATTTGCCTGAAAGAGAGGAATGTGCTTATAATAAACTTGGAAAGGTAGGCTAGAGTCAAATTGTGAAAGGCAGGAAACATCAAACTGAGTGCTTTATATTTTAATCCCTGAGGCAATAGAAAATCACTGAGGAATCTCCAGTAGAGGAGTGACATGGTCCGAATTTTACTTTGGAAAGATTTTTTTGACAGTCATGAAAAAATTGGAGTGGGAAGCAGAGAAACCAGTGAAGAGACTACTGTAATAATCTGGCTGTACCTGGTAAGAGCATATATGGAATATTGTGCTCAATATTGACAAACTGAAGCACAAGGCTTGGTCACAGAGATGGCGGTGTGTGGAATATAATAGCTATGCTCAGTTATTTGAAAAGTTATTATATGCAAGGGGTAGTAGATTTACTCTGTCCACTCAGGAAGCAAGAATCAGGAGCAATAGTTGGGAGCTGTGGAGAGTCACATTTTATTTACTTGCACTGAGTAAACACTTCCTTATGCTAGAGCTGTCCAAGAGATGGAATGGGTGGCCTTTGTAGGAGATGAATGTCTCTTCAGTACTAGAATCAGTCAGATGATAGAGGCAATGATGGGCTGAAATTAATGGAAAGCTTTGTGTAGAGTCAGAAACAACTGAATTCAAATCCCACCACAGATATTTATTAGCTATATCATCCCAGGCAAGTCACTTAAGCTCTTACTTTCCTCATCTATAAAATGGGGATAATTATAGTACTTATCTCACAAGGTTGTTATATTACATGAGATCATATTACATGAATATGTGTATATGTAAATCCCAACCTAAATCTTATTATTATTACCACTGGAACTCTTCAGTCATAGGCTAAAGGGATTCCATAGAGCAGACTCTTGTCCACATACAGGCTACACTAGATGACCTCCAAGGTCTCTTCAAAATCAGGGATCCTGTCATTTTGTATTCTTCTAAGCCTTATATTCCTGGATTAACAGTCTATATATAGTATCTTCAACTGCTTTCCAATCTGCCTGATACACAGATGTAACCTTGATATTCCCTTGTTCAAAAACCATCAATGGCTCCCAATTGCCTATAGGATAAAGCACAGCAATTCCTAATTAATATGGAAGGGGTATAGTTTGAAGAGGCACAAAGGAAATTAAAAATTTTTAGAGAATTGGAATTCTATTAAATAATGTGAATAATTAAACTAAGTTAATAAAATGTTGCCAATTAATAGACTTAACAGAAACTGCCTTAGTAAATACAGAAGGATTCATTGAAATGAGCACATTATGTGCAGACCAATGATATTTTCAAACTATTTCTCTCTAAGTCTCTTTGAAATCGTCTTGACACTTTATTTGAAGAGCAAACAGAGCTAAATAAAAGTTAACTTCAGGCCAGCTATTTCCAAAACATAAATTCTAAACATGGAGTCTTAAAGATGGAAGGGACCTTAGAACAAAGAATGCCAGAGCTGGGGGCAGTGAATTCAAGTCTCTGGGCTTACCTTATTTATTTTTTTTGGAGGGGAAGGGGAACACATAATGGTCATCTTTAAAAGTTTCCCACAATATATTTTATTTCATTAAATATTTTTAAATTACATGTGCATTTTAACATTAAGTTTTAATTTCAATATTTTATTTTCCAATTACATGTAAAAACATTCTAATCTTCATTTTTAAAAATTAGCTCCAAATTCTCTGCCAACCTTTCCCCCCCTCCCCATCATTGAGAAGGCAATTTTATAAAGGTTATGCATATGCAGTCATGCAAAACATATTTTCATATTAAACATGTTGCAAAAGAAAACACAGGAGTCCTCAAGAAAAATAAAATTAAAAATGAGTATTCGTCGATTTGCATTCAGATTCCATCATTTCATTTTCTAGAGATAGATAGTATTTTTCATAATAAGTCATTCAGAATTGTCTTGGATCTTTGAATTGCTGGGAATATCTAGATCATTCACAATCGATCACCATACAATATTGCTGTTAAAGTGTATACTGTTCTCCAAGTTCTGTTTACTTCATTTTGCATTAGCTTACATAAATCTTTCCAGGTTTTTCTGAAAGTATCCTGCTCACCATTTCTTATAACACAATAGTATTCCATCACAACATCTACCACAACTTCTTCAGCCATTTCCCAATTATAGTTATTTCAATTTTCAGTTCTTTGCCACCACAAAAAAGCTGCTTTAAATATTTTTATACAATAAGTCCTTTTTCTTCTTCTCTTGTCTTTTTGGGATACAGACATAATTAGGAGTATTGCTGGGTCAAAAGATAAGCAGTTTTATAGTTCTAAATTGTTTAGACTTAGGTGGAATTGTCATTTTTATTACATTGGCTCAGGCTACCTATTAGCAATTAATAGTTCTCCAATTACTTATATCTGACAATTTGTGTAAAAAGAGTTTTATAATTGTGTTCATATAGTTCCTGGGTTTATCTTGGCAACTAGGCTTCAAAGTATGTTATGTTTTCTGCTGCTATTTTATTTTATTCATTTAATAGTATTTTATTTTTCCAATTACATGTAAAGATAGCTTTTGATATTCATTTTTGTAAGATTTTGACTTCCAGATTTTTCTCCCTCCTTTCCTTCCCTTTTCCCTCCCTAAGACAGCAAATAATTTAATATAGGCTATATGTATTCACTCATGTTAAAGATATTCTAGATCAGTCATATTGTGAAAGAAGAATCAGAACAAAAAAGAAAAACCATGAGAAAGAAAAAAAATTAAAAAGTGGAAATAGTATGCTTTGATTTGCATTTAGACTCCATAGTTCTTTCTCTGAATGTGGATGGAATTTTATCATAGTATTTTGAAATTGTTTTGGATCACTGTATCTCTGAGAAGAGCTAATTCCATTATAGTTGATCATCCCACAATGATGTTATTGCTGTGTACAGTGTTCACCTTGTTCTCAGCACAGTTCATGTAAGTCTTTTCAGGTTTTTCTGAAATCTGCTTGTTCATCATTTCTTATAGCACAATAATATTTCATTACATTCACATGCCACAACTTGTTTAGCCATTCCCCAATTGATGGACATTCTCTAAATCCCCAATTCTTTATTACCACAAAAAGAGATGCTATAAATATTTTTGTACATATGGGTCCTTTTCCCTTTTTAATGATCTCTTTTGGGTTACAGACTTAGTAGTGGTGTTATTAGGTCAAAGGGTATATTTACTTTTATAGTTGTTTGTACATAGTTCCAAGATGCTCTCCAGGCTGGTTGGATCAGTTCACAATTTCACCAACAATTCATTTAGTATGCCTGTTTCCTCACATCTCCTTTAATATTTATTTATCATTTGCTTTTTCTGTCATATTAGCTAATCTGATAGATGGTATGTCAGATTTGTTTTAATTTGCATTTCTCTAATCAATAGCGATGTTGAGTCAAGCTTCTTATGTGTTTGTGTGTGTGTGTATTTTTTTCTGCTTATACAGCTATATTAACTTTTTAAAATACACATTTCTTTATAAATATGTTGGGAGAGAAAAATCAGAACAAAAGGGAAAAACCAAAAGCAAAAGAAAAGTGCACTAGCATATATTGATTTACATTCAATCTCCATAGTTCATGCAGATGCTGTTTTCTATCCAAAGTGACTGGGAATGCCTTGGATCCCTAAACCACTAAGAAGAACCAAGTTTTTCATAATTGATCATCGCACAATCTTGCTGTTACTATGTATAATATATTCTTGGTTCTGCTTGCTTTGCTCAGCATCAGTTCATGTAAATCTTTCCAGGTCTTTCTAAAATCAACTTGATCATGATTTTTTATAGAACAATAATATTCCATTACTTTCATATACCATAACTTATTCAGCCATCCCTCAATTGATGGGCATCTGCTCATTTTCTAATTCTTCAGAGCACAGCTTCTTAAATTGTGGGTTGTTATTCCACATGGAGTCATGAAACTGAATGTAAGGGTCACAAAAATTTTAGCAACAATAAAAGGTATTAAATATTCTATGAAGATTTAATTCTTTATGTCAAAATAAATAAGCACACACATTTCATTAGCATGCAAATCTTTTTGTTTTTAATAAATGGTAAAATTACATGTATGCAAAATAATTGTTTTGATACAAGTTTTTTATCATTTACTATCAGTAAATGTTTAATTTGTATAGCTACTTTATATACCTATTTACCCAGGATTGTGTAAATTTTTTTTTTCAGATAAAAGGGAGTCACGAGAGAAAAAAGGTTAAGATACTCTGATTTAGAGTATTTTATCACATGGCTATAGATAGCTTTAGTTTCTTCATCTGAAAACTCTCTGTTCACATCCTTTATCAATTGGCGGATTACTTGTATTCTTATAAATTTATAAATCTTATAAATTCTCTATATATTGGAGAAAAGAGGACTTTATCAGAAACACTGGTAGTAAAAATTGTTTTCCAGTTTTCTGCTTTCCTTCTAATTTTGGTTGCATTGGTTTTGTTTGTACAAGAACTTTTTAATTTATGATAATCAAAAGTATCCATTTTGCATTTCATAATGTTCTCTGTTTCTTGTTTGAAGATAAGAGATATTATTCTCTTCTTCAAAGATCTAACAGGTAAACAACTCCTTGCTCTCCAATTTTGCTTATAATATCATGTTTCATATCTAAATCATGCACTCATTTTGATCATGTCTTAGTATAAGATGTGAGATGATGGTCTATGCTTAGTTTATGTCATATTATTTTCCCTAGCAGTTTTTGTCAAATAGTAAGTTCTTATCCCAGAAGCTAGAGTCTTTGGATTTATTAAATGGTAGATTATGATAGTGCCTTTGCCACTATGTCTTGGGTACCTGACCTCTATTTCTTTAGCAAGAACCAAATGTTTTTATAAGGTTGACATTTTGTAAGAGAGTTTTAGATCTTTAATGACTAGGTCACCTTCTGTGAAGGTTTTCCTGGAAGCAACCTTAGTCTCAGTTGAAATAAATAATTACTCCAAAATCGCAGCCAGCTGATAAAAATGTAGACATTTATTTCTCCTTCCAAATTAGCTCGGTTAGTTCAGAGACCTATCTCTCTGCCTGGCTCCAAGAGATCTTGCAGCTTTGTCCTTGGCTTCTGCCTCTGCTTTTTTCAGCCTCCAGCCAGCACCAAGTTAGAAGATACAAATGAATCTCTCTTGCCTTGAAGATAGGGCTTGTAGGCTTTCTTCCAGAGTGTCTGTCTCTGACCCCAGTCGATGTTCCCCCAAAACTCTCTTGAGTGGCTCACTGGAACTGTATTTATGCTACTTCTCTGAGAGTGGGATTGTGGGATATCTCCCAGCATGCTCTCTGAAATCTCCCAAACACGTGAACTCCATTGAGTACTTAGATACTTATGAGCTCTCTAAAGGTGTGAACACAAGCATTGTTTCCATCAGTATTAGCAACTTATCAGCTTGTAAGGATTCGCTCTAAGGTGTGAACCAATAAGCACTGTATCAACTCTATCGAGTTAACATCAGGATTCTGACATCACCCTTGAGTTTTCACATTGTTTCAAGTTGAGTTGACACTAGGATTCCAACAACCTTCCTTTCCATTTTTTTCCCATTATTTCCCTTGTTATTCTTGACCTTGTGTTCTTCCAGAAGAATTATGGTACTAATCATTTTAGCTCTATAAAACAACTTTTGGTTGTTTGATTGCTATGGCACTGAATAAGTAGATTAATTTAGATAGAACTGTTGTTTTTATTATATTGACCCAGCCTACCCATGAGCAATTGATATTTTTCCAATTGTTAAGATCTGTCTTTATTTGTGTGAAAGGTATTTTATAATTGTGTTCATATGGTTCCTGAATTTGTCTTGGCAGTTAGACTCCCCAATATTTTATATCACGTACAGTTGGTTTAAATGAGATTTCTCTCTCTATCTATTGTTTCTGGGCTTGGTTGGTAATATATAGAAAATCTGGTGATTTATCATTTATTTTATTTCCTGCAACTTTGCTTAAGTTATTTATTTCAATTTTTTTTTTTAGCTGATTCTTTAGGATTCTCTATACTATCACAAGATCGGTATAAAATGATATTTTTTTGTTTCCTCATTTCCTATTTTATTTCTTTTTTTCTCTTATTGCCAAAACTCACATTTCTAGTACAATATTGAAAAACAGTGATGATAATGGGCACTCTTGTTTCACTCCTGATCTTATTGGGAAAGTTTATCTCTACTATATAATAATGTTTGTTGGTGGTTTTAGGTGGATATAGCTTATTGTTTTAAGGAAAATTGTATTCCTATGCTCTCTAGTGTCTTTAACAGGAAAGGGTACTATATTTTGTCAAAAGTTTTTTTTTCTGCATCTCTTGAGATAATCATATGATTTCTGTTAGTTTTGTTATTGATATGTCAATTATGTGGATAATTTTCCTAATATTTAATCAGCCTTGCATCCTGGTATAAACCTTATTTGATCCTGGTGTATTATCCAGGTAATAAATTGGCATAATTTCTTTGCTAATATTTTATATGAAATTTTTGCATCAGTATTCATTAGAGAAATTTTCTTTCTCTGTTTTGGCTCTTTCTGATTTAGATATTAGCATCATATTTGTGTTATAAAAATAATTTATTAGAACTCCTTTACCTATATTTCTGTATCGTTTATTATAGTGCTAGAATTAATTGTTCTTTAAATTTTGATACAATTCATTTATGAATGCATCTAGAACAGGGAATTATTTCTTAAGAAGCTCATTGATGGCTTGTTTAATTTCTTTGTTTAAAATAATGGTTATTTATGTATTTTATTTCCTCTACTATTATTCTGAACTATTTATATTTTTAAGTATTCATTCATTTCACTTAGATTGTTAGATTTATTAGCACATAATTTGGCAAAATAGCATTAATAATTATGTTAATTTCACCTTCATTGGTGGTGAATTCACCTTTTTCCACTTTTGATGCTAGTAATTTGTTTTTTTTTCTTTTTTATAAATCAAATTGACCAATGGTTTATCTATTATATATATTTTTAAATAAAACCAGTTCCTATTTCATTTATAAGTTCAATTTTTTTTTTACTTTCCATTTTATTAATATATTCTTTGATCTTCAGGATTTCCAATTTAGTGCTTAACTAGGGATTTGTAATCTCATTTTTCTAGTTTTTAAAATTTTATACCCAATTCATTGATGTATTCTTTCTCTGTTTTATTGATTTAAGCATTTAGAGACATAAAACTTCCCCCTACATTTAGCAAAGTTGCTGGTTATAAAATAAACCCACATAAGTCATCAGCATTCTTATATATCACTAACAAAATCCAACAGTCAGAGTTACAAAGAGAAATTTCATTTAAAGTAACTACTGATAATATAAAATATTTAGGAATCTATCTGCCAAGGGAAAATCAGAAACTTTATGAGCAAAATTACAGACCACTTTTCACACAAATTAAGTCTGATCTAACCAATTGGAAAAATATTAAATGCTCTTGGATAAAGTGAACAAATATAATAAAGATGACAATATTACCTAAACTAATCTATTTATTTAGCGCTATACCAATCAGACTCCCAAAAAACTATTTTAATGACCTAGAAAAAATAACAACAAAGTTCATATGGAAAAACAAAAGGTCAAGAATTTCAAGGGAATTAAAAAAAAAAATCAAATGAAGGTGGCTTAGCTGTACCAGATCTAAAATTATATTATAGAGCAGCAGTTACCAAAACTATTTGGTATTGGCTAAGGAATAGATTAGTTGATCAGTGGAATAGATTAGGTTCAAGGGATAAAACAGTCAACAAATATAGCAACCTAGTCTTTGACAAACCCAAAGATCCCAGCTTTTGGGATAAGAACTTACTGTTTGATAAAAATTGCTGGGAAAATTGGAAACTAATATGGCAGAAACTAGGCATTGATCCATACTTAACGCCGTACACCAAGATAAGGTCAAAATGGGTTCATGACCTAGGCATAAAGAATGAAATTATTAATAAATTAGAGGAACATAGGATAGTTTACCTCTCAGACCTGTGGAAGGGGAAGGTCTTTATGACCAAAGCAGAACTAGAGATCATTACTGATCACAAAATAGAAAATTTCGATTATACCAAACTGAAAAGTTTTTGTACAAACAAAACTAATGCAGACAAGATTAGAAGGGAAGCAATAAACTGGGAAAATATTTTTACAGTCAAAGGTTCTGATAAAGGCCTCATTTCCAAAATATATAGAGAATTAACTCTAATTTATAAAAAATCAAGCCATTCTCCAATTGAAAAATGGTCAAAGGATATGAACAGACAATTCTCAGATGAAGAAATTGAAACTATTTCTAGTCATATGAAAAGATGCTCCAAGTCATTATTAATCAGAGAAATGCAAATTAAGACAACTCTAAGATACCACTACACACCTGTCAGATTGGCTAAGATGACAGGAAAAAATAATGATGATTGTTGGAGGGGATGCGGGAAAACTGGGACATTGATGCATTGTTGGTGGAGTTGTGAACGAATCCAACCATTTTGGAGAGTAGTTTGGAACTATGCTCAAAAAGTTATCAAACTGTGCATACCCTTTGATCCAGCAGTGTTACTACTGGGATTATATCCCAAAGAGATTATAAAGAAGGGAAAGGGACCTGTATGTGCACGAATGTTTGTGGCAGCCCTTTTTGTAGTGGCTAGAAACTGGAAACTGAATGGATGTCCATCAGTTGGAGAATGGCTGAATAAATTGTGGTATATGAATATTATGGAATATTACTGTTCTGTAAGAAATGACCAACAGGATGATTTCAGAAAGGCCTGGAGAGACTTACACGAACTGATGCTGAGTGAAATGAGCAGGACCAGGAGATCATTATATACTTCAACAACAATACTAGATGATGACCAGTTCTGATGGATCAGGCCATCCTCAGCAACGAGATCAACCAAATCATTTCTAATGGAGCAGTAATGAACTGAACTAGCTATGCCCAGAAAAAGAACTCTGGGAGATGACTAAAAACCATTACATTGAATTCCCAATCCCTATATTTATGCACACCTGCATTTTTGATTTCCTTCACAAGCTAATTGTACAATATTTAAGAGTCTGATTCTTTTTGTACAGCAAAATAACGTTTTGGTCACGTATACTTATTGTGTATCTAAGTTATATTTTAATATATTTAACATCTACTGGTCATCCTGCCATCTAGGGGAGGGGGTGGGGGGGTAAGAGGTGAAAAATTGGAACAAGAGGTTTGGCAATTGTTAATGCTGTAAAGTTACCCATGTATATATCCTGTAAATAAAAGGCTATTAAATTAAAAAAAAAAACAAAAAACTTCCCCCTACATATTGCATTGACTGCATCCTATAAATTTTGGTATGTTGTCTCATTATTGTCATTCTCTTTAACGAAATTGCTTATTATTCTGTAATCTGTTCTTTGACCCACACATTTTTGGGATTAAATATTTAATTTCCAATTAGTATTTAATTCATGTTTTTATTGAATATAATCGTTATATTATAACCTGAAAAGAGTTTATTGAATATTTCTTCTTTTCTGAATTTGATTGTAGAGTTTTTGTTTCCTAACATATAGTCAATTTTTGCGAAGGTTTCATCTACAGATGAGAAAAAGGTATATATGCCTCTATAATATCATTGAATTTTTTCTTTTATTATTAAAACGGTTTATTTTCAAAACATATACATAGATAAATTTCAACATTCACCCTTGCAAAACCTTGTATCCCAAATTTTCCCTCCTTTTCCCCCACTCCTTCCCCTAGACAACAAGTAATCCAATATATGTTAAACATGTGCAATTCTTCTATACATATTTCCATATCATTAAATTTTCTCCATAGTTTTATCTTATATAATGTTTGTAAAATTCTATTCATTTCTCTAACTTAGTTCTTGTTAATTTTATGGGTAGATTTATCTAGCTCTGAGAAGGGGAATTTTGAGCTACTCTACTAGTATAATTTTAATGTTTTATTCTTTCTTGCAACTCATTAACTTTTCCCTTAAGAATTTAGTTGCTAAATTAGACGAACAGAGGATAGTCTATGGCTTAGATCTGTGGAACAGAAAGAAATTTATGGCCAATGAAGAAATAGAATACATTATGGAATGCAAAATGGATAATTTTGATTATATTAAGTTAAAAAGTTTTTATACAAACAAAACTAACACAGACAAGATTGGAAGGGAAGCGGTAAACTGAGAAAAAAATTTTTTTACATCCAGTGGTTCTGATAAAGACCTTATTTCTAAAATATATAGAGAATTGATTCAAATTTATAAGAATACAAGTCACTCTCCAATACAAGTCACATATCCAAAGGATATAAACACACAATTTTCAGATGAATAAGTTGAAACCATTTCCAGTCATGTGAAAAATGCTCTAAATCACTCTTGATCCAAAAAATGCAAATTAAGACAGCTCTGAGTTACCACTACATACCTCTCAGATTGGCAAAGATGAGAGGAAAAGATAATAATGAACGATGGGAGGGGATGTGAGAAAACTGAGGCATTAACATTTTGTTGATGGAGTTGTGAACTGATCCAACCATTCTGAAGAGCAATATGGAACTATGCCCCAAAGCATTATCAAACTGTACCCTTTGATCCAGCAGTGTGTCTACTGGGCTTGGATACTAAAGAGATCATAAAAAAGGCAAAGAAACCCACATGTGCAAAAATGTTTGTGGCAGCCCTTTTTGTAGTGGCAAGGAACTAGAAACTTAGTGAATGCCCATCAATTAGATAATGGCTAGATAAGTTATGGTATATGAATGTAATGGAATATTATTGTTCTCTAAGAAACAATCAGCAGGATGATTTCACCAGTGCCTGGAGAGACTTACATGAACTGATGCTAACTGAAGTGAGTAGGATCAAGAGAACATTGTATATAGCAACAAGAAGATTATACGATGATGAATTCTAATGGATGTGGCTCTTCAATAGCAAGATGATTCAATCCAGTTCCAATAGTCTTATGATGGAGAGAGTCATCTGCATCCAAAGAGAGGACAGTCAGAACTGAGTGTGGATAATAACATAGTATTTTAAGTTTTTTGTTGTTGTTTACTTTCATTTTGTTTTCTTTCTCATTTTTTTCTTTTTGATATAATTTTCCTTGTGCATCATGATAATTGTGAAAATATGTATAGGATTGCCAATGTTTAACATATGTTGGATTACTTGCCATCTAGGGGAGAGGATGAAGGGAATGGAAGGAGAAAAAAAAGTTGCAGCCCAAGATTTTACAAGGGTGAATGTTGAAAACTATCTGTGTATATGTTTTGAAAATAAAAAGCTTTAAAAATTAGAATTGGGCAAATGGAAGCTAATGAGTCCATGAGACATCAAAAAACAATAAAACAAAGGAAAGGAACAGACAGAGAGAACAAGAGAGAAAGGGGAGAGAGAGACGGGGGAGGGGGGGCAAAGAGAGAGAGAGAGACACACACAGAGACAGAGAGAAAGAGTGAGAACAAAACATAGAATATCTCATTGGAAAAGCAACTGACCTGAAAAATAGATTCAGCTGAGATAATTTATGAATTTTTAATTATTGGACTACCTGAAAGTCATGATCAAGAAAAAAGTTTAGAAATCATATTTCAAGAAATTATCAAAAAAAAAACTGTCTCAAAGTCTTAGATTGATAGGTCAGAGTAGAAATGAAAAAATCTACCAGTCACTTTGAAAAAAATCGCAAAATGAAAAATCCTTCCAGGAATATTATAGTCAAATTCCAGACATCTCAAGTGAAGGAGAAAATATTGCATGTAGCCAGAAAGAAACCATTCAAATATCATAGAACCACAGTCAGGATCACACAAGATTTAGCAGTTTCTACATTAAAGGATAGGAAACATTGGACTATGATATTCCAGAGGGTAAAGGAGCTAGAATTACAACCAAAAATCACCTACCCAGAAAAATTGAATATAATCCTTCAGAGGAAAAAAAAAACAGATAATTAATGAGAGGTGTTTTCAAGCACTCAGATAAAAAGATCAGAGCTGAATAGAAAATTTGGCTTTCAAACACAAGACTCAAGAACAGCATTAAAAGGTAATCAGGAAACAGAAATCATAAGGATTAAATAAATTAAACTGCTTACATTCCTATATCGGCTATATGATACTTGTAATTCCTAAGAACTCTATCTTCATTAGGGCAATTAGGAGTATACATAACAGAGGGCACAGATGGGAGTTCATTATGTTGGGATGGTTTCAAAAAAAATAAAATTGTGTTTTGAGAGAAATGCACTGGGAGGAGGGGAAGGGGAAAGAAAATGGGGGGAAATTATCTCACATAAAAGAGGTATAAAAACAGTACTTTTACAGTGGAGAGGAAAATGTGAGGTAGAAGGCAACTTTATTGAATTTAATTCTCATTGAAATTGGCTCAAAGAGGGAAGAACAAACACTCAATTGGTTTTAGATATCTATGCTATCATACAGGGACATTGGACACAAAAGGGATAAGAGAAGAAGGAAGAGGGCTGGTATAAGGAAGGATGCACTAATTGAGGAACAGATTAGAAGCAAAACAGACTTTTGAGGAGAGAGAGGTTAAAAAGAAAGAGAGAAAAGGATGAACAGTGAAAATACAATGAAGGGAAATACACATTTAATAACCATAACTGTTAATGTGAATAGAATGAACACACTTATTAAATAGAATCAGATAGCAGAATGGATTAAAAATGAGAAATCAATAATATGTTCTTAGCAAGAAATATACTTAAAACAGAGACATATACACAAAGTAAAAATAAGAGGCTGGATCAAAATCTGTTATGGTTCAGCAGAAGTTAAAAAGAAAAGCAGAATCTCAGACAAGGCAAAGGCAAAAATAGCCCTAATTAAAGGGTTAAGCAGGGAAACTATATTTTGCTAAAAAGGTACCATGATCAATGAAGAAATATTAATAATAAACATACATGCACAAAATGACATAGCATACAAATTCCTGTTTTAATCATTTCTGGGATTTTTTTAGTCTTTTTTATTTTTAAAGCTTTTTATTTTCATGCAGAGACAGTTTTCAACATTCATTCTTGTAAAACCTTATGTTCCAATTTTTTCTCCCATTCTCTCCCCTAGTTGTCAAGTAATCCAATATATGTTAAACATGTGCAATTCTTCTATACATATTTCCACATTTATCATGCTGCACAAGAAAAATCAGATTAAAAAGAAAAAAATGTGAAAGAAAACAAAATGCAAGCAAATAACAACAAAAAGCAAAAATACTACGTTGTGATCTATACTTAGCTCCCACAGAACTTTCTCTGAGTATAGATGACTCTCTCCATCATTGAAACTGGCCTGAATCACCTTGCTTTTGAAAAGAGCCAAGTCTATCAGAATTGATCATTGTATAATCTTGTTGTTGCTGTATATAACGTTCTCTTGGTTCTATTAATTTCAGTTAGCACCAGTTTATCTAAGACCCTCCAGGCCTTTGTGAAATTATATGGCTGATTGTTTCTTATAAAACAATAATATTCTATAACATTCATATATCATAATTTATTCAGCCATTTTCCAACTGATGGGCATCCACTAAGTTTCCAGTTCCTTGCCACTAAAAAAGGGCTGCTACAAACATTTTTGCACATGTGGATTCTTTTGCCTTTTTTATGATCTCTTTAGGATACAGACCCAGTAGAGACACTGCTGGATAAAAGGGTATGTGCAGTTTTTTAGCCCTTTGGGCACAGTTCCTATTGTTTTCCAGAATGGTTGGATCAGTTTACAAGTTCACCAACAATGTATTAATGCTTCAGTTTTTCCACATCCCCTCCAACATTCATCATTATCTTTTCGTGTCATCTTTGACAAATATGAGAATTGTCTTAATTTGCATTTCTTTGACCAATAATGATTTAGAGCACCTATTCATATGACTGGAAATGGTTTCAATTTCTTCATCTGAAAATTGTGTGTTCATATACTTTGGCTATTTATAAATTGGAGAATGGCTTGAATTCTTATAAATTTGAGTTAATTCTGTACATATTTAGAAATAAACACTTGTATGTAAAATGTTTTCCCAGTTTACTGCTTCCCCTCTAATCTTATCTGCATTGGTTTTGTTTGCACAAAACCTTTTAAACTTAATATAATCAAAATTATTTACTTTGAATTCTATAATGTACTCTAGTTTTTGGCAACAAATTCCTTCCTTTTTCACAGATCTGAGAGGTAGAATATAATTTGTTCTTCTCATTTGTAATAGTACCACTCTTTATGTCTAAATCATGAACCCATTTTTACCTTATCTTGGTATTGTGTTAGGTGTGGGTCATTGCCTAGTTTCTACCATACTAATTTCCAGTTTTCCCAGAAATTTTTGTCAAATAGTGAGTTCTTATCCCAGAAGCTCGGTTCTTTGGGTTTATCAAACACCAGATTATTATAGTCATTGACTATTGTGTCTTGTGTTCTTAACCTATTCCACTGATTAACCACTCTATTTTTTAGCCAGTACCAAATAGTTTTGATAACCACTGCTTTATAATATAGTTTTAGATCTGGTATAGGTAGGCCCCCTTCATTTGATTTTTTTTCATTAGTTCCCTTGAAAGTCTTGACCTTTTGTTCTTCCAGATGAATTTTGTTATTATTTTTTTCTAGGTCATTAAAATAGATTTTTGGAGTCTGATTGGGACAGCACTAAATAAACAGATTAGTTTAGGGAGTATTGTCATCTTTATTATATTCACTTGACCTATTCAAGAGCACTTAATATTTTTCCAATTGTTTAGATCTGACTTTATTTGTGTGGAAAGTGTTTTGTAATTGTGATCATGTAGTTCCTGACTTTATCTTGGCAGGTAGACTCCCCAAAATTTTATATTATTTACAGTGATTTTAAATGCAATTTCTGTTTTTATCTCTTGCTGCTGGGCTTTGTTGATAACATACAGAAATACTGATGATTTATGTGGATTTATTTTGTATCCTGCAACTTTGTTAAAGTTGTGATTGTTTCTAGTAGTTTTTTTTTAGTTGATTCTCTAGGGTTCTCTAAGGATACCATCATATCATCTGTAAAGAGCGATAATTTGGTTTCCTCATTACCTATTCTAATTCCTTTAATTTCTTTTTTTTTCTTACTGCTAAAGCTAACATTTCTAATACAATAATGAATAATAACGTTGATAGTGGACAATTTTGTTTCACCCCTGATCTTACTGAGAACGGTTCTAGTTTATCCTCAATAGATATGATGCTTTCTGATGGTTTTAGATAGATACTACTGATCACTTTAAGGAAAACTCCATTAATTCCTATGTTTTCTGTGTTTTTAATAGGAACGGGTGTTGGATTTTGTCAAATGATTTTTCTGCATCTATTGAGATAAAAACATGATTTTTATTAGTTTGCTTATTGATATACTCAATTATGCTAATAGTTTTCCTAATATTGAACTAGCCCTACATTGCTGGTATGAATCCTATTTAGCCATGATTTATTATCCTGGTGATAACTTACTGTGATCTCTTTGCTAATATTTTATTTAAGCTTTTTGCATTAATATTCATTAGGGAAATTTTTGTCTATAATTTTCTTTCTATGTTTTGAGCCTACCTGGTTTAGGTATCAGCACCATATCTGCGTTGTAAAAATAATTCGGTAGGACTCCTTTCCCTACTTTTACAAATAATTTATATAGGATTGGAATTAATTTTCCTTTAAATATTTGGGAGAGTTCACATATAAGTCCATCTGGCCCTGGAGATTTTTTCTTCATGAGTTGATTTCTTTTTCTAAAATGGGACTATTTAAATAATTTATTTCCTCCTCTGTTAATGTAGGTAATCTATATTTCTGTAGTTATTCATTAATTTCATTTAGATTATTAGATTTAATGGCATACAATTGGGCAAAATAACACCTTATTATTGCTCTAATTTTCTCTTCATTGTTGGAAAGTTCACCCTTTTCATTTTTGGTACTAACAAATTCATTTTCTTCTTTCCTTTTTCTAATCAAATTAACTGAAGGGTTATCTATTTTGTTGTTTTTTTCCCATAAAAACCTACTCTTAGTTTTGTTTATTAGTTCAATAGTTTTCTTACTTCCTATTTTACTAAATCTCATCTTTTATTTTCAGAATTTTAAATTTGGTATTTAATTGGAGGGATTTAATTTGATCTTTTTCAGCTTATTTAATTGCATGCCCAGTTTATTGATTTCCTTTTTCTATTTTATGCAAGTAAGCATCTAGAGATTTAAAATTTTCCTTAAAAACTGCCTTGGCTGCATCCCACAAATTTTGGCATATTGTATATGAAATTATCAGTTGAGTCAATGATTTGTTGTTTCACCCACTCATTCTTTAGGATTAGACTAGTCTCCAATTAATTTTTCCCTGGATTTTTATTACATGTAATTTTTATTGCATCATAATCTGAAAAAGATGCATTTACTTTTTCTGCCTTTCTGCATTTGATTTTGAGGTTTTTATGCCCTAATACATAGTCAATTTTTTGTAGGTTCCATGTACTGCTAAGAAAAAAACATACATCCATTCTGTCTGCATTCCATTTTCTCCAACGAGCTATACCTAACTTTTCTAAAATTCTATTTACCTCCTTAACTTCTTTCTCATTTATTTTGTAGTTCCATCTATCTAGTTCTGATAAAGTTGAGCTCCCCCACTAGAACAATTTTGCTATCTGTTTCTTCTTGCAGCTCTCTTAACATCTGCTCTAGAAACTTGAATGCTATACCACTTGGTGCATATATGTTTAGTATTTGATATTACTTCATTATCTATGGTAACATTTAGCAAGATGTTGTTTCCTTCCTTATCTCTTTTAATTAGATCTGTTTTTACTTTTCCTTGATCTGAGTTCAGTGATCCCTGATTTTTCACTTCAGCTGAAGCATAATAGATTCTGCTCCAGCCTTTTTCCTTTGCTCCATATCTATCACTCTTCTTTAAATGTGTTTCTTGTAAATAACAAATTGAAGGATTCTGGCTTTTATTCCATTCTACTATCTGCTTCCATTTTATAGGAGAGTTCATCCCATTCTCATTCACGTTCCTGTCATCTTATTTCCCCAATTTATATATTTCTCTTTCCCCCTTTCCCTCTTCACCAAGGTCTTGCTTATGACCACCACCTCCCTCAATCTGCCCTTCCCCTTTACAGCTCCTCCCCCTTTCTATACCTTTCCCCTTCTACTTCTGTTCTCCTATTACCTCCTCCTCTCTTTTCCCCTTTCTCCTCCTACTGCTCTGTAGGATGAGACAAATTTCTACATTAAATTAAATATGTCTGATTTTCTCTTTTTGAGCCAAATCTGATGAGATTAAAGTTCACACAATGCTTACCACTCTCCTTTCTCTCATGCAGTAATAGGTGTTTTCTGTCTCTTCTTGTGATGTAATTTACCCCATTTTATCTTCCCTTCCCTCTTCTTCCAGTACAATCCCTTTCCACCCCTCTCTTTTTTATACCATCACAGTAAAGTCAAATTATATATATATATATATACCCTCTAAATATTGCCCTAAAAATATACAATTCTCAAGCGTTAAACAAAACATAGTTTTTTCTTCCCTTTTTCCCTTTTTATGTTTCTCTTGAGTTTTGTATTTGAAGATCAAATTTTCTATTCAACTCTATCCTTTTCCTCAAAAAATAAATGAAAATCTCCTATTTCATTGAATATCCATGTTTTCCCTTTAAAGATAATGCTTAATTTTTCTAGATAGTTGATTCTTGGCTGCAGTCTAAGTTCCTTTGTCCTCCAGAGTATCACATTTCAATTCCTTTAATCCTTTAAAGTAGAAAGAATTTCTGGGTAATCCTGATTGTGATGCCTTGATATTTGAATTTTTTTTTTACTGGTTGCTTGCAGTATTTTCTCCTTGATCTGATAATTCTGGAATTTAGCTACAATATTTCTTAGAGTTTTCATTATTAGTTCTCTTTCAAAAGGTGATTGGTAGATTCTTTCAATGGCTGTTTTACCCTCTGGTTCTGGGACATCAGGGCAATTGTTCCTTGATGATTTCTTGAAAGATGTTGTTCAGGCTCTATTTATCATCATGATTTTCATGGAGTCCAATAATTCTTAGATTGTCTCTCCTGGATTAATTTTCCAAGGCAGTTGTTTTCCAGTGAGATATTTTACATTTTCTTCTATTTTTTTTCTTTTCTTTCTTTTTTTTTTTTTTTTTTTTGGTTTTGTTTGATTGCCACTTGATGTCTCATTGAGTCATTTGCTTCCATTTGTTCAATTTTAATTTTTTGTGAATTATTTTCTTCAGATAGCTTTTTGTTAGCTCCTTTTGCATTTGGCCAATTGAATTTTTAAATGAGTTGTTTTGTTCACTGGATATTTTTTCCATTTCAGAAATTCTGTTTTTCAAGGAATTGTTTTCTTTTTCTTTGTTTGCCAAAACTATTTTTAAGGAGTAATTTTCTCCAGACAATTTCTCCCTTTCCTTTTCCAGACCTCTCATTTTCTTTCCCAAGAGATTTTTTTGGCTTTAGTGTCCTGAGGGTTTGAGGTCTGTTCTTCTTTGTTTCCATAAAAGCTATCTATGGTCAGAGCTCTTTTTGGTTTTTTGCTAATTTTTAAAGGTTGAGGTCTGGTCTAAGGCAAAAGGGGGAGATTTTCACAAGCTTCCTCTACAGGGGACAGTGGCTTCACACTGCCCTGGTGTTGGTGCTGTCTGATTTCTTCCCATGCTAGGTGGATATGGCCAAGTTGCCCATTATTCTGGGATTCAGGGGCTCACTGTTTGTCTTCTGTATTTGCACTGGAGGTCTCACAGTTAATCTGCTGATCTACTGGTTTATGAAACACAAGAGAGTAGCAAATACGGCTGTATTTTGACTACAGTCCTCCCACTAGATTCTCTCAGCACACAGAAACCTCTCCACCCTGCATCTCCTTGCACTGCACTATGCTGAGCTACCCTGCACTGACCTGCAAAACTTCCCCTCTCCCTAACACTGTCCCTACCCCACCAATGCCAGATTGAGACAAACCTTTTCTGAATTTCTTTCAAAATATGTTCTACTGGAAATGTGTTACACTCCAAATATTTATGGGTTCTGTCACCCCAAAACCCTTTCAAAGGCCTGATCTGTTGGTTGATCTGAGGGAAGTCAGGAAGAGCTCAGATAAAGATCTGTCTATTCTCTGCCATCTTGGCTCTGCCCCACCCTCCATTCTAATTTTTAAGGCACTGTTTTATTCAGTGAATTTTTGTGCATCTTTTTCCATTGGGCCAATTCTGTTTTTAAGGAGTTTGTTTTTTTCCTTCAGTGGATTTCTGTGCCTCTTTTCCATCTCAATAATTCTGGTTTTTAAAGTTTTGTTTTCTTAAGTATTCTTTGTACCTCTTTTACCAAGATGTTAATTATCTATATAATTTTCTTACATCACTTTCATTTCATTTCTCATATTTTCTTTCCTCTCCTTTGAGTGTTAAAATCATTTTTGAGCCCTTCCAGGAATTCTTTTATGGATTTGCATCCAATTTGCATTTTTCTTTGAGGGTTTACATGTAGCTTTTCACATGGTTGTCTTCTTCTGAGTTTGTCTTGATCTTTCCTGTTACCATAGTAACTTTTTATTATTAGGTTATTTTTATGTTGTTGTTTGCCCACTTTTCTATCCTATTTCTTGACTTTTAACTTTATCTTAAAGTTGGCCTATGCTGCTGGGGTAGAGTAGATATTGTCTCAAGCTTCATGTTTTGCATGCAATTATTTTCAGTGCTAGTTCTAGAGGGTCTGTAAGTTTTCTGTGTTACTAAGATGGTCAGATCTAAGGAGAGGTGGATTCACTGCTCTCCTGGTCTGTTCTCAGAAAGGGACCTTGTTTCCCTGAAGTCACAAGTATTATCATTCCTTTTCACTCTGGATTGTGACTTGGGCGTCTCTTGTCCTGAGGCTGCAAGTATTCCTCGTCCTTCATCACAGAACTGTGACTTGTAACTTCATATGGGCAATGGAATAGGGTCCTCAAACCAGGATCAACAAAGGGTCTCCTGTATTCTACTTCTGACCAGTTATGTGACTCTTGTACTGTCTGTGCGCTGAGAGTTGCTGAAACTTCTGCTGCTACTGTTGCAGCTACCTCCAAGTCCTGCTGCTGACATTGCTGCTCAGCTTGTACTATGTTCCTGGGCCTAACCACCACCCAGTATGAAAGACTTTTCCTATTGGCCTCCAAGTTGTCTTAGAATAGAAAATTGTTTCATCTCAACCTTTTGTTGATTCTGCTGCTCCAGAATTCTATATGATGTATATTTTAAAAATTTGTTTGGAAATAAATTTGGGACAGATAGTTATCTGAAACCAGACCTAATAATTATTCCAAAATTGTACTTTCTCTACACCATCATAATGCCTACCATTGTGCAACTTCCTCGTTTTATGGAAGTCAAGGGACTTGTGGAAAAGTCATGCCTTTCATATTCTAAGTACATCTGAATGAGGCAATCTCTATTATAATTATGTACTAGCATATGAAGATGGTAAGGAAGGGTTTATAACAAAATTAATATGCTAAGCCCTAAAAAGACAAGAAGAGATTTGTGTTAGGTGGGGTCATTATTTAAAGACCAAGTTTGTAAACTCTTTCTTTAGGCAGAATGTCAGCCCAAGTCTACCAGACCACACTTCCAGAATGCTAATACTCTATTCTACTACCCCTCACATGGTAAGCAGATTTTCCTGGATGTAGAGAAGAGACTGACAGTGAATTTAAAATATTATCTGTGAGTGGAGCAGAAAGCTACTGAGTTCAGGGAAGAATAGTCTTGGCTCTTAGCTTCCTTAGCTGACAAGGGAGTCAGAGAAAGCTTGAGCTGTCTTCATAAAGGAAGAACAACTCATATTTCTATAACACGAAGCACTTACTTAGCTCTTATAGAAAGTAAATATTTCATTTAATCCTTGAAACAACTGTTGGAAAGTGAAGAAGGCCAGTATCATTCCCATTTTTACGGATGAAGAAATTAAGGCTCAGAGAGTGGTTCAGTGGTTTGTTAAAAGTTACACTGCTAATAAGTGGTCTAATTGGACCTAGAATCAAAATTTCCTGACTCTTCAATCCAGTGCTCTTTCTTTAGAATATTCAAAGCTAGAGAGGACTTTAGAATCCAACCAGTTCAACTCTTATTTTATATATGAAGAAACTGAGGCCCAGGAAGGAAAAGGAACTCTCTCAAAGTCCTGTAGGTAGTGTCATCTGTGGCAAGTAGCTGAAATGGTTCTCTGATTCTGAACACAGTTCTCTTTCAGTGAGTAGGCCTTACTGATTACCAACAATTGTTGGTTTCCAAATAGGCTCAGACTTAAAAAGGAGTTGGAAAAACTTGGAAAATTAAGAGTCTGGGGCAACAGAGTTGAGAGAAGGTGATACTTTTACATGATCATAGTCACAGGATTCAAGATTTGGAAGTGGCCTCAGTGACCAATTTGTCCAACCAATACATGAAAAAATATCCGTATTATAATCTCCCCAGTAAGTAGTCATCCATCCTCTGCATAAAGCCCTCCAAGAAGGAAGAGCCCATTATCTTCTGAAGTAGTTCATTAGTTGTAGAACTAAATTGTAGTTCTTATTGTAGACAATAAAAACAGTTTTTATTGTTAGGAAGTTGGGATTAGATTCGATTTTTCACGTGTCTGTTTGTTTTGTTTCATTTCGTTTTTATTTTTTGGTTGTTCTGGTTTTTGTTTGGTTTTGGTTTGGTTTTAGGGATCGTCTATCTCCATGCAATCTGATCCTGGTGCTCCTAGTTTCGCCCTCTGGGGCCAAGCAGAATCAGGCTAATCCCTCTTCCCTGCAGCTGCCCCTCTGTGAACTTCTAGAACTCTTGGGGCTCATGAGACTTACAAGGACTCAATGTCAGGATGGAAAGAGGAGAAAATCTCAATCAGAGCAGGTCCTCTTACCAGCCTACAGGATCAAACTGGGTTGAACAGTGAGTTTGTAAGTGCCCAGCTAATGTATTCAGGCCTGGCCCCAACTCCTCTTGCAAACCTGCCAGAGGGTTTCAAACCTTTATCTTAAATACTCTCTTTCGAAGTTACATTACATAATCGTCTCAGCAATAAACCTTTCAAGTTATACAGCTTTTAGTCAAAGCAGATCTCTCTGCCTTGTTTTCCTGCCAAAGCTCATGACTCCTGCCTGTTTCATCCAATGAGCATTATAATAAATCTCTTTTGCAGGATGCCAGGCCCTGCATAGCATCCAGCTATTGGGGGGAAGGGTACAGGGTCCGGAAAGAGGAAAGTATCTGCAATGATGTTCCCATCATCCTTCACCTTTCACCCTTTTGAGAGAGGATGACATTAGCAAGATAATGACCTTCTTCTTCTATTCAGATTATGGAAATTAACTGAACCCTCAAAGACTAGACCACCATTTTACAAATCAGTCCCAATTCTTCCTCTACTTTACCTCCCCATTTCTATTCTACTCACCCATCTCCCACTCCTGCCCCATCCCTATTTGCAAGGCTAGATTAATCTCTTATAATATGTCTAAGTATAAAATTGCCCCAAGCTTGTGTTTGGGACATGCCCATTTCCAGGGCAGAGGATCATTCTCAAACTTGAAAGGTCAACTTTGACGCAGTGCAGAAGTAACTGAGAGAAGTGTTCTGGGGCTCTTTGTCCCCAATTTGCGCCAGACCTACCACCATTCCCCAGAAAGCCAGTCTGCTCCAACCTTGACAACCCTGCCCCAAAGAAGGGATTGAGGGCAGGAGGAAGAAAGAGCTGACATAGCAGCTTTTGCCCTATGCGTCAACTCCCTGACTCTGGTCTAGCATGTGATGGATCCCACCGGTATTCTCTTTCTGGCAGTGCCTAATGTTGACTTCATCTGGTGGACTGAATGCTGTCACCCAATGGAAACCAGACCTGAGTTCTCAGTAAATCAGCCTGGTGCAGCTCTCTTGAAGTAAAGAGTGCACCTTGGAGCCAAGGATCCAGAGCTTACTTCAGGGCTGAGTAACTTAGAGATACAAGATGGGAGTGAGATTGAAATATAGTCTTGCTTTGATTCTGAGTTCCCAGAATAGGCCCCATCCACAAACTTTCAGCACAGGAATGGGGCTAGAGGGAGACTGCTGCAAGAAAGTGGCTCAATCATCTATCTGCCTTTTATCTGAGAAAATGTTTCTGTGTGGCCGAGTGCCACACCTCTGACCCCTTTGGATTTTCTGGTGAACTCCCCCAGATCCAGGTGGTACCCTCATCCCAACTGTCATGTGGGCAGATTTTATCAACATAAGAATACAAACCCCTCGGGGTGGACGCAGCTCTGAAGAACTAGACCTGTGGAAGAAGGTGAGCATTCTCAAGGTGGCATAGAGTCCTTGCCTAAGAGATGAGACACTTACGGCTGGGAACTAGCTCTGGTCTTTTCTATAATCTCCCAAATCTCCCCAATCTGGGCTTCAGCTTTTCCATTTGGAAAATGAGCTCAGATTAGATGATCTCTGAAGTACCTCCTAGTGCTGACATTCTCTGAAACTCCTTTCTAATGGATTACTCCATGACTACATCATGTCACCATGGATAAAGTTATTGGAGTTGGAGTCAGGAAGACTTTGGTTCAAATCCCAACTGGGATACTTATTAACTGGGTGACCCTACACAAGTGCTTTAATCTCTCTGAGCCTCAGTCTTTGTATCTGTGAAAGGGACATAAAGAGTTGTTGTTAAGATAAAATGAGATAAAGTAGCAAGCGAGAAAGCACAGATCAAATGCTTGCTGAGTAGGTAAAGCCTTTTTAGATAGGAACGAATTATTTCTTGGAGGACTCTTCTCTGTAGGCTCAGTTCCTGGCACATAGTAAATGACTAAGGAATATCCTTGTCAATTGACTGATTCATTGCCCAGCTGGACGACAGCCCCTAACTCGGTCCTTGATGGAGGACAGAAGATCCAAATTTGATCCAACTGCTTTGTCAACTGGCCAAAGGAGGGTACCAAAACATAATGGCCTATGGCCCAAGGCAAAGCCCTGCCCTGTCTTCCCTGTACCCCATGGCTGACCAAGGACAAAAGGGGCATTTTGCAATGTTTTGGCAGCTCCAAAGAGCATGAGATGTAATGATTTAGAAATGCATCTAACCCTGGGCCAGCCCTCCTCTCTGATGCTGAAATCATGTTCTGGACGGAGATCTGCTCCCCATTCCCTCAACAGCTGTCACCCTGCACCCTGCCAGAGCAGCCGGAAGCCTGTGTTCCAGGTTGTAAAAGGAGTGAATTGTATGGGAGCCCCTCTGGTGGGCCCCGAGCCCCAAATGGAGAGGTTGGAGAGGGCCCTGAACAGGGAGGAAGTTTTTGCAAGGCCCTGTCTGGGAGTACCCAGGGCCAACTATCCAAGACTGCCCCTGCTGGACTACCTCCCAGGGGAGTTGGGTTAGGGTCCAGGCCATCCCCAGGGCAGGATTTTGGAGGGGCAGACGGGCAGTCCCTAGGCCCAATTTCCAGATGCTCTCAGGGAGTGCATGAGGTCAGGACTCAATCAGCAGGCTCTTGGGGTCACTGCCAACTGGCTGGGATGGGCCTGGGAGGGAGAGCCCTACTCAGAGGAGCTCAGCTGACACAACCCAGCTGCAATTGTGGGGAAAGATTTGAGAAGCAGAGCACTCTGGGACTTAGACCTGAAAGGGAACTGTGAAATCATTGAACCCTCAGTGGACAGAGGAGGAAACAGAACCTGAAACTTACAGAGACTTGACCAAGGTCAATAAGATCAGAAGAAGGATCAGATTTGGAACTGGAATCCAGGTCTTGTAAGTTCTGGGTATCTGGAGCTGAAAGTACCTCATGCTTCCAACCCCTCCTAGTCCTACTCCTTGCTCCCTTGTGTCTAAGTGTTGCCCAGATTTTCTTAGACCAAGTATGACCACATTCTGTCTGGGTAAAACAAAGAATTGGATGGGCTTGTTTAACATTATGACCAGTGTGGCCTGTCAAAAGTTCCTGGACAATCACAGAAAGTTGGAAGGACCCTTAGAGATCATCTAGTCTAACTCTCTTATTTTACAGAGGAGGAAACTGAGGATACAAGGGATTATATAACTTGCCTATAGTCACAGAACTAATAAACATTGGAGACATAATATTATGACACAATAATATTGGAGACTAATAAAAAATGGTTCAAGGGAAAGAGCCACGACTGGCAGAGAACTTGAGTTCAAATTCTGGTTTTATCCCTTACTACCTGTGTGAACATGAACAAATCACTTCTCCTTGAACCTCAGTCTCCTCTTCTGTAAAATGGACTAGATGGCTTCCAAGGATCTCCTTTCCAAGATTAGAGTTAGGATCTTATATGTGACCTTGGACAGGTTACTTTCCTTTCCAGACCTCAGTTTCCTCTGATGTAAAGTGAGGTGGTGGATTCAATGACCTCTGAACCATTTCAGCCATTTCTAACTATGATTATATGAAAAGAAAAACAACTTCCAGAGAGCGGATGGTCTTGAGCAAAGTCACATCAGCCTCATGCTGTAGTTAGGTTCTTGTTCAAGTCCAAATTGGGCCATATGGCCTTTGAGGTCCCATCCAGTGCTGGAATTCTGTGATCCTAGAAAATACTGCAAAGTTACTGGAACCTGGGACTTCAGATTCCAAGACCATTTTTGGTTTGTTTGTTTGTTTGTTTTTCTACCACCCTACTCATGGGTCTCCTCTGCGGGATTGCGAGTCCTGAAAGGGAAGATGGAAACATATCCCTGAATCCACATTCCTTTGGGGTTCTCAAATTATTTTAGTACAGTTCCTCTTTTTTTCTCCCTCAGCCTGGGGCTAAGTGTCAGGAGAAGGGGTCAACTGAAGGGAAAGGGGAAAGAATAAGAATAAGGAGGCAGAGGCCATAAGTAGATGAGACCCGAAAGAATTTGACAGGTGATCTGCTGTATAACTAAAAAGAGTGTCCATTTTTGCTTATTTTTGCCTTTATGCACTAAGGACCACCAAGCCTAACCAACTTCTTGGCCTGGGTCAGCCAAGAGGGATAGAAAAGGCCAGGGGGGATTCAGGGAGAATGCACTTTCTCCTTTCTAGTCCTAGGTTGAATCCCTCAGCACTCATTCTCTTGACAAACTCCATTATCAAGTCTTAGTCATCATCTCTTACCCTAAAGCCTTTTAGAGAGGCTTTCTCCCTGGATTTGGGGGTCGGCCATCTGACACTGGACTCATAGAAATAGATGTGGCTAAGAGTGAACCAAGCCCAGAATACAAGAGGTGACAAAATGAAGGTAGATTGAGGGAGCTTCTTGGGCTTGGAAGAAAGCAGGGACCAGTTTGCCAAGGATAACTCTGATCTCAGAAGGAGACACCAGAACTCTCTTGTGACAGAATCTTCCCTCTTTGGACCCCTCCTTAAGAAATTTCCTGTTCTAGATACTGCCTAGCCCATTATAGTGTTATTCAAAAAGCCTCTTGTCCCATAACCCTACTCCTCTGGAACTTTCCTATCCTAGAACACCCTCTACCTCACAAACCCTACCTTGCTTCAGAGTCCTCCTGTCTCTGTCTACCTAATCCAGAACACTTCTAATATTAAAATCTTCCTGTCCCATACATTCTGGACCCCAGAACTCTTTTGGTCAAGAATCGTTCTGTTCGGATGATTTCGGAAAGGCCTAGAGACTTACACGAACTGATACTGAGTGAAATGAGCAGGACCAGGAGATCATTATATACTTCAACAACAATATTATATGATGACCAGTTCTGATGGACCTGACCATCCTCAGCAATGAGATCAACCAAATCATTTCCAATGGAGCAGTAATGAACTGAACCAGCTACGCCCAGAGAAAGAACTCTGAGATGACTAAAAACCATTACATTGAATTCCCAATCCCTATATTTATGCACACCTGCATTTTTGATTTCCTTCACAAGCTAATTGTACAATATTTCAGAGTCTGATTCTTTTTGTACAGCAAAATAATGGTTTGGTCATGTATACTTATTGTGTATCTAATTTATATTTTAAATATATTTAACATCTACTGGTCATCCTGCCATCTGGGGGAGGGGGTGGGGGGTAAGAGGTGAAAAATTGGAACAAGAGGTTTGGCAATTGTTAATGCTGTAAAGTTACCCATACATATAACCTGTAAATCAAAGGCTATTAAATAAAATAAAATAAAAAAAGAATCATTCTGTTCCCAAACACTAATGTCCCAGAATCTTCTTACTCAGACCCATCTCTGCCCTAGAATCTTCCTACACTCAGGATCCCTTATCTCAGAATCCTCTTGACCTAAGCCTCTTCTACTCTAGACCCTTCTTGTCCCAGACTTTTCCTATCCCAGAACTTTCTTTCTCTCTTACCTATCCTTCCTAATAGGAATAAATTCTTATCCCATATCCTTCCTAAGATCCTTGCCTCCAAATCTTCATACTTCAGAAACTTCCTACCCCGATTCAAGCTGGCTAGAGAATGTTTCTGTACCTAAACCCTATTGCTCCAGAACTTTCCTGACTTAGAATTGCTGGTTCCCTCCTACCGAAGCCCTGAATTATCTGGCTTTTTTTTTGAGCCCACTCATCTTCTGGTAAATGGTCAATAAAATTTCAGGAAAGATCTCAAGTCTCCTACTTTTAATCTAGCTTTGCTGATTGTTGACATTGTTGACACTATAAATGTTTAAAATGGCAGTGAAGGAGAATAAAAACAACTGTCACTTATCACTACCTGAGTTTGGTAGCAACCATTCAATTGAAATGAGAGGCAGAACTGTAAACATCAGTCAGATGAATCCTCCTGTACTCCACGTCCCAGAATCCTCAGATTCTGGGTCCAAGTCATCAGAGAAAGTCTTTGAAGCCTAATTGAAGGCCTTCTGGAAGTCAGTCATTAAACATTTATTAAGGGTCTCCTATATAACAAATATTGTGCCCTGTAATTACAGGGAACACTAAAAGAGGCAAAGGATAGACTCAGCCCACAAGAAGTTGATAATCTATTAGGAAAGACAACAAGCAAACACATATGTACAAAAAAGTGATAGATAGATAAGATAGACAGAAAGCAGACAGACAGATGATAAAAACACAGACAGACACATAGATAGACAGACAGATGATAGAAACAGGCAGATAGACAGATAGATAGATGATAGAAACAGACAGAGAAATAGATACATAGATATAGAATAGGAAATAATTAACAGAGGGAAAGCACTGGGATAGTTAATAATAGCTGAAATTTATTTGTAAGATCATAGATCTAGAGATGGAAGGGACTTGGGGACCATTAAATGCAACTTCCTCATTTAACAAATGAGAGAACTGAGGTCCAATGATTAGACCATAATCAACAACTCATAATCAGCCAAACAAGTCAGTCCCACAGATGAGATTTAAACCCATATCTATGTGGCTTTGAAGGGAGAGAATGTGGCGCTCAAAATTATTAAAAATGAATACTTAAAAAAGAGAACAGTTAATAATATGAAGATATTTCTATAGCAAACACCTCTCTAAACGTACCTTTATATCATCACCTCACCCCCAAACTGAAGATGGTTTCTCCAGCAGTAGTCTTCTGATTTTCCTCACCTTTCCCTATTTTAAATCTATTGAGGATTTGGTTTGTGTTGTTTGCTCATAGAACAGAATTTTTTAGTTACTGTTTTAATATATTGTAAGGAAAGTCTGCTGAACTTGTTGTCATAGACAATTTTTATAAGACTTAATGAAAGCACTATGTATAGGAAGACAAAGAAACTAATCCTACCCTGAAGGAGGGGACATTCTACTCTGGGAGACAATTTGATGTGTGTGTGTGCATTCGACACATACACATACACACATACACACACACATACACACACAGTTTTTGAAGAAGGGGAGAATCTAACAACTAAGGGAATTATGAAAAACCTTTAGATGGGAACAAGTGGTTTCAAGAAGTTCCTATTACCTTCCTGGGAATGGGAAGGGGAGTCAATGAGATCACCAACACCGAAAATATGGAGAGAAGAGGTGAGGGCACCCAACCAAAGGTGGGGGGAGGAAGGAGTTGCCAAACACATAAGATAAAAGACACGCACAATGTGCACAATGAAAAACCATCATGTAGAGAGAATCAATTTATTCTACTTAGCTCCATAAAGAAGAATCAAGATTTGCAAAGGAGTAAATTTAGACTAGATGTAATGCATTTCTTAATAATTAGAGTTGTCCAAGGTATAATGATCTGCCTCTGGAGATAATAGGTTCTCTATGATTAAAGGCTTTGGAACAGGGGCTAAACAAATGCTTGTCCAGTAGGTTATGGGGGAGGAGGGATTTCTTTCAAATATGAAAGTTGGAAGGGACCTTAGTAACCAACTAGTTCAATGAACCACAGTAAATCAGAATTACAAAAACCTAGGAAAGAGAGACTATTCAGGAAGATGGATGATGAACAGACAAGCTGTTGGATGAGACATAAGGACAGAAGCAGAAGAGTTGAGATGAGCAAGTAGAAAGGCTACTTCATCTTCTGATAATGGATTATGGGTCTTCTAATAATGAAGAGCCAGAAGGTATTATAGGTGACTTGAGGAGAGAAGGGTTGGAACAGGACTCCTTTGATATCCAATTAAGGGAGGACAGAACCAAGATGATGGGAAGAATCCAAGAAATAGCTTGAGCTTTCTCTCCTTTCCCTCAGAAACAACATTAAATCAAGTCTCTAAATGGATTCTAAAGTGACAGAACCCACAAAAAGATGGAAAGAAACAATTTTCCAGCTGAAGATAATGTAAAAGGACTTCAGGAAAGGTCTGTCTCACTTGGGTAAAAATTGAGAACAATCCAGTCCAGGCATAGTGCAGGCAAATCAGTGAGGGCTCTTAGCCCCAACCCAGATAAGCAACCAAGGCCTCTTTGTCCCAGGCTCAACAGATCAGTAGCACAGAAGGCAAACCATGAGGTCTTTAGCCCCAATGCAGAGGACAATTTGCCAGCCTCTGAACCCTAGCCAGACCAGGCTAGGCCACTTCAATACAGTGAGCAAGCCATCAGCACCTCAGGCCCCAGAATGGAAAACCAGTAACCAGGTCCCTGGCCCCTAGCACAAGAAGCTTGGGATGGTGTCCCCTGTGCCCCCAGGCACAACCTCAACTTTAAAAGTCATGAAATAGGGTAAAAAATGAGTAAAAAAAAAAAAAAGCAAAAAAGAGACCTGACTACTGAAAACTACTATGGAGCCAAGGAAGATCCTAAAACACAAACTTATTAGAGGACCAAAAAAAGAGCAAAATGCCTACATATGAAGCCTCAAAGGGGAATATGAATTGGTCTCAAGCTCAAAAACTCCTTTTGGAAGAACTCAAAAAGGATTTTTAAAATCAAGCAAGAGAGATAGAAGAAAAATTGGGAAGGAAATGAGTTATGCAGAAGACTTATGAAACAAAGTCAATAGTTTGGAAAAGAAAGCACAAACATTGACTAAAGTGACTTCACTTTCAGGAGCCAAGATTGTAGAATAAGCAGTAGATCACTGTAATTTTCCTAAGTTGACATCCAGATAACTATAAAATAATTGCTCCAAGGCAGGTCCTGGAGCAGTAGAACCATCAAGGAAACAGACTAAAACAATCTTTTAGACTAGAAAGCTTGGAGGATCAAGGGGAGGGGTCCCTTTCATTCAGGTAATAGAGGAAGTAGGATGTAATTCAAGACAGGAAGCTCCCCCAATGAGCTGACAGCTAAACCCCACCTCAGCAAATCAGCAGGAGATTTTGAGCCAGGAGAGTGGACCACCCCCAAGGTAACATCCTTTAGGGGTCAGAATATTATGTGACTCAGCACAACTCTGGGGAAGCACTAAAACCTCCCACCTGGCCTCAGCACATGCTAGACATATCACTAGGATCACAGACCAGCACCAGATGAGCTGTCAGACCCACAGCCTCCATCCATACCATCCACCCCTTACCTATTACCCTCAACCAGCATCAGACACAACAGTCTCCCATAGGCAGGACAAAATCAGTGCAGCATGAGGTTAAATAGTCAAGGACTTTAGCTACTAGCACAAACTTAGAAGAGGACAACAATGTCAAAATACCAATAGGCAAATCCCCAAGGATAAATGGAAGTGGTCTCAAGCCCAGAAAGAACTCATGGAAGAGTTAAAAAAGGAACTTAAAAATCATATCAAAGTGGTAGAAGAAAAATTGGCGGGGGGGAGGGAGGGAAGTTGAGAATGATTCAAGAGAACTATGAAAAAAAGTCAAAAATTTGGGACAGTGCATAGAAAGTAGAATTAGTCAAATGGAAAAGTAGATGCAAAAATCCACTGAAGAAAACAGCTTCTTAAACAGTACAATTGGCCAAATGGAAAAGAAAGTACAAAAGCCATAAAAAGGGGGGAAAACACCTTAAAAGTTAAAACTGGCCATTTGGAAGCTAGAAATATCAATATTACAACAAATTCTAAAGAATTAAAAAATGGAAGAAAATGTAAAATACCTTATGAGAAAAATAATTGCAATGGAAAATAGATCCTGGAGAGACAATATCAGAATCATTATACTATCTGTACAATGTTGTAAAAGTCTTGTACAAAGAAGGATCTGCACAGTATCTTCCAAGAAATTTTCAAGGAGAACTGCCCTGATATCCTGGAACCAGATGACAAAATAGGCATTGAAAGATTCCACAATCATCTCAGAAAAGCAATCCCAAAGTAAAACCTCTAAGGAATATTATAGCCAAATTTCAGAACTATTAGGTCAAGGAAAAAATACTACAAATGACCAGAAGGAAACAATTCAAACATTGAGGAGTCATAATCAGGATTTTACATAAGAACCTGGCAGCTGCAACATTAGAGGATTGGAGGTCAAGGAACATGATATTTCAGAATGCAAAGGAATCACCTATCCAGAGAAATTAAGTGTAATACTTCAAGGGGAAAATGGTCATTCAACAAAATAGAATGACTTAAAACTTTTGTAGGTAGAAGACCAGAACTAAATACAAAATTTGACCCTCAATATCAAAACCAAAGGTAAACATAAATAAGGGGAAGGAGAGAAAACATAAGAGATTTAATAGTGCTAAACTCTTTACATCCCCATACAGGAAAATTGTACTTGTAATTCTTAATAATTGTATCACTAACAATACAGTTGGAAGGAATACACATAGACAGAGGACATGGGTATGAGGTGAGTTACAGGGAATAACATAACAAAAATAAAGGATGAGAAAAAGGAGTAAAATGGGTACTCCCTACAGAAGGGAGAAGTAGAATACTATAAATTATTTCACATGAAAAGGCTTTTGTGAAAAGTCTATTGCAGTTAAGGGGAAGATGGGAGGGTTGGCAATAAACATCACTTGAAATTTAGTATCATCTGTATTGGTTCAAAGAGGGAATAATATAAGTGTCAGTTGAATATAGAAGTCTATCTTATCTGACAGGGAAGTAGGACAGGAAGAGATTAAGTAAATGGCAGAAGGAGCGGGGATTGCTAAAAGGGAAGAAGATCAGGAGAGATAAGAGAAAGAAGCAAAATATTGGTGAGGAGGGAAAGGGTAAAAGAAGAAAGAGAATAAACAGGAGGAAGAATAGAATGGGGGGAAATACATAGATAGTAGTCATAACTATGAATGTAAATGAGACAAACTTTCCCATAAAATGAAAGCTTATGGCAGAGTGAATCAAAAACTGGAATCCTACAAAATGTTGTTTACAAGAAATACACTTGAATCAGAGAGACACACCCAGAGGAAAGGTAAGAAACTGGAGCAGATTCTATTATACTTCAGCTAAAGTTTAAAAAGGGGGGGTGGGGGTGGGAATAGGAATCCCGATTAGAGAAAGCAAAAGCAAACATAGATCTATGTAAGAAAAGAAACTACATCTTGATAAAAGGTAGTATAGACAATGAAGCAATATCAATACTAAAGATACCTACACCAAGTGCTATAGAATCTAAATTTTTAAAGGAGAGGTAAATGAATTACAGGAATAAATACAGAAGCAAAACTATATTAGTGGGAGATCTCAACTGTACCCTTTCAGAACTGGATACATCAAACCAAAAAATAAACAAGAAAGAAACTAAAGAGATAAGTGGAATATTAGAAAAACATACCTTTGGAAAAAACTGAATGGGAACAGAAAGGAATATACCTTGTTTTCCTTAGCAGCGCATGGCACCTACACAAAACTAAACCATGTAATAGGGCATAAAACCCCTCAAAATCAAATATAAAAAGGAAGATATGTTAAATGTATTTTGGAATCATAATGCAATAAAATTACATTTAACAAAGGACAGTGGACAGATAAAAATTAATTGGAGACTAATAATCCAATACTGAAGAATAAGTAAGTCAAAGAACAAATCATAGAAACAATCACTAATTTCATTAAAGAGAATGACAGTAATGAGACAACATACCAAAATTTATGGGATGCAGTCAAAGCAAGACTTAGGGGAAAATATATTTCTCTAAGTTCTGATATCAACAAAATGGAAAAAGAACAGATCAATGTAACTAAATTGAGCATGCAACTAAAAGAACTTGGAAAAGAACAAATTAAAAATCCCCAAGTGAGCATCAAATTGGAAATCCTAAAAATCAAAGGTGAGATTAATAAAATTAAAAGTTAAAAAGTACATTGCTAATAAATAAATCTAGGATCAAGTTTTTTTTGGGGGGGAAACACAAAAACACCTAAGCTATTGGTTAATTTGATTTTTTAAAAAAGAAAGAATAAAACTAAATATTCAGTATCAAAAATGAAATCACCACTAATGAAGAAATTAAAACAATTATGAAACATTTTGCCCAATTATATGCCAAAAAATTTTACAATCTAAGTGAAACTGATGGGTGTTTATAAAAATATAAATTATCTAGATTAACAAATAATGACATGGGAACTCTAAATAACCCCATCTTAGAAAAAGAAATTAAACAAACTAATTACAAATTCCCCAGGAAAAAAATCCCCAGGGCCAGATGATTTTACAAGTGTATTCTACTAAACATTTAAAGAACAATTAATTCCAATAATATATAAACTATTTGGAAAAAAGAGGCAAAGAAGAAGCCCTATCAAACTTGTTTTATGACACAACTATTGTGATGATCATAAATTCAGAATTACTAAAATGGAGAAAGAAAATTATAGAGCAATTTTCCTAATGAATATTGATGCAAATAAATTAACAAAATACTAGCAAGATGATTATTGGTATATGTCACAACGATTATACACTATGACCAAGTGGAAATTGTACTAGGAATGCAGGACTGATTAAATATTAGGAAAACTATTAGCATAATTGACTATATCAGTAAGAAAACTAGCAGAAATCATATGGTTATCTCAATAAATGCAGAAAAATCTTTTGACCAAATCCAACATCCATTCCTAATAAAAAACACTAGAGTACATAGGAATAAATGGAATTTTCCTTAAAATGATCAGCTGTGTTTATCTAAAATCATCAACAAGCATTATTATATATTGAGGATAAGCTAGAAGCGTCCCCAATGAGATCAGAGGTGAAACAAGGATACCAATTATCACTATTACTCAATATTTTACTAGAAATGTTAGTGCTAGCAATAAGAAAAAAATGAAGGAATTAGAGAATGCAGTGAGGACACAAAAACTATTATTCTTTTCAGATGATATAATGGTATACTTAGAGAATCCTAGAGAATCAACTAACAATCTACTTGAAACAATGAACAACTTTAGCAAAGTTTCAGGATATAGAATAAACCACATAATCCATTAGCATTTAAAGCCTAGCAGCAACAGATAGAAAGAAAAATGCCATTTTAAAATAAGTGTAAACAATAAAAAAATACTTGAGTCTACCTACCAAAACAAACCCAGGAGCTATATGAACACAAGTACAGAACACTTTTTACACAAATAAATTCAAATCTAAACAATTGGAAAAATATCAATTTCTCAAAGGGTAGAATGAGGTATATTACCTATAAAATAACAATTCTGCCTAAACTAATACACTTTTTTCAGTGCTAAACCAATCAAATTAACAAAAAACTCTAATCGATAAACCTAGAAAAAATAACAACAAAATTTATCTGGAAGAACCAAAAGTCAAGAATATCAATGAAATTAATGGGAAAAAACCACAAAGAAGGGTAGCCTAGAAATATGAGATCTCAAACCATATTATAAAGCACTAATCATCAAAACTGTCTGTACTGGCTAATAAATAGTGGGCCAGTGGAATGGACTTGGTACACAAGACATAGTAGTCAATGAAAATAGTAATCTAGTATTTAATAAACCCAAGACCTCAGTTTGGGGGATAAAAACTTATTATTTGACAAAAAATGCTGAGAAACATGGACACAAACTAAGTATAAACCAACATTTCATAGTGTATAAAAATATTGCATGATTTAGACATAAAGGGTGACATTAAAAAGTCAGAAAAGCAAGGAATAGTCTACTTGTCAGTCCTATGTGAATGGAAAATTTTATGATCAAACAAGACATAAAGAGTACTGCAAAATGCAAAATGGATAATTTTGATTACGTTATATTAAAAAGCTTTTGTACAAACAAAACAAATGCAACCAAAATTAGAAGGAAAGCAGAAATCTGGAAAACAGGTTTTAGAGAGTGCCTGATAAAGGCCTCATTTCTCAAATATATAAAGAACTGAGTCAAAGCCATTTCCCAAATGATCAATAGTCAAAGGATATGAATAGGCTATTTTTACATGAATGAATCTAAGCTATCCAAAAGCATATAAAGAAGCGCTCTAAATTACTTTTGATTAGAGAAATGCAAATTAAAACAACTCTAAGATACTACCTCAAACCTATCGGATTGAATAATATGACAAAAAAAGAAAAATAATAAATGTTGAAGAAGGTGTGGACAAGTTGTGATACTAATATATTGTTGGTGGAACTGTGAAGTGATCCAACCATTCTAGGGAGCAATTGAAATTATGTTCAAAGAACTATAAAACTGTGCACACCACTTGAATAATAGGGGTATTCCCTATTAGATCCATCCTCCAAAGAGATAATAATAACCTACATGTGCAGCATGGTAGCCAAATATTGGAAAATGGGGGATGCCCATCGATTGGGAAATGGCTGAACAATCTGTGTTATATGAATGTGATGGAATACTATTGTGCAATAATAAATGATGAGCAGACAGCTTTTAGAAAATCTTGAAAAAACTTGTATGATCCGGTGCAAAGTGAAATGAACAGGACCAGGAAAACATTATACACAGTATCAGCAACATTCTATGATCAACTATGATTTACTCAACTCTTCTCAGCACCACAGTGATCCAAGACTTGCTTTATTCTTCTATTTTATTCTTTTGATCTGTTTCTTCTTTCAGAAATGTAATATGGAAATATGTTTTACATAATTGCATATGTATGAATAATATCAAACTACCTACCATATGCAGAAGAGGGAAGGAAAGGGAGTGAGAGAGAAAAATTTGAAACTCAAAATCTTGTAAAAATTAATGCTAAAAAATCTTCTTGACATGACTTGGGGGAAAATATTAAGATTATTTTTAAATAATGAAGGAAACAAATAAACAAAAAAAGAACTGGCCAAATGGAAGGGAAAAATCCACTGAAGAGAACTAACTCCTTTTTTATCTTTTTAAAATTTGTATTGCCTTTTTATTTTTCCATATACATGTAAAGATAATTTTCAACATTCACCTTTTCAAAAACTTGTGTTCCAAAATCTTATCCTTCCCATAAACAGCAAACATGTACAATTCTTCTAGACATATTTCCATATTCGTCATGATGAGAAAGAAAAATCATATCAAATGGTGAAAGAAAAAACATGAGAAAGAAAAAAGAAACAAGCAAAGAACAATAACAATAAGTGAAGATACTATGCCTTGATTTATATTCAGTCCCCATAGTTCTCTCTCTGAATGAGGATGGCTCTTTCCATTACAAGTCTATTGGAATTGCCTTGAATTACCACATTGTTGAAAAAAGTCAAGTCCATCATTGTTGGTTATCACGTAATCTTGTTGCTGTTGTGCTCTACCTGGTTCTACTTACTTCACCTAGCATTAGTTCATCTAAGTCTTCCCAGGCTTTTCTGAAATCAGCCTGCTTATCATTTCTTGAAGAACAATAATATTCCATTACATTCATATGCCATAACTTTCATATACTAGCCACTCTCCAACTGATGGACATCCACTCAATTTCCAGTTCCTTGCCACTACACAAAGGGCTGCTACATACATTTCTGTGTATGTGGGTCCTTTTCCCTTTTTTAATGAACTCTTTAGGATGCAAACCCAGTAGAGACACTGTTGAATCAAAGGGTATATACATAGTTGATGTCCCTTTGGACATAGTTCCAAATTTCTCTGCAGAATGATTGGATCACAACTAGCTTGGTCATATGGAAAATGAAGTACAAAAAGTATGTGAAGAAAATTATTCCTTAAAAAATAGAATTGGGCAAGTGGAAGCTAATGACTCTATGTGACATCAAGAATCAGTCAAACAAATTCAATAGAATGAAAAATTGAAGAAAATGTAAAGTACTCATGGGAAAACAACTGATTTGCAAAATAGATTCAGGAGGAAGAATATAAGAATTATTGGGTTACCTGAAAGCCATGATCAAAAAAAAAAGTTTCAAAGACAGCATCTTTCCAGAAATCATCAGGGAAAACCGTGCTTATACTTCCCAAATGAAAACTCCAAGGCATATTATAGCTGTGTTCCAGAAAGATCAAGGAAAAAATACTGCAGACAGTTTAAATACAAAGAAGCTACAGTCAGGATTACACAAGATTTAGCAGATTCTACACTAAGGGACTGGAGGGTTTGGAATATGCTATTCCAGAAAAGAAAGGGGCTTGTATTACAACCAAGAATCAACTACCCAGCAAAAGTGAGGATAATATTTCAGGGGGAAAGAGGGATATTCAATTAAATAGGTTATTTAAACTTTCCTGATGAAAGGACCAATGCTGAACTGAAAATTTGATCATCAAATACAAGACTGAAGAGAAACATTAAAAAATAGGAAAGAAAAAGCCATGTTATTCAATAAGATTAAAATATTTACATTTCTACATGGAAAAATGATACTTGCAACTCTTGAGTATTGTGTCTTGATTAGGGCAGTTAGAAGAAGTATACATAGACAGAAGGGTGAGTATATGTTGAGTTTGATGTGCTGATATAAAAAAAATTAAGGGGTTAAAAAAAAAGAATTGTACCAGGAGAAGAAGAAAGGAAGAATCAGGATAGGGTAAATTAAATCACATGAAGAGGCACAAAAGACCTGTTACATTGGAGGAAAAGAATTGAGGAGGTGAGCATTGTTTGTATCTTATTCTCAATAGATTTGGCTCAAAAAGTGGAATAATATACAGACTTGGATATATAAATTTTTCTTATTCTATAAGGAAATAGGAGGGGAAAGGGAAACAAAAAGACAACATGGACAGAAGGAAGGGCAGAAGTAGAAGGGGAAAGGGGAAAGAAAGGGGGCGATAAAAGGAAGAACAGATAGAGGAAGGTGGTGTTCAGAAGCAAAACACTGGTCATGAGGGACAGGGTGAAAGGGGAGAGAAAAGTAGAAATAGGAAAAAATAGGATACAGTGAAATCCATAGTTAATAATCATAACTGTGAATACGAATGGGATGAACTCGCTAATAAAATGAAAGCAGAGAGCAGAATGGATTAAATCCTATAATATGTTGTTTATGAGAACCATATCTGAAGCAGAGAGATACACACAGAATAATGGTAAAAGACTGAAGCAGAGGGGCAGAGTCAAGATGGTGGCATAATAGCAGGAATTTGCCCAAACTCTCTCCCAAACTGCTCCAAATTCCTTTAAATAATGACTCTAAACAAATTTTAGAGCATCGGTAACACCTCAGAAGATGGAGTAGAACATTTTCCAGCTAAAGACAAGTTAGAAGCTCAGCAAAAAAGGTTGATAACACAGCAGTAGGAATCCAGCCTGCAGTCTGGGGGTAGAATGTGCTAGGGCAGCTCCAGACCCAGACCCAGTATACCCAGGGCCGACCTCTGAATCAGCAGCAGTATTGGTGGCTTCCATATCTCTCAGCCCAGAGACGCCAAAGAGCACCTGGAAGGTCAGTAGAAAAGAAAAAGAAAAAAAAAAGTCCAGGGTGGGACCTTAGCATGCAGTCTCAGTGCAAACCTAGCTCTGGCCTCAGCTCTGAACCTGACCCCAGGGATCAGCGAAGTGGGACCTCTGAATCAGTAGTCATGTTGGAGGCTTCTGAACGTCTCAGCCTGGGGACACTAGGCAGAACTCAGAAGGTCAGTGCAGAGCATCTACAGCAATGAAGTGGGAGTCTGGTGTGCAGTTCCAGTGCAGCCCTGGCCAGGGGAGCACCCTAAATCTTATAGCTACAGTGGGGCAGGACACATCTAACAGCTCCAGGGAAGAAAAGAGAGTTTGTGGTCAGAGTCCTGAGAGAATTTCTGAAAACAGTTGCACAAAGCGCCAAAACCTAAAATGGTGCACCCATCACTCTGGAAACAGAATCCTACTTTGACAGTTAAAAACAATATAAGAGGCTAGGAAAATGAGTAGAAAACAAAAAAAAAAGTTTCTGACCATTGAAAGTTATAGTGAAAAGGAGGATCAAAAGGCATATCCAGAAGATAATGAAGTTCAAAGCTCCTACATCCAAAGCTTCCAAGAAAAATTAGAATTAGGCTTAGGCCATGGACGGGCTCAAAAAGCACTTTGAAAATCAAGGAAGAGAAAAAGAGAGATTAAATTAGAGAAAGAATTGAGATAGGTGGAAAAGAAAATACAAAAAGGTAATGAAAATGCCTGAAAAAGAAAAATTGGCCAGTTGGAAAAAGAAAAGGTACAAAAGCTCACTGAGGAAAATAATTCTTTAACAATCGAATTGAGCAATTGGAAGGTAATGACTTTATGAGAAATCAAGATACGATAAAGCAAAACCAAAAAAAGCAAAAACAAAAATAAAAAATGTGAACTATCTTATTAGAAAAACAACTGACTTAGAAAATAGGTCCAGGAGAGATAATTTAGAAATTATTGGTCTACATAAAAGTCATGATCAAAAAAAAAAAAAGATCCTGGACATCACTTTTAACAAATTATCAAAGAAAACTGTCCTGATATTCTAAAACTAAAGGGTAAAATAGAAATTGAAAGAAACTACCCTTCACCTCTTGAAAGAGATCCCAAAATAAAAACTCCCAGGAATGTTATAGCCAAATTCAAAAATTCCCAGGTCAAGGAGAAAATATTGCAAGCATCCAAAAAGAAACTATTCAAATGTAGTGGAATCACAGTCAGGATAATATTAGATTCAGCAGCTTCTGCATTAAAGGATTGAAGGGCTTGGAATATGATATTCCAAAGAGCAATGAAGCTAGGATTGCAACCAAGAATTACCTACCCAGCAAAACTGAGTATAATCCCTCAAAGGAAAAGGTGGTCATTCAATGAAATGGAGGATTTTCAAACATTCATGATGAAAAGATCAGAATTGAATGGATAATTCGATTTTTCATGTACAGGATTCTGGTGAAGCATAAGGATGTGATCAGGAAAGTGATATTATAAAGAAGTTTAAAAGGTGTATCTCTTTACATTCCCACATGGAAGGATGATATTTGTAACTCATTGGAATGTTCTCATTATTATGGCTATTATAAGGAGTTTACATAGACAGAGGGCATGGGTGTGAGCTGAATGTGAATGGATAGTATCTTTTAAAAAATGATGAAATTCAGGATTGAGAGAAGAATGTATTAGGAGAAAGGGAAAGGGGGAAGTGGAATGGTGCAAATTATATGACATAAAAAAGAGACAAGAAAAAGCTTTTACAGTAGAGGGAAAGGGGGGAGCAGAGGGTGAGTGAATGAACATTACTCTCAACAGAATTGGCTCAAATAGGAAATAACATACATATTCAAGAGGAATATAGAAATCTGTCTTATTCTGCAGGAAAATAGGAGAAGAATGGGATATGGAAAGGGGGAGAGAGTGATAAAAGAGAAGACATATTGGGGGAGGGAGTGGTCGATAGCAAAACACTTTTGAGGAGGGACAAGGTGAAAGAGAATAAATGGGGGGAAATACAATTAGCAATAGTAATCATTAAAAAATTCTAAGCAAGGTTCTCTGGTGGAATGTTATTGTTTTCTGAAAAATGATGAGCAGGATGCTCTCAGGGGAAAAAAACCTTGGAAAGTCCTCTATGAACAAAGTGAAATGCATTGTATACAAAGTAATAGCAATGTTCTGGGATATCCAACTGTAAATAAATAAATATTATTCTCAGTAATACAATGATCCTCAACTACTCTGAAGGACTTATGATGAAAAGTATCCATACACAGAGGAAGAATTGATTGCACCTGAATACAGATTGAAGCATTCTCTATTTTTCTATCTCTCTCATTTTTAACTTGATTTTTCTTGAGAGTTTTTATTTTCATTTGGGTGGGAGATCTATTTTTTTCACAATGTGACTTTTGTGGGAATGTTTTGCATAACCTCATATGCAGTTTCTTAATTGTGGGTGAAAATAGAAAGAGAACCCAGAACTCAAAAATCTTGAAAACCAAAATCTTTTAAAAATTGTTTTTAATGTAACTGGAGGAGATGTGAAATAAATAAGTAAAGTTAAATTAAAAATAGAATTAAAAAACTGAAGCAGAATATAATGCTTCAGCTGAAGTACAAAAATCAGGGGTAGCAATCCAGATATCAGAGAAATCAAAAGCAAAACTAGATCTAATTAGAGGAGATAAGGAAAGAAACTACATCTTGCTAAAGGGTACCTACCACAGACAATGAAGTAATATCAATACTAAACATATATGCACCAAGTGGTATAGTATCTAAATTCTTAGAGGAGAAGTTAAGTGAGTTACCAGAAGAGATAGACAGCAAAAATATTGGGGATTCTCAACCACCCTCTCTCAGAATAAGATAATAAATCTAACTGCACAATAAACAAAAAGGGGGTAAAGAAAATTCTAGAAAAGTTAGATATGATAGATAGACTTCTAAAGAAAATTAAATGGAGACAGAAAGGAATATACATTTTTTCTCATGAGTATATGGTACCTATAAAAAATTAACCATATATTAGGACACTAAAAGATCTCACAATCCAGTGCAGAAATGCAAAAATATTAAATGGATCCTTTTCAGATCATGATGCAATAAAAAATAAATGTAATAAAAGGCTACAGAAAAATAGACTAAAAATTAATTGGAAACTAAATAACCTTATCCTAAAGAATGAGTCCTACTTACCTCTCAGATTGGCTAAAATGACAGGAAAACATAATGATGAATGTTGAAGGGGATGTGGAAAACTGAAACATTAATATATTCTTCATGGAATTGTGAACTGATTCAACCATTATGGAGAGCAATTTGGAACTAGGCACGAAGGGTTATAAAACTGTGTATAACCTTTGATCCAGCAGTGTCTCTACTGGGCCTATATCCTAAAGAAATCATAAAAGAGGGAAAGGGACCCAAATATGCAAAAATGTTTGTGACAGCCCTCTTTGTAGTGGCAAGAAACTGGAAACTGAGTGGATGCCCATCAGCTGGAGAATGGCTTAATAATATATGGTATATGAATGTTATAGAATGTTATTGTTCTGTAAGAAACAATCAGCAGGATGATTTTAGAGACCTGGAGAGACTTACATGAACTGATGCGAAGTGAAATGAGCAGAACCAGATCATTGTACATGGCAGCATCAATATTATACTAAAATCAATTCTGATGAACATGACTCTTTCCAACAGTTCCAATGTTGTTATGATGAAGAGAGTCACTGACATCCAGAGAGAGGACTGGGGGATCACAATATAACATTCTCAATCTTTTTGAGGTTGTTTGCTTGAATTTTGTTTTTTTTACTCTTTTTCTTTCCTTTTTGATTTGATTTTTCTTGTGCAACAAGAGAAGTGTATAAATATGTTTACACATATTGGATTTAATATATATTTAAATATGTATAACATATGTTGGATTGCTTGCCATATGAGGAGGAAGTGCGAGGAAGGAGAGGAAAATCTGAAACACAAGGTTATGCAGGGGTCAGTGTTGAAAAATTATCTGTGCATATGTTTTAAAATAAAAAGAAAAAATAAATAAGTAAAGCTTTTTATTTACAAAACTATGCATGAGTAATTTTTCAACATTGACCCTTGCAAAACCTTGTGTTCCAAATTTTCTCCTCCTTCCCTCCATCTCTTCCCCTAGATGTCAGGCAATCCCATACATGTTAAATATATTAAAATATATGTTAATCCAATATATGTATGCATATTTCTACAATTATTTTGCTGCACACAAAAAAATCAGATCAAGAAAGGAAAAAACCTGAGAAAGAAAACAAAATGCAAGCAAACAACAACAGAAAGAATGAAAATGCTACACTGTGGTCCCCACTCAGTTCCCACAGTCCTCTCTCTGGGTGCAGATGATTCTCTTCATCAAAAGACCATTGGAACTGACCTGAATCATCTCATTGTTGGAAAGAGCCATGTCCATCAGAATTGATCATCGTACAATATTGAGGTTGCCATGTACAATGAATGACCTCCTGGTTCTGCTCATTTCACTTAGCATCAGTTCATGTAAGTCTCCCCAAACCGCTCTAAAATCATCCTGCTGATCATTTCTTATAGATCAATAATATTCCATAACATTCATATACCATAACTTATTCAGTCATTCCCCAAATGATGGGCATCCACTCAGTTTTCAGTTTCTTGCCACTACGAAAAGGGCTGTCTCAAACATTTTTGCACATGTGGGTCCTTTTTCCTCCATTAAGCTCTCTTTGGGCTATAAGCCCAGTAGAGACGCTGGTGAATCAAAGGCTATATACATACTTTGATAACTTTTTTTTTATCATAGTTCCAAATTGCTCTCCACAATGGTTGAATCAGTTCACAATTCCACCAACAATGTATTAGTGTCCAGTTTTCCCACATTCCCTCCAGCATTCCTCATGATCTTTTCCTGTCATTTTAGCCAATCTGAGATGTATGTAGTGGTATCTCAGAGTTGTTTTAATTAGCATTTCTCTGATCAATAGTGATTTGGAACACCTTTTCATATGACTAGAAATGGTTTCAATTTCTTTATCTGAAAATTGTCTGTTCATATCCTTTGACCATTTATCAATTGGAGAATGATTTTAATTCTTATAAATTTGAGTCAATTCTCATATATTTTAGAAAGGAGGTCTTTATCAGAACCCTTAAATGTAAAAATGTTTTCCCAATTTGTTGCATTCCTTCTAATCTTGTTTGCATTGGTTTTGTTTGTACAAAAAAATTTAACTTAATATATCAAAATTATATATTTGGTGTTCAATAACGAGCTCCAATTCTTCTTTGGTCACTAATTCCTTCCATCTTTACAGATCTGAGAGATAAACTATCCTATGTTCTTCTAATTTGCTTATGACATCACTCTTTATGTCAAAATCATGGACCTATTTCAACCTTATGTTGGTATTGTGTGTTAGGTGTGGGTCATTGCCTAGTTTTTGCCATACTAGTTTCCAATTTTCTCAGAAGTTTTTGTCAAATAGTGAGTTCTTATCCCCAAAGCTGGGATCTTTGGGTTTGTTAAACACTAGATTGCTATAGTCATTGCGTATTTTGTCCTGTGAACTTAATCAGCTTCACTGATCAACTACTCTGTTTCATAGCCAGTACCAAGTGACTTTGATGACCATTGCATTATAATATAGTTTTAGGTCTGGCACAGCTAGGCAACCTTCATTGACATTTTTTTCATTAATTCTCTTGAACTTCTTGATCTTTTGTTCTTCCAAATGAACTTTGTTATTATTTTTCCTAGATGTGTAAAATAATTTCTTGGAAGTCTGATTGGTATGGCACTAAATAAGTAGATTAATTTAGGTAGTATGGTCATTTTTATTATATTCACTCAGCTTACCCAGGAGCACTTGATATTTTCCCAATTGTTTAGATCTGACTTTATTTGTGTAGAAAGTGTTTTGTAATTGTGTTCATATAGTTCCTGATTTTCCCTTGGCAGGTAGACTCCCAAATATTTTATATTATCAACAGTTATTTTAAATGGAGTTTTTCTTTGCATCTCTTGATGCTGGACTTTGCTGATGATGTATAAAAATGCTGGTGATTTCTGTGGATTTATTTTGTATTCAGCAACTTTGCTGAAGTTTTGGATTATTTCTAGTATTTTTCTTTGATTCTCTAGGGTTCTGTAAGTATACCATCATGTCATCTGCAAAGAATAATAATTTGGTTTCCTCATTACCCACTCTAATTCCTTTGATCTATTTTTATTCTCTTATTGTTAAAACTAACATTTCTAATACAATATTAAATAGTAATGGTGATAGTGGGCAACCTTGTTTCATTCCTGATTTTACTAGAAATGGTTCTAGATTGTCCCCATTACATATGATGCTTGCTGATGGTTTTAAATAGATACTACTGATCATTTTAAGGAAAAGTCCATTTATTCCTATACTCTCTAGTGTTTTTAATAGGAATGGATGTTGGATATTATCAGATGCTTTTTCTGCATCTATTGAGGTAATCATATGGTTTTTGTTAGTTTAGTTATTAATATAGTGAATTATGCTAATAGTTTTCCTAATATTGAACCAGCCCTGCATTCCTGGTATAGATCCTATTTGGTCATAGTGTATTGTATTGGGGTGACTTTTTGTGATCTCTTTGCTAATATTTTATGTAAGATTTTTGCATCAATATTCATTAGGGAAATTGGTCTATAATTTTGTTTCTGACCACCACCTCCCTTACATAGCCCTCCCCTTTTAGAACCCCTCTCCCTTTCTTACACCTTTCCCCTACTACTTCTCTTTTCCCTTCTATTAGCCTCCCCTTTCTTTTCCCTTTTCCTCTCCCACTTCCCTATAAGGTGACACAAGTTTCTCTGTGAAACCAAATATGTCTGATATTCTCTCTGTGACCAAATGTGATGAGAGTAATATTCACACAATGCTCATTCCCTTCCCTTCTTTTCGCCAATTATAATCAGTCTTCTTTGCCTCTTTATGAAATGTACTTTCCTTTATTTTACCTCCTTTTTCCTCTTTTTCCAGTACAGTCCCCTTTCTACCCCTAGTTTCTTTTTCATATTATCATAATAAAATAAAATTATACATACACTCTCTTAGTATACCCATAACAGAAATACACTTCTCAAGAGTTCTTTCTTTTTTACCTTTTTATGCTTCTCTTGAGTTCTCTATTTGAAGTTGAAATTTTGGCTCAGCTCAGGTCTTTTCATCATAAATAGATGAAATTCACCTGTACCATTGAATATCCATCTTCTTCCCTGAAAGATAATGCTCATTTTAGCTGGATAGCTTGTTCTTGGCTGTAATCCAAGTTCCAGGCCCTTTGATCCTTTAAGGTAGAAGCTGCTAGGTGCTGGGTAATCTTGATTGAGGGCCCTTGATATTTGAATTATTTCTTTTTGTATACTTTTAATATTTTTCCTTGGTCTGAGAATTCTGAAATTTAGCCATAATATTCCTTCTGGTTTTAAATTTGGGGTCTTTTCCAAGAAGTGATTGGTGAATTCTTTCAATGGCTACTTTGCCTTCTGATTATAGGATATCATTTATTTTGAAAAAAAAAAGTACTTTTAAAAAAAATGAATGTTGAAAACTATTTTTACATGTAATTGAAAAAGTTGCATTGAGTGCAAAAAAAAGATATCCAATTAGGGAGGAGTAGAAAGATTAGAATTCAACAACATAGCAGCAGGAATAAAGAAGGTAGTTAGGAGTCATTGAGGACTGGTGTTTGGCAAGAGATGAGAAATAATACTATAGAGAGTAAAGGAATTCAAAGGTAGGGGATGTATTAAATTGAATTAGCCAAGTCATAGAGACTGGGAAGGCAGGAAAGTGGGACCAGAGCAAAAATGATTCATTCATAACATGGGAAAGCTGGAGGGTGAGGATGGGGTGGAGCTGGAAACTGAAATGGACATGGTTTAGAAAACTCAGGGACAGATGGAAGAGTGGAAGATTATGGTCAGATGAAAGAATTAGAGTTCTCTATGGTGTTGGAAGAATATGTAGGTGATGATGAGATAGAGATAATGGCATCCTTGTCTGTGCCTGGAGTAGAGTGAAAGTAAAGATCATGAGAAATGAGGAGGCTGATAGGGATTTTGGGAGGATACCCAGAGAGATCCACAATCTTAGAGGTAGGTCTTAGTGTAGAGAGGAGGACTGTGAACCAGGTACTGAACTCCTTGAGAAAGCGGGGAGAGTGACCTAGAGAATAACTTCCAAGATCTACATGGTAGGGGCATACCTTACATAAATCAAATTACTAAGAAGTGACTGAGCAAAGATGGCAGGGGAAGGCCTGGAAATTTCAGTGAGGAGCCAGAAACCTGCTCACTCCCGCTTCTAATAGTGTGTGTGTGTGTGTGTGTGTGTGTGTGTGTGTGTGTGTGTGTGTTGGGGATAGAGTAGGAGATGAGAGAGAGCATGGGCTCAAATCTTGGATATGCAGCCCCTATTACCTTACAAATCACTCTCCCTTTCTTATGCCTCAGTTTCCTCATGTGTAAAATGAGAAAATTAAATTATACAAGGCTTCCTCTCTCCCCTTCCTACTTCCCTCTGTACCAGCTTTAAATCTTAGCATCTTAAGGCATTGTGAGGGTATAATTGTGGGGAGATAAGAAACCTGGGCAGTGGGTGGAGTGTGTCTGTCCATTCTGGCCCCAGGAGTGGGAAAAGGTATTTAGACTAACTTGTTCTGGCCTGTCCTGGCTTTGGAACTTTACCCCCTAAATGATGCTGGAAAGTTGAAATTTTCCATAGGTACCGGCAGCCTCCAAATTAGGATCCCCTCCCTTTTTCTTTTTGAACAAATGACAACTGGGCCATACTAAGGTCAGGGTGGGAGGAAATCTACTTGGAGGGCAATTGGGGAAATTTAGCTGCCTGCTGAACAACTGACAAATGGCTGCTTGGGCTGAGAGGGGACTTGGTGTGGGCATCAGCTGCCAAGACAAAGGGCCCCTTAGCTACTTTATTCTTTCCTCTTTAAAAGTAGCTCTAAGTGATTGAAATATTGCTCTCCACCGCAAGCAGTATGAAATTTCATGGCCCTTTCCAGTTACGTAATGGTTTCCATGGCAATGGAAACCCTTGAATAAGCAGTATCACTGTTTGCTAGTTATATAGCAGGAGTTTAGTGCTGCTATTTTCATGTCTGTCCCCCAATTTTCTATAGTTTTTGTGTTTTTCTATGTCTTATCCTGCCCCCCCCCCCAAGTCTTTCCTTTTCTTTGAAAAAAATCAAGGAAATAAAATGGAAGAGAAGTTTCATTAAGCTAAACCCATAATGACAGCGCATTCAACAATGGTGAGTCACAGTGGGTTAAAGGTGATTTTTACTTAACTGGCTTCACTTTTCTGTGCCTCAGTTTCCTCATCTGTTAAATGGGGCTAATAAGTACACTTGTATATGCTAACTCTCAGAATTGTCATGAGAATGTGCTTTTGAAATGTTTGAGTGAAAGAAATGGAAACTTATTACCATTTGCCAAAATGAATGGCAAGCCATACCTGAAGGAACTCAAGACTAAAGGGAAGACAGAGAGTAGAAAATTTTATCTGCTTTGCCTTTGCCTCTTATTACAGAATTACATGATCTGGAAGAGGCCAACTTGTCTAATTCTTTACCCATACAGGAATTCCCTTTATTTGAGTTCATTCAGCTTCTATTTGAAAAGGTCTGGTGATGATAAACTCATCACTTCTTTCAGACAGACCATGTTACTTTTATGGAGCTCTGAACATTTGATAGGATATTTTCAAATGACAGAGATAGATAAATACATGTGTATGTATATACATCTATATCTACATCTGTATCTATATCTATTTCTAAACACGCATGATTATATATAATCATTATTGTATATAAATGTATAACATATAGATATAATCATATACATTATGTATAATTATTGTTATATATTATATGTTTTAATTATACATTATTGAGATGTTATATTGTATAATATTCATGTATTGCTTATATGACATTACATAGTATATTAAGAGCATATAATTTTATATGATATGTGATATATAATTATATATAACATATAATGACTCTTTTTCTTACTCTCTTGTCATATTTTCTTTGTTTCATTTGCAAGACTACTTTATTCCTTTTACCCCTGAGCTTCCCATTTGCTACCATAATCAAAGTACTGCTTTCTCCAAGAAGGTCCCCCCTGATATAAAGAGGCCTTCAATTGTGTTCAATTCCATTATGACTCTGTAGTGACAGGGACAGAGAAAAGGGGGAAGAGAATGTTAAAGGTTGAGACCATTTGTACTTAATAGCTTGACTATTGGGCTTCCAAATGTAATAGCCTGTCCAGTGTTCAATGGGTAATATTCTACTAAAGAAATCAAATTATATAAGTCTTTACATTCTTAATATAAAGGAAACTAGAATTCAAAAAGAGGTTGCTATTAAATGAAGGATGACAGCTGGGCATGGTGGCCCACACTTGTAATTCCTTCTAATAGAATGGCAGATGGATGGTGCAGTGAATGGAGCAGTAGATCTGGAGTTAGGAAAGTTCAAGTCCTGCTTCAGACTAGTTGTATTACCTTGGTCAAGTCACTTAACGCCTGTTTGCCTCAGTTTCCTTATCAGTAAAATGAGGGCAATAATAGTCCTCATCTCCCAGGGTTATGAGGATCAAAGAAGATATTATGTGTAAAGCATATCACAAACCTTGAAGCACTACATAAATGCTAGTTGTTGCTTTGTTATTAGAGGATCACTTGAATTTAGGAGTTCCAAATTCAAGCTTATTGGATAGCCACATTAAGTGGAATATGAATATGGTTAGACTCTAGGAAAGAAAGACCATCAGGTGACATAAGGAGGAGAGAGATGATCTAGTTAGGAAAAACAACAAATTAAAACTTCTGAGCCCGGCAGCACTGGGATCAGGTCATGTGTGTCTACCATGAAATATAGTAACCTGGGCAAGATAGGGAGATACAGTCTCAAACAATGAAAGATAGTCCTTGGAGAACCAAAAAAAAATTTTTTTTGTGGAGATGACCAAACACGTGATCACCATATAAATAAAAACCACCATAAAAATAATGATAAGTGGGGGTGGAGCCAAGATGGTGGAGAGGACACATGCTTCTTTCTGAACTTCTCCCTGGGCCCTCAAATAACTACCAAAATCGGCCTCTGAATTAGTTCTAAACCAGCAGAATTCATGAATATTGGGAGTGCAGCATATTAACAATAGAAGACAATTTTGAAGATCACCAGAAAAGGTCTGTTTTGATCAGGCACAGAGAGAGGCCAGGCACAGGATGCCAGCACATGCTATGCAGACCCAGGGCAGGGTGCGGTCTCTGTGGGGCAGTGGAGAGGACTCTATCACAGTGTTGGCAAAGCTGCCCTGGCTGCAAACCAGTAGATCATCAGAAAAGTTATAAAACATCTAATACAAACCCAAAAGGTAAAAAGTGAACCTCAAAGCACTGGAGTCTCATGGGACTTGGCCACACCCACCCAGCACTGGGAGTGAATCAGCACAATCCCAGCACAGCTGTTGCCACTTCACTGCTGCCTGTAGGGGAAGCTTGGAAAACCTTCTTTGCCCTAAAAGCTGATCCCAACTTTTTTTAAAAAAAATAATGAGTAAAAAGGCAAAGAAAACTCTAACTATAGATAGCTTCTATGATGAAAGAGAAGAACAGATTTCAAATCCTGAGGAGACCAAAGGCAGATTGTCTTCAGATAAAGCCCCAAAGGGTGATATAACATGGTCCACATCACACAAGACTCTCCTAGAAGGAATTAAAAAGGACTTCAAAAGAGAGCTAGAAGAAAAATGGGGAAAGGAAAGGAAAACTCTGCAAGAGGGTTTGGAAAAAGCATATAACTCATTAAAAAATAGATTTGATAAAGTGGAAAAAGAAAACAACACTCTGAAAAACAGAATTTGTGAAATGGAAAAGGTAAAAAAAAATCTCCCAGGAAAACAAAATTTGTGAATTGGAAAAGGTAAATAATTCCCAGGAAAACAGAATTTGTGAAGTGGAAAAAGAAAATAATTCCTTAAAAAACAGACTTTGTGAAATGTGAAAAATTCCAAAGAACAAAAGAACTTATTTAAAAACTCAATTGGACAAATACAAAAAGAAGTAAAAAAAAAAAGTAAATAAAGAAAATAATTCACTAAAAATCAGAATTGAACAAAAGGAAATGAATGACTTGATGAAACATCAGGAATCATTCAAGCAAAATTTAAAAAATGAAAAAAATAGAAAAAATGTAAAATGCTTACTTGGGAAAACAACTGACCTGAAAAATAGATTTAGAAGAGACAATCTAAGGATTATTGGACTCCCAGAAAACCATGATAAAAAAAAAAGAGCCTAGACACTATTTTTCAGGAAATCATCAAAGAAAACTGCCCTGATATAATAGAATCAGAAGGTAAAATAGCCACTGAAAGAATTCAGCAAACACCTCCTGAAAGAGACCACAAAACTAAAAGTCCAAGAAATATTGTGGCTTAATTTTAGAACTATCAGACCAAGGAAATAAACATTACAAGCAGCCAGAAAAAAAAGCAATTCAAATAGAGAGAAACCACAATAAGGATTACCCAGGACCTAGCAGCTTCTACCTTAAAGGATCAAAGAATCTGGAATCTGATATTCCAAAAGGCAAAGGAATTTGGAATGCAGCCAAGAACAAACTACCCTGCTAAAGTGAGCATTTTCTTCCAGGGAAAAAGATGGATGTTCAATGAAACAGGTGAATTCCATGTATTTCTGATGAAAAGACCAAAGTTAAACAAAAAATTTGACCTCCAAATATAGGATTCAAGAGAAGCATAAAAAGGTAAGAAGAACTCTTGAGAACTGTATTTCTGTTACGGGCATAACTAGAGAGTGCATGGGTAATTTGATTTTACTGTTATAATATAAAAAAGTAATTAGAGGTGGAAAGGAAATAGTACCAGAAAAAGGGAAAAATAGAGGTAAAATGAAGGAAATTACATCTCATAAAGAGGTAAAGGAAACCTATCACATTTGAGGGAAAAAAAGAGGGAGATGAACATTGTGTGAATCTTACTCTCATAAGATTTGGCTCAAAGAGAAAATATTAGACATATTTGGTTTACAGAGAAATATCTCTCATCTCCTAGAAAAGTGGGAGGGGAAAAGTGAAAAGGGAAGGTGTTGGTGTTTTTGTTCTTTAAAATAAAATAATAGTTCTCTCTGGGGGAGAGGGTTTCTTGTGGAGGTTTTCTGGAGGCAGCTTTAGTTTCAGTTACAAGTAAATAATCACCCAAAATCGCAACCAGCTGATAAAAGTTCAGATCTTTTATTGTGTCCTTCAATATAGCCTGGTTAGCTCAGAGACCTATCTCTCTGCTTGGTTCTAAGAGCTCTTGCAGCTTTGTCCTTTGCTCCTACCTCTGCTATCTTCAGCCTCCAGCCAGCACCAAGGTGAAAGTTGTAATGAATCTCTCTTGCCTCGGACAGAGGGCTTGTGGGCTTCCTCACAGAGTGCTCCTCTCCGACCCCTGGGAATATTCCCAAGTAACTCTCTCCAGTGGCTCACTGGAGCTGTATTTATGTTGCGTGTAAAAGGCTGACTCCGCCTTCTGGAGGCAGGGATTAAGGGAGGTGTGAATTCAAATATCTCTTTCTAAATCCTGAAATCTCCCAAACATGTGAACTCCAATGAGTACTTAAATATTTTTTGCTTCTATGAGCTCTCTAAAGGTGTGAACACAAGCATCATTTTTATCAGTTGTACTTAGTACCTTGTTTCAAGTTCTGGCCCAAAATATCTCCTTCTAAGATCAAATCAATCATATTGAACCATGCTAAATTAGATAATTATTGCCTCTATCAACTCTGATGGCTTAACAGTTTGTAAAGATTCCAACAGGAAGGGATAGGTTAAATAGAAGGAAATACAAGAAATAGTAAGGGAAAAGTATAAGAAAGGGTGAGGGATTCTAAAGGGGGAGAGCTGCTTGAGTCAAGTGGTGCTCATAAATTAAATACTGGGGAGGAGGGAAAGGGGAAAAGGAAAGGGAAAAGTATAATCTGGGTATAATAAGATAGCAGGGAATACAAAAGTAGTAGTATTAAGTGTAAATTTGAATGAGGTGAACTCTCCCACAGAGTATTAGTGGATAGCAAACTGGATTAAAATCCAAAATCTCACAATATGTTTTTTACAAGAAACACATTTAAAGCAGAGTTTTACATACAGAGTAAAGGTAAAAAGACTGGAGCAGAATCTATTATGCTTCAGGTGAAGTAAAAAAAAAAAAAAAAAAAAAAAAAAAAAGCAGGGGTAGCCATCCTGATCTCAGATCAAGCAAAAGCAAAAATTGATTTAATTTAAAAAGATAAGGAAGGAAACTATTTCTTGCTAAAGGATACCATAAATAATGAAGCAATGTCAATACTAAATATATATATATATACACCAAGTGGTATAGCATGAAAATTCCTAAAGGAGAAGTTAAAAGAGCTGCAAAAAGAAATGGACAGCAAAACTATGATAGTGGGAGATCTCGACCTTGCTCTCTCAGAACTAGTTAAATCAAACCATGAAATAAATAAGAAAGAAGTTAAAGAGGTAATTAGAATACCAGAAAAGTTAGTTATGATAGATCTCTGGAGAAAATTGAATGGAGACAGAAAGGAGTACACTTTCTTGTCAACAGTTCATGGAACTTATACAAAAATTGACCATATATTAGGACAGAAAGACCTCAAAATCAAATGCAGAAAGGCAGAAATAGTAAATGCATTTTTCAGATCATGATGCAATAAAAATTATATTCAATAAAAAGCCAGGGGAAAATAGACCAAAAAGAAATTGAAAACTAAACAATCTCATCCTAAAGAATGAATGGGTGAAACAGCAAATCATAGACACAATTAATAATTTCATGCAAGAGAATGACAATAATGAAACGACATAACAAAATTTGTGGGATGCAGCCAAAGTGGTAATAAGGGGAAATGTTATATCCCTAGACTCTTATTTGCATAAAATAGAGAAAATGATCAATGAATTGGGCTTTCAACTAAAAAACCTAGAAAAAGAACAAATTAAAACCCCCCAATCAAATACCAAACTTGAAATTCTAAAAATAAAAGGAGAGAGTAATAAAATTGAAAGTAAAAAATATTGAATTAATAAATAAAACTAAGAGTTGGTTTTATGAAAAAAAACAAAATAGATAAACCTTTAGTAAATTTGATTAGAAAAAGGAAACAGGAAAATCAAATTTTTAGCCTCAAAAATAAAAAGGTAGAACTTTCCACCAATGAAGAGAAAATTAGAATAATAATTAAAAGTTACTTTGCCCAACTTTATGCCAATAAATTTTATAACCTAAGTGAAATGGATGAATACCTACAAAAATATAGATCACCCATATTAACAAAGGAGGAAGTAAATTGCTTAAATATTTCTATTTCAGAAAAAGAAATAGAACAAACTATTAATCAACTCCCTAAGAAAAAATCCCCAGGACCAGATGGGTTTACATGTGAATTCTACCAAACATTCAAAGAACAATTAACTCCAATACTATGCAAAATTTTTGAAAAAATAGGGGATGAAGGACTCCTACCAAATTCCTTTTATGACACAGACATGGTAATGATACCTAAACCAGGTAGGACAAAAACAAAGAAAGAAAAGTATAGACCAATCTCCTTAATGAATATCGATGCAAAAATCTTAAATAAAATATTAGCAAAGAGATTACAGAAAATCATCCCCAGGATAATACATCATGACCAAGTACGATTTATACCAGGAATGCAGGGCTGGTTCAATATTAGGAAAATTATTAGCATAATTGATTATATCAATAACCAAATTAAGAAAAACCATATGATCATCTCAATAGATGCAGGAAAAGCATTTGATAAAATCCAACATCCATTCCTATTAAAAACACTAGAGAGTACAGGACTAAATGGACTTTTCCTTAAAATAGTCAGTAGCATTTATTTAGCGAGAAAGGGTGAAACTACAAACGAATTAGGAGAACAAGGGATAGTCTACCTCTCAAATCAGTGAAGGAAGGAATTTATAGCCAAAGAAGAACTAGAAAACAATATGAAATACAAAATGGATAACTTTGGCTATATTAAATTAAAAAGGGTTTGTACAAGCAATACCAGTGCAGCCAAGATTAGAAAGGAAGCAGAAAACTTTGACTCAGCAGTGTTACTATTGAGCTTATATCCCAAAGAGATCTTAAAGGAGGGAAAGGGACCTACATGTGCAAAAATGTTCCTGGAAGCCCTTTTCATGGTGGCTAGAAACTGGAAACTGAATGGCTGCCCATCAACTGGAGAATGGCTAAGTTCTGGTATATGAATATTATGGAATATTATTGTTCTGTAAGAAATGACCAACAGGATGATTCCAGAGAGACCTGGAGAGATTTACATGAACTGATGCTAAATGAAATGAGCAGAACCAGGAGATCATTATACACAGCAACAACTAGACTATTCAATGATCAATTTTGATGGACATGGCTATCTTCAGCAATAATTCAGACCAGTTCCAATTGTTCAGTAATGAAGAGAGCCATCTGCAACCAGGAAGAGGACTGGGAGACCTGAGTGTAGACCACAACATAGCATTTCCATATTTTTTTAATTGTTTGCTTACATTTTTGTTTTCCTTCTCAGGTTTTTTTTTCTTTCTAGATCTGATTTTTCTTGTGTGGAAAGATAACTGTATGGACATGTATACATATATTGGATTTAATGTATATTTTAACATGTATTGGAATACCTGCCATCTAAGAGAGGGGATGGGGGGAAGGAGGGGAAAATTTGGGACAGAAGGTTTTGCAAGTGTCAGTATTGAAAAATAACCCTTTCATATATTTTGTAAATAAAAAGCTATAATAATAAAAAATAAAAGAAAATAATGATACTTTAGGTAGATTCCCAGATATTTTATTTTGGGTATATAACTTTGACAGTTATTTTAAATTGAATTTCTCTTTGTATCTCTTGCTGTTGGATTTTGTTAGTGATGTATAAAAATGCTGATTTATTTTGTGTGCTGCAACTTCGTTAAAGTTGTGGATTATTTCTAATAGCTTTTTAGTAGAATATCTGGGGTTCTCTAAGTATACCATCATATCATATGCAGAGAGTGATAATTTGATTTCCTCATTACCTGCTCTAATTCCTTTAATTTCTTTTTCTTCTCTTATTGCTGAAGTTAGTATTTCTAATACAATACTGAATAGTAATGGTGATAGTGGGCAACCTTATTTCACTCCTGACTTTATTGGGAATGTTTCCAGTTTATCACCATTAAATATGATGCTTACTGACGGTTTTAAATAGATGCTACTGACTATTTAAAGGAAAGGCCCATTTATTCCTATACTCTCAAGTGTTTTTATTGGGAATGGGTGTTGGATTTTATCAAATGCTTTTTCTGAATCTATCGAGATGATCATATGGTTTTTGTTAATTTAGTTATTGATATAATCAGTTATGTTTATCGTTTCTTTTTTATATATAATTATAACTTTTTATTGCCAGAACCCATGCCTGGGTAATTTTTTACAACATTATCCCTTGCACTCACTTCTGTTCCGACATTTCCCCTCCCTCCCTCCACGCCCTACCCCAGATGGCAAGCAGTCCTATACATGTTAAATATGTCACAGTATATCCTAGATACAATATTTGTGTACAGAACCAAAGAGTTTTCTTGTTGCACAGGAAGAATTGGATTCAGAAGGTAAAAATAACCTGAGAAGAAAAACCAAAATGCAAACAGTTTACATTCATTTCCCAGTGTTCTTTCTTTGAGTGTAGCTGCTTCTGTCCATCATTGATCAATTGAAACTGAGTTAGATCTTCTCTTTGTCAAAGAAATCCACGTCCATCAGAATACATCCTCATACAGTATTGTTGTTGACGTATATAATGATCTCCTGGTTCTGCTCATTTCACTTAGCATCAGTTCATGTAAATCTCTCCAAGCCTCTCTGTATTCCTCCTGCTGGTCATTTCTTACAGAACAATAATATTCCATAACATTCATATCACAATTTACCCAACCATTCTCCAATTGATGGGCATCTATTCATTTAACAGTTTCTAGCCACTACAAAGAGGGCTGCCACAAACATTTTGGCACATACAGGTCCATTTCCCTTCTTTATTATCTCTTTGGGGTATAAGCCCAGTAGTAGCACTGCTGGATCAAAGCGTATGCACAGTTTGATAACTTTTGGGGCATAATTCCAGATTGCTCTCCAGAATGGTTGGATTCGTTCACAACTCCACCAACAATGCATCAGTGTTGCAGTTTTCCCACATCCCCTCCAACATTCATCATTATTTTTTCCTGTCATCTTAGCCAATCTGACAGGTGGGTAGTGATATCTCAGAGTTGTCTTAATTTGCATTTCTCTGATAAGTAGTGATTTGGAGGTTCATCATTTCCTATTGCACAATAGTATTCTATTACATTCATAAACACAACTTGCTCAACCATTCCCCAATCGATGAACATTCCCAATTTCCAATATTTCCCATGATGCAAAGGACTGGTAGAAATATTTTGCATTTGAAGGACCTTTCCCTTTTTTATAATCTCTTTGGGATACAAATCTAGTAGGGGTATTGCTGCATCAAAGAGTTTGCACAGTTTTATAGCCCTTTGGACATAACTCCAAACTGTCCTCCAGAATGATTAGATCAGTTTACAATTCCACTAATAGTGCATTAGTGTCCCAATTTGCCCATATCTTCTCCAACATTTATCATTTTATCATATTAGCCATATTGTCATATTAGCCAATCTGATAGGTCTGAGGTGGCACCTCAGAGTTGTTTTAATTTGCAGTTCTCTGTTCTAAGGTGATTTAAATCATTTCTTAATGTGCCTATAGATAGTTTTGATTTCTTCATATCAAAACTGCTTATTCATATCCTTTGATCATTGATCAACTGGGGAATGGCTTGTAGTCTTATAAATTTGATTCTGCTTTCTATAAATTTGAAAAATTAAGCCTTTATCAGAGATATTTGCTGTAAAGAGTGTTTTCCAGCTTTCTGCTTTCCTTCTAATTTTGATTGCTCTGGTTTTGCTTGTACAAAGTTTTTTATTTTATTTTAATACAATCAAAATTAAATATTTTACATTTCAAAAATGCCCTCTATCTCTTGTTTTGTCATTAATTCTTCTGTTCCACATAGATCTGACAGGTAAACTGTTCCTTGCTCTTATAATCTCCTTATAGTGTCACCCTTTATGTCTAAATCAAGTACCCATTTTGATCCTATCTTGGTATACGGTGTGAGATGTACGTCTCTACTTAGTTTGTGCTTTCCACTTTTCTCAGCCTCAGATAGTGAGATATTATCCCAAAGGCTGGTGTCTTTGGGTTTATCAAACACTAGGTACTTTTGTCATTGAGTATTGTGTCTTGTATACTGGGTCTATTCAACTGATCCACTTGTTTCTTAGCCAGTAGCAGATACTTTTGATGATTACTGCTTTGTAATATAGTTTCACATTTGACATTTCTAGGCCATCTTCCTTTGTTTCTGGACACTTACCTTTACTCTGTGTTTCCCTCTCTGCTTCAAGTATTTTTCTCGTAAACAACATATTTCCCCATGAGGTATTCTAAATTTTCTTCTATTTTGTTTTCATTTTTTGGAATTTGTTTGATTGATTCTCAATATTTCAACTTCCACTTGTCCAATTCTAACTTTCAAGATCTTGCTTTCCCCAATTAGCTTTTACACTTTCTCTTTTATTTGTACTATTAAGGATCATACCTTAAACCCAAATCACTCTGGCTCTCATCGATTGCCCAACAATAGGTCCCAGGCCAAGACCCACTGTCTCAGAACGAATATAACTAGAAATTGTTTGTTTTGTTCAGAAACCCTGAGAGTATTCTCCTCCCAAATTGCCTTTTTTTACTAGTTAAATGAGGCCATTCTCTGCCTCATTTCTTTCCTAATCTTAATCACTAATTGAGTGTTTCCTCAACCAAACTGAATCCTGTTAAAGACCTCAGTTTAAAAATGTCCAAGGGCTCTCAGCGCATCCAGGGCTATTTACAGTGATCCTGAGCTATATATCTTGCCACTGGACTCTGATGGCTCTGCAAGAAAAATGAGACTGGTGACTTTGCACAGCCCTCCCTCAATTAAACACTATTTACCTGCATGCCATGCCATCACCTCCCTGATGTCATGATCCTCTTTTGGAATAAATGATAAATAAAAAACTATACTTTTTAAGGGGTTCTTTTCTTCTATGGATTTGTCTTTCCACTTTTCCATTTGCCAATTATACTTTTTAAGCAATTGTTGTCTTTTTCTAAGCTGTTGACTCTTTTTCACAATTCTTTTACATCACTCTCATTTATTTTCTCATTTTTTCTTCCAACTCTTTTATATGATTTTTAAAGCTCCTTTTTGACCTCTTCCAAGAGTTTTTTCCCCTGAACTTGAGATCACTTTCTATTTTTCTTTGGGGTTTTGTGTCTTGATTTTTGATGGCACCATAATAACTTTCTATGGTCAGATTATCCTCCTCCTTGTCCTCTCCTTATTCTTCTCCTCTTCCTTCTTTCTCTTCTCCTTCTTATTCTTCTTGTTCTTCTAGTTCCTATTCTTGTTGTTGTTGTTGTTGTTCTTCTTCTTCTTCTAGTTATTGTTCTTCTTTTTTCTTGTTCTTCTTTGTTGTTCTCCTCCTCCTCCTCCTCTTCCTCCTTCTCCTCCTCCTTCTTCCTTTTCCCTTTCTTTTAAATTTGAGTTCTGTTCCTGGGGGTGAAGAAGTATTGTCTCATGCTTCTTGGGCAAGGGGCACTACAGACCCTGGCTATTTACTTGGCTCTGTCCTGATGCTATCTTGAGGTTCCTAGGGATTCTTGTGTCTGGTGCTGTGCTGAGGGAGTGAGGGATGGTGCTGGTGCTGCAGGAGATCTTAAAATTTTGACAACTTACCTGGTGCTAAGCTAGGATCCTCATAATGATGACTAATTATGTGCTAAGGATAGTGGGGTGTTTCTACATTTCTCTGAAACTATTCTGAAGCACATGATGGTCTGGTCATTGGAGGTTGCTTGTTTTCTTATAGCTATGCTGAAGCAGGTGGAAGTCTAGGTTCTGGAGATTGCTTATTTCCTAGGGGCTTAGATGAATATGGAAATTCTCAGAGCTAGAGTCTGTCCATTCCCCTGGCTATGCTGAGGCATGTGGGGGGTACTGGAGCTGGTATTTGTCTGTTCCATTAAATTGGAAATCAGTATTTACTCATGGTCTGCTTAGGTGGGGCTAGCTTCTGGCTTGCTGGGACATTTCCTGTCCCCTATTATTCAAGTGAGAGACCTTTCCTACCAATCTTTCAATTTTTGAGTGCTCAAAGTTTGTTTCACTCTGTCTTTTTACTATTTCTACTATTCTAGGATTGGTTCCAGGGTCCTATTTTATGGTCGTGAAGGTGAATCTGGGACAGTTACAGTGATTTACTACCATCTTGACTCCCAGAGGTACTATATTACAAATATACATATTTTAAGGAAATTAAAATTTTCTTTAGTGGGTGATATTTCTTAATCATCTATGTACCATTACATCATTGAGTTCTTAGGACAAATAGCAAAATTAATATCAAATTAGAATAAAGAATAAAAGTGTATAGATATTGTATGAATAAAATCATTTCAACCTAAATTATTTGTCAACACCAAAAAAAAAAGAAAAGAAAAAGGATAAAAGAGCAGAAGTCAATATTTTCTATCACCTTTTGCAAAGGAAATTGTGCTGATCTTAATTAGTTGCAACAAGAAAAAGAACAAAAGAGCTTAGAAAACAGATCAGTCAATGAACTTTTCAATTCCTTACAATTGGAAAAATATAATGACCAATAACAACCCCAATTTCGGATATAAACTAATTTGTAAAACCATACAGAGGAAAGTGTTGGGAAATTATGAGCAGCATTGGCTCAGAAATCAGGGAGAATCAGTAAAAGGAAGAACAAATATAGAGAAAACTTGGCCAAAGAATCAGTGAAGACAAATCATCATAAGGGAATATAAGTATGAAACTGCAAAGACAATGATTGCATGAAAAAAATGAAGACCTTTAAAGATTTCAATGACAAACTCTTTTCTCTATCAGTTATAGTAGAATCACCTCATTTGCACTCTAACATCATATCTATGTTATTTGAGGAAACATAAGTGACATTAAAGAAAACAAAGATGGGAAGAACAGCTGGATTGGACCAAGCACACCAGAGGAGGTCTGGTTTGTACATGCAAGGGCACTGAAGAATTAGTTCTCCCGAAAAAAAGGGAGGATAACAATTAGAAAGAAAAATTTGTCTCCATTATTACCAAGAACGGGCAACCTAGAAAATACTGATAGCTCCTGACCCACATGTCTGCTTTCAGATCTCTACAAAATATTTGTATATATTGGGGACGTCCTTGCTGAATGTATACGAAGGGTGAAGAACACAATTTCCCAATTTACTTCTTGTTTGTCTTGTGTGTGTGTGTGTGTGTGTGTGTGTGTGTACATTTTTAAAGTATTTTTTAGGAGAGGACAATGCCACTTTTAAGATTCATCTCCAACAAGTTGCAGTTTTAAAATCATACCAAATTTCTTAAATGGTATAGCAAAGAAATAACATTTGTTATTAGATTAATAATAATTATTTTAAAATTAATAACACTTATTAGTTTGAATTTATTGTTATTAATAAAAGTGAAGTGTGAAACAATAAAATGTATGTCCACCAAAGATATTTGTCACTGTCATGGAAGATATCCCATACATAATACAAATGGAAGTGGTATTCCTTATAGTAGTAGTAGGTTGGATTTACTAGATTTTCCTATTTGTAAATGGCATTTTACTGGTGGTGGAACATTGCAGAAATTAGGAACATTTCTAAATTAGAGTCATGATTTTATATACACATTCACACATATAAACACATACACATATACACACACATATACATAACATATGCACCCTTTGTTTTTAAGTCATATTCTTTTCTGAATATAATATTCATCTTTTCCCTACCCTTGTTATAAAGACTTTTAAAAAATAGTGGAAAAAAAGAAACCAATCCAGCACACTGACCTGTTAATGCAATATTCTACACCATTACTTATAGCCCCTCATCTCTGCAGTGAAGGGAGACAGCTGCATTTTCTTAGCTCCTTTACAATTCAAAGCTTAGTCATAATAATTACTGTGGTCACTTGCATTTTATTGTTTCCATTTACATTGTTGTAGTTCTTCTTATATCATTTTCCTGGTGCTATTTACCTAAGCACATATAATTCTTCTCTTGCTTCTCTAAAGTCTTCCAAAATCTGCTTGAAAGACCATTACACATTTTTTTCATATAGAAAAAATAATTTTTCATGACCTTTATAGAACACAACTTGTTTAGCCATCCTCCAATCAACGGACATTGATTTTGTTTCTAATTCTCTGTTACCACAAACAATGCTGCTATGAATACGTGGGCATATACAAGAAAGGGCTTTCTTTCTGACTTCAGGCTCCCTGAATAATGTGTCTGGCAGTGAGATCTCTGGACCAACGACTATGGACATTTCAGTCATTTTAAAAAACAAAAGTCTAAATTGCTTTCCAAAATAGAGTTCTACCAACCATTAATTGAACACCATGGCTCTACCAATAGTGTATTAGTGGTTTGGTTTTTTTCACAGCCCCTTTACCATTTCCATTTGGTGGGGTCATTTTTGTTATTTGATGAATGTAAAGTGAAGCTTCAACATCATTTTGATTTACATTTATCTTATTTTTAGGAATGGAAAAACCTTTCAAAATCTTCGGAGTTTTTGAGATTTAAAAGATTTTTTTTAACCATTCATCTTTTTTTATTTTCAGTTCTAAATTCTCTCCTTCTCTCCAGCCCTTTCCACACACATTGAGACGGCAAGCAATAATTCATATGATTTTTAATAATTTGCTGTTCATTTAACAAATGTTGTCCTTTGATTATCCTTATAGATTGGGGAATGGTTCTTATATACTAATGTTAATATCCCACATATCTTGATACCAGAGAGATAATTCAATACAAAGTATCCTTCCATTTAACAGATTTCCTTCTTTTCCTAGTTGAATTAATTCAATCTGTACAAAAACTTTCAATTTCTCATAATCAAAATGATCAGTTTTATCTTTTGTCATTTTTCTCTATGTTTTTACATGCGTAAAATTTTTCTCCTGCCTGTAATTATGAAAGATACCCACATCTACTTTCTTCTGGCTTTTTAGATAGTTCTTGTAAAATTGGGAGCTCTTCCCTAAATAGTTTATATACTCAAGTTTATTGGACACTGGGTTATTGAGTTAGATTGCATCTGATTTGTGTTTATCTAGTCTGTTCCACTGATTTACTTTTCTATCATAAAACCAGTAACAAATAGTTTAGATGATTACTGCTTTATAATCTAATTGGAGGCCTGGAAATGCTATTCTTCCTTCATTGCTATTTTTTTTCATTATTTCCCTTGAGATTCAAGATCTTTTGTTCTTCCAGAAGACTTTTGTAATTTTTTATCTAACTCTATGAAGCACCCCATTGATATTTTTATTGTTATGGAAGTAAATCTGTAAAGTAATTTAGATAATGTAAGTGTTTTTATATTAGTACAACCCAACCATGAGCAATGAATATCTCTATAATTATTTGTCATTATTTCTTTAAAGAGTGTTTTGTCATTGTATTTATGTCATGAATGTGTCTTGTTAGGTTGAGTTCCAAATATTTTGTGCATTTTGCAACTATTTTGAATGGTATTTCCCTTTCTACTATTTCTTCTTAGATTTTGCCATTGCTATATAGCATATTGATTTGTTGATTTTATCCCACTGCTTTCCTGAAGCTATTTTCACATTTTCTTTGTTGATTTTCTGGGATTTTCTAAGTAATCATCATGTTATCGGTAAGCAGGGGTGATTGTTCACGTTCTTTTCCATATTTCTGCCTTTAATTTCTTTCTTTTGTCTTAGTGCTATGGCTAGCATTTCTAGAAATATGTCAATTAATAGTGAAGAGAGACAGAATCCTTGCTTTATCCCTACATTTTGTGATTTTTGTGGAAAAGTGTTAGGATTTCCTCATTAAAAATAAAGCTAATTTTTGGTTATCATATGTGTCTATCCAAATGCAAGTTTTATATATACAAATATATTTATATACACCCAAAATGGGGTGTCTACTGGGGGAAATAGATAAGGTGTCATTTAATTAAATGAACTTATACATAAAGAAACTCTTTCTACCAATGGAGGTCTATATCTTCTATATAGTTTATAATCTTAGAAACAGAGTACAGGCATAGAACACAACACTAAGAGATTATATGACTTGCCCAGGGTCATACAAGCAGGATATTTCAGAAAAAAGAATTGGATCCCAAATTTTCCTTACTATAAGGCCATCCCACTGTCCACCATGCCATGATATTTCTTGATTTCATTGATCACATTTAAAATGGTCTATTTAGGATTATGCTTTTTTAAATTTGTTCATGGCCTCTGTGAAAGGCATTTTTCTGGGTCAAACATGTGGTTGGGGTTGTTTTGTTCTTAATATGATAATTTGATTAATTATGTTCATTGGTTCATCATATTAACCATTCTTATAATCTTGGTATAAATGTAATTTGCACGTAATAAATAATTTAGGGGAAAGAGTTTTAATTTTCTTTCTTGAATCTCATTTGAAATGTTCACATCCCTCTTCATTAGTGCTATTGGTCCATTGTTCTCATTCTTTACTTTATTCTTCTCTGGTTAGCTGTAAGATACATGTTAGAACTCATAAAAGGAGTTTAGAAGTCTGTTTTATTTCTCAATTTCCATGATTAATTTTTGTAGCATTGGTATAAATTCTTCTTTAAATGTTTAATAGACCACCTGTAAATCTGTTGAGACCATGATTTTTTCCCCCATTATGGATTTTCAGTTTCTTTTGCTGCTGTTAGTTTGATTAAGATCTCTATTTCAGATTCTGTTATTGTAGCGATTTGATTTTTTTTCTGGGTATTCATTCATTTCTTTTACATTCTCAATTTTGTTAGAACGTAAATATGGATTGTTTCCTCTGCTTGCTGGAATTTTTTATCCTGTTAATGTTTTAATAACATTTTGTTATTTGATTAACTTTGGTCTCTTTTTGGATGTTTCATTAAGGAGATATCCATTTTATTCAAAATCCATAATTATTCAGAAGAGTTCATCCTAACTCCTGAGGGCACACAGGAAAAAACAGGTGGGTAACCATCTATATTGTGCATTTGAGTGGGTAGCCCCTTAAAACCGGTGCAGAAATTTGTCAGTCTCAGACAATTACTAAACTTGGATAAACCAAGAAATTTCAGTACACAATGCAGATTTCATGTGAGGGCATTATGGGATGGCATGAATATAAACGGTTTAGGATGAGGAGGTGGGAGTAGACTGAGATCTACTCCATTGGGAAGAATTTTTCACCAAGGAGATCATTGAGCCACCAAAATAAAGAAGTAAACAATAGTAATAATTAATGGCACTTATAACAAAGTGTTTTTATATCATCATATATATAGCATTTCATTTTTGCATTGTTGGGTATTATAGTTATCTGTTCATTCAATCATTTATTCAACAGGCAAAATAGGAGGTTTTTGTCAACCTGGTTATTGTTTCTTAGTGTATAAACAGGTAAATGGTGGCAAGGCAGGAACATTAACAGCTGAGGAAATCAAGACAGACCTCTGGGAAAAGAACCCTGAAGGAAGATAGAAAGTATATTCTCAGGATTGGGGAAATGTAGTGTTATGTATAGGAAAGAGTAAATTATGCAGCAATCTAAAACGTGGTATGGGAAGTATTATGGAATAAGTCTGGCTTCAGATTAAAGTCAGGCTTTAAATTCAAAACAGAGGTATTTGTTTTATTCAGTAGGGAGCCACAGAAGTTTCTTGATGAGCAGAAGAGTTAAAGATGCTCAGACTGTGCTTTAGGAATATCATTTTGTAAACTGAATGGAATATGGAAATGGAGAAGAGAAAGACTGGATTCAGGGAGACAAATTCAAGAGGCAACTGTAATAGTCCAAGTGAGGTTGATGAGAGCCTGAATTATAGTATTGAATTATACTATAAATATGATCTTAGTGAAAAGATGGGAATAGAAATCAGAGATATGAGGGAGATAGATATATTGTAGAAGTTTCTCATGCAGGGAATTTGGAAAGATGGAAAATGATGATAAGTTCTGATTTGAGCCTATAATACTCGAGATCATGTAGTAAGAACGGTTGGACTAAAACCCAAGAGAGAAGGCAGCTGGAACTGATAGCCACTGTCATAGAAGTATCTGAACCCATGGGAACACATGAGTGTGTCCAGTAAGGTTAGGATTTGAACCCGGGTCCTCTCAATTCAAATCAATAGTGAGAGTGTAGAAACAAGACAAAACATTAGAGTACATCCATGAAAATCCTTCAGTGAAACTGGGAAAGAGAAGTCTGAGAGGTAGGAGAAATCACTATTCTCTACACTTAGGGTTTGTTCTTGTTCAATCGTGTTCAGTCACATCCGATTGTCTGTGACTCTTTTTGGAGTTTTCTTGACAAACATACTGGAGTAGTTTGGCATATTCTTCACCAGCTCATCTCCAGCTACATTTCTTTCTTAAGAACCATGATTTAAACCCCAAACCCCTGTAATTCTTATCATCCACCAATAGGTCCCAGGCCAAGCCCTGGGTCCAGATTGAATGTAAATAGCAATCTTTTCTGCTTTGCCCGGAATCCCTGAGTGTCTTCCCCTCCCAGATTTATTTATTTACTTATTTAGATTTGTTTTGAACTAGATGAAAGAGAAACTTCTTTGCCTCAGTTGCTACCCAGTCTTAATCACTGAATGGGTGCAACCTCGATAGAATGGAGACCTGTTGAAAAGCTGAGCTTAAAAAGGCCAACATCTCCCACTGTATCCGGGGCTATCTCCAGCTGTCTTGATCTACATCTGGATTCCTGGACCCAGACGGCTCTGGAGGGGAAAGTGAGGCAGGTGAGCTTGCCCAGTCCTACCTCATTTAGATCTAATTCACTCACATGTCTAATTCACCTCCCGGATGTCATGGTCCTCTTTGAGAATGAAGGACAAACAACAACCACAATCAGCTTGTTTTACAGATGAGGGAACTGAGGCAAACAGAGTGAAATTATTTGTCCAGGGTCACAGAGCTAGGAAGTGTCTGAAGCTGGATTTGAGCTCAGGAAGATGAGTTTTTCTGATTCCAAGTTTAGTGTTCTCTCCACTGCAGCGCCACCTGGCTACCCAAAACAGGGTAAATACAGCATCTGGACTGAAAGGGTGGTTAGCAGTATCAAATGCTGCTGAGAGATCAAGGAGTACAAAGACTGAAACTCTTTTTGTTGACAGTTAAGTGCCATGAGGGCAGGAATCATTTCTTTTCCAAACTGTTTACTTCCTCTGATGCCCCATCATAGTGTTTTGTATGGAGTAAGCCTTCAATCAATATTTACTGAATGAATTTTGCAAGGATCCAAATTCTGTCATGCTACCATTTTGTCTTCTTGGTCTTTGGCCACCCTCTGGAGGTACCTGAGTCAAAGCCTCCATCTGGAGCATTTCTCATAAGTGTCACCCCTGTATTCAGTCCTCGCAAGTACGTACGCTTTGCTAAACCTTTTACCAAAGTAGAAACTAGCAAACTAATTCTAGTCTTGAATCCACTACTCAGGTCTTCCTCACTCCAGGCCCAGAGCTCTAGCCACTGTATCAGCTAGTGGGCTTAAAACATATCCTTGTCTGGAAAAAGGTAAAAAGGTTGGGGCCCAGAAGACCTAGTTCTAGTCTAGTTCTGTCACTGGTTTGCTCTATGACCTTGGGCAAATCAGCTTCCCTCTTGAGGCTTTAGCTTTCCCACTTTGAAATTGAGGAGATTGGACTAGGTTAATTGTAACGTTCATAAGATCACCTATATCTAGTTTGTGCCCGAACCCCACCAATGATTAGGAGCTTATTACTGTTTACTCCACTGTTCTGAGTCAATTGGGATAAATCCCAATTGGTTGGTTTTTGCTGGGACAATTGGAGTTAAGTGACTTGCCTAGGGTCACAGAGCCAAGAAATGTTAAGTGTCTGAGGGCAGATTTGAACTCAGGTCCTCTTGACTTCAGGACTGGTGCTCTATCCACTGTACCACCAAGCTGCCCCAACCCAATTACTCTTTCAGTCACTTGAAGCCAATCCTCATGATCCTCTTGAAGCCTGTACCCTCTGCCTGAAAGATAGCTTCATAAATCCATGATGAGAGCAGTGTACACGGCTGGAGAAGAGAAGAGAAATTGTTGGTAAAGGTATTTTGGAGGCTGTGATAGAGAATCAGTGATTGATTGGGTCTGCAGACAGTAGTAATAAATTCATTGATATGTAATATGAATCTGTAATGAACTTGGTCAACACATTTGAGTATTTCTCTAGGGTTATTAGGCACACACTTCTGTGCCTTCATGGAGAAAGGGAATGGTTGAGATATTCCAGGGTTGCTTTTGCAAGACATGAGCAGTGATGGGACAGGAGGACAAAGGATTCAAGGTTATAGAACAGAGAGCAGTGGAGATTTGAAGATTGAGATTATGAAGGGAGGATCGGGGCCAGGATGATGCAGCAGAAAAGAAGGGAGGAGAAAAATTGCCAGAAGTTACGATGAAGATAAAAAATAGGTTTTGGAGGAGTAAGTCAGTGGGAAAGATGGAAGGATAATAAGTTTTGGTCAGAGAGAGGAATTACAGCATTTTGAATGAGGGAGACTAAGCCGTTATTCTTGAGAGGGAACTGAAAAGTCTGTAATCCTGGGCCTCAGATGGGGCCTTTTGATCAGATGGCTTAAATACTGCCTTAAGCTTGAAGTTGTTGTTGTTCAGTTGTTTTCTATCTGTGCCTGACTCTTCACAACCCCATTTGGGGTTTTCTTGGCAGAGATACTGGAGCGGTTTGTCATTCCCTTTTCCAATTTATTTTCCAGATGAGGAAACTGAGGCAAACTGGATTAATTGACTTGTCCAGGGTCACTCAACAAATCTGAGGTCAGATTTGAATTCAGGAAGATGAATCTTCTTGACTTCAGGTCCATAACTTTATCCATTGCAAAATCACGCTGCTCCCCCCCCCCCAAAAAAAAATAGCATGTCATTATGTTATTTATCCAGCAAGGGAGTTACACTAGTTTAATGTAATATCTGAACAGAATATTGAGTCAGGCTGTTCCATTCTTCTAAGATTCATTCCTCTTGAATAACCCTTTCCTAGCATCAGTATCCTGATGATCATCAGATGTGTTAAACTGCAAATTCCCAAGCCAGAGGCTGCTACCTACTCCCTCAGCCAAGCCCACAATACAGCTGCTCTGAAGCAGCTTCAGTATCCGTCTCTCCCTATTAAGGTCTCTACGTAATCTAGGGTTAGGATTGGACTATTGGTCAGAATATTAAATATAAAATTTGTTACATGTGTAGATATCTACCTATATGTGAATATATGTATGTCTGTATCTTTCAGATCCCCCAATCCCCGACTTTGCAGTAGATTCCACTCTCATTTCATCTTTTAATGCAACCATAGATTCATAATCGTAGCATTCTGTGATCATATAGTTTATTATTCATAGGATAAGGTAAAAAAGGAAATTAGACCAAATGGAAACATTCACTCTCAGCCATCTCTTAACCTTCCTCTTGGCTCATTTCCAGCTGTTCAGGTACAGAAAGAAAGAATAGCAATATCACATATTAGCTGCTTGTAGAAAAGGGGGGCAGAGAGTTTTTTTTTTCCCTTCATATGTCACAATCAGAGACTAGTAAAGAAAAACAATTTCTAATAAATCATCAGCTGAACCAGATTTAAAGTATCAGGTAGTTTCAACCTGGAATCTTTTCTCCTCATAATTCATGATCATGTGTAAACAGGAAAGAAACCTAACTAGGCTTCCATAGCTTTCCCCATTAATTTCACTTCTCTTGGTTCCTTCAGGTATATGTGAGCCATGATTGCTGCTGAAACTCTATTGCTGTTCAGTCCTGGTTAAGATGTCAAATGGTCCCAAGTCACATTGCCTCCTCCATCCTACCCCGGAAGTCCAGATCTCAAAGTCAGAGGAATTCTGGGAGACAAGAAGTAAAAAGAGAATCCCACTCCTCCAAATATAGATAACATCCTTTATCTTATCACATGTTCAATAGCCTCTTGTAGCTCTGACACTGTGTTGTAAGTTTCCTTCTAGCTCTGACTTCCTATTGTCTAAAGGCCCTCTCGGCCCTGACATTCCATGTTCCTAGTTCTTTTCTGGCTCCGATATTCTGCGATGTCCTTTCTTGAGGTCTGTAGGCTTAGGCTTCATCCTCATCTGAACAGGGGTATAAATCAGGACATTTGCTTATGACCTGAGGATACTTGGAAACCGTATAATGTACAGCCAAGTCATGGTTATTCATGTTAATGATTCACGTGGAATGACTCTAAAGGCTCACTGCACTGAAAGAGGAACATGAACTTGACCCACCCCCATTCTGTACACTACCCCCTTCAAAGGTCTTGGCCTAAGGGACTGGGGGCAGTTGGCCGGACAGTACTGAAATCTGACACTGCCCTTATTGCTTGGGGAATGTTAGTGACATCAATTAGTAACATTAAGGCCAGAGTACAAAGTCTCTGAAAGGGACTGCTGGGGGCAAGAAGCCACTGATTCTTCACATGATTACTCCTCATGATGAGGGCAGAGTAAAAACTAGTTTGGACAAAACCATATCACATTCTCCCCTCTCTGCCCTACATGTGTATAAATTTTCATATATACATACATTTGCACACACACACACATATAAAACACACAAAGTAATCATGATTTCTGGAGTGGCTGCGTGATTTTCTGAGTGAGATATAAGGCATTGGGGAGCTCGCTTGCCATGGCAGTAGCAACAACTCTCCCAGGGATGTAAGGAGACCTGATAGCTAACGCTGAGATACAAAGGATATTTTTAATTGAAGAGAGAAGTATCTTACCTGCAATCTGATTTCTCTCAGACACCAAGGTATCCTTTCTAATTGGAATAGATGAGCATTTCCATGCTTTGATTAGGAGGAGAATAGACCCTAGGGTACTTTGTCTGGCCCAAGGGCCACATTTTCATCTACAGAATGGGGAAAGAGTTTTAGACGTCCATTCTAGACCAAACATTCTGTGTCTGAGGGCCTCTTTCAGCTTTGATATTCTATGCTTAAATACCCCTTTCTGCTCTGATACTCTATTCTAAGTTCCCTCCTGTCTCTGGCATTGTATGCTCTAAGGGTCACCTCAGTTCTCATAATCTCTGTTCTAAGTTCCTTTCCATCTATACAATTTTCTGTCCTGTCTTCTAAGGATCCTTTCATTTCTGACACCTTCTGTTCTCAATTCCCCTCCCACTTAACCATTCTAGGAGTCTATGTGTTGTAAGAGGAAGTGTATTGGACTTGTAGTCATGAGAAACCTGGGTTGAAATCATGACTCACCTACTTATGGATTCCTTTGTCCCCGATGAGTTATTTAATATCTTTGGGCCACAGTTTCCTCATCTGTTAAAGGAGGGTATTGTGAGTCCCAAGATCCTAGTTATTCGATTGCATTCTGTTTTATTATATTATGACATATTTTATATCATATTACTTTTTTTCATCAGTGGATATGTGAGATTGTTAATGAAAATAGTGGCTCTTCCCATTACAGATCCCAGGCTCTGCACTTCTTTATTTTAACCACTAAGTGGTGTCCATAGTCACTCACCCAGTATGGTTCCATAGTAACCTTTAGTAGTTTGTGTTTGCTCAGTTAGTGTGACGTTCAAAGAGTTTGCAAGTTCAAGTTAAGCCATTTTACTTTTAGAGGGTATGTGAATTTGTGGATTTAATAAACCAAAATTCAGCTCTGGAGCCTCTACCCACTGGAGAGTCTTGCCTTATTTCCAATTCATATCACTGAGCTTTAATTATATGACCCCGACATAGTTGGATTCAACTTTCTATAGAACCAAATAAGCTTGCTTGGATACCGTCTCCGGTGTTTACTTGGCATAGAATCGATAAGCAAATAGACAATGTTGACCTCTAATAAAGTAATTAAGAAGATATCTTACGCAGCTGCTGACAGGCTGCTCTCCCAGCCTGAAGAAGTCCTTCAGATGCTATGGAAACGGCTTCAAACACAGAAATTCTAGGAAATCTATACGATCTGAGTTTGTTTTGTTCCTTCCAGCTGTGCCCACTGTGAGCAGGAAAGCAGTGTAAATAACCCCGATTATACAGGCTTGCATGAGTCAGGCATCCAATAAAACTGGTCAGCAAATGAGATGGAAACTATGGCTTCATTTTCTCTGCCAAGCCTGGGATATACAACTGAGGATCTGGTGAGAATTGGGCCTTTGAAGGTTGGTGATGACGTCAGTCCTTATAGTCTCATCTTCCTGTGTCAGCTATCCCATCTCAAGGAAGGCTCAGAGATCTGAGTTTGGGCCAGGCAAGGCAAAACCTCTCACCATCTTTGCCATTCCAATGTTTCTCCCCTCCAACCCTTACCCCTCTGGTCCAGTGCCTATGTCATATTATCTTCTCTCTTACTCTTTAGAGGTCCATGCCCTGAAGGAGGCAATAATTGAGTAACAAAGGCATTAGGGCATCCTGGGAACTGTTGCCCATATCCTTCATAAAAGATATATTATATCCTTTGATTCTTTCAATATTTCTTGATATCTTAGGGAAGCTAATATAATGCCTGACCTGACCATTCTGTAGCCTCTCACTCCTTTTGCATGAACAGAACCTTCTTCTTCCAATTACTGATTCAGAGGGCCTACTTCCATATCCCCACTTGGCTATTCATTGTATGTTGTGAAAAAATGGATGAGCATTTGGTTTCCACATTGGAGAAATAAAACTTAAATTAGAAAATTAAAACCTACAAGGACATCAAAGAACAATCAGGGGTGGAGGTTTTAGAGGTGAACAGGAGCCCTCTGGATTTTGTCCTTCACCATCTTGGTTTATTTTTCTCCCAAAGAATATAAGAGTGTAAGCTCCTTGGAGCAGCCACTGGCTATGTAATGAGAGGTGGAGATTCAGGTCGAGTAACTTCTGTACCATCCAATCAGTGGGAAATCAGGGGAGGGGCTTATGCTTCGGGTCAGAAAATCAAATACTGCCTTTGCAGTTTCAAAAGTGTGTTTACTAACTAGGCAGCCGTTATTGCAAGAATATAAAATAAATCTTTCTTGAATTCATGAGTGAGTCAGTGAAGTTCTTGGTAAGAGAATTTGTTTCTTCCAATGTGATTGTGAACAAGTTACTTTATCTTCTGGACTTCAAATTACTCATTCACAAGATGGAAAAATAAGCCTAAAGTCCTTAAAGTCCCTTCCAGACCTAAACTTGATGAAATAGAATCATAGAAGGTGAGAATGGAGAGACTTCACCAACCATCTTGGCCCTCCTAGACCAGAAAAGTATCCCCCTCCACAATCCACCTAAAAAGTGGCTTTCTTTTTTTGAAGGAAGGGACCTCTGAAAGCAGCCTGTTCTGACTAGGATTTTTATCTGACATCTCAGAGACTTTTTGCCCCCTCTTGAGCAGGCTGTTCCATGTGAGGGCACATCTTATTCACTTCGGTGACATGTTTCAGCCTCTTTGTCCTCAGAAAGTGCCTTTTCCTTTTGGGTCCCCCACCATTTTGATACCTCTGAGATCATGACATTCTCAAATTCACCACCCCATCAGCAAATCCTTTGGGAAACAGTGAGACTACCCACCAGGGTCAATGTGCCTACCTTCATCTTCAGGTTTTCTGAAAATTAGTAATCAAGGAAAGAGCTAGATAGAATTCTCAAATGACCAGAATTTTAGGATAAACCAAATACCTCATCCTGGATCCTGGATCATGCTGAAAAACAGTGAGCCACAAACATAACATCTGGCTAGATATTCACTCTGAAAGGGCAAGTGATTTGGTAGATTGGAGAGTACTTTCCTGGGAGCTGGGTATGCACACTCCCACATAATCCTATAATTATATATTATTATGTTGTATTATTCTCAGGCTTTAGCAGCACTGCAGAAAGTTGCTGAAGAATCAACAACTTTTATCAAGCACTTATTATATGGCAGACACTAAGTTTCGAGTCCTGGAGCTACAGTTGAGAAAAATGAAACGATCTTTGCCCTCAAAGATCTTATATTCTTAGAGGGAAGGGAACCATATAAAATATGTAAATTTCTCAGTATGTACATGTTGCAGATAGAGAGTCACTGAGGAGAGAGCACTGGCAGTAGGAGGATCAGGTAAGGTCTCCACATTAGAAGGCAAGGATTTTGGAGTTGAGCTTTGGAGGAGACTGAAAATTCTGGGAGGCAGAGGGAAGCTACCTTTTATTCTGTTTTGGTTTTTATCCCAACATTAGGTTATTATAATGTGTTTTGCCTTCCAAAGTTACCAAGTATGATGGAAGGAAAAGTTGCTAAAGAGAATGGCCATTATGAATTTGTCCCATTTATTTCGAACTAGGTATTGTTATCCCAAGCTCATCATTTAGACTCTCATGTTTGGCATTTAAAGCCCCTGACAACCAGAAGTGTGTTTGAAGATACCCACAGGTTGGGGAGTAGACAATGAGGGTTGATAAAGAGTTCTCTACAATCAGGAGAGTCTGGGAAAGTTAAGTTCCCATCAAGTTTGTCTCAAAGGATGTTGTGAATGTCTTTAAAAATGCTAACAAGATTGGAGACAGAATGGATGAATTAACAAGAGACTCTGACTTCACTTTGTTCTATACAAACAGGATTTGGGCTTCTTCCTGACAGGGGAAGAGAGAAAGCCACATCATTCAGTTGATTTTTCTTGAGCAGGGAAGTGATGCTTTAGAAATATCAATTTGGCAGCATGGGGAGGTGGGACAGGTGGAAGAAAGAATAGATTATGCCCATGAAGTGAAAACATTGATGAAAAAAAAGTAGCAGATAAATCTCTCTCTCTCTCTCTCTCTCTCTCTCTCTCTCTCTCTCTCTCTCTCTCTCTTTCTGTCTGTCTCTCTTTTCTCTCCTCTCTCTGTCTCTCTGTCTCTGTCTCTCTCTGTCTTCTCTCTCTGTCTCTCTCTCTGATTCTTTCACACACACACACACACACACACACACACACACACACACACCTCTCTTTCTGCCTCTGTCTCTGTCTCTCTCGTTCATCTCTCTATGTCCTCTGTATCTCTCTGTCTCTGTCTGTCTCTGTCTTTCTCTGTCTCTCTCTGCCTCTGCTTCTGTCTCTACCTTTCTGTTTCTCTCTGTCTGTCTTTGTGTCTGTATCCGTGTCTGTCTGTCCGTCTGTCTGTCTCTCTCTCTCTCTCTCAGTCTCCCTCTCCTTTTTGCCTCGGTCTCTCTTAAAAATCCTATCTCTACTGGTTACTGCTGGATGGAAAATACCAGGCACTGAAATGGAAGCTTCCCCATACTTAGAATTTGATGCTGAGCAGTAAATCTGCAAACCAAA